>NC_090265.1:157362143-157979643 GCF_040414725.1 Anabrus simplex | reverse complement strand
AGTTAGGGGGACGTAAAAATATCTATCTATCTATCTATCTATCTATCTATCTATCTATCTATCTATACACTTATGTTCATAAAAAACAGAACACTTGAAAAAGTAGAGATAGGAAATTCATATTCACAGGACATGTTCATTAGCATATTCTGCAGAAACGATTAGGATTTCAGTCACCTAGGTTCAGAATGTGTCCTGTTGCCTAGTAGGCAATGGGTTCTCCATGGGCACTGATAACTTGTCCCATGCGTGATGGCATCGACGCGTATAAGGCGCGAATGGCATCTTGGGGTATAGCCCATCCATGCTGCATTCACCTGGTTCCACAGTTCATCTTTTGTGGTTGACATTGAGTCACAGCGCCGCACCTGTCGTTTCACCATATACCACATATTTTCGATTGGCGACAAGTCCAGTGATCGGGCGGACGAGGGCAACAGTCTGACATCCTGTGACGACAAGAAGGCACGTGTTCGTGCAGCAACATGTGGTCGCGCATTGTCCCGCTGAAACATGGCGTTTGGAGTGTTGTGCAGAAAGGATATGGCTACGGGTCGCAGGTTGCCATTCATGTAGGTCAAACGGGTGTCAGTGCCCTGGACACGCACCAACTGTGATTTATGGTTGTACCCAATAGCATCCCACACCATAAGGCCTTGAGTTGGCGCTGTATGTCATGTGCGAATGCAGTCAATGTGATGCCTCTCCCCCTGTCTGCGGCGAACCAAAATGTGGCCATTATTTTTAAACAAACAGAACCTGGATTCACCCAAAAACACTACCTGCTGTCATTCCTGTCCGCAGTGATGTCGTTCCACACACCATTGCATTCTAGCATGTTTATGCACATTAGTCAAAGGTAGGTGAAGAAGTGGACGACACGCCGGTAACCCAGTCCGTAATAAATGGCGACGGACTCTCACTCCTGATAGTGTATGATGTGTTACACTGTTCCACTGGTGCGCCAGATCCGAGAATGACGCAGATCTGTCCTGCAATGCCATTCGGATGAGGTGTCGATCTTCTCGGGGGGTGGTCTGTGTGGTGCGACCAGACGCCTCTCATCGTATTCTACGGCCTTCTGTGAACCATTCTGTACACACCCGTTGCACCGCCGACACACTTCGTCCCACGCGAGCAGCAATTTCCCGGATGGATGCATCACGTTCTCTCATGCCAATAATGCACCCTCTTTCAAACTCACTCATTTGACGATAAGGTTCTCGCATACATCTGCGAGACATCCTGCTCGTATGCTCAAGTTACACTGATCTATTACCTTCGGGTTATAGCGACGACAAGAGCCGCAGGTACATTTTACCAGTCGGTGGTGATGCGCCGAGATATCGATGTGGACCTTGAACCTGGGGCCGACATGGTTCAAATGCTAATCCTTTCTCGAAAACATGCCAATGCACGTGTCCTGTGAATATGAACACCCTATCTCTAGTCTTTCAAGGTGTTCTAGTTTTTATGAACATGAGTGTATTTTATTTACCTAAAATTCGTAGCTCTTATCCCTAGGACGTTTTCAACATTGAGTTGCTTGCCTGAAGGGACAGAACTGTGGATTTTTGTCCTGTGTGCTGCCAATGACAAAATTGACAAGGGATTTCTTTTCACTGATTATGATCCTCTAAGAGGCTGCCTGCCCGATGCGGTAAAGGCGTTCTCAGTTCGTCCGGAAGGACGTGGATTCGAATCCCCGCCAGGAAGTCGTAAAATTTAAGAATCGAGATTTCCACTTCCGGAGGTGCATATGGCCCTGAGGTTCACTCAGCCTACACCAAAAAATGAGTACCAGGTTAATTCCTGGGGCCAAAGGAGGCCAGACGTAGAGCTAACCACTCTACCCCATCACGTGCCAGATTACGAATGGTAAAGCCTTTACCTTCCACCCCTCGGAGGGCCTTCATGGCCCGTACGGAGATGACTTTGCTTTGCTTTGCTTTGATTATCATCCTCTTCCTAAAAATAATTGTCTTTCTGTTGTGCCGGATGATGATTTAAATTCTCCATGTGACTCGAACAACGGTTCAAAAGTTCCATCATCCAACGAAAACCAAAGAAGAAACAACCGTCGTGCTAGATTCGCCGATGGTACTAAGATATAAAACATAGACGTTTGCTTAGAAGGGTTATAGGGTGGTACATTCAGGGGAAACAGGGTGCGCTCGGCAGCGGTGTTAAGGGAACAGGGAACTGGAAATCAAGTAGGGATGACATAAAACTGTTAGTGCTCAACTGTAGAAGTATTGTAAAGAAAGGAATAGAATTAAGTAATTTAATAGATATATACTTACCAGATATTGTGACCTCGATAATGTTGTGAGATGGACAGTAGGCAATGGTATGATGATAAATGGGGATAAAAGTCAGGTTGTGAGTTTCACAAATAGGAAAAGCCCTCTCCGTTGTAATTACTGCGTTGATGGGGTGAAAGTTCCCTTTGGGGATCATTGCAAATACCTAGGTATAAATATAAGGAAAGATCTTAATTGGGGTAATCACATAAATATGATTGTAAATAAAGGGTACAGATCTCTGCACATGGTTATGAGAGTATTTAGGGGTTGTAGTAAGGATGTAAAGGAGAGAGCATCTTTGTCTCTGGTGAGACCTCAACTTGAGTATGGTTCCAGTGTATGGGACCCTTACCAGGATTACTTGATTCAGGAACTGGAAGAAATCCAAAGGAAAGCAGCTCGATTTGTTCTGGGCGATTTCCGACAAAGGAGTAGCGTTACAAAAATGTTACAAAGTTTGGGGTGGGAAGACTTGGTAGAAAGAAGACGAGCTGCTCGACTAAGTGGTATGTTCCGAGCTGTCAGTGGAGAGATGGCGTGGGAGGACATCAGTAGACGAATAAGTTTGGATGGTGTCTTTAAAAGTAGGAAAGATTACAATATGAAGATAAAGTTGGAATTCAAGAGGACAAATTGGGGCAGATATTCGTTTATAGGCAGGGGAGTTAGGGATTGGAATAACTTACCAAGGGAAATGTTCAATAAATTTCCAATTTCTTTGCAATCATTTAAGAAAAGGCTAGGAAAACAACAGATAGGGAATCTGCCACCTGGGCGACTGCCCTAAATGCAGGTCAGTGGTGATTGATAGAGTATCTGTAAAAGAGTATACTGATGAAAAACTGATGCGGACCTACATCGAGTGAGGTGGCTTTGGTGATTGTGGTGCAGGAGTTTGAAAAGCAGGACTTAGTTCTCCACAGCAAAGACACGAAGTCAATGCGGATCAATGAAACTCAGCGTCCTTAGACACGAAGTTGATGCAGATCAATGGAACTCACCGTGCTTAGACACGAAGTTGATGCGGATCAATGAACTCACCCGTGCTTAGATACGAAGTTGATGCGGATCAATGAACTCACCCGTGCTTAGATACGAAGTGAATGTGTATCAATGAAACTCACTGTTTTTAGACACGATTACGGATCAATTAAACTCACCGTGCTTAGACACGAAGTTGATGCGGATCACTAAAACTCACCATACTTATGACGCTTCTCACTATCTTCTTATGTTCTGCCGTGGGTAAGATGGATATTCCCCCCACCCACCCATCGCCAGCTTGATCTAAATTCTAAAGCTCAATTTAATAAAAAGGTTCCTGCTTCAGATTTTTGCTCTTTACCGAATCATAGAAAGAGAGGGCAAAGAAAACTTCACCTTACTCTACCGCTTTTTCCATAATCAGTATTTAATGAAAACTCTCCAACTGGATCGTGATTTCAACAACAACCCTGGACAACATAATTTGAACGGTAGAAATCAAGGGTGTCTGCATTTATAACGACAACTGCGGAACTCACTTATGACTGGCTGTAGGCAAGGGACACTTCCATTATAATGAGAACTTTCAAAGCCGAGTATAACTGGCAGCAGACAGGGGGCCTGCCATTGTAATGAAAACTCCCCACCTCGAATTTTACATGAGTAACAACACATGGTGACCACCCCGTGGTGTTTCTCAGGTAATGCTAAAAGCAATGCAAGTAAACTAATTACATATTACTCACAACGTGTACAGTATAAGGAGAAATAAGAAATTTTCCGTATGAGGGCGTTGCTGCAACTAACATGCAACTTACCGCGACTCCGATGCGGGTATATATGCACGGACATGCAGGAAAGAAATTATTGTGGCAATTGTGTCGTACCGAGGTGCGTGCTTTAAATGCGACCATATGAACTATGGTGACGTTATTACCAAATGCGTCCAATCAGGACCAGCGTGCTGTTATTCTGTTCTTGGCTGACGAAGGACAAACACCGATGGAGACTATGTATGGGGCAGCATGTCTGTCGAAAACCATCGTTATGGAATGGTGCACCAAGTTCCGTGCGTGTCGCGTTTCGACACAAGACGCCGGCCGATCTGGGAGGCCAGCCTCATCCATTACGGACAACAAGAAGCGGGCGATGGGTGAAGCGATTAGAGTGGAACGGCGCAAAACCATTCGTGCGCTAGAAATGGATCTCGACATCACCTTCGACGCTTCCTGTCGGACGAGGATGTGCAGCAGACGGTTACGGACTTCTTCACGCAGTAGGACACGGTGTTTTATCACATAGGGATCTTCAACCAGGTACGTCGGTGGGATGAGTGCCTCCATCCTCACGGCTATTTTGCCTGATTGGCATCCCCATTCAAGACTATATAGCCGTCGAACGGGAACATTTCGATCACCCCTTATGTTTCAGAATTCCTTAGCGAAGCACGGGCCCATGATCTAGTAAAATAATAAAAAATCATTTGTTCACGTCTTAAGGTGTTCCTAACTACATTGTACGTATGCAAGGTGGAATGAGGGTTAGATTGTTATGGAAATAACATGTTCTGTTTAGATACAAGAGGACATCATTGTCATCCGGATGATTGGGAGGAGTCTGTGTCAGCTGAAAGGTACGAGTGCCTCAGTTGAAAGTGTGAACGAAGATTGCTCTGTGTGGAGTGTACTGTTTACAAGTCATGGATGACCGTGGGACCGAGGTAGGCAACAGGGGAAGCAGTTGTCAAATGAAAAAATTAAATAGCGTATGGCTTTTAGTGCCGGGAGTGTCCGAGGACATGTCTTTTGATTTGACTCCCATAAGCGACCTGCGCTTCGTGATGAGGATGAAATGATGGTGAAGAAAACACATACACCCAGCCTCCGTGCCAGCGAAATTAACCAATGATGGTTAAAATTCACGTACCCATCCGGGAATCGAACCCGGGACCCTGTGACCAAAGGCCAGTATGCTAACCAGTTAGCCATGAAGCCGAACAATTATCAAGTAAAGCCATTCGTTCACTTACACTGCTTCAAGATTCATTCTCACTTACTATACTACCATCCTGGGGCAATACACATCGTAAATAATTGAAATGATCTACCTGTTTCAGTTGTGTATTCCCAACCTGACATTCGATTCTCTTACGTTTCTTCTCTACTGACATCACGTTAGACAAGGCGAGTTGGCCGTGCGGTTAGGGGCGCGTGGCTGTGAGCTTGCATCGGGGAGATAGTGGGTTCGAATCCCACCGTCGGCAGCCCTGAAGATAGTTTTTCGCGGTTTCCCATTTTCACACCAGGAAAATGCTGGGGCTGTACCTTAATTAAGGCCACGGCCGCTTCCTTCCAACTCCTAGGCCTTTCCTATCCCATCTTCGCCATAAGACCTATCTGTGTCGGTGCGATATAAAGCCACTAGCAAAAAAAAAAAAAAAGAAACATCACGGTAGTCTTGGGCAGGATAATTTTCAAATCATACTTATTGCACCTATTTTCAGGCTCCAAGATATTATACTGCAGGCTTTCAGCACAGCCTGCCATTAGCATCAAGTCGTCGGGGTAGGCCAAACTAGTTACTACATTTCCACCTAACTGAATCCCTCCCTGCAACTTTATACCTTAACAACTAAAGTGAAAGGTTACAGCCTTGTCTAACCCCTGTAATTACCTTGAACCAAGAACTCATTCTTAGTGATGGGTCGCGTGATGCAATGCTCTCGAGGCATTCTGAGCAAGCGATGCAGTACGTGCCTCATAATGCTATCTCGATGTCGTATAGTGACGTCAGGCGCATGAGCTCTTTGTCTTGAGGCAGTGCTGGGAAACGTATCGAGAGCTTTCGATGCATTTCGAGCAACTGATGCAGTCCATGACTCGTAATCCTATCTCAAAGTTTAAATCGGGACATCATGCGCATGTGGTATGTTATCCCTCGACTATAGCCTACTTCGCCTGTTGATCAACTACTGACGTCTCCGAAAACCTTAATAAGTAGTCAGTGGGACGTAAAGCAAATAACATCATTATAACAACTAATGACGATACGCCAACTACTTTATTATGTACTCGCAGTCAACTTCCCTACCTGTACTTCCTGCATTTTACTTCACCATTATCTGCTTCCGTGGCGAAATGGTTAGCGTACTGGCGTTTCGTCGAAGGGTCTCTGGGTTCGATTCTCGGCTTGGTAAGATATTTTATACTTCATTGATTAGTTCCTATGGTTCGGGGACCGGGTATGTGAAATAAATAATAATGAAGAGTGTGATATATTTTTAACATTTTATTGAAACGATGTCTTTTACGACGCATCGAATTGTGTAATAATTTGAACAGAAAGTAAAATATACCGGTAATGGCATATACTGCTATATGTGTGCATGTATCCGATGAGGGACTCGTTCTCGGGTTAAGTCTCCTTCTGGACTATCGATACTTTTATGTAAGTATGGTAACAAGTAGATAGTTTCCTTGAAAAGGATCATTCAAGACCAGCCACAACATTATCGGACCTCAAGGCACATATACAGGATGAAGCCGAACTCCATCGACAAATTTTCGGAAATTGTTCAGGGAAACCTTCTGTGTATATTGGTATAAGGTACCCGTGGTCTCCGGTGGTTCGTTATAGAGTAGAACCGGTAATTAAATGATGATTTATTCGGTTTTATTACCGCAAACAAACTTATTTCTGTTAAAATACCTTGACAACAGAGAAAAGGCCTGCGATATTCAATAACCAAAACGTACAACACAAAACTGAAAGAAGCAAAGCCTGTAATATGTAATAACCAAAACGTACAATACAGAACACAGAGTAGTGCGATAATCCTCTGTCGAAATACGTACATTTTTATCCCAATGTGTTCAATATGTTCTGTCAGTGCACCTACTGTTTTAAAGGTAACAATTCCATGTCGTTGGCTTCCAGCACGTTAATGAACTCCTGCGGGGCAAAATTCCCACACCTAGGCGTCTTTCAAGAACTAGCATTTAGGACGGACGTAACACAAATAACATTATATGAGTACTATTTTCAGTGCAATACAGATACAAAGCTAAGTGATCTGATGACATGGCCACGAGGTAACCAGGTTTGTTTACATTATGATTGGTTTATATTGGATGTGTTGAAGTGGAAGAGATTTTATTATCTATTGGTTATTTTGTATAATCAGTAACGTTACAATTAATTACTTCTATTAGCGATCTGGTTGTTTCTGCACGAACAGGTGTGTGTTTGGTAGCCGAAACTCCGATTGCAAAACAAGAACAAACAAAAATATTTGAAGATAAGATTCGAACCGCTACAAAACGTAGCGGAGGATAATGCCTAATGATGATATTTAGCCAACTGAGCCACGCTAACAGTTCAATGTTTACTAATCATTTCTGTATCTGCTATATTCGTCCTGGTTGAGGTTTAATTGGAGCGTGCCTCGAGATGCATCGAGAAAGTGACGTCAGGCTCGAGTACCTCAAACGAGAGTTATGCCCATCTCTACGTAGAACTCGGAGATGCATCGAGAGTGGTGACGTCAGTCTCGAGTATCTCGAACGAGAGTTTCGCCCACCACTACTCATTCTATCTCAATTCTCACTGCAATCCAATTGTCAACATAAATGCCGTTGATTGCTTTTATTAATCTACACTTAATCCTATCATCCCCCAGTATTGAACCCATAATTCTACGATGAGAAAATTATTTTTAAATTCCAAATATTTATTTCAGCTACAAACTACTTTTTGAGAGCAGCCATGTTTTTATTTCAAGAGTCTGGCTCTCTCGTGGGAACGAGCTCCTTGTGTCGAGCAAGCCGCAAGATCGTGAAACACCGGGACACTTCGGTGGACTTCGAATATTGAACAATTCTTCAAATTTAAGAAATTCTTCATAACGAGAGATTTTGGCGACATGGTAAATCCAGGAATAAAGAATCTAAAGTATTCTTAAACCCTATGGGAACCCTCAGGGTAAAAATGAATGCAGTTAAGCCTAGAGAAGAATTTGCGTCTGACCCGCCGATCAGCGACACGTTCCAAGGCCGATGGATGACGAAAAACCCGAGAAACGCCCGGGCAGAATTAATTCATTTCGCCTGTTGCGAGTATGGGAAAAATATGAAATTAACACCGTAATAAATCGTAAGTCTGTCCGAAGTTATGGAACAAATTTAATGAAAATTGGTCTATTGGATACGGAATTAGCATTTTACACAACCTTCATGGTGTGGGTAGCGTCCTCCCATAGAGTATAAAAGAAATGTCTCTCCGTATATTTCACAGTCTCTCTCTGGTTGTTGGAACGGCGAAGCGCACGTCACTCGACAGCAGGAAAGTGCGGAGATTTGTTCTCCAACTAACTTATTTTTGAGACAGGCTGTATATTAAATGTGTTATTTATGTGGCAGGCTGTAGTATATTCCGCTAACAATCCGAAAACTGAGACCAGGAGAAGGTTGGTTCGAGATGATTATTGTGTGAGGCACAGTAAAATTTCAAGTTGAGATCCCAAGTGAAAAACAATATCTGGTGAAGATTGGAACTCTTGGTAGTAAAAATCCAAGTGACTAGTTTACGTAAAGTCAGTATAATGAATATTATAGTAATATGACCTCAAGGATAGAAGAGCATTCTGAATACACGGTTGGTGTTATTTGACTGTAATGACAAGTTTCCAATCAGTAAAGTGCATAAATTACGAGGCGGTAATTTATCATTAAATCGGAAACATTGTGGGATGAGATATTGGATGTTTTAAGGCGATATGTTTGGCTGTGTAGATTCATTGGGTTTCGTTTCATTGGATAGTCATGGATATGAATATTTGGAAAATGACGGTAGGCGATTTGAGGGCTCCACCCTAAAATTACAGTGTGGATTTTTGCGGTGGTGACGATTATTGTTTGGTGACAGTCAAGTAGTGTTAGACGTATGTTGGAAGATATTATTATTATTTTTCCAAACTCATTGCGCATGCTGGGATCGTGTTTGAGTTGTGGATTGCACATCACGGATTATTTATTTTCAATTTCACGTTTAGTAACAAGATAGGGACTTAGTTGCATTTCCCGACTTGCGTTCATTCTGTGGCAAGATTTGTTTCGTTGTGTGTTATTAGTTTCGACCAGGTTTACAGCCAAAATATCTAAGAGTGTGTTTGAAATTACGATTTTCCCTGATATGCTAGAGGAAGCGTATACGACCCAATTTCCGCTCGACAATAGATTTAGGACGTCACATGTTATCCTAGGAGTATACTGATGTTGAGACGTCCTAGTTCACGCTCAACGATAGGGTTAGGAAGGTATGTGTATAGTACGCAAAACTTTTCTTGAGCCCTAATTCCCATTCAGCACTATGGAGCTCATGGCTCAAGAAAAGGTTCGCGTACTATACATAGAGGTTAGTGTTAGGGTGTGCAGACATTAGGTTGGCCCGATGATAGGTCTGGGATGTCAGCAGTACATACTCAAGTTTTAGATTAGATGTTTTTGTGAAGTGACTTGAGCGATGGTAGTGTCTGCAGTAGTGTATGCAATGCGAAGAGTGTTAGCTCAGTAATATTGATGCCAGGTTTGCGCGCGGCCCTTTACCAGCTGGAAGGTGTTTACCTAAGATTATGGAACCACTAACGGCATATGAGGTTTGTCCAATATTGGGTACTGAGTTAATGGTGATTGAATATTTACTGCAGTTCGCCATGCGTGTTTGAGTTCAATGAACTTCAGTATTTTATGTTATTTTACGGACTTAATTGTTTTGTCGTTCTGACGTCCGTTTGCTTTGATAGTGTGCGTGTTGACACTCAGCGTATTGGTGTGAGACTTGAGTTACGAATGCGGGTTCGATTCGTCAGCCGGTGATATATTTTATTTTCAATTTTTGTCGTTCTTTCATTTTATACGTAGTTGAGTATGGTCTATTGATAACTTTGTAGGTAGTGTGTTGGGACAAACAATAAGTAGATGGATCTGTGATGGTAGTCATTGTTAAAAAGGAAAGAATTCTGTATTTTATTTTACCATGTGGATTTGTAAATTCATTAAACGTAAAGTAACCATTTATAACCTGAAAGTCGGTTTTATAATAGTATTTTTCAAGTGATTTACCACTTTTTAATTAACTTCAGTGTTTGGCATTTCTTCTAAATGCGTGATGAATAAGTGTTTCCTGCATTTCGCAGTTTTGTTTTTTTAGAACGACGTAACGTAAGATCCTCTCGGATCGTGTTGTTGTTGGTTCCTTCTGAACAGCTGTTTGGGTGATGCACGTTTAGCATCGGGATTATTTTATAACTTAAGGGTGTCATGAAATGACAATACATGGTGGAATCTTGTTTCAATTGTGAATGCTGCTGTTAACTTGTAGTGAACACCATGCTACCGGGCGAGTTAGCCGTGCGCGTAGAGACGCGCCGCTGTGAGCTTGCATCCGGGAGATAGTAGGTTCGAATCCCACTATCGGCAGCCCTGAAGATGGTTTTCCGTGGTTTCCCATTTTCACACCAGGCAAATGCTGGGGCTGTACCTTAATTAAGGCCACGGCCGCTTCCTTCCAACTCCTAGGCCTTTCCTATCCTATCGTCGCCATAAGACCTATCTGTGTCGGTGCGACGTAAAGCCGGTAGCAAAAACAAAATGATCACCATGCTTTCCAATAATATTTCGCAACCTATCCCAAGCAACTGATAGTCAATTTGGTTCGATTAAGGGTCCATTCGGCGGGGGTTTCCGTATCCGAAAGGGTATTCCACTGGTGGATAACCTTAATTAAGAGGAAATCCGATGTTCTACTTGTTGAAGGTCAGATTTTCCATGGATCGTGTGGATTAATTCTCAGTTATCGTTTGGATTAATAGGTGCCCGATTTTTCAGGCTTTCTTTTTCACTTTTTCAGTTTCGCTGTCCACTAATTTATGGGATTCCTACTTTCTCCGAAGAAAATTCTTCGATATTGTAATCAATAAAAAATAACGCTATGCAATGTGACTGCGTTTGAAACATTTAATAATTAATAATAATTTTTGGTCAAGTATTTATATAAATAATTTTTTTGTGCAATTAATGGATTCAATAAAAGTTAGTAAGCATATATTTGCTCCTCATTTCAAGTAGTTAGGCTCTCTTCTGAACCCCATCGTTTGGTTAAGATCGTGACCGAATTATTCCCGCAACGACCTCAAGACTTAAAGGGCTCAATATTGCTCTACTGCAGCAGCTGTGGCCGACCAACGATGGAATGGTAAGTCAAGGGTTCAGTATGGCTAACATCTTTTCCCTCGATACTCTGTCATATGCCTTTTATAGATGTACAAAACATAATACGATGGTCTATTTCTCTCGTAGCAATTTTCATTTACCTGGCACATACTGAATCTGATCCTGACAGCCCCTCGGTGGTCTGAAACCACAATGGTACCCACCTCAACGTCAGATCGCGCCCTCCCTTCCAAAATGCCAATGAACACCTTGCCTAATACAGTGATCAATGAAATACATTGATAGTTGTTACAAACCTTCCTGTTCCCTTGGTTATAGAAAGGTGCAGTTACTGCTTTCGTCGAATTAGAAGGCACCTAACTAACATTCCATGCTGATCTCATTAATCTGAGAAGCCACTTCATTCTACCTTCCCACTGTATTTCATTTTTCCAGGTCCAATTTCATCCATTCTTGCTGCTTTCTGATAGTTGAGATTTACCATTCTTTCACCTCCTGAAGCACAATCTCACCAACATCATTGTCTTCCTGCTCATGAGCTCGGTTGTTCGTGACGTCAACATAATGTTTTAAATTTACGTTGACAAGAGCTTCAATATGTAAGCTTACGTTCCACCAATCCAGTTATTCCCTGGGATCTACTATGCGTTCAATTGCTCTACCCTAAACATTATTAATTTCCTTTAGTCCTTTCCTTTCTAAGATTCTTTGTTTCTGTCCAGCTAGTTTTCGTTGCCTGTTCATATACGAGATTAGTGCAACAAAATATGTGGATTTAAGCTCAATAATACAGATTAAATCATTAGTGACAATGGTCATTCTTTGATATAAACTGTAATGAAAGCATAAAACGATCACAGCTGAGGTTTTTATATACACTGACTGACAGAGCAAATGCAACACCAAGAAGGAGTGGTTCGAAAGGGATGAAAGTTGGGGAAAAAACAGAGACGGCACGGACGAATAATTGATGTTTATTTCAAACCGATATGCAGGTTACACAATGTGCACGGCTACTGCTTGGCTACTGCTGAAATATCCTACGAAACTAGGCACGGAATATCATTTGACAAGACCAAAATCCTAGCAGCTATCCCTTGGAATCTGGAAAGGAAAATCCGCGAGGCTATCGAAATCAAGAAACATCCGAATAACATAAATTTAGAAGAAGGATACAAAATCAGTAATTCTTGGATGCCCATCATTCATAGTTTAAGACATACAGACCACAACATAAACACACGGGCCGCAACCCCATTACATAACAGCGCGGGCAAGCCCCCACTACCTGGCTGTGACATAAACTTTCCAGAAGCCTCGCGAGACAGCCAGGGCTTACGTCAGCCAGATAGGCTAGGATATAAAAGGCCAAGATCAAGGCCACTCTAGTAGTGTAATTTCTGCCTGGGAGACTGATTACCTCGGATCGAGTAGGGGTATTTCAGTCGCCTTGACAAAGAATACTGCAATGTATTCGAAACGTCGGCAAACTGTACGTGATATGCGTACAAGTACAACACGGTTCAACCCGGAAAATAAATTAAATAATTGAAAAATGTTGTTTAAGAACAGCTACGCACTGGTAAATGTGGGAGAAAACGGAAATTGAGTCCTAAGGATAAGCAAAACGTAATAAACATAGTTATTTCCAATTGGAAAACTACAATTAAACAGCGCTCTGTGCAGTTGGAGGATTATGGTGTAAAGGGATTGCCCAGAACTGTAAGGAGAGAGGTGTGCTTCGCAGACCCGCCGGCACGTCGACTGCGATCCAAATCTAAGATTACCCCTGTAATGATAATGAAGTGATTAGGTTGAGGAAAATCCTTACAGAAGTGGACTGTTGATGACTGGAAAAGGCTTTTACTCAAACTGGCACTTTAATGTACATCTTCATAAAGGAAACTCATTTCTAAATGATGATTTGGAAAATGCGGGAGTATTGTCCACATGACTAACAAAACATCTTCATTGAATATAACTAGAAACTTTTGCATTGCTGACTGTGGTAATGATGAAAGACTTGGTATTTTTGTCCAGGCGTGTTTAAGCAACAAATGAATGTTCTATGTCACCAAGGAAAGCAGCCAGTATGTGAAGATGAGGGAGTCGGAGGAGTTATAACGTCCAAATTCAAAACTCATTGTTTAAGAAGCCTTTCTCGTGGACAGTCAAGATATTATTCTGATGACGCAGAGCACTGTTCTCTGCGAAACATACAGAATTTCACCTTATTTTTCTGACATGGCATAAGCCCAAAAGCCTATACAGTATCACGTCTATAGGAATACAAATAGGTAACTCTAAAGAATCTTTGAGTCTATACGCATCTGTCACAACCGTGCTACCAGACTAAACTTTTCTAATAGCTGATTCATAAATGATTTCTTCCTTGCGCAAATAACAAGGAGCAAGAACCTCTGTAGGGCCAGACATAATGAAGTAAATTTTTGAAAAAAATTGAAAAATCGGATAACCGAAAAATTGTTAGTATTGCTAGTGTTCAATTCCAAATTTTAAAGAAAGCCGTCAAAAGGGCTTTGTCTAGGCCCATTCAACCACGCTCTGCTACCACTTGTTACAGAATCTTCGTTGTTTATAGAGGTTTAGGAAGCGACTGTGGTGAATGGGTGGACGAAGAGTTAACTAGAGGATCACTTAACACGCCAAATTTCGAAATTTTGTTTCTTCCCTTATTTTATGAATTTAAAATTTGATTAATAGACGATATGAATAAACAATATTATAATGAGCTCGTCAGATCCAACAACAATGACTTAAGTTAAAAAATCAGGTACAAGTTAAGAGAATTACAAATGCTAATTTCCACCGAAAAGAGCTGGCATGCTCTTGGCAGGTACAAAATGTTATAAGAGCTACTAGAAAGCTCCAGGAAATACCTTTTGTAGGAGTCTGTGCTCCAGCTATATCACAGTCCAGCCTCTCAGAGGCATCAGCTTACAATTGCGCACTTCCAACCTATCGGTTAGTGGTATACAATTTCTAATCACTAGATTGAGTACCAAAAGCCTCAGTTCAATTGCAAATCCCACTGCAGTGTTCATATGGAGTGAGGGCATATGGCGTTGTTGATAGTGATTTGTCCGCTGGATGGAAAAGTTAAGCACTGAGCAGACCTCTTCGTGTTATTCGACAGGAGCAGACTATGTGCCGACACCGGGTTCACCCTCTCTCAACCAAATTATTACCATCATCATCTCACACTTGGACGCACAGGTTACCCATGGATGTCAAAAAGGAAGACCTGCACCAGGTGAGCTAAACATGTCCTCGAATACTGCCGGCACTAAAAGCCATTCACAAAAAACAAACAAAACAAAAACAACACCTTTCATCATAGCGAACTTAAAACTGAAGCCAATGTGCTCCTCGTCATTTCATTGGTACGTCTCAAACATTCTGCGATAATTATATAAGTATGATTCAGAGCGGTGTCTACAAACTGGTTGTGGCATGACGTATTGCGGACAGCGCACGTATATTCTGCTACGGTGTTGCAGAGAGCTGAAGTAATAATAATAATTTTTAATATTACTTGCTTTACGTCTCACTAACTACTTTTACGGTTTTCGGAGACGCCGAGGTGCCGGAACTTAGTCCCGCAGGAGTTCTTTTTACGTGCCAGTAAATCTACTGACACGAGGCTGTCGTATTTGAGCACCTTCAAATACCACCGGACTGAGCCAGGATCGAACCTGCCAAGTTGGGGTTAGGAGGCCAGCGCCTTAACCGTCTGAGCCACTCAGCCCGGCAAGAGCTGAAGTAGTTTGTTGTCAATTCCTAAGTTGTCCCTCGGATTTTATGGAGAGCTGTATTCCTTGCTGTAATCTCCTATGTAATATTAGGTCAGTGTTCTTTTAACAGTGTTCTTTTAATAATAATAATAATAATAATAATAATAATAATAATAATAATAATAATAATAATAATAATAATAATAATAATAATAATAATAATAATAATAATAATAATAGATTTTACCACAAAATTAATCCAATTCAGAAACTTAATTTTTTACACTATTCGAAGTCATCCTCGGCCTACAACAGAAAAAAGGCTAAGTTTTTATTGCATAGGTACAGACTCCATGTATGTAATCATACACAGTAAAATGTATTGAAATATATAAAAAATTAAAAAATACAGATTCCTTCCGCAGAATGAAGGTTTGACGTCAACACAAGATACTGACGAAGGAAGGTCGAGAAACGGAGCTAAGGGTTGGAACTATAAAATGTATTGATCACGGAGTGGTTAATAGAGGAAGTATGTTCATTTATACATGTTTCTAGGTTATTTTGACACACTTTGACATTTTTATTATTTCTAGATAATTTAATATGTATCCCTAAGTTACATTATCCGATGATGACACACTCAAACATCCTAGTGATGTTTTAGATAAGTACAAGATTAAGTTAGCTCCACACAGCGATACCAAGAGACAGAAGTAATTACACCAGGTCCACTTTCTTCAACCACAGTTAAAATTCCGCTAACGGTGCGTTAATTAACACCTTATTAAGATTTTAACGTGGCGTTATGGAAATCGACGTTCACAGAGACTAACGTGACGTTAACTCTAATGATCAAATCAGCAATTAACATTATTTCCTTCGTCTGAAGGGTGCCTTTCACCTACACTCCTTCTTCGTGGAATAAGAGATCCCATTTGAAACTGAATTTACTTGGTGATAGGACGAAACAGTTAGCTAGACTAGCCACAAAGGATATTACAAGGGAGATGACGGGGAAAAGCCTTCGGGGCAGTAATTTTATTTCACTCGAGAAAGAGATTATGTCAATTTACTTTCTAAATATGGGAGTGCTATAGAATATAAAAGGACAGACGGTATATGCTTAAAGGGAAAAGGAAAGGCGTGGAATGAGTTAGCAAATTAATTCAATAGCCACCTGAATGTGACCACGCGGTCAGCAGAACAAATAAAATACCTGTACGACAACCTGAAAAGAAGCGCAAAGTAATGTTCGAAGGACAAGTTCGAGTGGTACGAGACCGAAGGTAGTACAACACGATCGATCAATCAATCAATCAATCAATCAATCAATCAATCAATCAATCAATCAATATTGATCTACATTTAGGGCAGTCGCCCAGGTGGCAGATTCCCTACCCAAATGAAGATCTTTCCTTACATTAACGCCTAGGTAAATACATTAATTCCCATAGGGAACTTTCAAACCCAGTACTTAAAAATGAAAGGACTTTTCTTATTTGTGAAACTCAAAACCTGACCTTTAACCCATTTATCATCATACCATTGCCTACTCTCCATCTCACAACATTATCGAGGTCATTTTGCAGTTGCTCACAATCTTGTAATTTATTTATTACTCTATACAGAATAACATCATCCGCAAAAGCCTTACCTCTAATTCCACTTCTTTAGTCATATCATTCATATACAGTATATAAGAAAACATAAAGGTCCAATAATACTGCCTTCAGAAATTCCCCTTTTAATTAATACAAGGTCAGATAAAGCTTCGCCTAATCTAATTCTCTGAGTTTTATTTTATGGAAATATAACCACCCGTTCAGTCTCACTCTTTTTTCTAATCCTATTGCACTCGTTTTTGCCAGTAGTCTCCCATTGTCTACCCTATCAAATGCCTTAGTCAGGTCAATCGCGATACTTCATTTGACCTCATGAATCCAAGATATCTGCTATATCTTGCTGGAATCCCACAAGGTGAGTTTCAGTGGAATAACCTTTCCTAATCTCGAATTTCCTTCTATCGAACCAGTTATTAATTTCGCAAACATGACTAATATAATAAGAAAGAATGCTTTCCCAAAGCTTACATGCAATACATATCAAACTGACTGGCCTGTAATTTTCAGCTTTATGTCTATCACTCTTTCCATTTTGTATAGCTCGTTCATTCAAACAATAATCAAATAAGTACTTCATATATGGTACGATATTCCTTTAGTATATCCCCAGAAATCTGATCAATTCTAACCGCTTTTCTAGTTTTCAACTTTTGTATCTTATTGTAAATGTCGTTGTTTCATAGGTAAATTTTAATACTTCTTTAGTATTAGTCACCTCCTCTAACTGGACATTATCTCTGTAACCGACGATCTTTACATACTGCTGACTGAATACTTATGGCTTTTGAAGGTCCTCGCATACACACTCCCCTTGTTCATTAATGATTACTGGAATGTTCTTCTCGGAACTTCTTTCTGCCTTAAAGTACCTATACATACCCTTCCGTTTTTCACTAATATTGTACGACTGACAATTATGCTTGTCATCATGTTATCCTCAGCTGACTTCTTTGCTAGATTCATTTTCCTAGTAAGTTCCTTCAATTTATCCTTACTTCCACAGCCATTTCTAACTATATTTCTTCCCAATCTACACATACTTCTTAGTCTCTTTACTTTTTTGTTATAATATGGTGGGTCTTTACCATTACTTACCGCCTTTAAAGGTACAAACCTGTTTTCACATTCCTTAACAATTGCTTTAAACCCATTCCAGGGTACGTTTACGTTTTTATTTACCGTTTTACATCGATCATAGTTACTTTTTTTAAACTTCCTCATGTCTGTTTTATCAGGCATATGGTACTACCTAATATTCCTACTTTTAAGACCTTCCTTTCTATCACATTTATTTTTTAACGGCGACAAGAACAGCTTCGTGATAACTAATACCATACTTTGAAAACTACTACCACACTTCGGTTTCTTTACAGAGCTCATCTGGTTTTACCAGCACCACGTCCAGAATATTTTTTCCTCTTGTTGGTTCCATCACTTTCTGAATTAGCTGCCCTTCCCATATTAACTGATTCCGGCATCTACATAGATGACCTTGAAGGTTATTGCTCTGATCAGCGAGCAAGTTGAGCCTCTTCGTACTGATGACTGTTGCAGAATATCACGGCAAACCACCATAATAGCTATAGCATGAGATATTAGAGTTTATGTCCTTATATGAATGATACTTTGACTTTAGTGCATTATTGTTAGTGCGTAATATATCTCTTTCTTATTACCATTTAGAGGTTTTAAACTCAATCTTATTAACTGGACACATTAATAACTACAGTAGCACAATCATATTAGAAATTAGGCCTAACATGTTATACATGGTGTAGGCTACATGTGATCATGATATTTCTTCCTTTGAATTTATATTTGAAAAATACAAATGGTTCTTACAAATTAATTTAATGGAATGATAGTTTATGTACCTTTCTTCTACAATTTACAACAACAATAATGATTTGTATGACCCCGTTGCATAGTATCTCAGTGCAATCAGCAATTGAAGCATTGGAGACAGAGGCGAATTTCTTCCTGTAGGGTACTCCAACATCTCTTTTATTTCTGTAAGTACTTCATTCACGACAGAGTTTGATAACTTATATCTCTACTAAAAATGCTTTTCTGTGCGGTCAAGCATATCGTTACTCCTGCGTAAACCTTTTGTCCCTTAGCATTATGAAGATAATCTAAATAGATCAACTGAGCACGAAACACAAAAAATATCTTCCAACCATTTTTATTTCAACACGACATTAAACAACTTAACGTGACTAGGACGCTACGTTAACTTAACGGAGAATTTAACGGCGCGTTAGCGTTGACGAAGATTGATGAAACAACCATTCAGTTAACAAGGCAGTTGAACGTAATGTTAATTCCTCAACAGAAACCGGCCATAACACTTGCCCTACTACTCACTTAAGAATTGACAAATTTCATTTTACCTGCATTGATTAATAATAAAATTTAATAGAAATAAATGCTGTAACCTAAAAGTTACATGCTTAGAATTTAATTTACGCTAAAAATATCTCCCTCATCCAGGAGTGGAGTTTCGAAAATTACTTTTCCAAAGTTGCATTTACGATATGTCCTACCTTCTCAGCCAACTAGCCATAGCGCAGTCCTACTGCCGATCCCGAGTCACCCGTTGAAATTCACAAGGAGAGTCACTCCCAGGATAGTGTTTGTTGTTCTTGTTTTAATTCCTTACTCTGAAGAGGAAGGATGATGAGAATTATCCAAAAGAAAAACACGGCGTTTTTGTAGTAGCTACCTGGCAAGCTCTTATGACGAAATGCAGCAGGTAACACTCTGCTGTTTTGGTGCGAGTTTTAATGTCGTACGGCCTCTGGAGAGGCCCGGTGCAAGTCTTTAGAGCTGACGCTTTTAGGCTCCTACTTACGATAATCTGTAATTTTCGAGACAGCACAAATACCCAGTCCCCGAGCTATCGGAATTAACCAATTAAGTTTAAATCCCCTACCCTGAGAGGAATCGAACCCATGACCTTTTGGACCAAGGACCAGCACGCTAATCATTTAGCCGTGAAGCCGGATACTTCGGAAGGATGCCAACCCAGGATACTGCATTTATCTTAGTAGCACATAGTTGCGGAAAGTTAGGCAAAATGGTGTCCAACAGAGCTAATGAACAATTTCAGGGGAGGTTGTTTGGCATATCACAATAATAATAATAATAATAATAATAATAATAATAATAATAATAATAATAATAATAATAATAATAATAATAATAATAATAATAATAACAATAATAATATGTCAACAACTACAGAGGTATATCTCTCTTGCCAGTTGCTTACAATATATTTTCAACAATACTACTAAACAGAGTAAAATCGACACTGGACAGTCAATTGGGTGAATATCAAGGTGCATTTAGAGAGGGAAGATCTTGCTCTGAACAGATTTTCAACCTGAAATCTATAATTCGACACAGATTAATAAACTCCAAAGACATAGTTGTAACATTTATTGGCTTTAAGAAAGCTTTTGACTCTGTTGATAGGGAAACCCTAGATAAAGTAATCCGGGAATTTGGAGTTAAAACTAAATTGCAAACCTAATTCGTGAAACACTTACAGACACTATCTCGAAAGTGAAATTTATGGGTGAATTATCTCGACCTTTCAAAATAAATACAGGTGTCAGGCAGGGCGATGGTCTATCTCCACTCCTTTTCAATTGTGTCATGGAGAAAATTGTAAGAATTTGGACTGAAAAACTGAAAGAATCCAAAATATTGCCACTCACGCTGGGGAAGAAGAACAAAGGTGTTGCAATAATTGCCTAGCATTTGCAGATGACTTTGCCATACTTTCAGAAAGCCTTACAGATGCAGCAATGCAAGTCAATCTCCTTGAAAAGACAGCCAACATGACAGGCTTGAGAATCTCTGCCAAGAAAACAAAATTTTTGACGAATATAAAAAGTGCCCCAAAGTTTTTAGTAACGGATATTGGTCAAATAGAAAAGGTAAAGAAATTCAAATATTTGGGTGAGACAATTCAAGAAAATGGTTTAGAAAAATCTGCTATAGACGAGAGGATACAAAAGATGGAAAGAGCTTACGGTATAACTAAGAAATAACAAAAAGTGCTTATCAAGAAAACTTAAAATAAAGCAGTAAACACAGTAGTGAAACCAGAATGCCTTTACGCCAGCGAATGTCTAGCACTGAAGTACAAGCTCGTTAAATTAGAAATATTAGAAAGAAGAATTATAAGGAAAATATTAGGTCCTCTAAGAATTGCAGAGTTTTGGAAATTAAGAAGTAACAATGAAATTTATCAGAACATAGAAAACATATCAGAAACAATAAGAAAAAGGAGATTGCTATTTCTTGGACACATTTACAGAATGGATGACAATAGACTAACTAAACGAATCTTCAAGTACCTTTGGGAAAATAAATCAACTACCACCTGGATTAAAGAAGTCAAGAAAGACCTGAAAAGGAACAACATACGAGAAGAAGAATTATTGGAAAGAAAGATTTTTAGGAAGAAAGTCTTACGAATGGAAGGATTCCAAGGGAGGAAGGAAAATAAAACAGGCACAAAGTGGACTGAAGACAGGAAAAAGAAGCACAGTGGAACAATGAAAGAATACTGGAAGAAAAGGAAAGAACTAAGGAGGAAGAATTGAAATTGTAACGTGGTCCTTAGAAGGCCGGAACGCAAGAAGAAGAAGAAGAAGAAGAAGAAGAAGAGGAATGAAAACATGGATGAACTTAGCGTTGAAGGACTTCATAACTAGAGACGTGGAAATATAGGTATTAATTTCGTACTTTTGAACCATAAAGACTGTCAGTTCACTTCTGACTCTAACAGTTCTTTACATTTTCCGCCGTTACATCCTCACTTTTCAAGGATTCTCGGTGATATCTTAATAATTTAGAGATTAGTTTTTAAATTCCAACCATCAACCAATAAATTAAGTAATATGCTTTCCTTTTCAGATTGTGTTCCATTATCAAAAATGGTTCAAGAAGTTAAGGATCAAGAACTAGCGCCTCCTTGGTTGGATGAAGACTTCATCCAGAGGCCTCTGAGTGCAGGAGATGAGGATCCCGATATAAAAGTGCTTTCCTATCAAATCACCATGGCCAACGCTGTGGGAGATGGCGCCGGAAGTGATATGTACCGAGTTGTAGCTAATGTACAAGTTTCACTGGAGCGCTGTGTGATCATCAAGTGTCAACCTCAGGACGGAATGCTAGAAGAATTTATTAGAAGGGCGGAATTGTTTGATAAGGAAACTAAAATATTTACAGAAACGCTTCCAGCAATGAGGAAGCTACTAGAACAAGCTGAACCTGGTGTATGCCAAATATTTTGTACCACGGTAAGAACTCAGTTCAGTTTCTGGTGCCAGAAGACTTACGTCAGTCGGGGTTCACTCTGGTTAAGAGCCGGGAAGATATGGACTTAGCGCATTGTACACTGGCTGTCAAGGCGCTTGCTACATTCCATGCTTCGTCGCTTGGTCTTCCGTTATTACTGTTTGCTTTTCTGAGCTAAACTGGCTGGTCGTCCCGACCAATACAAGTTTCTTCATGGCTTCACCGAGGTTAAAAGGCCCAAGTCGAACGGAACTGAAAGTTTCTAATTCCAAAACTTAGCCTTCGTACACTGTACAAGTTCCAACAGAGTCATAGACACGGCCTTAATCAACCCGACGGAACAACAGTCCGACAAGAAAGCCATAATGACATGGGTTTCAAGGCGTAAAGACTATTAATGCAATCACCATAATGCGCCAAAAATACGTCTTCTGATCTTGAAACATGCGAATATTCAGGCATTTCTCCACGAACTTGAAACATCTCCTCACGATACAAATATCCGCCTGTGATATCCCATACGAAACTTTATAAAATGCTGACATTTCCACCGTAAATATTTTCTTATGACATCCCGGGGCATGTCCGACTCGTTGGCGAATGGTCAGCGTACTGGCCTTCGGTTCAGAGGGTCCCGGGTTCGATTCCCGGCCGGGTCGGGGATTTTAACCTTCATCGGTTAATTCCAATGGCCCGGGGGCTGGGCGTTTGTGCTGTCCCCAACATCCCTGCAACTCACACACCACATATAACACTATCCTCCACCACAATAACACGCAGTTACGTACACATGGCAGACGCCGCCCACCCTCATCGGAGGGTCTGCCTTACAAGGGCTGCACTCGGCTAGAAATAGCCACACGAAATTATTATCCCGGGGCATCATCTTATAGCGCTATTATGGTTGATGCCAGAAAAGGCATCCGACCATAAAAAGAGCCAAATCCATCCAAATCCATGTGTGCGATGCAGTGCGCACCCACGACCCTGCAGGTGTGGTAGAATAATAATAATAATAATAATAATAATAATAATAATAATAAGAAGAAGAAGAAGAAGAAGAAGAAGAAGAAGAAGAAGAAGAAGAAGAAGTTTAAAACAAAATGTCACCAAATACTGGTGAAGGGAGTTTTCGAGACCTGATGTCAGTACCAATGCTCCGATCCTCCGATGAGGAAATGGATGACCAGAAGCTAATAAGTAGTGTAGCGGGCTTCGGCATGTTAACTCGTTACGTTAGGTGTCGTTTGATTCTTCTCGGTGGGCGCTACACGCCTAGCCTACATGAAAAACAACTCAAATAGGGAACGTTTGAAAAAATGTTGGCGCGAGAAAGTCTGAAAAATTTATTTCGTAAAATATCATAACATATGGGTAATAAATGGCTTAAAAGTTATCGAAACGCATTAGAGAGAATAGAGCCCCTTGTCAGAATTCCGAAGAAAAGTCCGAAGTCATCCATGTCGAGTGTCAAAACGCTTATCGGAAGCGTCTCAAATTTAAGGCGGCCGATCATTACGAGCCTCAGCCGAGCACATCTACTGTCGCATTAGTCTAAAATTTGTGCAAATTTGTTTATAATTAAGAAACAGAATGTCATACCTAAAATGTCAAACCCATTTGGACTAGATATTTTATTTCGACAATACCTATCACGAGGTACGTATTTTTCGTCCGACACAGCCCCGTTCTAGCTTTTTTATATTATGAGATGTGACTTAGTGGAAAGAAAGGGGGTTATATTAAAGGTGTTGCGAAGGAAATGAAAAAAACAACTGTGCAACTGGATAACATTTACGGCAATTTTCAACTTTCAGAGGGGCGGTTCACCCCCATAAATTTAAGAAAAAGTCACGGCTAAAATATGTTTCTCTGTTTCTCATTACTCGTAAAATTAAGTATTTTCAAGCCAAATCCGCTAAATATAACTATCAGAAATTAATTGTACAGTTGTGCAATAACATGACCACATTATGGGAAGTAAGGAGTACGAAGTCCGAAGTTATCCATGTCGAGTGTCAAAACGCTTGGATTGCAATCCTTACATATATTTTCTCGCAAGTAAAAATAAATAAATAAATAAATACACATATCTTAATTTTTGAGCTGTCAAAACATCTTCAATGACACTGGTAGACATCATCTGGAAACCTGTCCTTTTGGTTTAACTTTACCCTCAACATCTAAATTAGTTTCATTCGTGGGCAATCTACTGACAACCGCTCCTAGAACTCAAGAAAGTATTGATCTTCGGTACTATCAGAACCACTAACACGATGGCAATATAATAATAATAATAATAATAATAATAATAATAATAATAATAATAATAATAATAATAATAATAATAATAATAATAATAATAATATTCTCAATTTATATGAATTTTCTACGATATAGTAGTTTTCCTACAACCCATACGTCCTTACACTTTACTCCCCTGCAATTCTCTACCTTCTGCGTTTTCCTCGAATAAACCTCTTCTTCGTACACCATCTACCATTGTTCCGTAGAGTTTCCCCGTTTCTTGTTGCCCTCAGCTTTCCCATTTATAATCATTTCACGGACCGAACTATTTTCAAGTTCTTTCTTCAATCAGATCCAGCACATTCGGACCAACCCACCACACTAATAGCAGTCACACCCTTCTCGATCTAATAATAACAAACAATTCAGCGAATGTCCCGAAACATGGACAGACATCAGCCCCGGGGCTATCTGGACATGACATAATCTACCTGTCCTACCAATTACAAACTCCGAAACCAAGGTCGAAAATATTATCATTCAGGGACCTCAGACGAATTGACGCAGATAAATTAGAAGATGCACTTTCCGTGCCGTGGATGGAGATAAATCGCGCCAATAATCTACAGAAAATGGTCTCAACATTTAATAACCTAGTAACGCAACTCTACGATCGGCACGCCCCAGTGCGTACGGGAAAAGGTTCCAGAGCTCCTAAGCCGTGGATAGATGACGAAATTCGCCACTTAATGGCTAAACGAGACGCTGCTCATAGACGATACAAGCACTACCCAACGGAAGTGAACCACCAGACTTATAAAACACTGCGTAATAAAACGACCTCTAAAATTCGAAGCGCTAGACTACGTTACGCCCATAACTTGATTAGACCTGACGTACGCCCTGCGACGGTGTGGAAATCTATGAAATATTTTGGTATCAATAACCAGAAATCTAACGATGAAGTAAATGTTAACGTAGATGAATTAAACGACCATTTCATCTCGCCAACGGGAATTAATGCAGTCGTAAAGGAGAAAACTATTAATACATATGATAATACGCCATCTCCACAAAGAGATCAATTTTACTTCAGTCACGTCACACCGCAAGAAGTGATTGACTCAATAAAACGCATCAAGACCAGGGCTAGGGGCGTAGATAATATAGGCCATGAAATGCTCATAAAAATTCTCCACCACATCATTTATCCATTGGTGAATATTTTTAATTACTCACTGCAACAGGGGACTTATCCGCAAATATGGAAAATGGCCATAGTTCGCCCGCTTCCGAAAATAAGACTGGCGAAGGACGTCGGTGACTATCAGCCGATTAGCATCTTATGCATATTGTCAAAAGCTTTATAATCCATAGTTCACAAGCAAATTACCGACTATCTTATTCAACACAATCTTCTTGATATCCACCAGTCCGGCTTTCGACCGAGACACAGCACCTGCAGTGCATTAACACATGTGACTGATGACATAAGGCAAGCTATGGACAACAAACAACTGACAGTTCTAGCGTTATTGGACTTTAGTAAAGCTTTCGACACTGTTGACAGGGACATACTTATATCCAAATTAAATAGTTTAAATTTCTCCGCGAGTGCACTCCAGTGGATCAGATCCTATCTCACCGGTCGCCAGCAGTGTGTACTTAATAACAAGAATGAATATTCAAATTGGCGTACGGTCGACGTAGGAATACAACAAGGATCTGTACTGGGCCCCCTATTTTTCTCTTTGTATATAAATGGCATATCTTCCGGATTAAAACACTGTAAATACCACTTATACGCTGATGACCTACAGATATATATACACAGCAAACCCGAAAACCTACACTCAGAAACACGTCACCTGAATGAAGACTTGATGACCATAGATATATGGGCCAGAAATCACGGATTAAAATTAAACCCATCAAAATCCCAGGCAATAATTATTGGTTACCCTAAATTACTTTGCAAGCTCAATCGAACAGCGTTACCACAGTTGTCCATAAGTGCTACTCCCATACAGTATAGCCAAAATGTAAGAAATCTTGGCATAATATTTGACGAACATCTGTCCTGGTCTGCCCAAACTATATCTGTGTGTAGGAAAATATACGGAACGCTACGCTGTCTCAGTAAATTCAAATTCCCTTTCCCTTTTAAACTAAAGAAAATTCTTGTGGAATCACTCGCATTACCTCATTTTGATTATTGCGACATAGTTTACAACAACCTAGGAGTAGACTGGGGAAGGAAATTACAGTGCGCTCAGAATGCCTGTGTAAGATTTATCTGTGAACTTCGTTACGCTGACCATGTCACACCGTCTTACACGCGGCTCGGGTGGCTTCGCCTGCAAGAACGACGCACACTTCATACTCTTTGCTTCTTGCATACTATTCTTAAAAGTTCTCAACCAGCCTATCTCCGTGATCGAATGAAGCTCCTCTCCACAGACCATAACAAAAATACCCGATCCTGCAGCACCATGTGTTTATCCCTTCCTGTACACAGAACAGCAATCTACACGAAATCATTCACCGTTACCGCAGCCCGACAATGGAATCTCTTGCCAGTGGACGTCAGAAGCATGTCCAGCAGCTTAGCTTTTAAACATGCCTGTGTCGAAGTACTAGGTAAACATGCATGAATCATCAAATTATGACCGGAAAACACCTACACCTACCGCCTCTTCATCATCATTTCCCTCTTCCTTTCACAGATATTCCTTTACGTACGATTTATATTATATAGATGATATGATCTTTTTTTTTAAAGTGTGGTTACTTTTGTTAATGGTATTACTGTTACTTTTGTCCATATTATCATATTATTGTCATCAGTAGTTATTATTAAGTGTTTTAGGTTAAGACTGGTTAAGTGTAAGAAAGGGAGTACATCCCTAACTTTGCCAGGATAAATAAAACATATTACTATTACTATTACCTCCAGAATTTCTCTTATTTTAGTGTTCTTATTTTATTCTACCTTACACTGAGCGAGTTAGCCGTGCGGTTAGGGGAGCGCACCTGTGAGCTTGCATTCGGGTGATAGTGGGTTCGAATCACATTGTCGGCAGCCCTTTCCATGTTTTCCCATTTTCTTAACAGGCAAATGCCAGCCAGGACTGTACCTTAGTTAAGGCCACGGCCACTTCCTTACCACTCCTAGCCCTTTTTTTTATCCCATCGTTGCTATAAGAGCTGTCTGTGTCGGAACCAATTGTAAGAAAAGAAAATATCCTACCTCGGTTTTCTAGCCGCTCCTCTCCAAACAGCTATCTCTGTAGCTAATCGTTTGTTTGCTTGTTGTCTTTTAATTGTCAATATTTCTGCTCCCTACAGAAAAGTTCTCTGCACTAAGGAATTGTAGAAGAGCTTCTTTGCTTTGTTTGAAAGGTTTCTACTCTATAATACTGAATGCAATGTCCAATCGTTCTGGGTTGTTTTACGTCGCACCTACACAGACTTGTCTTACAGCGACAATAGGAGAGGAAAGGGCTAGGAATGGTAAGGAAGAGAGCGTGGTCTTAATTAACGTACAGTCCTAGGATTTGCCTGGTTTAAAATGGAAAACCACGGAAAATCATCTTCTTTAGGGCTGCCGACAGTGGGGTATAAATCCACCATCTCCCGAATGCAATCTTACTGCTGCGCGAAACTAATCGCCCAGCGAATTTGCTCAGTTCAATCTTTCCCCTGGCCCTACTTACTCTTCCCTTAATTTCAGATGTACATGTGCCATCGGCCTCAATATTATAGATACCCAGATATTCGAATTTGCTGTCTTAATTTCCTCACCATATTTGAGACGTCCTCAGTATATAATAATAATAATAATAATTATTATTATTATTATTATTATTATTACGGAGTTTCCGTGGCTCACAGAGGAATAAGAAGCGTCTGAGTTGAATAGCTCGACGAGGAATTAACTAGAGCAGAATTTAACATAAAAATTTAGAAATTTTATTTCTTACCTTTTCTAAAATTGAGAGATATAGAATCTGGATGAATAACAAACAATGTTAATGAGCTTGTCAGTTCTAACAATGTCGGGCACTTAGAAGTCCGAACAGCAGGTACAAAACTAGACATAATTACGAGGTGGTTAATTTTACATAGAGAAGAGCATAATTGCTCCAGAAAGGTACAATATTTTACAAGAGCAATCTTTCCTCCTACCAATTACATTACACAGGAGTCTGAGCTCCAAGATACGCTGGTCTAGCCTTGCAGAGGCACTCGGTTTCATTAAATGTACTGCAGTTAAACTGGGCAACCCATCGGGTGACACCACTTTAAAGTGTTCATCAATTGCTCCACAATAACAATAACTTCAAGCACTGTCCCAAAGGGAACCTAAACGCAGAAACAATTACAGAATAAACAGGGGCATGAAAGCCCATACTACATGGATTTAAAAGTAAAAAGCAAAGGGCTATATCTAATCGGCCATGAACAAAAGGCAAGTTGGCGACACACGTGCACTCCATATAGAAATTTCTAAAACCCTAAGTGGGCTTATGGCCCAATGATGCAGAGGCTAATCCTATACTACAAGGTTTGACTAAAGGAGAAACAACGCCGAGATAAGATTTACAAAATTTTTAGGTTGAAAATATCAGTCACACAGTACAAGGTTGAATGGGAAACAGCAGAGGGTCATGATTCTTGTTCCCTTTCATTACATATTTTCCAGTAGGGAATAGAGAAAAGTTCTCAGATTTCGCTGATAATTCTACATTAAAACAACCAATTTACAAAATTATACTAAAATAAAATGGTTGAAACCTCCCACTTGAGCCCTGTTGGAGTGGTCATTTAATTGATCATTCACTTATTGAGAGTACAGTGAATATTTAATTTTTATTGAGTCTTGGTAACTTGCTGTATTAAGAAAGAGGGGTTGCTACATGATGCACCCGACCTTCAGGTGCTTGCTTTACAAGAAGGAAATGATGGAAGACAATGGCGTGGACCAACGGACCACATTTCGGTAGCCCGGCGAGAGGCTAGGATATCATACGAAAGGAGTTTGAAGTGAGAGTCGGTGACGCTATCCTTATTCGGCCGGAGTCTTCGAAGTAGTAACGTCGTGAAAGAAATGTACTTACGGTGAGTGTGGAGTCAGGTATTATGTGTCTTGAGCTCAATATACTCAGACTTCACTTAACTACTCGTAATCAAGGAGTGAGATAAGAATATTTGTACCGAGCTCGATAGCTGCAGTCGCTTAAGTGCGGCCAGTATCCAGTATTCGGGAGACAGTAGGTTCGAACCCCACTGTCGACAGCCCTGAAAATGGTTTTCCGTGATTTCCCATTTTCACACCAGGCAAATGTTGGGGCTGTACCTTAATTAAGGCCACGGTCGCTTCCTTCCCACTCCTAGCCCTTTCCTGTCCCATCGTCGCCATAAGACCTATCTGTGTCGGTGCGACGTAAAGCAACTAGCAATAAAAAAGAATATTTGTAGGCATGGGTGCCTGTAAGAACAATGCCAAGATAATAACTTTACTTTTAGCACTAACATTTCATGGTGGAATTGAACTTTGATAAATTTGCATTTTAGTGACTTCAAATTTCAGACGGAAAGAACAGTTTCGATATGTACATTTCGCGTATAGTGGCCTGCCTATTTAAAACAAACTTTCCGAGGACGCTAACGCCTGATTGACTGATAGACACAGTTTCTAGTCCAGCATTGTGTACTGTTTTCCAGATGTTAATCTGTGACATAATACAGTTGAAGTGCGAAGTGAGTGGGAAACTGACCTAGTTACGGCGATAGATAACCGAAGAGTTGTCGCACGGTGGAATGGGAACTGGTTTTCACGGTCACGGGAAATTACCCCGACTGTTGTAAATACTCGTAGTAACTGGCAGGTTGTATTGACCCGGTTGTAATACCGTGAATGAACGGAATGTTATAGTCAAGGTCCGAATTGGCAGTAGCAGGAAGACGACGGGAAACCGATTTCTACGCCAGGATGGAGAACCACGGACTGAACGAGTTCAATTTGAAGGTATCACCATATATACGGCTGGCTAGAATGATTGGGAGCCGGCTGACTTGAAGCGGGCGGTCAAATCAACAAAATATGATTATTAGATTTGCAATGTAATAATGTATTTGTGCACGTGTTTTAATTTAGCCAAGGGGATAGGTTAGTTTCTTTACTTATTATTTAATTTCAGTAGGTTTAGTTATTGGTAGGAAGAACTACGTCCCATTTCAGTCATGTAAGAAAGTTTGTATATTTAAATGTAAATAACTGTAAAGTACATGTGTACCGATTGCATGAGGTCACCAGCTTGCCTTTTCTTTTATTGAGATTTTATAGCTGAGCGGTTAACGTCATTCTTTCTACAAGTCAGTTTCTTGCATTTAGCCTTGTTTATTAATGATTTGTTTTCCTTTGATTTCCGAGACGCAGTAAACGTCTTGGGGTTTAAATGTAAATGTAAATAAGGATTTAAATTAAAGTCAGGAAGGACTAGATTCATTAGATAATTGGATTTCAAAGTGTACGAGAACAGGCCGTCACGCATTCTCTGATTTATTGCATGAAGTGTGTATGAGAATGTGTGGGATGGTGGAGATTGGATCCACAATCTTTGTTAGCGTCATCTTCATGATTATTTGAATGTACTGTAAATATGGGTGTGAATTTGTGATTGGTTCAAGATTTCCTCGACCGCAGTTTCATATTCCAAGTTCAGAATATTGGAATCAGTCTTCTTTATATTTTGCTATTATTATTATTATTATTATTATTATTATTATTAATGCGATTTTCTCGAGTTGAACGGGTAAGATATTTTAGTAACTTTCAGATTTTCAGACATGATCTGTGTCTAAGTGCTAATTCCTCAGTTTCTAGTTATTGTATTATTAGAGAGTTGGCCATTTTATTTAAAGTTAACTTTACGAGCGCGAGTGCTCTGGTATATGACCAGCGCGGTATTGTTTTGTTCTTGAGAGCGAAAGTTGACGACGTCATTTATATTTGTATCAGTTTTATTTATTTAAAAGCCGGTTTACAACATGGTAGTAAACCCCAATTACAGTAAACCAAAACTCTTTGAAGTACTTCTTAAATTACATTGACACAAATGTTAGATCTCAATAACTAAAAATACAATTCTTAATAACTAAATTGTGAATTAAATTACACTGATACAAGTCTTATCGGCCGGGCGTAGAGCTAACCACTCTGCCCCATCACGTGCCGACGTTAACAATGGTGGAAGCCTTTACCTTCCACTCCTCCAAGGGCCTTCATGGCCTGTACGGAGGTGACTTCGCTTTGCTTTACAAGTCTTATTGGCAACTTTAGGACATGTGATGTTTTTGTGTGATGATGAGTAAGGGGACGCGTTCCTCATTCTAAAAGGCCTGTATGTTCATGATTGAGTAACTTGCCAAGGGTAGACTGGTGAGCAGTGTGTGTTAAGGGTTGGACCACGGATGTTTTTGGTATTTGCTGCAAATTTTGAGAGAGTGAATCTCTGCTTTTTAGTAATTCCGCCATGTGGTAGGCGAAGATGATGCGTGTTTCTACCGAGGAGTTTTTATTTTAACGGCTTCTTTGTGTTGATTTTATTGGTATTTGTCCGTGTCACTAGGGTTGATACTGTAGACAAGACTTTTATATCGCAACGCTTAGTTTTGACTTGTCTTTTACGATATTGCCACGCTGAGGATTATTTGAGTCGTGTAATCTTTTTCAGAGACGAACGTTGAGTTATGTGTTGAAGGTAAAAGCTTACTTTGTTATTTTCTTGAATTTTGTGTCATGTAATTTATTTCAGGAAACCACGTTGATTTATGCGTGACGTTGTAAGGTCCGCCAGATGATTGGTTTTGTGTCATGTAATCTATTTCAGGAACCTACGTTGAATAGGAAGTGATTGATCAAAGTGTAAAATTTATCTCATTAATATTTTCCGTCGAGACTGTGTGTGAGTGGGAGTTCTTGGTGATGCCTGGAAAACATGACAACATGCTTTTGTTCTTTGATGTGTGTATATTGTGGCATTTATGTGTTTCTTATTGGTGTGTGGTTCCTATACACAGTGGGTTTTGTGTTCAGGGGTAAAATCATGATCGAGGTGTATATATTGGTAGGATGCTTTATCACTCAGTGTAGTTTTATTGTGTACAATTAAATTAGTTATTTTCACCACAAAGCGCATTAAAGCACGTCTTTTCTTTAAGGTTAGGTACCCCACTGCAGTGTAAAGTGTGAAGGATAGGGAAATACTCATCTAAAGTGGAAAGAATTGACAAACCAGACAGCAGCGTGGTGCAAGCACGCGGGCCACAGTGTTAGAGTGCAAAGGTTTAGGAATTTTCTTGATAAATGTTACGTATGTGTGTCGGCATACACTTATTAAATGTAATATCCTATTTGATCCACAAGATGAACCCTATAAGCGTTGAGAAAGATCTGAGCCATGTAATTATTTTACCACATTTGAGGAGTTTTGCTATACTTTTCGTGTTTCTTGTTTTTTCTTAAGAAACATGTTTTCCTCTAAACTGACGTCATGCCTTGCCTTGTATCATTTATAGCTATTAGTTGACCTCGGCTTGTCCATATTAGATATATGTTCCCCATCAAATTTAGGTTCAAAATTTTAAAGTTATTTTTTCATAGTTCAGCGGCTGACTAGTCTGTGGCAGATTACTTACGGGTAGACCCTCAAACTATCCGCAGGCGCTATCACATGTCAGAGTAAATTCCGCCATTACCTTATGCCACTGGGTCTTCCTCAAGTAGGCCTCGCCCCTGCCTCCTGGGCTCCCGACAAGTCGCACTCCCAACCACTGGAGCAATTAAAAAAAGACGGCCTTAAAGTGCCCTGCTTTTATAGTTTCGTAAAGGGAAGCTTCCAGAACACTTTGCTGATAGGCTGGATTCCTGTACACACCCCCGGTTTCAACTGGCTAGAGAACATACTTCCACGCATCTGATAGGAAGATTACAATCGAGGAGGAACCAGCTGAAGTGTTGACAACTTCGGTACATTACAAAAACAATCCTCAAGAAAAGGTTACCAACACCAAAAATTATTATTATTCTATCAAGTAGTTTGTTTTAGTCTGAAAGGGTCAGCTAGCAAACCGATGATAGAGCCACCTAACTGTAGAAGTCGAAAATCTTTGGGAGTTTAAAGGTTCAAGGCAGTTGGCATAGATGGCCGTAGAGAAGGCGTTCAGTTTAAATAGCTGGGGAAGGTGTACCCCTATAATAATAATAATAATAATAATAATAATAATAATAATAATAATAATAATAATAATAATAATAATAATAATAATAATAATAATAATAATAATAATAAGTTAATAATAAAATAATAATTGCACCAGGGGTACACCTACCCCGTCTATTTAAACCGCGCGCCTTATCTACGGCCATCTATGCCAACTGACTTGAACTTGTAAACTGCCGAGAAATTTCATCTTCTACTGTTAGATGGCTCTACCATCGATTTATTAGTATAATCTCATGGAAAAAACACTAACCTAGAGCTCAGGAAATTTCATTTTTGTTATTGGTAAACCCTTTTCTGAGGATTTGTTTGCTACCGAGGTTGCAACACTTCAGCTGGTTTCTCCTCAATTGTAATCTACCTATCAGAGGCTTGTAAATAGGTTCTCTAGCTTATCAAAACCGGGGACGTGTACAGGAATCCAGCCTATAAGCTTGGTGATTTGGAAGCTTCCCTTTATGGAACTATAAAAACAGGACACTTCACGGCCGTCTTGTATGAATTGCTCCAAAGGTTGGGAGTGCGACTTGACACGAGACCAGGAGGCAGGGGCGAGACCTTCTTGAGGAAGATCCTGTGACACAAGGTAATGGCAGATTTTACGTAGACATGTGATAGCACCTGCGAGTTGTTTGAGGAGAAGGTTTCAAACGTTTTTCTTTTAATGTAATTTTATAAACTGATGGATTTAATATCGGATTGTCGGCAAAGTCTGAGGCCTCTAATACTATTCCCTACTGGAAAGTACGTAATGTAAGGGAAATGAACATTGCTGTTTCCCATTCAAACTTGCACTGGGTGACTAATGTTTTCAACCTCAAAATTTTGTAAATCTTATCTCGGCGTTAAATGTGTCTCCTTTAGTCACACCTTGTAGTGTAGGATTAACCTCTGTATCATTGGACCATAAGCCCACTTAGGGTTTTAACAATTTCTATAAGGAGTGCAGGTGTGTCGCCACTCTGCCTTTTGTTTATGACGGATTATGTGCAACCCTTTTCCTTTTACTATTAAGGCCATGTAGTATGGGCATTTTTGCCCTGTTTATTCTGCAACTATTTCTTCGTATTGGTTCCCTTTAGGAACAGTGCTTGAAGTTACTGTTATTGTGGAGCAATTGATAAACACTTTAAATGGGGTCACCCGATGGGTTACCTAGTGTAATTGCAGTTCATCAAAAACTGAGTGCCTCCGCGAAGCGAGACTAAGGTAGTTTGGAGCTGAGACTCCTCTGTAATGTATCTGGTAGGAGCAAGGTTTGCTCTTGTAAAATATTGTACGTCTCTGGAGCAATTATGCTCTTCTCAATGTAAAATTAACTACCTCGTAATTATGGCTACTTTTGTACCTGCTGTTCGGACTTCAAAGTCCCCGGCATTGTTAGAGCTGACGATCTCATTAATAGTGTTTGTTATTCAGATTCTCTACCTCTCAATTTCAGAAAAGGAAAGAAATACAATTTGCAAATTTGTTATGTTAAATTCTGCTTTACTTAGTTCCTTGTCCAGCCATTCAACTCAGGAGCTTTGTATCCCCCCGGGAGCCATGGAAACTTCGTAATAATAATAATAATAATAATAATAATAATAATAATAATAATAATAATAATAATAATAATAATAATAATAATAAGTGATACAAGAATGGCGCAAACAAAAAATGGTCCTCAAAATTCACCAAACAATCACTTTAGGCAGAGGAAAACTAGCGATAAATTGATTAGTATTTGCGGAAGATCTAGCAATAGGTATTAACCTGATACATTTCAACAGCCTTAAGTCAGAGTGAATTTCTGAAAGAAATTGTGGAAAAAGTCGGCATGCAGATATCTTTTGAAAAGACACAATACATCACCTGCAGCAAACATGCACCAAAATTCATGGAAACAAAATATGACAAAATTAAACGAGTATCACAATTTAAATACCTTGGTGAAACAATTCAGGATAATAGACTTGAAACAAAACCCAATGAAATTAGATGCCAAAAAGATTGACTAAAACAACATATCTATAACCTAAAGCGTATCTCCAAGCACATAAAACTGAGCCATTACTATACACTCATTAAACCAGAATGTTTTTATGCGTCAGAGACACTAATTTTGAACAGGAAAACAGACATTGAAAATATTGAGAAAAAGGAACGCAAAACCATAAGAAAAATTCTAGGCCCAAAACTCACCAACGGACAATACCAACTTAGAGGCAGACAGGAAATCAAACAATACACAGATATTCACACTGATATTAGAAAACGCAGGCTAGGATTCTATGGTCATATTAAAAGAATGCATACAGACAGACTTACCAAACAAATAGTCGAAATCTAAAGGCTAAAACAGACACAATGAAATGGATTGGCGAAATTAAAACCGATTTGAGACAGGCAGGATTTACACCAGTAGATGTCCACAACAGGGTAATCTCCAGATCCTAAATTAACAAATGCCAAGTTGACCAAGAGGAAAGACTAAAGAAGAAGACTGGAGGAACCTGGTCTGACGACAGAAAGAAGCGCACAGTAAAAGATTGAAAGAAATATGGGGACAGAGGAAGGCAAATGCACGCCTCTAGGTACTTGCGTAGTCTTAATGGGCTTATTCGCATATACAGTAGGCTATTTATTATTATTATTATTATTATTATTATTATTATTATTATTATTATTATTATTATTATTAACTAGCAAATGAACCCGTGCTTGGCTACGGCATTCCGCATTGTATACGGATATCGAAGTAAATTACGGTACATGGAGTGAATGAGATTTTTTTTAAATTGCACGTCTCTTAGCGTTTTCCAGAAACAGCAGGGTGAAGTTCCCATACGTTGTTTCCAATGTTAAGTGCGAGTTGCGGAGTTGTGATGATAACGACATGCTCACTTGCCTACTGCCATTCATAATCGAGTAGGTAAGTTTTCATTATAATGGGAGGCCCCACTACGGACTACGCGGCCACAATCGATTTGGGGGTTTTCTTTACAATGCTGGTGTCTGGTTGACCATTTTTGTTCTGTACTTAACTTCTCTTCAACACGTACTAAATGTACGTAACACGACCTAATAGGTTGAAAGTCGGTTTCGATAATAATAATAATAATAATAATAATAATAATAATAATAATAATAATAATAATAATAATAATAATAATAATAATATTTCGTGTGGTTAATTTCAACCTAGTTCAGTCCTTGTCAGGAAGACTCTCCGAGAGGGTGGGTAGCGTCTGCCGATTATAGTAAACTTCGAGTTAGTGTGGAGGTGGGTAGTGTTGTGTGCGGCGTGACGTGCAGGAGTCTTTTGTCAGTACAAATACCTAGTCCCCGAGCCGAGAGAATTAACCGTTCACGATTAAAATCCCACGACCCTGTCGATAATCGAATGTGGGATACAAGGGCTAAAAACCAAGACGGCAACAGAGGCGGGCATCTGTAGTGTTGAAGACTTGATGTATTTTATGTCTATGACGCTGGAAACGAAAGTAGATCCATTAAAGAGGATTGTGCTCATTGCGTCTGTCGCATTAGATTTCTGTGGGTGCCACAGTTCTTTTTCCGTCATGAAAAGTGTGCAACTTTTTATCAGAATCACGATTATGAACTGACTATAATGGACATGATGTGGTTAATCTTTACGTTAACAAGTAAAGAAATGTTTCACCTACTTTAACAACAAGGATCCACATTCCAAGGTTTCTCCGCGCAAACCGCATCTTAGCGGAACACAGTAGCTAGAGCGCCAAACAGTCATATCAACAATTATTGTTAAACAACAAGAAATAGAAGTAAATAAAAAAGAAAGAAAGAACCTGATACATTGAACTTGAACAGTTATTTTTCTACTTGCTTTACGTCGCACCGACACAGATAGATCTTATGGCGACGATAGAATAAGTAAGGGATAGGACTGGGAAGGAAGCGGCCGTAGCCTTAATTAAGGTACAGGCCCAGCATTTTCCTGGTGTGAAAATCGGAAACCACGGAAAACCATCTTCAGGGCTGTCGACAGTGGGGTTCGAACCCTCTACCTCCCGGATGCAAGCTCGCAGCTGCGCGCTCCTAACCGCACGGCCAACTCGCCCGGAAACTTGAACAATATAACGGTTTCCTGTGCGCGGAGAATCCCTCACATCCATTAGGTCCAACACCCTAAATGGAAATTGCAACGTCGTTTGGTTTGACAGGTCCGCTTCTGTGGTGTAGTGGTTAGTAAGATTAGCTGCCACCCCTGGAGGCCGGGTTCAATCCCCGGTTATGCCACGAAATTTGAAAAGTGCTACGAAGGCTGGAACGGGGCCACTCAGCCTCGGGAGATCAACTGTTCGATTTCCACTTCTGCCATCCATTTCTGTGGTTTCCCACTTCTCTTCCAGGCAAATGCCGGGATGGTACCTGACTTAAGACCATAGCCGCTTCCTTCCGTCTTCCTTGTTTATCCCTTCTGATCTTGCCGTCTCCCACAAGGCTCCTGCTCAGCACAGCGGGTGAAGCCGCCTTATTGAGGTACTGATCCTTCTCTCCGGTTGTTTTCCCCCACCTCAAGTGTCACCCTCCAGGACACAGCACTTGAGGTAGTAGAGGTGGGATCCCTCGCTTTGTCTGAGAGAAAATCAACCCTGGTGGGTAAACGGAGTAAGAAAGAAAGAAGTACGTTTTGAGCAATGGATTTCTGTCACTTCATTTTAAAGGCTAATCTCATCATGATCAGCAACCTCATTCATTCGCATTTAAACAAACATAAATGCAACAGACTTGAGAACGATATTGAGAACAGATCAAATGACGGCGTCATTAAGGTTGTTGTCATGTAATTTCGTAACCTTCCAGCTTACCACCCATGTCCGCCTTAGTTGCTTGTGTTCTCGAGATAGTGGGTTCGATCCTGGTTAAAGCTAATGACATTTACGATATTTTAAATGCGGAAATTACGTGCTGTTGGCTTCTGACCCGTTAAAGAATTCCGCGGAACACTGCTCTGACACTTGATGTCTCTTAAAATCTACACCAACTGAAGAGACGTGAATTCTTCTTCTTCTTCTTCTTCTTCTTCTTCTTCTTCTTCTTCTTCTTCTTCTTCTTCTTCTTCTTCTTCTTCTTCTTTCCATTTGTCCGACTCCCTGTCGGGCTGAATAATGGATCAGTGTGACCTCCATTTCTGTCTTTTCTTCCCCCACTCCTCTATGAATGTTCTCGGCGCATCAACACTCTCCTTTTCACGCTTTCCTTCACTTTCTGTATCCAGCTTATCCTTGGCCTACCTCTTGGTCTTCTTCCATTCACCATCCATTCGAGCACTGCTGTTTCTTCCAAACTTCTCAAATGACTATATCATTACAGCTCGTTTCTCTTTATCTTGTAGTTTCTCCATTACCAGCCTGTCCTGTATCTTTCTCTCTATATATGTTATTTGTTTTACGTCGTACCGACACAGATATGTCTTACGATGGGATAGGAAAGGCCTAGGAATTGGGAGGAAGCGGCCTTAACGCATCGCTTTCTTTGTAGCATGATCCACAAAAGCTTCATTTCATTTCCCAGTGTTATTATTATTATTATTATTATTATTATTATTATTATTATTATTATTATTATTTCTTCCCTTCTTTCTTTCTTTCTTTCTTAATCCGATTACCGTCCAGGGTTGGCTTTTCCCTCGGACTCAGCAAGGGAACCCATTTCTATTGCCTAAAGTGCAGTGTCCAGGAGCGTGAGATTCTCGGTTGGATATAAAAATGGGTAGGAGGACCAGTACCTCGTCCAGGTGGCCTCAGCTGCTACGCTGAACAGGGGCCATATGGGGGATGGGATGACTGGAAGGAATAGACAAGGAAGCGGCCGTGGACGTACGTTAGGTACCATTCCGGCATTTGCCTTGCGGAGAAGTGGGAAACCACTGGAAACCACATCGAGGTTGGCTGAAGTGGGAATCGAACCCCCTCTACTCAGTTGACCTCCCGAGGCTGAGTGAACCCCGTTCCAGACCTCGTACCACTTTTCAAATTTCGTGGCAGAGCCGGGAATCGAACCCGGTCCTCCGGGAGTGGCAGCTAATCACACCAACCACTACACCACAGAGGCGGACATTATTATTTGTATTATTATTATAGCGCAGGTCTTCTGAGTTGACACCTATAGGCGACTTGCGTGCCTGTGAGGATGGGGCCACAGCTGGTTGAATTATAATGTTGAGGACGGCATGCTAACACAGACCCAGAGCCATTGGAATTAACCAATTAAGGTAAAAATTATCGACCCGATCGGGAATCGAAACCGGGACCTCTTGGGCCAAAGAACAGCACTCTAACCATTTAGCAATGCTGGTGGCTTTACATCGCACCGACACAGATAGGTCTAATGGCGTAGATGGGATAGGAAAGGCCTAGGAGTTGGAAGGAAGCGGCCTTAATTAAGATACAACCCCAGCATTTGCCTGGTATGAAAATGGGAAACCACGGAAAACCATCTTCATGGTGGCCGACAGTGGTATTCGAACCCATTATCTCCCGGATGCCAGCTCACAGCTGCGCGCCCCTAACCGCACGACCAACTCGCCAATTCGAATATTATTATTATTATTATTATTATTAAAGTAGGCAGAAGAATAAAAGAACAAGAAATATAAGAGTATCGGCTAAAGTAAGAAGAGGATAATGAAAGACGCACCCTAGACTAAAACTTATGGATGTGGACTGGTGATCGTGATGTCTTCGTTGAGTCTGATATTGCTTGGGCTTAGAGTTGAAATCATGTAAATATGGTCTCTGAAAGTATAATATATGACAAGACAAAGTAAGACCGATCATTGTTGCCAACTTGGATAGTCACTTACAAAAATCATCAAACATTACCAAAACAAGCAACGCCGTAATGCGAGTTGTAAAAATGGAGATCATTTAGGCCTAGCTGAGTACATTATTAACGGAACGTAAGATGTAATCCTACATCAACTAGGTTGTAAAACAAATTACTCGTACGTGCCCCTATTATCGCTCGCTTCGTATTATCCTAACAGCTGTATAATCTTGAAGGATAATAAGGTATTAATTTATTACACTCCGAAGTGCACCAGTAATGACTTTCGGCCGATGACCTAGATGTTAGCCCCCTTTAAACAACAATTATCACACAGTAAGTTGCTTACGCGATACGATATTTTGAACATTGGCAGTTGTTCAGTTCCTTACAAATCACGAAAAAAATGCTTCCAACATGCGAATTACAATATAACGGCAAGATGTCGTATGAGCAAATGGGGTAACTTAGCATGAAGGTGACAACGTAGAATACAAGTCAAGAGTTCGACACAATAATCACTGTAATGGGAGAGAAATGGTAAGGTAGTCTTTACGGACCAAAGTTATGTGATGTTAACTATACTTATGGCACACTCTTCGGTTTCAATTTGTCGATCTGACATCCCAGCCAACTCTTGTTCTCTTCCGGACTGAATGGCTCAGATGGTTAAGGCGTTGGGCCTTCTGACCCCCAACTTGACTGGTTCGATCCTGGCTCACTCCATGGTATTTGAAGTGCTAAAATACGTCAGCCTCATAACAGTAGCTTTAATTGTACGTAAAAGAACTCCTGTGGGTCCATGTTCCGGCACCTCGGCGTCTCTTCCAATCTTGAGAGAATTTTCTCTTCGGACCTTTCATGTCCTTTGTCTTCTTTTGGATGATATCTTCTTTTTTCGAAGATTCAAATCTGTCCCCTTCTGTCTTCTGATGAGGGTTAAGGTGAGATAGGTATCACTTGGTAATTTATCTTAACACAGTAATCACCACAAACAGACTCACATGAGCCTCAGAAGCTTTAAGCCTGGAGGAACTACACAGCTGTTGTATGAATCTTCTTCGATATTATTACTTTCTTTCTTTCTTTCTTTCTTTCTTTCTTTTATAATCCGTTTACCCTCTAGGGTTGGTTTTTCCCTCGGACTCAGCGAGGGATCACACCTCTACCCTCTCTAGGGCAGTGTCCTGAAGCGTGAGAATTCGGGTCGGGGTGATACAACTGTTGAGGAGGACCAGTACCTCGACCAGGTGGACCCCTCACCTCCTATGCTGAACAGGGGCCTTGTGGGGGGATGGAAAGATCGGAATGGATACGGAAGGAAGGAAGGAAGGAAGGAAGGAAGGAAGCGGCCGTGGCCTTAAATTAGGTACCATCCCGGCATTCGTCAGGAGGAGGAGTGGGAAACCACGGAAAAACACTTCAAAGATGGCTGGGGTGAGAATCGAACCCCACTATACTCAGTTGACCTCCCGAGGCTGAGTGGAGCCCGTTCGAGTCCTCGTACCAGTTTTCAGATTTAGTGGCAGAGCCGGGAATCGAATCCGGACATCCGGGAGTGGCAGCTAATCACACTAACCACTACACCACAGAGGTGGACCGACATTATTATTATTATTATTATTATTATTATTATTATTATTATTATTATTATTATTATTATTATTATTATTATTATTATTATTATTATTATTTGCTAGTGGTTTGACGTCCCACTAACACATTGAAGGTTTTCGACGCAATGATGGGAAATGGCTAGGAATAGGAAGGAAGTATCCGTCTGTGAAAATTGCAGTCTACCGAAAGCCATCTTCAGGGCTGCCGACGGTGGGATTCGAACCAATTATCTCACGAGTGCAAGTTTACAGCAACCTGGCCAGCTTGCTCGGTCATTAAAATCGTGAAGACAGTGGATAAGCTAGCTCCTGTGTTTGCGAGTTGACATAATTATGAGTTTAAACACTTGACTCGATCTGAAACGACCTAGCTCCGGACTATTATACAAGGTGAAACCACTTTCACTAATTTGTTGACTATCTGGATTATGTGAAAGCTGGCTCGCAAATTTGACAGAAATATGTGGATGATCCGCTTTCTCCCAAGGTCAAACACAACCAAGGAATTTCCTCAGCCACAGTCTTTCAGTGTTGTCAGACTACTGTCCTGAAAACCAACTCACAGGCACGACTCTGACTGCACCTCTCAGACATCCGAGTTTCGAATACAGACAATGATAACGTATGCTACTGAAATTCTTTGTGCTTAGGGTTCAAACCGATACGAAATTGAGAGGACTCTTCTATGGAGCAGATCAGCGTCAATCTGTCCTTTGATACGGTTAGTAGCCTAGTAGGATCAGTCAGTGGGTGGGGGGTGGAGGGATATAATAGTACAAAATAAGGATAGACCACAATGAATGTACACTGTTGCCAAAAACGTTCAGGGACACCCGTATATTTCAGACTTGAACAGAGTGTCCCTATACTTTTAAACTTATGATTTATTTTAAGTACACCTGATGTAAAGTGCGGTACTCTAATATCATGCTTGGTTGAACATTTGAAGACTGTAACTCAAATAGTTCATGAGTTATGACTTTTTTGTCTTTTATGGCCACCCAAAATTGATCTTGATTTTGAAGAAATATAATAATACAGTTAAAAAGCCACCCAGCAATGCATACTGATTGTTACGTGGTTGCTAGGCGATAACAACACCTTTAAATGACCCCTGTAGAAGGTATTAAAGGAGTTTTTACTTATTTTGCCATCATTTTGGTAAAATTTCTATTCCTGTAAATGTTAGGCCTAATAGCACTGACTTTTGTATTGCTGCAACTTCCGAACGGAGGCAGTTAGCGCGAGGACGTTTTCACGGATGGATTCCTTGTGTTGCGATGGTTGGGGGAGCTAATTGCGCGCGCAATCACCAGGTGTTCATACCTTTTGTGAAGTTTGGAATCTAAGTGTTTGCTCGGCTATTTCCGATTTGAAATTTTACTAAAATGATGGTAAAATGAGTGAGAACTCCTTTAACACCTTCTAGCAGGGGTCATATTAAAGGTGTTTTTATCGCCTAGCAACCACGTAACAATCAGTATGCATTGTTGGATGGCTTTGCAATTGTATTATTTTGTTTCTTCAAAATCAAGTCAGTTTTAGGTGGCCATAAAAGACAAAAATTTCATAACTCATGAACTACGGTATTTGAGTTACAGTCTTCAAATTTTCGACCAGGCATGATATTAAAGTAAGTTACTTTATATCAGTTGTACTTAAAATAAATCATAAGTTTAAAAGTATAGGGACACTCTGTTCAAGTCTGAAATATACGGGTGTCCCTAAACTTTTTGGCAAAACTGTACGTGTGTGGTGCACGCATGCAGTAACCTTCCAGCCCTGGCTACACCCCCCTTGATACGATATTTCGTAATAAACTATTTTTCATCTTATCTTCCTATCCAGTGCACTATCTGCAAATAACCTTCCGTATTTCCGTTGTGTTAGGAAAGTTACAATCAGAGTTTACGGAAATTTGTAGTGAATGTTATTATTTCAACTAATTCTGCAAGCATAGCAGTGCAGCCTTTTGTTTGCGAATTGTAGATGCAAGTTGCTTTACGTCGCACCGACACAGATAAGTCTTATGGCGACGACGGGACAGAAAAGGGCTAGGAATGGGAAGGAAGCGGCCGTGGTCTTAATTAAAGTACAGCCCCAGAATTTGCCTGGTGTGAAAATGGGAAACCACGGAAAACCATTTTCAGGGCTGCCAACAGTGGGGTTCGAACGCACCATCTCCTGAATACTGGATACTGGCGATTGTAGATGAAGCGCAGTTTATTAAGTACCGTAGCCAAGAACATCCTATCATGAAGTGGTCTTTCCTTTCTGTCGTGTTTAGATTGTACTCGAGAGACTTAATACATTTCAGCTGATCATTTTGTGTGTGTGTGTGTGTGTGTGTGTGTGTGTGTGTGTGTGTGTGTGTGTCAGAAAGTGTAGGTACGTGGGAAATGAAATAATTCTTCATTACTTTTCAGGAGTAAATATGGAGAAGTCCATACACAAGATGACCGTGCTTGCACTGGATTCAAACCTGAACTTTTCAATACTGAAGAAAAAGTATTTCATTAATTGTATTCTGCCCTTTAAAAGACGATTTCATGATAATATGAAGTGAAACTATGGGCGTATATTCTGTCCTGGATAAAAAGACAAAGTCTCATTCTTACAGGCTGGCCCCGCGGTGTAGGGGTACCGTGCCTGTCTCTTACCCGGAGGTCCCGGGTTCCAGTCCCGGCCAGGTTAGGGAAACATACTGTATCTGAGGGCTGGTTCAAGGTGCATTCAGACTACATGATTACAATTGAGGAGCTATCTGAGGGTGATATAGAGCCCCCGGTCTAGAAAGACAAGAATAACGGCCGAGAGGATTCGTCGTGCTGACCACACGTCATCTCTGGAGGCCTTTGGGCTGAACAGCGATCGCTTGGTAGGTCATGGCCCTTCGGGGCTGTTGCGCCATGGGATTTGGTTTTTCTCATTGTTATACATGCTGGTGGTGATTATTGTTTTAAGAGGAAGTGCAACTGTCAACCATCCTCTATATAACACTAATCAGGGAGAAAAATTGAAGAGATCCAACACTTCGAAAAATGAAGGTAACGGCCAAAGAAAGACAAGGGCTACGAAGGGCGTGAAAATGAAAGACTCTCTAGGTCTCGATACCTAATACCGTCAGAGTCGGAAAAGAACAAGAGTTGACCAAGGCAGGTCGGACAGGATAGATGAAACAGAGGAGTCTGACACAAAAAAGTGGAAGCAATGCCAGGACTCAGCTGTGGGCCCCGTAGTCGCAACCCACGCTCCCAAGTTTAGAGCTCCTGGGGCCCCTTTTAATTGCCTCTTACGGTAGGCACATTGTCATAGAGAATCCATCGAATGTACTGGATGAGATGGCCGACTTCAGACAAAAATTTGAAACATTAGATATTTTTTCTATAGAGTTTGTTCTAGATACTCTGTTTCGTGATACATCGATTACTCACCGATTTACAGACGTAATTGACGATATTTCTTTTGATTTTCTCAGATAACAGCTGCAAATCCTGGAGTTTCTGAGAAATTTTTTTTACGATACCACAAAGTGAAAAATCACTCGATTTTAGGTCGCAGGATCTGCGTAGTCTTGCAGTTGTGTCACGATGGTCAATTAATTTATGGAATTGCTGGCTCAAGAAGTTCCTCAATCCTACACCAAAGTGAGTCGTTCCGTTTTGTTGCCATGTGAACTGTACATCGACAAAACGAGGGTTGTTTTCAAGTTCTATAATAACCGCTATGTCCAACATCTCAAGATGTCGGTCACTGATCCCTACTCCTTTAAGAATGATATTATGACACCTCCACTCTAAATTCCACCCAAATAATCACACCAAATCATCTGAAATAAATTCATATCTTTTTTTCCGGTAGCATTATGTACAAAACTGAGCCAGTTTACTCGGCCATTCACGCTTGAGGTTCATCGGTCCACATAATTCTTTTCCGAAAGTCAGGATATCCTTCACGTCGAGTGACAAATAATTGGTAAAATGCCAAACGATGGTCAGGATTATCCTCGTGTAGTGCTTGCAAGCATTTTGGTTAACATGGTCTCAGTTTCAGATCAAACTATCCTCAACACAATGAACAATAACAAGTCAACGTTGGAGAACAAATGATACACGAAACACAAACAGCATGGTTGCCAAATCTCACCTTGTACTAGTATATTCGTTTGTTCAAGTTACGAAGCATGTATACAAAAGGTATTTATTTATTTATTTATTTATTTATTTATATAAATAAATTTGTAGGGGTTAGCTATCTGTAATTTCCTTTGTTTTGCCAATTTCTCAGATATTTATCCGTTTTAGGTCAATTCAAGACCATATCAGTTGTTTTTAGCTTTCGTATCTCTGCTGTACCATCATGGCGAAACGGCTGAAGAGATCTCGAGCAAATTTCATATTTAGAGTACTGTATACTCATCGAGGAGCAGGTTTAGATATGCATTATGATTTAAAAATCACTGAATAAACTGGGGGTTTAAAGGAAAAATAGAACAGACTTTTTTTCATTTTCTCTTATACTATTGATTGTATGTAAAATCCGTAGACTATATGTGAAACATCCCTTCACTTTAAGCAACTTTGCTTATGTAGATAATTTCGCTTACCGGTTCTCTTTAAATGAAGGAGAAAATTACTATTTTCTGCCTTGGATGACGGACTCCCTCGCAGACCGACAACGTACCTACCGGTTACCATGGCAACGTCTCCGGCTGCTTTCCAGCGGGGAAGTAACGTAATGTCATTTTCGTCATCATACCTGTAAATTCGTGGTTGTTCCTTAGGTAGAAGGACAGAGAGACGTCAAGCTGCCATGCTGCGGGATATTTGCGGAATACCTTCGAAAGTTACAATCGTCTTCGAATAGCACTAAGGGTGGCTGTTAATATTTGAACAATACTACGGAGTGTAGCCCACTATTTCACACCGTAAGATTTCTGGCATAATGCTTGAGCACACAACACTCGAAACGCGTGGGCGGGCAGGCAGGCAGGCAGGCAGGCGACGAGCGTATGTTATTCAGATACAGTAACGTTGTGATTATGTCACAGACCGTGAAAGTAGGGTGAAGGTGATGTTCTGCCAGTCACCCTCGATGGAGGAAGAAAATAAATGAAAGAAAGGACAGAAATCCACGTCGTTTTCAATTTACGTTGTAAGAAATGTTATTTATTCTCATTACAGTTTATGTGTTTTGATCAGATGCAGTAAAGAGTTAGGCCAATAACCTCAAATATTTCTGTACTGTACGTAATGAATTACAGTTTTCAATACTATATTTTATTTTAAGGAGTGCTTTAGAAATATTTCTAATATAATACGGAATTAAGGTGAGCGTCCGCCTCTGTGGTGTAGTGGTTAGTGTGATTAGCTGCCACCCCCGGAGGCCAGGGTTCGATTCCCGGCTCTGCCACGAAATTTGAAAAGTGGTACGAGGGCTGGAACGGGGTCCACTCAGCCTCGGGAGGTCAACTGAGTAGAGGTGGGTTCGATTCCCACCTCAGCCATCCTGGAAGTGGTTTTCCGTGGTTTCCCACTTCACCTCCAGGCGAATGCCGGGATGGTACATAACTTAAGGCCACGGCCGCTTCCTTCCCTCATCCTTGCCTATCCCTTCCAATCTTCCCATCCCCCTACAAGGCCCCTGTTCACCACAGCAGGTGAGGCCGCCTGGGCGAGGTACTGGTCATACTCCCCAGTTGTATCCCCCGACCAAGAGTCTGAAGCTCCAGGACACTGCCCTTGAGGCGGTAGAGGTGGGATCCCTCGCTGAGTCCGAGGGAAAAACCGAACCTGGAGGGTAAACAGATGATGATGATGATGATTAAGGTGAGCAATGTTTGACTTGTGGTTGCTTGGGTTTAAATTGTCTGATAAACTCAATAACAATGCAATCATGCTCTTACCGGGAATAACATTAGTTAGATTGTTTATTTGAGGGTATACCGTATATCTATTTGGTTGATGCGTTTACGTTGTTGCTGTTGTTGTTGTACTTTAATCTTAGATAGTAAATATCTATGTTCTGACTCGTGATAAAACTTCCTCGCCATTTAGAGACTAGGTATTATCATCAGACGCGTGGTAAGTTTTAAATACTATTTTCATAAATTCAGTGGACAAGGGAAATCACATAACACTAAAACACTGTGGAAAATCAAGCATTAAACTAGTTGAATTATGTAAATATATTACGTTTTGCTGTACGAATAAGAGGAATTTTATTTTGTTTAATGGAAATACTGTCATTCCAGGGAATTGTAAATCGTGGCTTGTACGCTTAAACCAGTTTTTAACGTGTCAGTTTTCTTTGAATGTATAAATATTATAAGAAAATAAAATAGAGTTTTTATGTAAAGCGCAGTATAAATCAAACCGGAATATGTTGAAAAGGTCGGTTTTCTTGCGATTATAGCGTGTTATTTTTAAAAAGTACTGTACTCGAATCAACATTTCGCTGAGTAGTGGAGGAGAGCTTTATAGTTGCAACTGAACGACACTGCTTCACTTTCCTCTCTCACTTCACGGTGACGTATGCTCGCTACGTACGCTGCCCGCATTTACTTCACGCCAGCCCGGCCGCACTGGGCTAGCCTCAACAGGCGCCCAGCTGAGCACCTCTGCGTTAGACGAACCGACGTGTAGTTCCTCAGAAAAAAGCGTGGTGAATCGACAGAATGACGCCTGTTCAGATGATGTAATTTTTGGGATCAATGGAGGGTCAAAAATTGTCCCGGACAATCTCACATGGAGTAACCGGAATTTGAACCACGGATTTCACATTAATATTACCTTTAAATATTTGAATGTAGCTATTTATTGGCTAATGCCTGCGTAAATAATATACCTAGCGAGCTCGATGGCTGCAGTCGCTTAAGTGCGGCCAGTATCCTGTATTCGGGAGATAGTGGGTTCGAACCCCACTGTCAGCAGCCCTAAAGATGGTTTTTCGTGGTTTTCCATTTTCACACCAGCCAAATGTTGGGACTGTACCTTATTAACGCCACGGCCAATTCTTTCCCACTCCTAACCCTTTCCTGTCCTATCGTCGCCACAAGACATATCTGTGTCGGTGCGACGTAAAACAACTTGTAGAGTAGAAATAATATGCCATGTGAATTATTGCTGAATAGGTTAGAATTGAAAAACATGATAAAAATTAAAGTAATCAAAACAGGAAAGGATGGTTTCCAAAACCTCGAGTTTACGGGGCCCAGCCACGGCACACTGCTTAGGCCTATCCACTTCGACTGTCCCAAGGCTGAAACGCAACCGAAAGGAAAGATAGACTTTTTTGGATTTTCTCGATTGTAGCGGTTCTGGCGCTTTCGTAATATTGAAGAGCTTCCTTCACGATTCTCTAGAAATAGCATGGTTAACATTGTATAATTTTCGGTTAATTATTATTGAAAATATTCTTGATAACTGATGTAAATAAAATGTTAGTCAACTCCATACAGGCTGTGGAGACTCTAGGAGGAGTTAAATATAGTGGCCTCCACTCACCTCAATGTAATTGTAGTAAATACGAAGTACTGTCGGCGAAACTTGTAGTCGGCTTCCTAGAGCTGAATCGGTAGATCTCGGTTATCTTCGAGATTCGTATTGGCAACCTCTGACACAAAAAATATGAATCGATTATGCATCGCCATGATACATCTGGTCTTATAATTTCATCACTTGAAATACTGTTGTTATTTACACAGCAAAGTTAAAATATAGGTTAAGCTTGAAAATGAGTGAGGAAAATGAAAGCACATCACAGGAACAATTTAGAACTCCTACGCGGAATCAACGGTTTGGAAAATTCATATTGCATCCGCTCCATTCCCCTAGGCTCTCCGGCGTTACATCTACAGGGTCGTTTAATGGGTTGAAATCAGGTGGGCATCAAAATGTATCAATAACTTAGCGGCATAAAGGGTAAGAGAAAACGGGTGTCATCTACAATAGAATGAGAATAATGTTTTAAAATTCTAAACAAAAAAGGGGGTTTATTGAATCCTGATGATGATGATGATGATGACGAATGATGCACATATACAAGGCGAGTACATGAATCGATTTTTACATCGTTTCGGATTGTTGAAAAATATTATATTTTAGGGATAAGACCGAGTACTACCATTCATTAAGGAACTATACCATGACTTCATGTGTACGGAATATTGAGCATTAATCACTGAAGCTATTCCCAATTTTACTGGGCAAACAAAATCATAATACTCAAATGTAAACAAATCTGAGTGATACCTAATTTAACACAAATTGATATCCCAATGGAATAACTTTTAATAATATAATACAAACAATACAAGCATGAGAGGTCTTTGGTTCGAATCGAACCCCCATCCGTATACATAAATTCGCCGCACTAATGGGAGACACCATTGTCGACGCTGAATGGCATCACAACACAGTACACAATAAACACTGACGAGAAATACAAAATTTATACACACAGTACAGGTGAAACACTAGTCGTCTGTCGCAACATTGTGAGACAGCTGTTGGCTTGCCTAGAGCCAAACCTCGGTCCACGACGTCTCCAGCGATCCTGAAAGCTTTAGTTATGATTTTACATGCAAGAAAATAATAAAGGAAAAGAAAACCGGGTCACAAATTTCCGAAGTCTTTCGAAATCAGCTGAGGAAATAAATCAATAGAACTCCCCGCAGGGACAAACACACGATGGATTACAATCTCACGGTGCTTGTTCTAAGGCACGAAATATACAAGGAGGCTCGCTCGTAAATACGGGTTCTCTGGCCTGCCACCCTCTCAGCTGGAGGGGCATGGCAATATCGTCCCTTTAAAATATAACTTTCACATCAAATCGCAAATAAAATAACTCCCTCATTACACTGAGGTAATTCATAATTTATCCCTCAATTCATATGTGTTCAAACACTATCTGACTTCATATATTTCTCACCGTGAGTCCTGACTTCAAATCCACCCTAACTTCGTTGCCTGATGCATTTGTTAGCAAACTATTCCCTTATCTACGCACACAATCTTACACACAGCTGGTCCGATAGTAATCAGCAAATACAGAAATCTGAATACCGATACACCGGCTTCTATTATTATTACTGTTATTATTATTATCATGGATCCTTTAAAATGGGCCTAATCCTTCCCTGATGGTCCTACGTGACTTACATGGTCATTAATTCGTCACTTTACACTTACGTCATGACAACAGAAACACAGACGTTCATTAAAAAGACAACCAAATTAATAATAATTTCACACGATTCAAAGAGTAAATAGGGTCCTACAGTTATCGAAACACATGTTAAGCCAATACAATAAAAATTAAAATGGGGCCAAGCTAAATATTTCATTGGAGATCATGGTTCGGCTCTCTGGGCGATCTTTACAGCTACATTTCTTCTTTTACACAACTTAATATACGCTAATATTACTCGGCATGCATGGTAGGTCCACCGGTTGAATACCAGCCCCTCTACATCATCTATCGCAAAAACTAATAAAACTAATCATTATATTGAAAACAACTACACGAAAACGTAACACCAAGAAAAATGAAAAGAAAAGCAAACCTGCCCACAAATAAATTTTCCTATATTTACTAGTTAAATCACTCAGACTTGTTACTAAATAAACTCTGTGTCATGCCTTGGCAAACTTATAATTAAATAAACTAAAATCTCCATCAATTAATAGCTATAGCATTATAAAATAATTATCCGTACCCCTTTACGTCACACATAAAAGAACAGTATTACTCAGCCTTATTATCGCTTGATAACACCTTGGTTAGCTACGGGACGTCAATCCTGTGGGTTTAGTGCTGGTTCATGTCCACGTTGATGACTGTCGATTCCATCTTCTGGTTGCGACCGCTAATTTTCATCGTCCTTGGCACTGGAAATCTGCAGTATCTAGGCACAGATACACACATAGTTAGTACTGTGTAGAGATGAGAAGAATGCAAGAATGAGGAATGTGGCCTGCAAGCACGAACTTCCTGTTCTGCCCAGACAGATCGGGTCTTATCTGCTACACGAAAACATTGACTCACACTTTGCAGTTTACTAGATTACAACTGACAACAGCGAAGAGCTGCCAGTAGAAGATGATATAAAGTCGTCTGGATAGTAGTGGAGTTGCTATGGTAAACATTGCGTCATTGGCTCTGCCGGTGAAAACCCCTTCGCCCCGTGCCTCACGGGGCATGTGCATTCTTCTGATCTCCCGACAATACCCGCTCGGTTTGTCTGCGCCACTGCGCACCGATCTTTGATTCTATTGTCCCGGAATAAAGAAAATTAATACAGGGTATTCCGACACGTGCCATACAACTTATCCATCGCTCGACTCTGACTTAAACCCTGTATCATAATAACAAGTCTACAAATTGAAATTTCTGTTCGAAACTCGTCAAAATTTAACTACGCACTTAATTGTATCTCGCTTCTTAATTCACTTCATATTCCACTCGAATTAAGCTGTTTTGCCAGTTCTCTGCTTTAACAGCACACAAGACAAAAGAACTCGTAGCTCGATCTGGACATACATCCGTCCCTCGAGAGAAGAAAACACCGACAGCCTTGGGGTGACGCTTCTACAGTCTTATACCGTATTAACAGAGCAGCTTCCCCCTCTCAAAATTTATATACACCCTGTTCTCAGTGTAATTGAGGCAAAATAGTGCGACAATCAGGTGACCAGTAATCTTATAATATAGTTAAGGCATACCCGTGCGAAATCCGATCTTGGAATCTCCTGTAATAAATAAATATCTTTCTTCAACTTCCCCTTCGCTCACAGGATTCCCCTTGTCAAGAGTGTGTGAAGACATATAACACATGGCTCCTGTTACTTTCTGCTATTACGTAACCATCTATTCCTTCTTTCAGCAGAGGATTATTACCAAAAAGGACGTCACACACTCTAAATAAATTCCCAAATCACGAACAGCTCTTTTGAATCATAGTGCAGTGCAGTGCTATAAATTTCGATAATTCTTTCATTATAGAGGACGAAGTTGGTCATGCTGATCTAAAAATGACTCCCATATTTCGATGCTAAAAAGTGTACCTCTCCCACTCGGCAACAACATGATGTGGGGATGACTTCTCCTTTATTTCCAGATCGGGATTCCCTAACTCGGCCACACCCGCAGCGTTCCAAGCTTCGAGGTCCCACGAACTCGCTACCAGACAAAGAAATGCGCGTCCCCTTGCTTACCAGTCCTTGGTTCATGTCCCTGTTGGGTACAATATCGATCGATCATGCTATCGATTCAATTCAGATTTCACTTCCATTCAGTTAGCAGTATTAACGGAACCGTTGTAGCTCCCTCCTTACTCCTCACCCCCGTAAAACGAAGTGTCACTAAGCGTTTCGCGGATAGTAGTTAGTTCTATCCCCTTGTCCCAGTAATGAACGTGGCAGTCATTTATGGTGTAGGCTAAATGAACCCTCGAGGCATGTAACTCTCCAGACGTTAAACGCTCGTTCATAATTTTTTTCGATTTCCTGCCAGTGAATCGAACCTAGGTCTTCCCGTATGAACTAAACTCTCTAGTATTGGCAGCCCTTCAATAACTGATGTGTGAAACCCTTACTAATCAAGAAAACTACTTAACTGAAATAATATGCATAAAACGTTTTTCAACACAAACTTCACTGGAATCAATCAATCAATCAATCAATCAATCAATCAATCAATCAATCAATCAATCAATCAATCAATCAATCAATCAGTCAATCAATCAATCGATCAATCAATCGATCAATCAATCAATCAATCAAACAATCGATCGGTCAATCAATCAATCAATCAATCATAACTTATCCCTATTTAGGGCCGTCGCCCAGGTGGCAGATTGTCTGTCAGTTATTTACCTAGTTTTTTCATAAAATACTTCAAAGACATTGAAAATTTATCGTACATCTCACTTGTTAAATTATTCCAAACCCTAATTTCTCTTCCTATAAATGAACATTCACCTCAATTTGTCGTTTTGAATTTCAACTTTATTTTCATATTATGATCTTTCCAACTTATAAAAGCTACGTCAAGCTTAGCCGTCTGGTAATGTCATTCTACGCCATCTCTTTAATGACAGCTCGGAACATACCACTTAGCCGAGCAATTCTTCTCCTTACTTCAAAATCTTTCTAGCACTAAATTTGCAATATTTTCTTAACACTATTCTTTTGTTGGAAATCACACAGATCAAATCGTGCTGCGTTCCTTCTCTTCCATTTCTCGAATCAAGTAATTCACATACACTGGAATCATACTGTAATTGGGGTCTTACCAGTGGCATACGCCCTCTTGTTTACATCTTTAGTAAGCAAAGCAAGCAAAGAAAAGTCACCTCCGTACAGGCCATGAAGGCCCTTGGAGGAGTGGAAGGTAAAGGCTTCCACCATTGTTAACCTCGGCACATGATGGGGTAGAGTGGTTAGCTCTACGCCCGGCCGCCTTTGCCCCCAGGAATTAACCTGGTACTCATTTTTGGTGTAGGCTGAGTGAACATCAGGGTCATATGCACCTCCGGAAGTGGAAATCTCGTTTCTTAAATTTTACGACTTCCTGACGGGGATTCGAACCCACGTCCTTCCGGGCGAACCGAGCACGCCTTTACTGCCTCGGCCAGGCAGCCCCTACATCTTTAGTATAACCCCTAAATACCTTCGTAACCAAATGACGATATCAGTTATTTTTATTTACAACCTTGATGATGATGCTTGTTGTTTAAAGGAGCCTAACAATTAGGTCATCGGCCTCTAACGGTATGAATTGAGATAAAATGTAATGACAAATCCACTAAACAGAATTCAAAACTTGATGATGAAGAATGAATGCATGAATATGAATTTAAAATAATCAGCGGATCCAACTCACAAAACTGAAAGCTAAACATAATTCCAAATTCGATCCACTGATTAGAACTCAAAAATACCGTGATTATTAACTTAAAACAATCAGTGGATCCTTCCCGTAATGCCCCAACTTTCCAGTACCTATTTCAAAATAATAATATTATTGACCAAGGGACTGCTTCCAAAGCACAATCCTTAATCGATGATGCTTGTTGTCTAAAGGGGACCAAAATCCAGGTCAACGGCCCCTCATATTGGTACTTATCGCTAGTAAAGTAGTACCATAGTATTGCTCCTGTAGCGGTACTAATCAAAAGTAACGTAGTCTCACGGTGATCCACACATTATGGTACTATACTTCTCACAAGTAATGAACGTCGCATAGTTAACGCAGGCCTAAGGTGTTTCTCATATCATGGCGCCACTCACAGGCAACCCAAACCCATTGTGTTCCTCACCAAGGTATACTAATCACAGGGAACCGAACTACCCCGTGGTGTTTCTCACATAGTGGGTACTAATCACAGGCAACCCAGTCCCATGGTGTAGCTCATATAGTGGTACTTATCACACGCAACGCCCAGACCCGTGATGTTCCTCACATAATGGTACTAATTACAGACACCGTAAGCCCTTGATGTTCCTCATATAGTGGCACTAATCACAGGTATTGTAAACCCACAGCGAACCACTCTCTGCTGTTACTAATTGCAAACCTCTTGTGCACCTAGCATAATGATACTACTCGCAAGTAAAGGCGACCCACGGTGTTCCCCACGTGATGGTACTAATCACAAGTAGTCTCATGGTTCTTAATCAATCATCCCTTGGTCGCCCCTTGTAGTCGTCTCTTACGACAGGCAGGGGATAACGTGGGTGTATTCTTCGTCTGTGTACCCCACCCACAGGGGGTCTATTTACAACCTTGTTAATGCGATTACCCCAATGAAGATAATTCCTTATATTAACACGCCAGAGACACTTTCACTTCATAGACACAGTAATTAAAACTGGTGAAACTTACAACCTGGCTTTACACCCCTTACCAACATACCATTGTCTGCTGTCCATATCACAACATTGTCGAAGTCTTTTTGCAGTAGCTCATATCTTGTAAATTATTTATTACTCTATACCAAGGCCTCTCAGGGTGCATGCATGCACTGTGCATGGTGCAAAAGACGACTTTGCTTGGTTGACCGGAGCGCAGACCCCCACTCCTCGATTTGGAGCAATAGCGCTGTCTCTCTCTTTCCCCACGCCTGTCTCGCTCGCTCCGCCTGTTCCCTCTTCCTCACTTGCCCCGTAGTGCTCCAAATCCGAGCCGAGTTGAGCCGAGCTTAGCCGAGTAGCCCAGAAACGAAGCGTTGGTCCGACCCGAGCCGAGTGGGACCGATGCACTGTGCGCAGGCCCTGCTCTATACAGTATAACATCATCCGCAAAAGCCTTATCCGGTATACATAAGAAAACAAATGTCCAATGAAACGGATTTGACGGAGCAAATGGCTGTGTAGTTTGGGTCACGTAGTTATCACCTTGTATTCGGGAGATAGTGGGTTCGAACCCCACTGTCGGCGGCCCTGAAGATAGTTTTCCGTGGTTTCTTTTCTTACACACCAGGAAAATGCTGGGTCTGTACCTTCATTAAGGCCATATTCGCTTCTTTTCCACTCCCAGCCCTTTCCTATCTCTTCGTCACCATGAGACCAATCTATGTCGGTGCGACGTAAAGCAAATTTAAAAAATGAGAAAAATGTTTTGTGAAACTCCTCTCTCAATCACTATACTTCATATTCTCTAATTATCGTTGTCCTGTTCTAGAATTTTAATCACACATTCAGTCACTCTTTCGCCTATTCCAATAGCACTGATTTCGTCAGTAATCTCCCATAATCTACTCTATGAAAAGTATGGGATGGATCAATGGCGATGCAGACCACTTGACATTCTGAATGTAAAATATGTCTTAATGGAATCCTACAAGACGCGCTCACTGAAATAACCCTGAGCTTACATGCAACACATGTCAAGATGACTGGACTATAATTTTCTGCATTATGTTTATCACCCCGCCTCTGTGGTGTAGTAGATAGTGTGATTAGCTGCCACCCCCGGAGGCCCGGGTTCGATTCCAGGCTCTGCCACGAAATTTTAAAAAAGTGGTACGAGGGCTGGAACGGGGTCCACTCAGCATCGGTAGGTCAAATGAGTAGAGATGGGTTCCATTCCCTCCTCAGCCATCCTGGAAGTGGTTTTCCGTGGTTTCCCACTTCTCCTCCAGGCAAATGCCGGGATGGTGCCACGGCCGCTTCCTTGTCTATCCCTTCCAATCTCCCCCCCCCCCCCCGCCCACAAGGCCACTGGTCAGCTTAGCAGGTGAGGCCGCCTGGGCGAGGCAATGGTCATCCTCGACAGTTGTATACCCCGACCCAATGTCTCACGCTCCAGGGCACTGCCCTTGAGGCAGTAGAGGTGGGATCCCTCGCTGAGTCCGAAGGAACAACCAACCCTGCAGGGTAAACAGATTAAGAAAGAATGTTTATCACCCTTTCCTTTACACGCAGGGAGCAACTATAAGCAACTCTTCGCAATTTCTTCATGTGAACAGTAATCTAATAGGTACTTTAGATGTGGTACCTTTAATATATCCCCAGATATCTTGTCAATTCCAGCTGCTTTTCTAGTTTTCAACTTTTGTATCATTTTTGTAAATATCTTTCTTATCACAGGTATATTTCAGCACTTCGCTAGTATTAGTCACGTTTTCTACCTGGAAATCATTCTTACGTCCAGCAATACTTACTACTGACTAAATACTTACGCCTTCTGTAAATTCTCATATATACAATTCCCATGTTTCCTGGAATGTCCTTCTTGGAATCTCTTTCTGTGTTAAAGTGCCTATACATACCCTCCCATTTTCACTAAAATTCACATGACCACCAGTTATGTTTGCCATCATGTTATCCTTAGCTGACTTCTTTGCCAAATTCAGTTTCCTTCTAAATCTCCTTACTTCGACCACCATTACTAACTCTCCTTCTAACCTGCATCACTTTCTTAATCTCTTTCGTTGTCTATTATAATATAGTGAGCCATTCTGTTCATGGTCAAAGAATATTGATTTTATAATAATTATGGGAAGTACATGAGACCACAAAGAAATCGCCTTGGGTGGCATTTTATTGTGTCAGAGTATCTAAGATTGCGCGCTTTTCGTGAGAAAGTATCATCAGTCGCGAGCTGAAGCTTCTAGATGCTCATTAAAATTTATTACCCCAGCGAACCTCTTCACTGAAGCCTGGGAAGCACGCAGCTCCGAGAGGTATCGCGGGAATTTTTACACTGGAGGCAAAGGAATTTATTTAATATCTTCGATTACAATATGACTACAGAGGATCGGATACCAGTACCGCACTCAGGACATTTTTCTGCAAATTTTGATATGCGGCATGCCTATAGTTATAATCATGATAAAAGTACGAGTACTTAATACGCATCACGCGGGAGAGATTTTCCATATCGCGGGCGCGCCACAGAAGCCCACCCACGCAGAGCTTGGTAGCGTAGATGCTAGACTGCTAATATATACGGCTGATAAGCGCCCTAGGATCATTTCACTGTGTGCATCGCTGTCTGTCACGCCGCTACCCAGCGCAGAGAAGACCGCCTTTATCTACAAGCAACGCAGTCAGAGTTCACGTTATACTTGAGAAATGTAAGTAACAACACTGATAATAGAGATCAGAACTTTATACAGCAAGTGTTGACCTGTTTTCTTATGAGAATATTCTGCTGTTAGTAAGGCCATTTGTGCATAGTCACATCGCATAATTTGAGGTTCATATTGTCCTAAACGAATGACATACTAGTGTAGGCTCAGAAGATTGAAATTAATGTAATTCGGTCAGTAGAGAGAGCAGTCAAGAATAAAGTGCAGTGCAGTTGAGAATTTAGTATCTGTATGGCTAGGCTAACGCTCAGAATGTGACCTGATATTACGAGATTAAAAGAATAGTTTAGAGAGGAGATATAGGCATCGAACTGAGGACACAATTTAATGTGATTTTCCTTACAGTTTCTCCTACATCACGAGTGGATTGGACACTGCTTGTACATCACGGTGAAGCGGTAATTGGACTGAAGCTGTCGAGGATTCTTTACGGCATCGAGGTGCGAACCAAGACCATTGGCGACGTCCAATCATCACGACATCAAGGAGGCGATCACCACGTCACCTGAACGAGCTGCAGAAAGCATCACAGCCGACCGGGATGTCATCAGTCGTCGAACCACGAGTGCTGTCACCAGCTTCTAACGCCGACATGATGGCGTAAATTCGCAATGTTCACTAGGAGAGCTGTTCAGTTATGTCCTCAGACACAGGTCAGATAATGCCATTGTTTAAGCATGCAGCACCGCGATAATAGTCAAAGTTATAAATAGAGTTGGCTCTCTGCCAATATGTAAATAGGTGAGGCTGTTAATGCCCGTGTATATAGAATTTATGCTTCAGGACGCAAGTTAGGTTAGTTTATTAATTTTGCATGTTTTTACTCTTAGGTAGTTCGTGAGTGTCATTATTGTAGATATTCTATTAAAGGTAGGGAAATTGTGTTCGTGTATTTCATTTCACCGGGGCCTATACGGTCTTATATGAGTGTAACCAAGACAATCAGTTTAGGTACTATCCAGGTGCATGTGCAGTATAGACGGTAATGTTAGTTGTCATGTGAAGACAGCCTAAGATCTTCTATATCTCCTAAACACACTCAGGTTGGCGTATCAAGCTGAGCCAGTCATATCGTAAGAAGCCTTTAAGAATTGAGAAATAACGTCACTTTGCCCAGAGTATTGATTCGATGCCCTAAAGAGAATAAGAATAATAATCAAGTGATAATTTGTGAATATATGTACCCATAAGAAGGCCGAGAAATATATAGGAATGTGCCACTGAGAGCACTAATGCTAAATAATGATCGGGCCTGTTGTATTTGATTTTATCTGCGATAGAGTGTTGAATTTGTGATATAAGAAATAAAATGGCCTGTAGTAAAGATATTATAATGAGGGCAATATGGGCCGGAAGAAGGGATGAACGCACCCCCTTGTCTCTGTTTACAGGCTGTCAGCTGAGGGGAATATTTATGGCAGAAATGAATGGAGGCTCAGTTGGTACAAAAAACCGACATGGTGAGAGGCTAATATAGGTAGTTTCTGACGTCAGGACACTAAAGTTGGAATGTTGAAACTGTAGGTTTGTCTGTCAAGTATTCAGGGGTGCAGTGACCTTTTTATATTGGTCCGGAAGATAAAATTTTATACACGTTAGTTGATGTCATTCTTAGAAGCACATGACTCGTTAGAGGTGTTTGCATGTAGTAAAATGTATATTCTTCTCATGTATGTGTTGTCATATGGTTATACTTGGGAGAGTCTCAAGATCGATTCCCAGAGAGTTATGTGTATATTGGATGCTTATTGAGAACTTGTAGGATAATTAGGAGCACTGAGGCATAGATTCACGTTAGAAATCAAGTAGATTCTTAGTAGATAGAAGTTGCCTTCGGGCAGACTTAGATTAAAAATTCATTTTAATTGACGTAACTCGTATGGTGTTGTTGCAGCGCTTAACCTTTATATGAGGCCGATATGTCTTCCTCTACGTCTACATGTGACGCAAGATACCCATGTTGTCAAGAAACTGATTAATTTATTTATTGACTATCATGTCAGTTATATAAATTTTGATCTTTGTTAATTATCAGAATTTTCAGATGATTGTAATAAACCAGTTTGTTAAAATCTGATACGCAGCTCAACCGTTATTTATTTTAGCTATCGTTAGGTAACACCTTGCATTTTTTTCATTCCTCTTCATTTATTTATTTATTACGATAACCCTTACCTTACCCGTTACCCCTGAAGATGCTGTTACGCCGGAGCTGATGGAGAGGATAATCATGCAAGGTAAGCTATGTGCCAGATTAATTCACTTGGCGGTGAATGTATTGTTCACTACCATGCACTTGGTCCGATTTCAGCATTGGCTTGACGTGGACTAAGTCACTATAGGGCACAATAGTGGGTCTTACCATTTTTGAAGTTACACACCTGCATTCACAGTCTTCAACAATTGCATTAAACACATCCCACAAACTGTTTGCCTTTTTATTTACTATTTTCCAATGATCTTAATCACTTTCCAAAACTACCTCAAGCATGTCTTATTAACCTAATAGCCCTACTTTTACATCCTTAGTATGTTTGTTTGTTTGTTTGTTTGTTTGTTTGTTTGTTTCTTAAGCCGTTTACCGTCGAGGGTTGGTTTTCCCTCGGACTCAACAAGGGATCTCACACCTCTACCGCCTTAATGGCAGTATCCTGGAGCGTGAGACTTTGGGTCGGGGTATATAACTGTCGAGGAGGACCATTGCCTCGCCCAAGCGGCCTCACCTGCTATGCTGAACTGGGGCCTTTTGGGGGAACGGAAAGATCGGAAGGGATAGACAAGGAAGAGAGGAAGAAGCGCCCGTGGCCTTAAATTAGGTGCCATCCCTGCATTTGCCTGGAGGTGGGTAACCAAGAGACGGAAGAGTATAATTAAGCTATAGCCCAAGACCTGCTAGTCAAGGCGATTGGCTGCCCCGTCCTATAGGTATTGGAGCTTCACGGTTTCAGTATTATGGATCAGCCACCCTCACGATCAGACCAGGATTAAAATCCTTAGAGCAGCTGGGAAATGAATCCATGTTGAGCGACAGAGACGCTTCTTCAGTCCCAGGACTGGTAGACATTATAATAGATACTAAGAAGTAGCAAAGATTAAATCGGAAAAACTCACCACAAATGTGTATAATATATCAGTTACTACTGATATACATTTAGGACAGTCGTGCAGGTGGCAGATTCCCTATCTGTTGTTTTCCTAGCCTTTAATTAAATGAATGTAAAGAAATTAGAAATGTATTGAACATCTCCTTTGGTAAGTTATTCCAATTCCTAACTTCCCTTCCTATAAACGAATAAATGCCCCTATTTGTCCTCTTGAATTCCAACTTCATCTTCATATTGTGATCTTTCTTACTTTTAAAAACACCACTCAAACGTATTCGTCTACTAATGTCATTCCACGCCATCTCTCCATTGACAGCTCGGAACATACCACTTTAGTCGACCAGCTCGTCTCTTTTCTCCAAAGTCTTCCCAGCCCAAACTTTGCAACAATTTTGTAACGCTACTCTTTAGTTGGAAATCACCCACAACATATAGAGCTGCTTTTCTTTGGAGTTTTTTCCAGTTCTTGAATAAAGTAATCCTGGTGAGGGTCCCATACACTGGGGTCTTACCAGAGACTTATATGCCCTATCCTTTACATCCTTACTACAACCCCTAAATACCCTCATAACCATGTGCAGAGATGTTTTTTATTTGTTTACAATTCCATTTATGTGATTTCCCCAATGCAGATATTTTCTTATATTAACACCTAGGTACTTACAATCATCCCCAAAAGGAAATTTCACCCCATCAGTGCAGTAATTAAAAATGAGAGGATTTTTCCTATTTGTGAAAGTCACAACCTGACTTTTAACCCTGTTTATCATCATACTATTGCCTACTGTCCATCTCAATACATTATCGAAGTCATTTTGCTGTTGCTCACAATCTTGTAAATTATTTATTACTCTATACAGAATAACATCATCCGCAAAAAGCCTTATCTCTGATTGCACTTCTTTACTCATATCATTTATAAGTATAAGAAAACATAAAGGTCTTGAGGAATTCACCTCTTAATTATTACAGGGTCAGATAAAGCCTCGCCTACTCTAATTCTCTGAGTTCTATTTTCTAGAAATATAGCCATCCATTCAGTCACTTTTTTGTCTAGTCCAACACCCCTCATTGTTTCCGGTAGTCTCCCATGATCTACCCTATCAAATGACTTAGATAGGAGTCGCGATACAGTTCATTTGACCTCCTGAATGCAGGATATCTGCTATATCTTGCTGGAATCCTACAAGTTGAGCTTCAGTTGAATAACCTTTCCTAAACCCGAACTGGAGCACTGCCAGACTAAACTACATCCCCCATAGTGATAATCTGCGCCCACTGGGTAAAAATTCAAGAGTGAAGATGTTTTTCAAAGTCATTATATTTTTCTCAACCCATTTCAAACCAAGAACAAGAAACTTCCTTATAAGTAAAAGTGAAAGAGGACAACATTATCTTCAGCCCGTACTCACCAACGTCAGTAACTTTTGCTGTTACCTTAGATGTCCAAAACTCGGATATGTCATTATCTCGGATGACGCTTACTTCTATATTCACCACAGAATTTATTATCTCGGTTTACCAAAACTAAGTTTTCGTTTCCGTCTGAATTTGATCCTTAATTTTTTCATACTAACACACGGAAAACAATTGACTACGTGCTTCTGCCACTATCGAAATATAAGCAAGTTTTGAATTCATTCGGGGTTTGCAAATAATTTATCATAAATTATGTCCGCTATTGACCAGAAACGAAGGAAGACTAAATGACTATTTTACAAGAGAAATGAATCCATGTTAAGAGGCAGAGACGCTTCTGCAATACCACGGGACTGGTAGATATCATGATAGATACTAAGAAGTAGCAAAGAATAAGGGGGAAAAAACTCGCCACAAATGTTTATAATCAATCAATCAATCAATCAATCAATCAATCAATCAATCAATCAATCAATCAATCAATCAATCAATAGATCAATCAATCAATCAATCAATCAATCAATCAATCAATCACTACTGATGTCCATTTAGGCTAGTCTCCCAAGTGGCAGATTCCCTATCTGTTGTTTTCCTAGCCTTTTCTTAAATGATTGCAATGAAATTGGAATTTTATTGAAAATCTCCCTTGGTAATTTATTCCAATCCCTAACTCCCCTTCCTATAAACGAATATTTGCCCCAATTTTTCCTCTTGAATTCCAACTTTATCTTCATATTGTGATATTTCCTATTTTTAAAGACACCACTCAAACTTAATCGACTATTAATGTCATTCCATGCCATCTCTCCACTGACAGCTCCGCTATTGACCAGAAATGAAGAAGGAAGCCTAATATGACTTTCCAAGAGAATGAATTGTTATTGAATTTGGTGACAGAAAGCATTAACATAATGTACAATAAGAAAAATTATAGCCTACACATTGTATATTTCACTGAAAAATAAGGCAGTATTCCTTAATTCTTTATTAAATAGTCATTCAATCGTGTACCGTACAAGATATGTTATAATCGAGAATTCAACTTAAGCCTACCTTTGTGTTCGGAATTCGAGGTTATGTTCGATCATGGAAAACAAGGACATAAGATAACGTAAAATGTGTTTCATAATCAGTGTCATCGTATCCTTCAAAGTAGGTAGCACGTTCTTTTTATCCACCTAGTACGTTTCATTGCATAATATTGGGTATATTCCTCGTCGCTCTGATTTTCTCTTTCAGTTAAACATTCCAGCTGTCTACGGGCTGCCATCCTGGAAGGCTATTATCTTAGATTTCCTATTTTACCGGCCAACACCGGGTGAGGACTTGCAACCGGCAGATAGTGGGTTCGAACCCCACTGTCGGTAGCCTTGAAGATGGTTTTCCGTTGTTTCCCATTTTCACACCAGGCAAATGTTGGGGCTGTACTTTAATTAAGGCCACGGCCGATTCCTTCTCACTCCTAGGCCTTTCGTATCCCATCGTCGCTATAATATCTTTCTGTGTCTGTGCGACGTAAAGCAAATTGTAAAAACAAATAATAATAATAATAATAATAATAATAATAATAATAATAATAATAATAATAATAATAATAATACCAGGCACCTTTCTTCGGAAAACTTTAAACCGCCATAATAACCGGTATCCGAGTGCACCTCAATGGCTAAATGGTTAGCACGCTGGCCTTAGCGTGCTGGTCCTAGGTTCGATTCCCGGCCGAGTCGGAGATTTTAACCTTAAATGGTTAATTCCCTTGGCTCGGGACCTGGGTGTTTCTGCTGTCACCAACATCCCTGCAACTCACACACCACACGTAACATTATCCTCCACCACAATAACACGCAGTTACTTACACATGGCAGATGCCGCCCACCCTCATCGGAGAGTCTGCCTTACAAGGGCTGCACCCGGCTAGAAATAGCCACACGAAATTATTATTATTATTATTATTATTTTACCGTTATCCGAGATAACTGTTGATGAATACAAATGTAATTTTCTTAGCTTTAAACCAAGATGGAAGCTTTTACTCGCGTTGGCGAATACGGACCTAACTCAATTTCTTAATAATGTTATTTGCTTTACATCCCACTAACTACTTTTTAAGGTCTTCGAAGACGCCGAGGTGCCGGAATTTAGTCCCGCAGGAGTTCTTTTACGTGCCAGTAAATCTACCGACACGGGGCTGTCGTATTTGAGCACCTTCAAATACCACCGGACTGAGCCAGGATCGAACCTGCCAAGTTGGGGCTGGAAGGCCAGCGCCTTAACCGTCTGAGCCACTCAGCCCGGCACTCAATTTCTTAAGTGTGCCGTATGGTATTTAGGGAACTTTTTATAGTGAAGTGTGATTAATGTATGAAAATGTCCTAGTAACTTCGATGCTAGATAACCGGAAATGTAGGGATGTAACAATAAAGAAAGGTAAATATGAAGAGTAATGTTGTCCCAGATCCCAGTTCAATGTACTGAAGAGTATTTAAGAGTCTTTCACCTTGGCCACTGGTCGAGACGAGACTGCAGCCAGTCGGTCTATCTGGGACGACGGCTCCAAGCAAACCCGATGGAGTGGAAAGTGGGACAAGCGACTACATTGAACTTCCGTTGCACGACTTTCTTGCCAGCTCTCTACTGATCTTATTTCCTAAAATCTTCTTGACATATTTTTCTTTGGGGAGGAAATTACTAGTTAGCGTAGAGAACGAAAGCTCAAACCGGTACCTGTTGGAGTGCGAGGCGGACGGTGAAGATGAGCGGGCCTTGCCGACAGTCGAGGAGTGGTACAGCTCTTAGGATGACACGCGCACGTAGCACATGGGTAAGTGTCTTGTATTGCACTCTCGTGTTTACGACACTGTTTGTTCTTTACTACACTGCAATAAAACAGTGAAAAGTGGAGATATTGCTGCCGCATTAGAAGAAAAGTGAAGTGCTTTATTCCAACATGGTTTGTGAAGAATCTGTTTATGTGCGTACGTAAGGTCTTCGGACTATGGAAATTATTCTTAGATTTTTCAGCCTAGGTAGGCTATATTTTTTAAGATTGTCTTAGGCTATTTCAGATTTACATCAAAAGACTGTTCTTAAAGTATGAGTGTTGTTTCAACCGTGACCTTGGATTATTTTATATTTAGGCGTACGTATATCAACAGGATATTTTTATAGTAACGGTGTTATTAGTAGGAAGCGTTGGATTCTTTCGTCGGTAGGATAACCTTGTAGTGAAATCGAACCGTGAAAGTATTAGAGGGATGTAAAACTAATCATATTATTATTATTTACAGTATTTTTGTAAGGATCCTTAGATAAGTTTAAATAATGAAATTGGTTTCACGTCCCATTAGCAACTTCTACGGTTTTAGGAAACTCCGAGGTGACGAAAATTTTTCCGCAGGTGTTCTATGTGCTGGTAAATTTAACGACACGAGTCTAGCTTATTTGAGCACCTTCAAATACCGCCAAACTGAGGCGGGATCGAACCCGCCATCTTGGGTTCAGAAAACAAATACTCTGCCGCAGAAGCCACTCAGCCCGATTTGATTATGTTATATTTACATCAGTGGAATTTTCTCAGGGTAAAAATGTTACTTTCAGTCGGCGTTGGATTTTATTTTAGATTTACATCAGCTGGACGTTCTTAAAGTAAAGGCATTGCTTAAAGGCGGCCTTGGGTTATTTAACATTTTCATCAACAAGATGTTATGGTAACGGCGTATTAGTAAATACCCTGTCCGATTCTTTGGCTGAACGGTCAGCGTTCTGGCCTTCGGTTCAGAGGGTCCTGGGTTGGATTCCCGGCCGGGTCGGGGATTTTAACCTTAATTGGGTAATTCCAATGGCACAGGGGCTGGGTGTATGTGTTGTCTTCATAATCATTCCATCCTCATCACGACCCGCAGGTCGCCTACGGATGTCAAATAGAAAGACGTGCACCTGGCGAGCCGAACCCATCCTGGGATATCCCGACACAAAAAGCCATACGACATTTCATTGCAGTAAATACCCGTCGATATTTTGTTTTTACATAAATAGAATGTTGTTATAGTTGCGGTATTATTTCTAGGAGGCCTTGGATTATTTTATATTTACTACAACAAAAGTATGTTGTTATAGTAACGGTGTTACTTATAGGTGACCTCGGATTATTATGTCTTTACATCAGCAGGATGTTCTTACAGTAACATAGTTCGGCTGCTTTGCTGAATGATCAGCGTAGTAGCTTTCAGTTCTGGGGATCCCGTGTTCGGTTCCCGGTCGGATTAGGAATTTTACTCGCTTTACCCGCATCTGGTTAATTCCTCTGTTTCGGGATCTGGGTGTTTGTGTCAATACATGCCTCTTTAAATGCTCACAGCACACCAAACTACAAAACACCGCAGAACAGGCAATAATGAATACCTTCCTCTAAATGGACTTGGCGTCAGGAAGGGCATCCGACCGCAGAACAGTGCTTAATCAACATACTGTGCTGACCCCAAGAAACTGGAAAAGGCTAGAAGAAGAAGAAGAAGAACTTATTGTAACGGTGCTTTTAATCGAAGGCTTTGGGTTATTTTATGTTTACATCAGCAAGATGTCCTTATAGTGATTACTTTTTAGTAAGAAGTCTTGGATTATTTTACATTTCCAACAGAAGGATGTCTTTATATAAACGGTGTTACTTATAGCCGACTTTGGATTATTCTACTTTTTTTTTTTTTTTTGCTTTACGTCGCACCGACACAGATAGGTCTTATGGCGACGATGGGACGGGAATGAGCTAGGAGTGGGAAGGAAGCGTCCGTGGCCTTAATTAAGGTACAGCCCCAGCATTTGCCTGGTGTGAAAATGGGAAACCACGGAAAACCATTTTCAGGGCTGCCGACAGTGGGGTTCGAACCTACTATCTCCCGAATACTGGATACTGGCCGCACTTAAGCGACTGCAGCTATCGAGCTCGGTTATTCTACGTTTAACCAGGATGCTATTCATAGGAGGCTTTGTATTATTTAATATTTACAACAGCAGTATCTAATTGGTGTTAGTTAAAGATTATCGTGAGCAGGCTGTAGTAACAAGTCCGAAAATATTGTGATTTTAATTGTATTCGACCTTTGATAATCTACTGTGCATATTCGTAGGTTGTATTGGAATAGATAATAACTACAGCGGCAGGTGGTGAGTACGCTGTGCGTTTATAATTCTTAAGATTCCTTCTCTATTTCTTTCACAGAATAAAACAGGCAGTAATTGTTTTGGTGAATAGATGATGATGTTGATTGTTGTTTTAAGCGGCCGAATTCGACGTCATCGGCCCCAACTGTGAATAAATTGTGTTTGAATTTATGTACTATAGGTGTTAGGCAGACAGTGGTCAAGTAGTAGTGACCCTGTCTCTTACCGGAAGGCCCGGATTTGATTCCCGGCTGGGCCAGGCATTTTTACGTGGACCTCAGAGCTGATTCCAGGTCTACTCAGCATACGTGAGAATAATTGAGGAGCTACCTGACGATGAGATAGTGGTCTCGATCTAGAAAGCCAAGAATAATGGACGAGAGGAAACATCGCGCTGACCATGCACTGACCTCATAATTTGCAGGCCTGGGCAGTGATCGCTTGTTAGGCCAAAGACGATCAGGGATGTAGTGCCATGGGGTTTGTTCGTTTATTTGTTCGCATATACTTGAATATGTAATACTATAACGGTAGGTTGCCGGCCCCGCGATGTAGGGGTAGCGTGCCTGCCTCTTATCGGGAGGCCCCGGGTTCGATTCTCGGCCAGCTCAGGGATTTTTATCTGGACCTGAGGGCTGGTTCGAGCTTCACTCAGCCTACGTGATTAGAACTGAGGAGCTATCTGACGGTGAGATAGCGGACCCGGTCTAGAAAGCCAAGAATAACGGCCGAGAGGATTCGTCGCGCTGACCACACGACACCTCGTAATCTGCAGGCCTTCAGACTGAGCAGTGGTCGCTTGGTAGGACAAGGCCCTTCAAGGGCTGTAATTCCATGGGGTTTGCTTTGGTTTATAACGCTAGGTAGTAAGGACTCTCGGCATTTATAATTCTTAACATTCCTTCTGTATTTCCTTCACAGAATGACACTGACAGTAATTCTTTGCATGAATAGACGATGATGATGTCAATTATGATGATGTTGGTATCTTCTGTATTAAGGGGTCAAAAACCAGGCCATCGTCCCCATCGGTGAATAGAACTGTGCTTGAATTTACGTTGGTGGTTGGTAGATAGTGAAAATCGGCCAAATGTGGTTACTGTATGGTCGGGTGTTGTGCTATTTCAGGATGGCCACTTTGTAACATAGAATGAAATATGTTGGATAATAATAATTTCGTGTGGCTATTTCTAGTCGAGTGCAGCTCTTGTAAGACAGACCCTCCAATAAGGGTGGGCGGCATCTGCAATGTGTAGGTAACTGCTTGTGATTGTGGTGGAGGATAATATTATGTGTGGTATATGAATTGCAGGGATGTTGGGGACAGCACAAACACCCACCCCCCGAGCCATTGGAATTAATCAAGGAAGATTAAAAAATCCCCAACCCGGCCAGGAATCGAGCCCGGGACTCTCTGAACCGAAGGCCGGTACGCTGACCATTCAGCCAACGAGTTGGAATATATGTTGGAATCCACCCTGCATTCTAGGTTTATCTGTAGGTGACTGCATATAAAATTAGTGCTGTGCAATGCAGTCGTTCATCCACAACAGCACATACAACATTCTGTCATAGGCCTAGTTCAACAAAGATAACGAAGGAACGGTTCTCTACTTTTTAGCCACTATTAGTTCAATAGCTACAAAATATTACCGCTGCCTACTATGAGAAAAAATCGACGATAGAAAAGGATGAAGAGAATTGGTTAAACCATGAATTCAAGACGTGACAAGAAAGGCATCCGCCAAAACTGGAGCGTAAGACATGGGGTCGGGGGATACAACTGGAGAGAATGACCAGTACCTCGCTCAGGTGGTCTCACCTTCTATGCTGAACAGGGACTTTGGTGGGGGATGGGAAGATTGGAAAGGAGAGACAAGGAAGAGGGCAATGAAGAGGGAAGGAAGCGGCCGTGGCCTTAAGTTAGCTACCATCCCGGCATTTGCCTGGAGGAGAAGTGAGGAAACCACGGAAAACCACTTCCAGGATGGCTGAGGTGGGAATCGAACCCACCTCTACTCAGTTGACCTCCCGAGGCTGAGTGGACCCCGTTCCAGTCCTCGTACCACTTTTCAAATTTCGTGGCAGAGCTGGGAATCGAATTCGGGCCTCCGGGGGTGGCAGCTAATCACACCAAGCACTACACCGCAGAGACGGACACGAACTAATATAGTTTAGAATATAGGTCTACGTTGCTGTGAGCTTTATGGTCTGTGTAAGTACATTGTAAAGTGCTGAGTATTTCTAACTCTACGAGCGTAGAAGAGGGATTTTACTGCTCCCAATGAACTACGGATTATGTTGAGCACAATGTCTTGTATTCCAGGTTTTGGCAAGCCGAACTTCTTTCAGAACTGCATGAAGAATGCTAGTACCAAACCACGTGCTCCAAGCATCAGTCCAATCACGTCAATCTCTTGTAGACGGCTGTCGTCGCATTTTGTCCACCAAACTGCCGAAGCATGTTCATGCCCGCGAATTGTCACGTTGTATACAATAGAAGTTCATTTCACTCTCACGTTGGATATTCTTCAAATTAGGCAACATTCGCTTACGACAACACTGGACACACTGAGCTCAGCTGCAGTATGACGATCAGGGGCGTAGCCAGAGAGGGTGGTTACACGGAGGGTTAGCCCCCCCCCCACCATGGAGTTTTTCAAAACGAAAATAAACAGAAATCAACAATTTTAAAAAAGCATTCAGAGACACAATATTGTAAAACCAACAGATGTATTCTATTTTCTAAGAAGACTAGAAAACAGGAATTAGATTTGACATGATGTAGGCTTTTGGGCTTATGCCGTGTCAAGAAAATAAGGTGAAATTCTTTATGTTTCGCAGAGAACTGTGCTCTGCGTCATCAGAAGAAAATCTCGACTGTCCACGAGAAAGGCTTCTTAAACAGTGAGCTTTGAATTTAGACGTTATAATAGAAGTGGAAATGGTACGTTCATTCGTCACTAGATGGTTCCCCGGACGCGGTACAGCGCTAGCGTTCGAAACGGAAGCTGACGGAACATTCAGAATCAGTCTAGAGGGTCACGTAACATCCTGTTTAAGAAGTCTTTCTCGTGGACAGTCGAGATTTTCTTTTGCTGACGCAGAGCACAGTTCTCTGCGAAACGTAAAGAATTTCACCTTATTTTCTTGACACGGCATAAGCCCAAAAGCCTATATCATGTCTATAAGTACGGGCCGTCAAAGAATCAATGGCAGCAGGATTTAGATTGTAAACTAAACATACAATTCGCTGTAAAACCGTTGACCTTGATTGTTCTGTATCTTAATGTAAGGTATTGTAGTGTACTGCAAGTTGTTTTACGCCGCACCAACACAGATTGGTCCTACGGCGACGATGGGACAGAAAAGCGCTAGGAGTGGGAAGGAAGCGGCCGTGGCCTTAGTTAAGGTAGAGCCCCAGCATTTGCCTGGTGTGAAAATGGGAAACCACGGAAAACCATCTTCAGGGCTGTCGACAGTGTGGTTCGAACCTACTATCTCCCGAATACTGGATACTGGCCGCACCTAAGCTACTGCAGCTATCGCGCTCGGTGTAGAGTACTGCAGTCTGAATATTAACATAATTCACTTGTATCAGTGTCCTTATAATGACAAAACAGGCATGCGCGCGCCACACACGTACCTTCATTATGCTCTATCAGTATTTTGTAACTATAACCCCCCCCCCCCACACTCTCGACCGATCCTGGCTACGCTACTGATGACGACTGAGAAAGGTCTCAGAGTAGAGGAGCAATAAACATGAAATACTTTCATCTTATACATGTCCGACTCATTGGCTGAATGGTCAGCGTTGAGGCCTTCGGTTCAGAGGGTCCCGGGTTCGATTCCCGGCCGGGTCGGGGATTTTAATCGCGTGTGATTAATTCTTCTGTGTTTGTCCCAACACTTTCATCTTCATATTCAGACAACGCACTGCACTACCAACCACCACAGAAACACGGAATAGTGATTACATCCCTGCATATAGGGTTGGCGTCAGGAAGGGCATTCGGCCGTAAAACAGGGTCAAATCCACATGTGCGACAGAGTTCACACCCTCAACCCCACAGCTGTGGGAAAAGTGGTAGAAAAGGAATAAGAAGAAGACTCTCATCTTATACACCTTTCTAACTAGAGGGTGCTCGGAAACAACGTAAACGGAGTATATAAGCGTTAAAGGGTTGGTCATGCTGATAATTAATTCGAAATAGCATAATTCGATATCTCATGCCGTTGTCATTTTATCACGTGCTGATCTCAGTCAATCAGATCGTTTCGCGGGCGAATTCAGATGGGCTTTTTGAGGCGGTGTTGCTAAATCTGAATGTGGCTTGGTCGGACTTGAGAGTACAAATCAAAGAAATGCAATAAAAACTTTTCGGTCTGTCAAACACACAGCAATTACAATATAAATTATAACACTATAAACATACCTGTAAAATACACACTAATATACAAAGAATGACAGGTTTCGTTCTAAAAGAACATCCTCAGATTCTATCAAATCACTTAAAACATGCTTATGTATGTACAGTATTGTTTACGTTGTGTAAATTCCATTATATTAATACTTGTATATTTATTTTATTTTATCATTACTGATTCATGTTACCACTAAACTCTCAATCATTGACGCTGATTTCTTGGTGTTGCTCTCTAGCAGGTATTACGTCACGTGCAGATTTAACGACATCAAATCGCAAAGCCCATTTGCGAAGCGATCTGATTGGCTAACTTCAGAAGCTAATAAAATAAAAACGGCACGAGATATCGAATTCATTTCTTCGAATTATTTATTAGTATGACGATTTCCCTAACGCATATATACCCGGTTCATGCTGTTTCCTACCGGGGGAGTTGGCCGTGCGGTTAGAGGCGCGCGGCTGTGAGCTTGCATCCGGGAGATAGTGGGTTCGAATCCCACTGTCGGTAGCCCTGAAGATGGTTTTCCGTGGTTTCCGATTTTCACACAGGCTGTACCTTAATTAACGCCAAGGCCGCTTCCTTCCAACTCCTAGGCGTTCCCTATCCCGTCGTCGCCATAAGACCTATCTGTGTCTGTGCGACGTAAAGCCACTAGAAAAATAAACGCGTTTCCGACCAACGTGTATAATACACAATATTACTTGCAAAAGCATTCGTTTCCTTCAGTTGCAATAAACTTTCAAAATAATTGTAAATAATCCTGTATTTTAAATTTATTCTTTTGCTTTAAGTTTCACTGATACAGACAGGTCTTACGGTGAATTGGGATAGGAAAAGGCTACGAGTGGGAAGGAAGTGGCCATGGCCTTAATTAAGGTACAGTCCTAGTATTTTTGGCTGGTGTGAAAATGAGAAACAGCGGAAAACCATCGTCAGGGCTGCCGACAGTTGGATTCGAATCCACCATCTCCCGAATGCAAGCTGAGAGCTACGTGAAGCAAACCGTGCAGCAGCTCGCTCGGTAATTTAATGTAATTGATCCCCAATTTAATGGGTTGCTATTATGACTAAGCATACGATGCAAGTCTTTGCGTCCGTAGTATTATACATACATTTAGCTATTAAAAATCGACACTATACACTGCCGGTCACATCAAATATGACCGAAGTGTTTTTCCGATTTCCGTAAAATCTAATTCAGAAATGATTTCATTTTCCGCGTTTCCTTGGTTCATGCATAACGTGATTACTTGCCTGACTTGGCTATCATCAGCTTCTTGTTCTTTCTTTCTTTCTTTTCTTAGTCCGTTTATCGTCCAGGGTTGGTTTCCGTCGGATACAGCGAAGCATCCCACCTCTACCGCCTCATGCGCAGCGTCCTGGATCGTGAGACATTTGGTCTGGGATACAACTGGAGAGGAGGACTAGTACCTCACCCTGACGACGTTACCTGCTATGCTGAACGGGGCCCTTGTCGAGGATGGGAAGATTGGAATGGTCAGGCAAAGAAGAGGGAAGGAAGCGGCCGTGACCTTAAGCTAGGTATCATCCCGGCATTTGCCTGGAGAAGAAGTCGAAACCACTTCGACGATATCTGCGGTGGGAATCGAACCCCTACCCCCCCAACCATCTACTCTGGAGACTGTGTGGACCCCGTTCCAGTCCTCGTACCACTTCTGAAATTTCGTGGTAGAGCCAGCAATCGAAGCTGGGCCTCGGGGGGTGGCAGCTAATCACACTAACCACTACACCACAGAGGCGGACTCATATTTTACGAAAGGTATTTGAGAGATTTCTCTGACAGTGTAACACCACTCAAAACCATTTAAGTACAATGTTTTCTCTCCTCATACAGCAGGTGTACAATTAATTAGGCTGAGCCGTGGGTGTGAACAGCAGGTGAAGTTCGTGACCCAGGAGAATGACTTACATTAAAAGAATTCCCGTAATTACATTTCCCAGTTAGTACCTCGCGGGTACCATTTAACTGCAGTCGTTATGTCGTAAAGCAGCAAAGCTTGATTTGTTCCTTCGTATAAAGAGTTCTCGTTGCTCCACACCGACTCTGTTTAACCTACAACTCATTAGCATAAGGAATTTCTAAAAACACTGCTGGGCAGAAACCACAGCGAGATGTCTTTATTTGGTTAAATACGTAACAACAGACGAGATACAAGGTTAACAAGCGATGGCTATAATTTGCACCACAATCTGTACAATGGATTATATTTTATGTTTGTTCAAGTCCGACTCCTTGGCTGAATGATCAGGGTCGAGGCCCGGGTTCAGAGGGTCTCGGGTTCTATTCCCGGCGGGATCAGGGATTTTAATGGAGTCTGGTGAATTCCTCTGACTCGGGAACTGGTTATTTGTGTTGTCCCAAACACTCTTCTCTTCATATACACACAACACACCATAGTCCGGCTAAATTGTTAGCTTGCTGGCTTTTGGTCCCAGGGATGCCGAGTTCGATTCCCTGGTGGGTTAAGGATTTTGACATTTATTGAATAACTTCTCTGGCTCGGAGGCTAGATGTTTGTGCCGTCTTCAACACAAGAATTCATCTTAGGTTGAGCACGTCGCTTATAGTGTGTTAACTAGAAAGAACTGCACTAGGCTTCTACGAAAGCCATACGCCATTATTATTATTATTATTATTATTATTATTATTATTATTATTATTATTATTATTATTATTATTATTATTATTATTATTATCATAGAAACAAATAATAGTGAATATATCCCTCCACATAGCGTTGGCATCAGGAAAGGTAGCCGGCCGTAAAACAGGGACAAGTCCACATGTGCGACACAGTTCGCACCCGGATCCTCACCAAGGTGTGAGAGAAGAAGAATAAGAAATGTTATATCCGTTAGTACCACTTTTGTAACTGTTTCCCAAGACAGTTTCCCTGTGGGTCGGGGTGGTGGAATAATACCCACGGTATCCCCTGCCTGTCGTAAGAGGAGACTAAAAGGGGCTCCGGGGCTCTTATATTGTGAGCATGGGTTGGCGATCACAGGGCCGTTACCTGAGTCTGCCATTGCTTCCACTTACTTGTGTCAGGCTCCTCACTTTCATCTATCCTATCCGACCCTCCTCGGTCAACTCTTGTTCTTCTCCGACCCCGCCGGTATTATAAGATTGGAGGCCTAGGGAGTCCTTCATTTTCACGCCTTTCGTGGCCCTTGTCTTTCTTTGGCCGATACCTTTTTTTTCGAAGTGTCGGATCCCTTCAATTAATATTATATAGAGGATTGTTGCCTAGTCGTACTTCTTCTTAAAACAGTAATAACCACTACCACTCACAACACAGAAGCCTTCGGAATGACTAGAGCGAAATATGAAACAATCATTTTACTGTTACAATATAATATTCTGATATAGGAATCTCCTCCCTGTTCCTTAAACGATTGCCCTGGGTTCGATTCCTCCAATGTAAGGACTCCAATTCTGGACTGATGTCTGGAACGTGATTCACTCGTCAGCAGCTTCGTGGGACCAACTGAGCTGCTGGCTGATATAAGAAGCCGCGGACCCGATCACATAGCCACAAAATACGGCTTAGGATGTCGTTACGCTTACCACAAGACACTCCACTATCTGCAAACTATTTGGCTGGGCAACAGCAGTCTTGGCAGACCAAGGCTGTTGCGCTACGTGCTGTTAGGTTTTATGCGGTACGAAGAAAGCAAACACTGTATTGTTCCAGTAAAGGAAAGCAAAGCAAAGTCACCTCCGTACAGGCCATGAAGGCTCTTGGAGGAGTGGAAGGTAAAGGCTTCCACCATTGTTAACCTCGGCACGTGATGGGGTAGAGTGGTTAGCTCTACGCCCGGCCGCCTTTGCCCCTAGGAATTAACCTGGCACTCTTTTCTGGTGTAGGATGAGTGAACCTCAGGGCCATATGCACCTCCGGAAGTGGAAATCTCGTTTCTTAAATTTTACGACTTCCTGATGGGGATTCGAACCCACGTCTTCCGGGCGAACCGAGCACGCCTTTAGTCCCAGTAAAACTTGCATCTTCTCTTGTAGGGTCTGACGTCCGGGCTTTATATTTCTGCGCTGTTCGCAGCCGAATCGACAGCATATAAAAATACAGCCCTAAGGAAAAAAGAACACGATATCATTCATTTATTCAGTCATTCACCAGTGATCTGCATTTAGGGTTGTCAACCAAGTGGCAGATTCCCTCTCAGTTGTGCACCTAGTCTTTTCTATCCTTTCCTATCCTATCGTCGCCATAAGATCTATCTGTGTCGGTGCGACGTAAAACCCCTAGCAAAAAAAAGTCTTTTCTTAAACTATTTCAAAGAAATTGAAAATTTATCGAACATCTCCCTGGATGAAGTATTCCAGCCTCTATTTCCTGTTCTTATAAAATGATATTTATCTCAATTTGTCTGCTTGAATTCCAATTTTATCTTCTTTACTTGTAAAAACTCTATTCAAGCTTACTCGGCTACTAATGTCACTTCATGCAGTCAGTATTATGTATTATTATAAGTCAGTTCTACAACTAGAAATATTATAAGTATTCAGAAGCCCTGGTAGAGGAATATGCAGTCAGGCCCTGCCAGACGTTTTGCAAACCGATTTATTCCTGGCGATGATGAACATGACCTGAAGGAAGGAGGCCGATAATGAGGAAGTAATGGTGGGCCTAGGTCACGACTTCAAAGTTGGCCCAGATAGGGGATATAAAGCATGCGCCGATGAACTCCATTATGCAAACTACATGCCCCAACATCTAGGCGGCTTTATACTTCCTGATCTTGATAGTAATTCCTGCGCTAATTTTCTGCCTGGAATTTTGCTCAAACTACCTCGTTGAAATTATATTCTATAGGTGTAATATAGACAGTCGTAATCGTGGTATAAAACCAAACCAAGCACCAAAACCGATGGTGCAACGGCCCCGAAAGGCCTTGGCTTACCAAGCGAATGCCGCTCAGCCCGACGGCCTGCAGATTACAAGGTATCGTGTGGTCGGAACGACTAATCTTATCATCTGTTATTCTTGGCTTTCTAGAACGAAATCGTAGTGTGACGGAAGACATAAAGATGACGCTGATGTCACTTCTCATGCCACTAAAACTCAAAATATTATCTTTGAAAATAGCCGCGGAAATATAATATATATATTACTATTTAATCCGTTTGTCCTCCAGGGTTGACTTTTACCCCTGGACTTATTGAGGAATCCCACCTCTAACGCCCCAAGGCCTGTGTCTTGGAGCGTGTGATATTTTGTCCGGGATAAAACTGGGGAGGAGGACCAATACCTCACCCAGTCAGCCTCACCTCGTATGCTGAACAGAGGCCTTGTGGAGGATAGGAAAACTGGAAGGGACAGACAAAGAAAAGGGAAAGAAAAAGGAAACGTCCGTGGCCTTACGTTAGGTACCATCCCGGCATTTTCCTGGAGAAGAAGTAGAAAAGCACGGAAAACCACTGCATCCTGAAGATGGTTTTCCGTGGTTTTCCATTTTCACACCAGGAAAATGCTGTGACTGCCTCTTAATTAAGGTCATGACCACTTCCTTCGCTCCCCTAGCCCTTTCCTATCCCATCGTCGCCATAAGACCTATCTTTGTCGGTGCGAAGCAAAGCAAACTGTTGGGGGGGGGGGGGGGGGGGGGAGCGGAATACCACTCCGAGGATGGTGGAGGTGGGAATCGAGCTCCGGCCTCCGAGGGTGGGAGCTAATCACACTAAGCAGTACACCACAGATGAGGACTATGAGTATAATCAATCATAAAATCCGGGAGATAGTGGGTTCGAACCCCACTGTCTGCAGCCCTGAAGATTGTTTTCCGTGGTTTCCCATTTTCACACCAGGTAAATGCTGGGACTGTACCTTGATTAAGGCCACGGCCGCTTCCTTCCCAGTCCTAGCGCTTTCCTATCACATCATCGCCTTAAGACGTGTCGGAGCGATGTAAAGCAAGTAGCAAAAACAAAAACAAAAAAAAAGCAATCATAATAAATTACGCACTCTGAAGGGGTAGAAGATGATAATTTACCTTCAGAAGTCGCGTAAATGCAGTCCGGGTCCTTGGCTGAATGGTCAGCACAGCGGTCTGCGGTGCAGAGGACCATGGGTTCGATTCCCGGATGGGTTGGTGGTGATTTTAACTGCGTATAGTTAATTCCTACAGCTCGGGAGCTGGGTGTTTGTATTCATCTTAATACACATTTTCCTTTACATACAGCGCATCACTCTGCAAACCACCACAAAGAACACGCAATAGTGAATTTTTTCCTCCACATAGGGTTGTCGTCAGAAATGGCATAGGCCTACGGCCGTAGGCTAAATCCATACAAAATACCGACCTAAAAAATTAGGAAAAGACCAAAAAGAAGAATTTCTATGACACATCTGTGTTAGCCTTACCCCAAAAGTGTACACTCTAGTATCAAGCCTTTACTACTCACTCCTCCAAGGGTCTTCATGGTCTGTAAGCAGATGGCTTTACTCTTTTGAGAGTTCTAATTAAACTGATTGTATGTATATGAACGGATTAAAACTGGTTAGATGTATGAAAGCGTTTAATAGTCTTAATATAACCAGTATAAAAGATCGACTCCCTATGTAAGATATTCTATGACGACAGGTTGATAGTTGAAGCGACTACACTCTCATTATCCTAACTGGATAAGTCTGTGCTCCACCCTGTAAGCTACTTCCTTGGGAGGAGACTGGTATTCTCAGAACCCTTTATAGGAAATGTAAATTATATCTCCTCCAGGAATGATGTGAATTATTCACTTGACACTGATTGCTTGTCTCAAGGTCAGGCAGGAGTGGGTGGAACTCATGGATACGATGACAGTCATAAACTTCAATAACGAGTGTTATTGTTGTAACCTCAGTGGAACTTTAGTGTTACACTGACTCTCACTGATTGAATGAGATCATATCAGATTACAGTAGTGTTGCTAATGAAGTCAGGATTTAGGCTGTGTATCAGTGTACCAGAATACGCTAAAACCCCGTTTATATGCGCCCGCTTAATACACTGTCCTGCGTAACTCGTTTTTCTTATCTCAGGTGTCTGTATATGTCATATTTATTTATTTATTTATTTATTTATTTATTTAGAGTCTCTGTGGTTCAAATCCCGGTCACTCTATGTGAAATTTGTGCTAGGCAAAGCGGAGGCGGGACAGGTTTTTCTCCGGGTACTCCGGTTTTCACTGTCATCACTCATTCCAGCAACACTCTCCATTATCATTTCATTACTGATCATTGTCCCAGAGGAGTGCGACAGGCTTCGGCAGCCGGCACAATTCCCATCCTCGCCGCTAGATGGGAGCTTTATTCATTCCATTCCTGACCCTGTCAAATGACTGGAAACAGGCTTTGGATTTTCATTTATTTATTTATTTAATTAATTAATCCATTTACCTTTCAACCATGGTTTTTCTCCCGGACTTAGCGCGGGATCTCACCTTCACCGCCTCAAGGTCAGTGTCCTGGAGCGTGAGACATTTGGTCGGGAATACAACCGGTGACGAGGACCAGTACCGCGTCCAGGTGGCCTCAACTGCTATACTGTACGGAAGCCTTGTGGGTGATGGAAGATTGGAAGGGATAGGCAAGGAAGAGGAAAGGAAGCGGCCGTGACTTTAAATTAGGTACCATCCCGGCTTTTGCCTAGAAAAGAAGTGGGAAACCACGGAAAACCACTTCAAGGATGGCTGAGTGGGAATTAATTCAGATGGCTCGGGGGTTGGGTGTGTGCGTACCGTGTTCGTCATTAGAATTTATCATAGGTAGGGCCCCTTTCCCATAAACGCGCAGGTTACCTGGTATTAAATGGGAAACCTCGGAAAACAATATTCAGGGGCTCCAAAAGTGGATTTCGAACCCACTGTCTCCCGAATGCAGGCTGGCAATAATAATAATAATAATAATAATAATAATAATAATAATAATAATAATAATAATAATAATAATAATAATAATAATAATAATAATAATAATAATAATAGCATTATATATAGGAGGACTAGAATGCCTTTCATGTTCTCACAATTCATAAGTATTGCCATTCCTTCGTCCGCCTGCGTGGCTAAATGATTAGCATGCTGGCCTTTGGTCCAGAGGTTCCCGGGTTCGATTCCCGGTTGGGTCGGGGATTTTAACCTTCATTGATTAATTGCGACGTGTCGTCTTCATTTTTTTACAAGTTGCTTTACGTCGCACCGACACAGATAGATCTTATGGCAACGATGGGACAGGAAAGAGCTAGGAGTGGGAAGGAAGCAGCCGCGCCCTTAAGGTACAGCCCCAGCATTTGCCTGGTGTGAAAATGGGCAACCACGGAAAACCATCTTCAGGGTTGTCGACGGTGGGGTTCGAACCCACTATCTCCCTAATATTGAATACTGGTCGCACTTAAGCGACTGCAGCTATCGAGCTCGGTCGTCTTCATCGTTAGAATTCATTACAGACGCGCAGGTCGTCTATTTGGCGTCAACTCGAAAGACTCTTTGGAGGCTACAAAAAGAAATATTGCCGAGATTGATAGCTGCAGTCGCTTAAGTTAGGCCAGTATCCAGTATTCGGGAGATAGTAGGTTCGAACCCCACTGTCGGCAGCCCTGAAAATGGTTTTCCGTGGGTTCCCATTTTCACACCAGGCAAAATGCTGGAGCTGTACCTTAATTAAGGCCACGGTCGCTTCCTTCCCACTCCTAGCCCCTCCCTGTCCCTTCGTCGCCATACGACCGATCTGTGTCGGTGCGACGTAAAGCAACTAGCAAAATATATATATATTTTTGTGTATTCACTAATTTTTCTTTCGATTTATCGGAACTCTTTATCTTCCCTGTGGGTGGACTCAGAGGATGCATTATTCTTCTTTTTACAAGTTGTTTTACGTCGCACCGACACAGATAGGTCTTATGCGATAGAAAAGGCCTAGGAATGGGAAGGAAGTGGCCATGGCCTTAATTAAGGTACAACCCCAGCTTTTGTCTGGTTTGAAAATGGTAAACCACGAACAATCATCTTCAGGGCTGCCGACAGTGGGATTCGAACCCACTATCTCCCAGATGCAAGGTCACAGCTGCGTGCCCCTTACCGCACGGCCATCTCGCCCGGTGGATGCATTATCTGTACCCATGCATGTCGTAAAAGGCTATTAAGAGGGGAGCAATCAAAGAAGCTGTACTCACTCTCTTGTCATCTAATCCCAAGTCCGACTCGTTGGCTGAACGGTCAGCGTACTGGCCTTCGGTTCAGAGGGTCCCGGGTTCGATTCCCGGCCGGGTTGGGGATTTTAACCTTAATTGGTTAATTCCAATGGCCCGGGGGCTGGGTGTATCTGTTGTCTTCATCATCATTTCATCCTCATCACGACGCGCAGGTCGCCTACGGGAGTCAAATAGAAAGACCTGCACCTGGCGAGCCGAACCCATTCTGGGATATCCCGGCACTAAAAGCCATACGACATTTCATTTCATCTAATCCCAAAAGCATATCCATGATTCTATGTTTTCCGTGTAGCGCAGAAAATGAACGAGTGTGAAATATTTCCGTTCATTTTCATCAATACTTGGAATAAAAAGGATGTTTTCTTTCCTTGTTCTCACTAGAGTCATAAATCTGTGGAGTATTAAACTCTTCACTTGCTGATTTTGAAAATATGGTCCCATTACCTGCAGTTTCTAACTTTCAATTGCTACGCACGTACCGACGTTCGGTACCACATAGTCATATGGCCTCTGAACGTACTAGTATGTTTCCTCAATTATTATACTTTATACGTAGGGCCTATACCTTCTACAACACGACATCTGGAGGCATCTTTCTGCTTTTGAGTTACACCCCGAGTTGATTTTATTCAGCGAACAATTTTTTTGAATCTCTATAGCTGCGTCTGTGACAAATCTCAAGTATCGTGTTTTGTAAAAAATAATGACAGGGTCAAGTCGTTCGCCAAATGAAGAAGAAATATTACATGTTATTAGTGCCGAGTCAGATGTCGATGAACTGATACACAAGAACCTCGTTTATCCGGATTAAGTGGGACCGGAACTGATTCGGATTATCGAAAATCCGGATAATCCGGAAGAAACTAAAAAACAAATACAGTACATGTCATATAATCTATTAACATAAGTTGTTCAATAATACCTTTTTTCAATTGTACAAAAAATATAAGAACACTTTCCGTACATTTACGACTCTGTTTTATGCACTAAAACAGGGCCTCTCAGGGTGCATACGCTTGGTGCATGCACTGTGCACGGTGCAAAAGACGACTTCGCTTGGTTGACCAGAGTGCAGACCCCCACTCCTCGATTTGGAGCAATAGCGCGGTCTCTCTCTTTCCCCACGCTTGTCTCGCTCGCTCCCCCTGTCTCCCTCTTCCTCACTTGCTGCGTAGCGCTCCAAATCCGAGCCGAATTGAGCCGAGTTGCGCCGAGTTTAGCCGAGTAGCCCAAAGACGAAGCGATGGTCCGAGTCGTGCCGAGTGGGAGCGATGCACAGTGCACGGCGCTCTCGCGCCTCGATTTGCACGCGTGAGATTTTGAGCGTTTGAGAGGCCCTGCAGTAAAATAATGTGCGAGTATTTTCTGTTTTACATTCGCATAGAAAGTGCGCGCAGCGCGATCGCGAAGACGTTCCACTAATAACAGTTTTGCCGGTGTGGTTTCAGTCAAGGATTATAAATAGGCCATCAGTTTGTCCAGCTGCATTGTTGCCTCTCCATGAGTCATTGTTTATTCTGATGGAGCGCCGGTTTCATTTTCGAATTCACCATCAGTGATTTAACAGTGCGTTGCATTCAGAAGAGCGTGGGTTTGAATCCCACCTCGGCCGTCCTGGGAATGGTTATCCACGGTTTCCCGTTCTCAATTCCAGGCGAACGCCGGAACGGTACCTTTGATAGGCCGTGGCCGAATCACTTCCAGTTCCTGTCCTTAACTATTCTTGGCGGAAAAGATATTCAAGAAGAGTCGACTCCGTAAAAGAAATACTGTACGAGTAAAAATATGTTTTAAAATTATTTTCGATCCGCATAAAACGGAGATCTGGATTAATGAGGGCCGAATAAAGGAGGTTCTTGTGTACTAGTATATTGGAAAATGATAGAATGATGTTTCGTCAGTAAACGATTCTGAAATTACGGACAGTCAAACGGGAAATGTAATTTTGTGTCTATTTGTGAATACAGATCTTGTGACCAGACACACTGATATATGTTTAGGCACACAGAAATGAGTTCCACAAATAGCGAAAAATATCTATGAAGAGGGGCTATTTATTTATTTATTTATTTATGTATTTATTTATTTATTTATTTAGTAATCTGTTTATCCTGCGTAGTTGGTTTCTCCTTCGGACTCAGTGAGGAATTCCATCTCTACCACCTCAAGGACAAGTGTCCTATATCGTGAGACTTTAGGTTGGGGTATGAAACTGGGGAGGAGGACCAGTGTCTCGTCCAGGTGGCCTCACCATCTATGCTGAACAGGGGCCTTGTGAGGTGGGGGGAAAGGGAGATAGGAAAGGATAGACAAGAGATAAGGAAGCGGCCGTGGCCTTAAGTTAGGTACCATCCAGGCATTTGCCTGGAGAAGAAGTGGGAAAGCATGGAAATCACTTCGAGAATGGCTGAGGTGGGAATCCACCCCCTCCCCCTCCCTCTACTCAGTTGACTTCCCGAGGCTGAGTGGACGTCGTTCCAGCCATCGTACCACTTTTCAAATTTCGTGACAGAGCCGGGAATCGAACCCGGGCATCCGGGGATGGCAGCTAATCACACTAACCATTACACCACAAAAGCGGTACAAGAATAATTAAAAAATAATAATCGCGCGTCGTTGGGTTGAATCAGTAGACATAAGTAAAATGCGAGAAATACGAGGATTTGGAGAAGATTTAATTTGAATGGCTTCATCAGTCCCGGAACTCAACAATAAAACTGACAGGCAAATCACTTGAATTATCAAAGGAAGAGTACGTTCAGCTGAGAAACATTTGTTATTTGCATTGATTATATTCGTAAAAAAATCTATGTAATGTTATCTGTCTGATATAACTACCCTTAGATATTTTTGCATGAACATAATCAATGTACGTTAAATAATAAAACGAATTTTTCATGCTTTTTCCTTTGAACATTCTAGTGATCCATTAATTTTGCCGATCAGTGTATATCTGTTGTGAGCCTCCGTGGCTCAGGCGGCAACGCGCCAGCCGTTCACCGCTGGCTTCCTTGGTTCAAATCCCGGCCCTCCTCGTGAGATTTGTGCTGGACAAAGTGGACGCTGGGCAGGTTTTCCTCCTGGTACTCCAGTTTTCTCTGTCATCTTTCATTCCAGCAACACTTTCCAATATCACTTCATTTCAGCTGTCAGTCATTAATCATTACCCCAGAGGAGTGCGACAGGCTTCGGCAGCCGGCACAATTCCTATCCTCACCGCTAGATGGGGGCTTCATTCATTCCATTCCTGACCCGGTCGAATCACTGGAAATAGGCTGAGCATTTTCAGTGTATATCTGTTATACTGTACGTACAGTTGGTTGTCTTCCGCTTCATATGCTTTACTGGTTAATGTTCGGTTAACATGCTATCCCCTGAAGAGTGATTTACCGAGGATTTTTGTGTAATTACAACACATTGGCATACAAATTCACAGATAACCTATACGGAGTGAGTCACCTAACATTAGTCTGGCTCCATGGCTAACTGGTTAGCGTGCTGGCCTTTGGTCAAAGGGGTCCCGGGTTCGATTCCCGGTAGGGTCGGGAATTTTAACCTTAATTGGTTAATTTCGCTGGCACGGGGGCTGGGTGTATGTGTCGTCTTCATCATCAGTTCATCCTCATCACGACGCGCAAGTCGCCTACGGGAGTCAAATCAAACCTGCATCTGGCAAACCGAACTTGTCCTCGGATACTTCCGGCACTAAAAGCCATACGCCATTTCATTTACCTAACATTACCACCGGCAGTTCGGCTCCATGGCTAAATGGTTAGCGTACTGGCCTTTGGTCACAGGGCCCCGGGATCGATTCCCGGCAGGGTCGGGAATTTAGCCATCATTGGTTAATTTCGCTGGCACAGGGGCTAGGTGTATGTGTCGTCTTCATCATCAGTTCATCCTCATCACGACGCGCAGGTCGCCTACGGGAGTCGAATCAAAAGACCTGCACCTGGCGAGCCGAACATCTCCTTGAACACTCCCCGCACTAAAAGCCATACGCCATTTCATTTACCACCGGCAAAATTTATTAAAAACAAGGAATTTTGAAAAAAAACTTTCACGTACAGAACGTTAGGAGAGGGCTGATGAAATTAGAAGATATAATTAATTACGACTCATTGGCTGAATGGTCAGAGTTAAGGCCTTCGGTTCAGAGGGTCCCGAGTTCGTTTCCCGGTCGGGCCGGGGATTTTAATCGTGTTTTTTATTCTTCAGGCTCGGGAACTGGGTGTTTGTGTTTGTCCCAACTCTTTCCTCTTCATATTCAGACAAAACACTATACTACCAACCACCACAGAAACACGCAACAGTGATTACATCCTTCCATATAAGGTTGACGTCAGGAAGGGCATCCGGAAGTAAATCAGGGCCAAATCCACATGTGCCTCACAGTTCTCACCCGCGACCCCATATGTGTGGAAAAAGCGGTAGAAGAAGAATAATGAATTAAGAACACAACACAAACACAAATTTACATATTTTAAGCTGAAAGCCCTTATTATCTTTAGCATAACTGAAAGCAGGAAAAATAGTTGAATAATATCGTTTGTTGCAATGTTATACATTTATTCAATCCCGAGTAACTGTTATGTGAAATTCATGCTTGAATTGCACTTCTCAGCAGTTACGACTCCAGAGGACATGAAATATCGGAAAGAGGCAGTCTGCTCTAGAATTTGATCTGACATGCCACGCCGCGTTATCCATTCATTACACGACCGATTACAACAGTGTGCGGAAAATAATGGGCAACACTTTGAACATTTAATTGTGTAACTGAATGCGTACAATTCTCTGACTAAGGTATTCCATGCAGTACAGAATTCTTACAAAAACAAACTAAATAAAATTTTGCCATGCACATGCATTCCGCAATTTAAGTTTATTTATTAACAAACCTTTCATTGTATTAAGTTACATTATCACTGTTCTTCCTTCATCCCAATTTCTCCTACAAAAACATGCTTGACTGCTGCTGCAGTTCGAATCCCGACCAATGCACGTGGGACTTTTGAAAAGAAATATCATGTTTTTTGATTCAGATTCTTCGTAAAACTAGAAGTCCTCTGGTTATAATCACTATTTTAAGCGTCATGTAAAAACAAAAAAGCTTGTTTTTCTTTTGCTTTCACTAACTACATAGTTGATGATCTCGGTAATAGTGCCTCTTAAATTTAATCATCAATCACTTTAAGGGGGGAGGTACACCTTTACTGGTCTAAAAGTATCATTTTTCAATTTATTTTTTTCTTTATAGGTTAAACTTTTCTCGTTAATATGTTGAAGGAATTTTGTAAATATCTCTAACGGTATTCAAGATATGTCCCATAATCTGTACACATGTTACGCAGCCTTTTCCTCCCATTGGTAAGTTTAAACATCATTCTCCGACACTTTAATTTTTACCTTTGTTTTCGTTCATAACTCAAACATTTTTGAGTTATCTTGATGAAATTTTGTATGCATACGTAGTTTTTGCTTCTTAACAATGTGAACTAGAACTATTGCTGTAACTTTTGCTTTTGGTAATTTTTGGGGAGAAAATACTTCAAGAAAATGCTGAAAATTAAACTACTCCAATAAAAAGGGAGAAAAAATATTGTTTCAAAGGATTATCAAAAGATCTTAGTTCACATTGTTAACACAAGCATTGTACACATTATAAAACAATAATATTCCAGGAATATGAAAATTTGTAGAAATTATCAAGGAAAAGCATAATAAATGTATAAATTAGTCCAAAATTTTGAAAATTAATTTTTATTAGCATGGGGCAGTTAATTACAAATGTTCAAACGGAATACTAAAGGAGAAGAACAGTACTATGAGTGTGTGAAATTTCATTTCAACAGAACATAGTGTTACTGAGAAATAAAAGGTTAAATATTGTAGATTTTTATACTTGTAAAGGTGTACCTTCCCCCTTAACAGTGTATGTCTGAGCTTTCTCACGGCCCATTGTGTTCTCTATAGACTATTTGTGGAGCACAGTGTCATGAATGAGAATGTTCCTGGTAATTATGAAATTAACCTTATAACGTAATCTGATCGCTATCTCGTCTAACTGTACTAGTCTATGATAAAGTGAGAACACTTTGTTGTGGTGAAAACGGGTCGGCATTAACCTTCCTATTATTCTTTTCTGTGCGTCAGAATGCCCGTTCTTTTTCAGGCAGTGCCAACATGATAAGGTTCTTTACACACCTCACAACATTAGTGCCATTTCTTATAATAAACATTCCACTATTACGATGCGCGTATGTTGGCATGTAAATAGTATAGTGACTGAATTTAATTGAACTGAATGAGTATAACACACATTTATTTCATAACAAAATGAAGGATGTACTTAAACTAAAACCTCAACCAACACTAATAAAATACAGTAAAATCTTAAATATAAACTAATTTAATACAGGAACACATTATATTTACTTAAATTAAGATTCTAAACAGAAACTTACACGAACATAATTTGCGCTGAGTAAATGCATATACAGCACATATAAAATACTTCAAAGACAAAGACACCTCCATTCAGACCACGAATGCCCTGGAAGGAGTGGAAGGTAAAGGCTTCCACCATTGTTAACCGCGGCACGTGATGTGGTAGAGTGGTTAGCTCTACGACCTGCCGCCTTTGCCGCCAGGAATTAACCTGGTACTCATTTTGATGTAGGCTGAGTGAACCTCAGGGCCACATGCACCTCCGGAAGTGGAAATCTCGTTTCTTAAATTTTACGACTTCCTGGCGGGGATTCGAACCTACGTCCTTCCGGGAGAACCGAGCACGCCTTTACCGCCTCGGCCAGGCAGCTCCTATAAAATAATTCACAGGTGGTTAATCTCAAGTATTACAATGATTACGGGGATTTAAATGGGTTGACTTGTTTGCGATAAAGGACTACTTTATGTTGATGGTGGAAGAGGAAGATTTTGTTTGATTTGATCCCTCTGTGGATCAGTGGCAGAGTGTCGGCCTGGCCTCCGGATCCCAATATCGCGGACTCGAACCCGCCAGAGGAAATCGGATTTTCGAAGGGCGGAAAAATCTCCATTTGAGACTGCATGTCGTACGATGTCCGCATGTAAAATAATGTCCGGTAACACGCTTGGACTTTACACTACGAGATTCATAAAAAAACTCGGTCATAGATGACCAAGAGAGAATCGGTTTACTCCGCCTAGAGGAAAACGAAACGTCGAAATTGACGGGCAGATGGCGTCAAATTAAAATGCCTGCACACGCTAGCTGAGGCCATAATTTATGATTACAGTGGAATCTCGATATCTCGAATGAGCTCTGGAGCTAAATGTTTTTTCGAGTTATCAAAATTTCGAGGTATAAAGAATGTCGTTTCTTGGCACATAATTGCATCATATGTATCTACGGGCTTAAAATGAACACATTAATTTTAACCGTATGTAAGTATTTAACAAACTCTATTTTACGGCATCACTTTAATTATAACTAGGGCCCGGATGTTTATGCACTAATAGGTTACAATGCAAACTTACTGAAGCGAGTAACAAGTAGAGTCTACCTGCACGACGGTAATGTTGTGAGGTTTGCATAAACATTAGGGGTTCGGCGCATTAGAACTCCCTAATGTTTATGCAATCCTCACAACATTACCGTCGTGCAGGTAGACTCTATTTGTTACTCGCTTCAGTAAGTTTGCATTCTAACCTATAACTGCATAAACATTCGGGCCCTAATTATAACCATTATTATAGTAACTTTTTAGAAGACAGGACACAGTACATACAGTAGTGAAACAAGAAACATACCTCCGTTAACTACCTTTGGAAAACACCCGTCAGTCTCTTCTGTTTGTTATGGTTAACTTCCCCTCCCTTCACGTTGAAACTTCTCGTCAATACCACGCAACCGAGATTCGTAAATGGAGCTTGTCATCCGCGACTTCCGGAGTTGCTTTCGTACGTGACCGGTAATTAATTCACACCGGAGAAACAGCGAGGCTTCGTCGATTTTCCGATCATTAGAAGTTTTACTTTTTCGGTTCCCGTCATATTAGCTTTCAGCATCACTGTAAACCTTTCTTTACTTGCTAACTTTTTCTCGCAAACCACAAATGCCTTATTGCACAGTTAACGTTGCACAGTCCGCCTCTGTGGTGTAGTGGTTAGCGTGATTAGCTCCCACCCCCGGAGGTCCGGGTTCGATTCCCGGCTCTGCCACGAAATTTGAAAAGTGGTACGAGGGCTGGAACGGGGTACACTCAACTTCGGGAGGTCAACTGAGTAGAGGTGGGTTCGATTCCCACCTCAGCCATCCTGGAAGTGATTTTCCGTGGTTTCCCACTTCTCCTCCAGGCAAATGCCGGGATGGTACCTAACATAAGGCCACGGCCGCTTCCTTCCCTCTTCCTTGTCTATCCCTTCCAATCTTCCCCATCCCTCCACAAGGCCCCTGTTCAGCATAGCAGGTGAGGCCGCCTGGGCGAGGTACTGGTCATTCTCCCCAGTTTTATCCCCCGACCAAAAGTCTGAAGCTCCAGGACACTGCCCTTGAGGCGGTAGAGGTGGGATCCCTCGCTGAGTCCGAGGGAAAAACCGACCCTGGAGGGTAAACAGATTAAGATAGAATATAATGTTGCACAAAGTTCGAGTGACAGAGTATTATTTTTCTTCAAGGGAGGAAATGATTGCTTCGAGAAAACGAGAAATTCGTGTAATCGAATTTCAAGTAATAGAGAAATAAATACACGTGAAGAATAGGAGAAACGGCCGGTAAATTTAAATTACTTCGAGATACTGAAAATTCGATTAATGGAGGTTCGAGATATCAAGGTTCGACTGTATTTCAACTATTATCGATCTGCCGTCTATGGAGCACGTAAAGTAACTTCCTCGTGCTTTGTCTCCTTCCTTGATTTTCGGCCTTTTTTTTTTTTTTTGCTAGGGGCTTTACGTCGCACCGACACAGATAGGTCTTATGGCGACGATGGGATAGGAAAGGCCTAGGAGTTGGAAGGAAGCGGCCGTGGCCTTAATTAAGGTACAGTCCCAGCATTTGCCTGGTGTGAAAATGGGAAACCACGGAAAACCATCTTCAGGGCTGTCGATAGTGGGATTCGAACCTACTATCTCCCGGATGCAAGCTCACAGCCGCACGCCTCTACGCGCACGGCCAACTCGCCCGGTGATTTTCGGTCTCTCTAGCATTCCTTCATCCTTTCACTGTATTCTTTCATCCGTCCAAACAGCTCCACGCTTTCTGTTCTTTTCCTGAAAACCACTTAAGTTCCTAATCCTATAGCGATATGTAAGCCTGTCTACAATTTCTGTTATGGTACACTTAATTTCTGCTAAATCGTGTTTTCACTTCGATGTACCAATTTATTTCTGTTTTGGGATATTTTCAAAATAATCAAATTTTTAAATTCGTGTTTCCGGATTCGTTCGGACCAAGTGACCGTAAAAAGAAAGTCTTCTTTTTCTGAAGGCATCTTATAATTTTTCAATTTGACTCTATATTTCTTAATTACTCCTTCTCATCCAAATACTGCCAACTTTTCTTGATCCAGTTATCTTCCTCAGCACTTTCCTCTCTCTTCTCTCTAACAGAGGAAATGTCTCCTTTTATTGTTTGTTACGTCACACCAACACAGATATGTTTTATGGCAATGATGGAATAGGAAAGGGCTAGGAGTGGGAAGGAAGCGGCCGTGGCCTTAATTAAGGTACAGCCCCAGCATTTGCCTGGTGTGAAAATCAGAAACCACGGAAAACCATATTCAGGGCTGCCGACAGTGGGATTCGAACCCACTATCTCGCGGATGCAAGCTTACAGCTGCGCGCCCCTAACTACACGGCCAACTCGCCCGGTAATTGGGCTGACTAAAACGAGCTACAGATAAACAAGACGAAAACTGACCACAGGATATTCAGGAAAGGGGATAAGATACACAAAGAAGACACAATCTTCATTAAACAAGAACCTCTACAAACGGAAGAACACGTCAGATACCGGGGTGTTACAATACAGACTACAACAAATTCTTTCAGAATGCAGACTAAGCAAAGGGCAACAGCAGCCATAAAAGCCCAACATGATGTCAAAGAATTAACTAAACTATCCCTCAAAACTGTGATAGCAATCTTCAACGCGAAGATTGTCCCCATTCTCACGTATAGACTGGAACTAACCTGCGACAAACTGCGCATGGAAGACTTCCATACTCTAGAGAGCGTCAAGGCCGCTTCTTCAAGGAGTGTCTAAACACACTCTCTCCAGGGTGGTGTACGTGCTTCTTCGAGAGACCTTCTTGACAGAAGATCTCAGTATGAAACGATCTGTTCTACACTCTCAATTGAAATAAGGCAATAGACGAGAATATAAAGAAAAAAGAAGACAGCTGGGAAAAATTTTACACATCTGAGGCCATGATGAACGAGACCTGTAGAGGCACGAACTAGGAGCTCCACCACTTCCCACGTTGCTGGCGCTCCATAGGTGTCACCACAAGAAATCAATCTTTCCATGAACCGGACGACAACTGTGCGTGTATTTTATGTGAAAATATATGTGAAAGATACCATATCTTACGGTAACTTCTACAAATCGGAAGATATCAGTGATATACGTCTGCACAAACTAAGTGACATTCAATATTTTTAGTTTAGGTTTTGTACAAATTATTTTAATGTTATGGCCAATTTAGCTGTAATAAATTATTCTTAATATTATTATTAAAACTTGTTTTAGACTTCTCATTAATAAAACATCATGAAACTAGTATTTTCTACTTTTCACTCTCTAAATAGGCTTCAATTTATATTTTCAGAAAAACAAAAACAGCTGTGACCGAATTATTAGTGTTTCCCCGTTTTTTGATTATCGTGATGTGTGTAGGTACGCTAGAGTTAGCCTACAAAATTGACTACAACGAGAGGATAAAATATATTTACGTCTGTAACTTGAGGTACTGCTAGTCTCTATCGCAGTCATTTCCTCATATTGATCATGTCTAAGTGTGTGATTCACTTACCATGGTGTAAGCATCCTTCATAAAAATCATACATTATTCAAACATTTATGGGTAATTCCTTCAATCACCTCTCTCCATCACATGAATAACTGAGCACATAACGCCACTCGCATTACTATCACGCTCGCCAAATACTACACAGTTATTTCTTTTTTTCATATCGTGAATGAAACAAACTTCCTGAGAGTATGGGACTCTACCAAGCGTAAATGATTTCGAAGGAGCTGCAATTGTAATGTTAGGGCCTGCAAGACCTGTAATGCAGACGGGCCCGCAGACTTCCCCAGAAAAAATGAATAAATAATTCTACCCGAATGCCGTTCTGTACGGGAAACGTGATGTAGAATGGGCCGAAAAATATTGCTTTTGCAATTCGTAAGTAGAGTCATTGTCACGTAGTTGCATCTGGCTGCTGTTATTGTTATTGTGTTGAGTCTAGTACACCCGTCTCTTGTAGCACGAGCTCCACGCTCTCTCAAAATGACCTGCGTCAAGTTATTACGTATAAGAAAAAAACCAATGAAAATTGATACAAAATATCATCTTTGACCGGATTATTCCTGTTAATGTTTCTTTCGCAAAATTAACATTTTCTAAACTGAGACTCACAAAGAACTACCTGCGAAATGATGTGACCCAAGAGAGACTCAGCCTCCTCATCGCTGAATGTGACAACCTCTGATGTAACTGAAATCGCCAATGCCTTTGAATCCCAGGCAGCACACCGCGTGGTCCAGTTTCTTTAGACTCCAGTGTGAGTCCAGTAGTTTCAGAAATTAAGAAACAAAACGTATACGGTAAACATATATTTATTTATGATTTATTTCAATCCCTACGAAACAAAATAGGTTAATAAATCATTTAATTAAATGGATAGACTATAGATTGTATTAAAGTTATGCTTCTATTTCTTTTTATTTTCCTACCGCTTATCCTATACCTGTGGGCTCGGGGGTGCGAACTGCGTCGCACATGTGGTTTTGGCCCTGTTTTACGGCCGGATGCCCTTCCTGGCGCCAACCCTATATGGAGGGATGTAATCACTATTGCGTATTTCTGTGGTGGTTGGTAGTGTAGTGTATTGTGTGAATATGAAGAGTAGATTGTTCGGACGGACACTAAACCCAGTCCCCGAGCCAGAAGAATGAATCAGAAGCGATTAAAATCCCCGAGCCGACCGGGAATCGAACCTGGGACCCTCTGAACCGAAGGCCAGTACGCTGACCATTCAGCCAACGAGTCGGATAAGTTATGCTTCTATTTATTGTAGTAAAATTTATGAGTGTTATTGATAGTTTGTATCCAAGTTCATTTCCTGCAGGCGGACCCGAATCATATTCGCTACGCTTCTGAGCAGCTGTGTGGGAGTTATTAAATAACTAGGTATACATTATCTTCTTTCCACCTCACTATAACAAAATTCTCCTAATATAACTCACTCAGTCATGTTAAATTGACATATAATCATGATTCGAATTGTTTTGCTTATTTTTAGTTTAGTTAACTATAACTATTACGGAGCGGAGAATCTTCCTGTATAAAGAGTTGCATAAACATTAGGGGCATGGACGATAGCAAATTCCCAGTCCACGAGCTAAAGGAATCAACCAAACGAAGTTAAAATCTCCGACCCGAATGAAAATCGAACACGGGGCCCTCTGAATCGAAGACCACTTACGCTGACCATTCAGACAAAAAGCCGAACACAAAGCAAACTCACACTAACAATATAACGAGAACGAGAAGCTACAATCCTGATCACTGTGTGCATATCAAACAATCGATGGTACTGAGTTTCCAAACGCAAAGGAGGAGAAAAGGGACCCAGGTAAGTTCCGATAACTGGACAAAACAGGATGGTCATTCTTCTTACTGCCAACAGAGTTACATCTGAATGAATTTAGAGAACTTCACGGCTAACCATAAAAGATGAACGCTACTTAGACGCTCTCTTGCGATACAAATATAGCGCAGCGACCTGTATGGAAGAATACAAATTGTTAGTGGTGGGAATCATTGTCTAGATGTAGTGACAAACGGATGTGTAACAGGAACCATAAATATATCATCACTGTTCCTCTCACAATGGAGTTCTTATTAGTGCTTGTAATAGAAAGTGTTACATCGTCAATGTTTAATTTGTATGTCTTTAGTCAGCCCTCTAACTAACGAGCCAGTTTACTGCAGGGTTTGAGCCACATAGCTGTGAACTTGTATTCGGGAGATGGTGGGTTCGAACCCCACTGTTTACAGCCCTCAAGATGGTTTTCCATGGTTTCCCCATTTTCACACCAGGCAAATGCTGGGGATGTGCCTTAATTAAGACCACAGTCACTTCTAGCCCTGCCCACTCCCACCGTGGCCGTTAGATCTGTCGGTTTCGCTGTGACGTAAAACAAAACAAAATGTAAAAAAGATCCTTTAACTATTCCGTGGTTCTGCTGAATATCGACCAACAGATTGATGGTTCTAACCCAACAGAAATTCTTTTAAGGGCGATAATAATTCCATTTGGTACTCCATATCAGAAAATGACGGCTTTTAAAAGATATCTGATGATACATTCGGTATGTAGCCGACAAAATCAAATAAAACTTACCATTAAGTCGCACATTAGAATACGGTTCATAGATAGAATGAGATGGAACGTCGAGGCTGACACAGAGACAACCTAAATGACGTAAAATCATAATACAATGTGGTAAAAACAGATTTTTCTTCAGCGGTTTTGCAATTGCTAGCTTGTTCGATGTATCTAATTTTTGGGGTGGACCACATCAACTTCCAATACTTAACGTAATGAATTCATATCGCGAAGATATTAGACACAGGCCGACTGACCACTGAATAATAATAATAATAATAATAATAATAATAATAATAATAATAATAATAATAATAATCATAATAATCATAATAATCATAATAATAATAATCATAATAATCATAATAATAATAATAATAATAATAATAATAATAATATCATAGTTTCTACATCCCATTAATTACTTCTAGGGTTTAGGAGACTCCAAAGTGACGGAAATTTCGTAGTGCAGGAGTTCTTTTAGTAGAAGGTAGTTTTGATATCTCTGTAACTAATAATCCCACGGAAACATAAAGCACATTGCTACACGAGACCCCATAATATTATTTATGAATGTGAAAAAGAATGCATGTATCTATGACGGATCTGGAGATAGTACAGGTATTCACCTTTATTGACTCATCCTCCACATTATATTATGTATACTGCCTTTCTGTAATAGGAGCTACGCTCTGCAAACGGCTATGTTGAAATTAAATAAATAAATAAATAAATAAATAAATAAATAAATAAATAAATAAATAAATAAATAAATAAATGAACAAGTAAATAAATAAATATAGTGGTAGTAGTTGCTAGATAATGACTGGTGGGAAGTATAACCAGACTGTATTTGCAATGAAGAGAGAAATAGTAATTTCCGAATGAACACGTTAGTTGGCAATGTGCGCATGGATCAGTGCTGTGAGTGGAGGAGGATATTGTAGATTACGAAGAATCATAATGAATTCGGCCATGGATGGTAAAAGAAGTAAAGGAGACTTTGGAGACGATCCTTACATTCGGTTTCTAATGATTAAGAGTTAGAGTCTGTCACAGAACTTTATAGACTGAACAACCAGGAGCAACAGTCTAGTATTATTAAGATGTTTTTTATTTATTTTATTTATTTATGGTCTGTATGTACGCAGTAAAATGAACGGAACGAGGTTGTACATAACACCACAACAGTGTCACAGTCTATGAGAAGCCACTTGGCACCTACTTGACCTTCCCAGTAAGAGAACCTGGTTTCTTAACCTGGCGTTGGAACAGAATTTCAAATGTGGCCTTGCAGGTTGGATGGTTGTTCATTGTTTTGTAGGTAGAAAAGATTGCTATCGAGATGTGAATCTAGGCAGATCGTTCACGTCGATTGCGTCCAGGATATCACTCAATACGATGGCCGTCTCCGGTGAAATGTTCGGAGAAGGAGACAAGCCATCTTTTATCCAAACATCGACAAGCAGTGAAAAGAAGATGGTGATAAATATGCAGCAGTTCCATTGGAGCTGTGAGCGATCATCTGATCGAAGCCTTCTACTGTCAATTTACCTTATATGACTTCCCGCTGAAGAAAAAAATAAGGCAAAAATGATTATACGTGGTAATCTGCAATGAAAGTTATAATAATAATAATAATAATAATAATAATAATAATAATAATAATAATAATAATAATAATAATAATAATAATACGTCGGTAGCCCTGAAGATGGTTTTCTGCGGTTTCCCATTTTCACACCAGGATGTACCTTAATTAAGGCTGCGGCCGCTACCTTTCCAATCCTAGTCATTTTCCATCCTTTCGTAGCCATAAACCTTCGACGTGTTAGTGGGACGATGAATCGCCAGCAATGACGTGGTACAATCGGTAAGAGAAGTATCACCAGAGATGAAGATTTATATGTATGGGCCCACCGGCGACCGCAAAAACACGGCTAAAATCCCCGACTCTGTCGGTAATCGAATGTGGAACCCTCTGAACCAAAGACCGCGATGCGGACCATTCAGCCAAGGAGCTGGACAACGATAGATATCTTCTAAAGCGCTCAAAATACTGGGCGTTAAAATATAAACAGTATATATTTGCTGGTAGTTGCACTAACACACAGAAGGTTTTCAGAGACACAATGACAGGAACGTGCTAGGACTCGGAAGATAACTGTAGTTATAGTAATAGATACAGATAGTTATACCTTGGCTTTATGTAAGGTATAGCCCCAGCATTTTCTGGGTGTAAAAGTTGTAAACTTAGGAAAACCATCTTCAGGGCTACCGACGGTGGGTTCGAACCCACCATCTCATGAGCGCAGGTTCACAACTATGCATCCCGAACTGCGAACCCATCTCACTTGGTTGTTGCTGTTTGAGTCATCAGTTCATAGACTGGTTTGATGCAGCTCTCCATGTCGCCCTATCCCGTGCTAACCTTTTCATTTCTACGTAACTATTTCATCCTACATCTGTTCTAATCCGCTTGTCATATTCATACCTTGGTCTACCTTTACCGTTCTTACCGCCTACACTTCCTTCAAAAACCAACTGAACAAGTCCTGGATGTCTTAAGATGTCTCCTATCATTCTATCTCTTCTTCTCGTCAAATTTAGCTACGTCGATCTCCTTTCACCAATTCGGTTCAGTATCTCTTCATGCGCGATTCGATCCATCCAGTTCATCTTCAGCATTCTTCTGTAATACCACATTTCACAAGTTTCTCTTTTTTTGCTAGTGGCTTTACGTCGCACCGACACAGATAGGTCTTATGGCGACGATAGGATAGGAAAGGCCTAGCTCACCTCCGTCGGGGGTGTTCCTGTAAACAGCTGCTCACCTAGGGACGAGGACAAGAGTTCACTTTTTACTGTAAAAAATGTAAAGCCGGCCCCGTGGCCCCTTACCCCGAAGCCCCAGGTTCAATTCCCATCCAGATGAGGTAGTTTTACCTGGACCTAAGGGTTGGTTCGAGGTCCACTCAGCCTACGTGTTTACAATTGAGGAACTATCTGACGATGAGATGGCAGTCCAGTGAACGCCAACAATAACGGCCGTGAAGATTCGTCGTGCTGACCACACGACACCTCGTAATCTGCAGGCCTTCGGGCTGAGCAGCGGCCGCTTAATAGGCCATGTCCCGTTGGGGCTGTTGCGCCATGGGGGTTAGTTTGGTAAAAAATGTAAAAGCTAATTGAAAATAACATGTAAAATTTAGCTGTAGATAAAATACCCTAACTGCGAATAATGTAAAAATGAAATGTACGTTGCGTGTAAAAATCAGCAGTAATTATCACAAAAAACAGTAATAGTCATATTTAAGGCCATAATGTCCTTCAGCTGGCCTTTCAGACCCTAGGTTTGTTACCTCAATATGTTCAATTGAGGTTTCCTATTTCCTGTTGAAAATTTTGCACTCTTTTACTGAAACACTTTTCGAAAGTTTTTCTCAAAGAGTTTCTGAGTAATCAAATGCTCAACATCTTTAATAAACTATGTGACATTTCTAATTAATTCTACTCACTCTTGAACCTGACGATGTACACAAAAGAGAAAGCTACACACAGAAGATATGCATGACTGGTAAGAATTAGGTACAGTTAATTTGATTATGAATGTTTCACTTCTCCTCATGGTATTTCATTCTGTTCCAGGTGGTCGTGTTCCTGCTGCTGCTAGTATCACCAGCTCTTGTGGCCAATGCGGAATCAGACAGCCCGTCGCCAGAGTAAGTAGCAGAGATCTCATCCTAGCCAACCAAGAGTAGGTTAGCACCTTGTCATGTAGGCTAATTTGAGTAACGGTCTGACGCTGAATGTCTGTTCCTCAGATGAATTGAGTAGGCGCTTGTCTCTTGTTGGCCTACTGTGCATTACCACTTGTTAAGTAAAACGAATTGCCCTATACAGCTCACATTGCATCTACAACTTTCTCGTTTCCTACTTTTCTACCTTTTGTATGCAAAGATGCCAGATATTCACCCTCCATACTACAACTACAGAGCCAGTTGAGCTCATTTCAGCTCATTTCCACCTGCATACTAAGTGAGCTGCCTGCAGTTTGACAGACTTTCGGGGGAGGGGGAAGGGTTTACACCTTTATAGGTAAAAATGCATTTTTCTATTTATTCCTTCTTTCTAAAATATATTTTCCTCTTTAATCTTATAAGAATATAATCTCCACTACTTTTTTGGCTACTGATCTGCAGTTAGGGCTTTCGTACAGGCAACAGATTTCCTATCAATTGTTTGCCTATTCTTTCCTTAAATGATTTTAAAGAAATTTGATATTTATCTTGGTAAATTATTCCAATCCCGAATTCCTCAACCTATAAATCAATATTTGTCCACATTTGTCCTGTTGAATTCCAACTCTATCTTCATATTATGATCTTTACTACTTCCAAAAAATTCCATTCAAGTTTATTCGTCAGCTAATGTCATTCCACGCTATCTCTCCACTGACAGCTCGGAACATACCGCTTAGCCGAACAGGTCCTCTCCTCACTTCAAGGTATGTTCAGACCAAAGTTAGCAACATATTTATCAGATCTTGGATCTTTTACAGGTCTGGAGTTACGTTATGCCGCTGAGGGTCCCATGCACTTGGGATCATACTCTAATTGAGTCTTATCAATTACATACGCCCTCTCATTTACATCCTAACTACAACCACTAAATACCTTCATAACCACATGAAAAGATCCTTAACCGTTATTTACAGTACATCATCGTTAATGTGATTACCCCAATGAGGATCTTTCCTTATATATAGTAGGTAAGGGTTATTCTGCCCGAAGGCAGGTCCGAACCTCCGCAGAGGTGTTCCTGAGCCGGAGTTTACGTGCGGTAGGGTGGCCAGTTCCTTTCCGCTCCTCCATTCCCTTACCCACCACCAACAGCGCGTGGCAACCCATTCAACTCCTGACCACGCCCAATGTTGCTTAACTTCGGAGATCTCACGGGGTCCGGTGTTTCAACACGGCTACGGCCGTTGGCTTATATATAGTAAATGTTTGTAAATGCCTGTGTATGCTAGGTACTGCTCTGTCATTTGCTTCTTGCTCATTTTCTGTAAGCAATCAAAATTTAAAAAAATTATTGAAGAATTTACATAACATTTTGTACGATGGAATATCTTACTTGCATAAGCAACATATTCTATACTCTTTTCTTTGGCAATCGTAATTTAGTTTAAACAAATAATTAGCTCTGCAAAAATTACAATTATAACTAAATTCATTGATTTTAATTAATTAAAATGTTACTTCATTACTTTTAGTAGAATCTTGCAAAAATAGGACAAAATTGATATTAAGAGAAAGGATGGATAAAAAGTAATTTTCTGAAGGAATACCTTAAAAATATACCTTCAATTTCCTCAGTCGTCAAACTTCAATGTCGAAGTCTAAGGCTAATCCACAAGAGTTGCCTCTTCCTAATTTGACTCAGCACCTGCATTCCCTCGTGTAAATTGTCCAACAGCTTAGCGTTGGCCATCCTCCTCAACTCCACATCTCGAATGTTTCTAGCCTCTTGATTGAGCGCGCTGTTTTCGGTAGAATACAACGCAATAAAACATATACCTTCATTATACGTTCACATAAGCTGAGGAACATTGACATAACAAGTATTGCTTGTCATAGAATGTTTGCTATACCACAGTTATTCTATTCATAATTTCATGATGGCATTGTAAATCTTCTCTGATGATCTAGCCATTTATCTGACGTCCTCGTGCTTCGAGGTGTTGGAACGATTTCTTCCGCATTGATAAAGGTAATGGCTTAGTTGTCAACTAACATTGCGCGCCCAAGATTTCCATGAGAGATAAATATATATTTTTAATACGTCTGCTCAATAGGTAATCTATAGATTGTAGGGAATTTTGTTCTACTTTCGGCATAAGGATTGTTGCCATACTTTATAATAGATTAATTGTAATGTTAATGGTTTTAAGTTCGTCTAACAACTTTAACGGTTTTCAGAGAAGCTGAAATGTGGGAATTTTGTCCCTTACAAGTTGTTTTAAATGCTAGAAAATCTACTGACAGCTACACACGAGCTGTCGAAATGCCGAACTATCGAATCCAACAACTTGGGCTCAGAAGGCCAGATCTTCTACCATTGCAATTACTCAGTCTGACTGGAAATATATAGCATGTTGTAGTACAATATTATTTTATGTCTTTATTTAAGTGATTTTGAAGACCATAATGTCTTAAAAATATGTGTATATTATTAAAAAGCAGACCGATTCCATGGCTAAATGATTAGTGAGCTGGCTTTTTGTACAAGGGGTCCCAGGTTCGATTCTCAGCCGAATCGGGGATCGGGGATCGGGGATATTAACCTTCAATGTTTAATTTCGATGGCTCGGCGGCTGAATGTGTGTGCCATCTTCAACATTAAAATTCTTCATAGTTACAGCCTCATCCTCACAGACGCACAGGTCGCCTACAAGGTCTTCGGAGTCCACACGCAAATATATGTATAAATTAACGAACAAAAGTAAGAGGTATCAATCAATCAATCAATCAATCAATCAATCAATCAATCAATCAATCAATCAATCAATCAATCAATCAATCAATCAATCAATCAATCAATCAATCAATCAATCAATCAATCAATCAATCAATCACTACTGATCTGCATTTAGGGCAGTCGCCCAGGTAGCAGATTGCCTATCTGTTGTTTTCTTAGCCTTTTCTTAAATGATTGCAAAGAAATTGGAAATGTATTGAACATCTCCCTTGGTAAGTTATTCCAATCCCTAACTCCCCTTCTTATAAACGAATATTTTCCCCTTTTTTCCTCTTGAATTCCAGCTTTATCTTCATATCGCGATCTTTCCTACTTTTAAAGACACTACTCGAACTTATTCGTCTACTGATGTCATTCCACACCATATCTCCACTGACAGCTCGGAACATACCATTTAGTCGAGCAGCTCGTCTTCTTTCTCCCAAGTATTCCTAGCCTAAACTTTGCAACATTTTTAACGCTACTCTTTTGTCGGAAATCACCCAGAACAAATCGAGCTGCTTTTCTTTCGATTTTTCCGGTTCTTGAATCAATTCATCCTAGTGAGGGTCCTATACACTGGAACCATACTCTAGTTGGGGTGTTACCAGGGACTTATATGCACTCTCCTTTACATTCTTACTACAATCCCTAAACACCCTCATAACCATGTGCAGAGATCTGTACCCTTTATTTACAATCCCATTTATGTGATTACCCCAATGAAGATCTTTCCTGATATTGAGACCTAGGTACTTACAATGATCCCCAAAAGGAACTTTCATCCCATCAATGCAGTAGAGTAATTAAAACTGAGAGGACATTTCCTATTTGTGACACTCACAACCTGACTTTTAACCCCATTTATCATCATACCATTGTGTACTGTCCATTTCACAACATTATCAAGATCATTTTGCAGTTGCTCACAATCTTGTATAGGCGTATTTATCACTCTGTACAGAATAACATCATCATCATCTGCAAAAAGCCTTATCTCTGATTCCACTTATCATTGATATATACCATGTACGTGTCGAGCCACACAATGAATGTCTAGCCCTTTGTCTTGTTTCCTGATACGGGTTCGAGGATGAGGTGAGATGATATTTGATTGCATATTATCACGGCCAGATGCTTTTCCAGACGCCAATCTCGCTTAAGGAGCTAATGAAGAAGAATTGAAAAATGAAATGAAATGTCGTATGGCTTTTAGTGCCGGGATATCCCAGGACGGGTTCGGCTCGCCAGATGCAGATCTTTCTATTTGACTCCCGTAGGCGACCTGCGTGTCGTGATGAGGATGAAATGATGATGAAGACAACACATACACCCAGCCCCCGTGCCGTAGGAATTAACCAATTAAGGTTAAAATCCCCGACCCGGCCGGGAATAGAACCCGGGACCCTCTGAACCGAAGGCCAGTACGCTGACCGTTCAGCCTACGAGTCGGACAAGAAGAATTGAATGATGGTGAATGAAACTGCGCAAGGAGTTGGAAGGAATCGGCTGTTGCCTATGAATAGGAAACTGTCCCGGAATTTTCTCTTAAGTGAAAATTCTCAGTACAGCGGACGGTAGGGCTCATCTTCCGAATGCAGAACTTGGTTTCATAGCGGTAGCTTGTTAACACGCGTGGCCTCTCCGCTCGGTGTCTTCGGACCATTGAAATAACCATATTTTCGTTAACGCTGTGTTCCATACATTGCAAAAAATTGACACTAGAGTACAATAGATAAAATCAGCTTTCGTGGGTCAGTTGGTTAGACGTTTACCACCATATTTCATGGTAATAAGTTTGATCCTAAGTACGATAGCATTTAAGGATGTTTAAATAACATCAAATCGTGTCGTTACTTCTTCAGGACACTCGGACGCCTATAAAGTCCGATAATAATAATAATAATAATAATAATAATAATCGTATGGCCTCAGCTACCGTTTGCAGACATTTCGATTTGACGCCATCTGGCTGTCTGCTCGTCAATTTCGACGTTCCGGCTTACTCTGTCTGCCATCTAGCGGACCTAGAGTAAACCGGATCTCTCTTGGGCGTCTATGGCTGAGATTTAATTAATTTTGTCGGGTAAATACCAAATGTATCACCAGAGATCTTTTACATGCCGACATATAAAGTCCGATAACAGTTAGAAATCACCTTAAAACAAGTAACATTACTTCCCTTTTGGCGCCATAGTCCTCTCAGTTTGGTGTTATGGTGTTAGGATAATCATCTAGAGGAATTGATAGGCCCCCACACTAGCCCCGAACCGAAAGTCCGGGCACTCTTCAGTTAAAGCATACCTTAGCCAAAGTATTCGAGTCCTAAGATGCCAGCTAATTTCTAACTGTTATCGGGCTTTATAGGCGTACGAGTGTCGAAATTCTGTCCTGAAGAAGATAACGACACAACTTGATGTTATTTATGAAAACCTACAACCTGTTTTCCAGTCATTGACCGGGTCAGGGATGTAATGAATGAAGCATATATAGGCTGTTAGTACGATGGGGTCGCCACTCCCAAAGTGATATATTAATGACTGATAGATGCTATGAAATGAGAATGGAGAGTGTTGCTGGAATGAAGATGACAGGGAAAACTGGAGTACCCGGAGAAAAACCTGTCCCGCCTCCGCTTTGTCCAGCACAAATCTCACATGGAGTGACCGGGATTTGAACCACGGTATCCAGCGGTGAGAGGTCGACGCGCTGCCGTCTGAGCCACGGAGGATCTTGATGTTATTTAAATATCCTTAATAGCTATCGTACTTAGGATCAAACTTACTACCATGAAATCTGGTGGTAATTCACTTTTAATTCTATTTTTTATTAGATTAATTCACTTTGGGTATTAAAGTGTAATTTGGAATTCGATGGAGATCTGTCGATAACATTTCAGTTGCATAGAATGTATCATTTTACAGAATCGAACAAAATGTTTGTATGTGTAATGTGTTTATTCACCGTGTTCAGGAGTAATAACATTCACAATAACTATTCCCGCTTATTATTATTATTATTATTCTTTTCGATAGGGAGCGCTATGGACCGCGGAGTAACAACTTCAGCACAGTGAATTTGAATTCTTACTCATTGGCTATGACGTTGGTGTTCCACCCGCATCTTTCTCAATCTGTTGTTAAATTACTTTCTTCTCAAAAGACCACATTCGGATGTTTGCATTCGATTTCCTCCCGCAAACCCTTCGCCATTGACACGATTCACCTGAAACGGTATCTATAATAGATATCTTCTTGCCTGATGTCCGGTTTTCTCCATATATGAAAACACGCTCTGTGGATCGGTGGTAGAGTGTTGGCCCTCGAATCCGTAGGTCGGTGGTTCAAAACCGGCAGAGGAAATCGGATTTGTGGAACTCAGAAGAAAGTCTATTCGACGTCCCATATCATACGATGTAGGGATCTAAAAGATATCTGACGACACATTTGGTGTTTACCCGACAACATTCTTTAAAAACTCAGCTACAGATCACTAAAGAAAGATGTGGTTTATTCTGCCATCTGGTAGAGGAAAGCGGAACTTCGAAACTGATGCACAGGCAATCTAAAAGGAGTCAAATTAAAATGTCTGCACACAATAGCCGAGGCCATAGATTATTATTATTATTATTATTATTATTATTATTATTATTATTATTATTATTTTATAGAACGAATTCCAGTGAGCCACCTGGGCACGACCTTTTCCCCCCAAACTTGTCAGGATTTCACGTGTGAGTCTCTTTCCGTTGATTCTGAGAAGATTTCCATAAAACATGCAGTAGCTTAGCCTATCTCTTTTTCTTTTTTATATATAATTTGCTTTACGTCGCGCCGATGCAGATAGGTCTCACGGCGACGATGGGGGTAGGTAAGGGCTAGGAGTGGGAAGGAAGCGGCCGTGGCCGTAATTATGGTACAGCCCCAGCATTTGTCTGGTGTAAAAATGGGGAAACCACGGAAAATCATCTTCAGGGCTGCCGACAGTAGGTTTCGAACGAACTATCTCCCTGATACAAGTTCACAGCTGTGCGCCCCTAACTGCACGGCCATCTCGCCCGGTTATCCCTTTTACATTGATTTCACAATTCCTTCGTTTTCTTTGTACAGTTCACTGGTAGAACCTAGTCTGCATTGACAGTCAACATATCTAGACCCAGGAATCTTCCTCATAACCTCTATCTCCTTTCGCAGTTGTTCCAGTAGTCCCTTGCTAGTTAAATCGAATATTTCAGCAGCGTACACAGCTGTTTTAACGAATGAAATAAGAATTAATGACTGTAATCATATCGTCCTCAAAAAGGAATTCGATTTGGGTTAACTAGAGAATCATCCAGTCATTCCTTTCAAATTTTACGCTCTCCCTTTCTCGCTAACTAATGAGCTTTCCTCTCTTGTTCGACAGCGCTAATGACCTTGAAAGTTTGCCCTCTATTTGGGACACAGTATTCAGCATCCATCTCACTTTCAACACCAATTTTAACCCACATATTTGACAGTGAGAGAAATCTAATTATGCTGAAATTCCTGCTTCTTTTTTCTTTTCAGTTCTGACCCCGAAGGAGATATTACTCTCGGCAGAATCGCGGATGAAGAACTCTCTCCAAGCTACCCGGCAGGCGAAGAGCAAGAGTCTGCTGAGAACAGGATAGGAGCAGAAGATCCGAGTTTGAATTCCGTGGATAATGAGCCCTCATCCAGTGGCCTCGATAGAGGAGACATCCCGGCGTACTCGGAGGAGGAGCCTGCAGCCAGTAAACTAGGAGTTGAGGACCCCACTCCAGGATATCCGGAGGGAGAGACAACTCACGGAGTAGGCTACGGGGTAAGTTCATTCTTCAAAACTAGAGGCCGATCACGTAGGTGTTATGCCCCTTTAAATATTATCTTCAAAACTAGCAATACCTGCGCGCTTCGCTACATGTACAATTCGTAATGTGTTTTAAGAAAATATTGTACTTCTATTATAAATGCATATTACATATTATTGCTAGTGGATTTTTATGTATATTGAGTATTCAGCCCGAAGACTGGTTTGATCCTCAACAGCTCTACCAACACCTGTTATAGATGGCCTAGGCGTCACTGAAGATGCAAAGTAGAGAAATGAGGAGTGATATAGTTTCCCGTTGCTTTCCTCACCGAGCCAGTAGTTGCTGTTACACATCATTCTGCCAATCCCACTGAAATGCATGCACTAACCGAACATATGAGCAACATTTTCACACCATTCGTATAAGACGCACTAAATCAGATAGGGGAGGATAGGAACAGGACTGGGAAAAACAACTGTGGCCTTAATTAAGGTACAGCCTAGTGCGAAAATGAGAAACCACGGAAAACCATCTCCAGGGCTGCCGGAGTGCTACACGCCCCGTATGGCACAGCTGACTCTCTCGATCATTGCATATTTCCTAAGGAAAGGATCGTGTAGCATATTTATACCAAAGAACGTCAGTTCACATACCGGTACAGTGAAAGACTACAAGGATCGTCGATACTGAATTTACATGTTGTGAAGGCAATGCATGAAACAAAGACACGTCTGATACAAAAAGTAACATGAGTGATGGTGGAGGATGCTAACTGAGTCTTCTTTTCTTCTTCTACTTCTGGTCTTACGTCACACCGATTAGGACATGCCTTACGGTGATGATGAGATACGACACGGATAGGACTGGGAAGGAAGTAACTGAAGCCTTAATTTTCTGGTATGAAAATAGAAAACTGCGATGAACCATCGTCAGGACAGTCGATAGTGGGGTTGGAACCCAACTTCCCTCGAGTGAAAGTTAAAACTGCAAGCCATGAACCTCACACCTTATAATAATTTTCTCCAGTACATTGTGCTCGATCGAATAAACTGGTGCTTTTCTTCAGTTCATCCCAGATCGCTGGAACCACCTAGGTTCAATTTGAGTTTGGATAGGGGTTTAAGGCCGGATACTCTTCCAAGCACCAAATGATTTTTCAGATGAAAATTACAACATAAGCCGTCTCCATGGCTAAATGATTAGCGTGCTGGTCTTTCGTCACAGGGGTCCCGAGTTCGATTCCCGGCAGGGTCACCTTAATTGGTTAATTTCGCTGGCAAGGGGCTAGGTGTATGTGTCGTCTTCATCATCATTTCATCCTCATCACGACGCGCAGGTCGCCTACGGGAGTCAAATCAAAAGACCTGCATCTGGCGAGCCGAACTTGTCCTCGGACACTCCCGGCACTAAAAGCCATACGCCATTTCATTTCATTACAACACAAGATCGACCGCCGGGGTTTTAGTCTCAGCCATCCGAGTGAAAATCCAGCACCTAAGCCACTGCTCTAATCACCCCCACCCCCCTACAAACACTCATCCCCCCCCCCCCCGCGCCACCTAATAAACTTAAGCACCGAGTCCGTATCGTTTTTTTTCTTTTTAGATTTTTCTTCTTCTTAATCTGCTTACCCTCCAGGGTTGGCTTTTCCCTCAGACTCAGCGAGGGATCCCACATATACAGCCTCAAGGGCAGTGTCCTGGAGTTTCAGACATAGGTCTGGGGATGAAACTGGCGAGGATGACCAGTACCTCGTCCAGGCGCCCTCACCAGCTATACTGAACAGGGGCCTTGGTGGGGGATGGGATGTTTGGAAGGGAGAGACAAGGGAGAGGGAGGAAGTGGCCGTGGCATTTGCCTGGAGGAGAAGTGCGGAAACCACGGAAAACCACTTCCAGGATGGCTGAGGTGGGAATCGAACCCTCCTCTACTCAGTTGACCTCCCGAGGCTGAGTGGACCCCGTTCCAGCCCTCGTACCACTTTTCAAATTTCGTGGCAGAGCCGGGAATCGAACCCGGGCCTCCGGGGGTGGCAGCTAATCACACTAACCACTACACCACAGAGACGGACTTTATTTTAGATTCATTGGCCAAAAAATGTTCAGTAAGGCACGCTATACGTTATTTCTTTAACATTTGTATTAACGTTTCAGTGACTATGTACATAGCAGTACGTTTGCATCTGATGGCCTATGAGCTTATCAGTGCATTTCGAAGAATTTAGCTTCAGTCAGTATGCACGTAGGCCAACATGTACTGTACTATGGATTTTACAATACATCTCGCCGGGCTGAGTAGCTCAGGCGGTAAAGCGCTAGCCTAGTGATAGCATAATAGAATACTTTTAATATTCGAGTAGCCTTCATCCGATTATTTAGATCATCATCATCATCATCTGTTTACCCTCCAGGGTCGGCTTTTCCCTCGGACATAGCGAGGGATCCCACCTCTACCGCCTCAAGGGCAGTGTCCTGGAGCTTCAGACTCTTGGTCGGGGATACAACTGGGGAGAATGACCAGTACCTCGCCCAGGCGGCCTCACCTGCTATGCTGAACAGGGGCCTTGTGGAGGGATGGGAAGATTGGAAGGGATAGGCAAGGAAGAGGGAAGGAAGCGGCCGTGGCCTTATGTTAGGTACCATCCCGGCATTCGCCTGGAGGAGAAGTGGGAAACCACGGAAAACCACTTCCAGGATAGCTGAGGTGGGAATCGAACCCACCTCTACTCAGTTGACCTCCCGAGGCTGAGTGGACCCCGTTCCAGCCCTCATACCACTTTTCAAAATTTCGTGGTAGAGCCGGGAATCGAACCCGGGCCTCTGGGGGTGGCAGCTAATCACGCTAACCATTACACCACAGAGGCGGACCGATTATTTAGATAATCGGATAAAATAACCAAATGAGTTTCAAATATCATTCAGTTGTATCGCATAGAATATTCGGATGCGTCATGAATCAATTTCTCGATAAGTGTGCCGGATGGATAATCGATTGAAAGCGAATAGATGAACTCTTACAAAAAAAACAGACATATGCCTTTTTCCAAACGTATCCCGAAATGTTGAAACTAAATGAGTGCATTAACTGTCTTAATAACATAACTTTTCACTTGATTATTTCGAAAGCATTCACTATTCGACTGTATCATTGATTCTAATGGAGTTTCGGATCAATAATAAAAAAATAATCGAAAAATGATCGAATGAAAAAAATATTCACTATCGATTGCCTCATTTATTCGAATGGAGTTTCAAATGAATAATCGAAAAAATAATCGGATGGAAAAATATTCACTAATCGACTGCCTCATTCATTCGAATGAATAATCGAAAAATCGATTGGTAATATAATTGAATAATCGATTAAAGTGAAATAATCGAATAAGCTATTATTTTGAATAGGATTATCCCATCACTACGCTAGCCTTCTTAATCCAGCTTGGCAGGTTCAATCCTGGCCCAGTCCTGTGGTATTTGAAGGTGCTCAAATACGTCAGCCTCGTATCGGTAGATTTACTGGCATATTAAAGAGTTCCTGCGGAACAAATTTCCGGAACGGCGAAGTCTCCAAAGCCGTATATGTGGTTAATTGGACGTAAAATCGATAACATTACAGTACATTTGGTTACACAGTGAGAGTTGGCTACGCTGATTTGGGTCAGATAGCTATTAGCTTTCATTCGGGAGATACTAGAATCAAACCCCCTCACTGTCAGCAGCCCTGAATATGGTTTTCCGTGGTTTCCCATTTTCACACTAGGCAAATGCAGCAATTAACGCCACAGCGGCGTCTTTCCCAGTCCTAGCCCTTTCCTACCCCATCGTCGCCATAAGACCTGTATGTGTCAGTGCAACGTGAAATAAATAGCATAATAATAATAATAATAATAATAATAATAATAATAATAATAATAATAATAATAATAATATTGGAAGTCACTGTCCAAATCACCCACAACATATACAACAAAAAGCGCTTTTCCCTGAACACAAAAATTCGTTACAACACCACCGTCATCAAACCAGTATCGCTGTATGCATCTGAATGCCTTATCCTGTCCGAGGATTGTTTTCTTGCGGATTTTTTTTTTTTTTTTTTTTTTTTTTTTTTTTTTGCTAGTTGCTTTACGTCGCACCGACACAGATAGGTCTCATGGCGACGATTGGACAGGGAAGGGCTAGGAGTGGGAGGGAAGCGGCCGTGGCCTTAATTAAGGTACAGCCCCAGCATTTGCCTGGTGTGAAAATGGGAAACCACGGAAAACCATCTTCAGGGCTGCTGAGAATGGGGTTCGAACGTACTATCTCCCGAATACTGGATACCGGCCGCACTTATGCGACTGCAGCTATCGAGCTCGGTCTTGCGGATTTAGAGAGGAAAGAAAGATCCTGCACACCATACTTGGCCCAAACTACAAAAATGGCATCTACATTAGAAAATCCAGACAAGAAGTATACTGTACGATAGAGAAGATCACGGACACGATTCCGTAAAGGCAGAGTTCGCTTCTATGGTCATATACGACGGATGATCGACTCTCGATGGACGAAAAGTATCTTCTGTATATTTGACTCAAAACCAAAAACAGCGATGCCATGGTACGTTAATGTCAAGAAAGATCTTAAAGAACTGGGACTACAAGCACAAGATGCACAAGACCGAAATCTTTTCAGGGTAGCCATCAAGACTTTTGGGACTTTCCGGGACGAGAAACGGGCAACTGGTGCTGAATGGACAGAAGAACGTCGTGCTAAACACAGTGAGCTAATGAAGACGATGTGGATCAAGCGAAAGATGAATAAATGCCAGAATATAAAATGAGGCTTATCGTAGTCCCTATTTGGCCGATTAGCGAAGTTGAATAATAATAATAATAATAATAATAATAATAATAATAATAATAATAATAATAATAATAAATCTTGTAACATCTGTCTTTCTGCTTTGATATATGTGCCGAATTGATATTATTCGTTGAACAATATTTCTGTACCTCTATGACTGTGAACTTCTTTTGACATAAATATGCCTTATGGCTGGGGTTTATCTGAACATTTGAGATGTGGACGTTAGTGTGACGGAAGTATAACCATAGCAACCGTGCAGGCTGTGATGTAAGGTATGAATGGATGGCCAGACATTGTTACCTAGCAACCGTGCAAGCTATATCTTATGGTTGGTGGTCATTTGAAGTGAGCAGCCGTTGATGGATGGCCATGACCAAGAGACGTAATTTCAGGACTTGATTTTCGCAAAGGGAAAATAGGTTCCTCTTCGTATTGTGCCCGTCCTAGTCAGTCATCGAACACGAGACACCCCAGGGGTGCTCAGTTCGGTGGCTGTAGGCTTATAAAATAGATGAATGTGGCAGGATTTATCATAGGGTTCATCAAATGAGTGCGTTCCAAGTAGAAAACAAATATGACACTTTTATTCAATTTAAAGCAGTATAGGCCATCCTGAAAGCTATGATTATGATTATGATCGTTACGTTAAGGAATTTAATCTGGCTCTTGATGTAACAAACCTAGGCACACACACAAATGGGGTGGTACACGGCAGTTGTTTCCCTGACATTCTAACAGAGTATTTACATTGTAAAATTTTTTTTTATCGTCTTCAAAGTTATTAAGTTATTTGTTTAAAGTTGAATTAAAAGTTTTCATTCAGAAAAATGAGGTCTGGGCCAAGCCTTCATCGATAATCTGGAAAAAATGCAGTAATTGTAAGAACGAATTTAATAAAGAAATAACCAAGATTCAAAAAGTTAACACTTATGACAAAATAATAAAATTTACAGTCGTTATCTTTACGATAAAATGAAAAGTTGAATTTGCCTTGGTTTTCTCTAAGTTAATCCGAGACGTCGGATATACCTGTTCACGTCATCTCACATCTCCTTTCGTGAGAATTTGTATTGAACGTTAAGTATTTGACCAATGATTAAACTAAATAAAACGCCTCTCGGGCTTGCAAACGTGAATAAATGGGGATAATGCCATCCATGTGGAGATCCTGTCCACTATCAATCGATAATATCGGTGTCACATGTTTCAGAATAGAACACATAAAAAATAACCCTCTAAATACTAATAAATCACTACTTCTACAGCTAACTACGGAAATTGGTAAGAAGACTGTGAGTACAAGAAGAAAATATCTACACTATGTACATGTCGACGAGTGTCGATCAACCGTTTTACTCTCCTATTAACAAATTTATTTAGTTACAGCAAGATTGAGTTATCACATGAGAGTAAAAATTACATCAACGAATGAGCTGGTATAATCACGAATCGGACATTATTTAGATATTTCGTCGAAGACTTGTTCTTTAGACCTAAGGCCTTCCCGAACATTCATCTGTACCTTGAGATTGAAATTACTGGATTACTTGAGAAAATTTGGGATATTCCCACGAATTAAAAGTACATCGATAAACATGGACTTTCATTTTCTTCATCTGAAGACACTAATATTAGGCTACACTGCATTTATCGCGAATAATCCATAAACATGTGAAAAGCTCAATTTCGCGAAGACTCATACCACTTATTCCATATACTCTATACGTACAATGTACCACAATGACGACTTTAACCTGTCGCATCTTAATCTCAAATATGTAGCCGTGAAATATCAGGACCTACCATCGTCCTACAAATACATAATATCCACTTAAAAGTGTCTCGATGATTAATTACATCCAATTAATTATCACATGCTTCCAATGCACATGTTCACATTAAATTCGCACATAGAATTCGGACTCAATATCCCGATGACACGTTGTCTCAGACACGAGGTACAAGTAGAAGTTCCGATACAATGAAAAATATAGAAAATACGGACGAAATATCCTACCATTAAATCCATCAAACATAAACTAATTCATATTCGTGACGAAATTTACTCAATAAGCAAAGATGGTGTCGATAACACATGGATAACTCTCTCAGAACCCTCACTGTCAAATTCATGGCCACATGGTCATTAAATAATCACATGTATCAGTTTTATGACGTACTCGAGCAAATAAACTGCCATAAAAAAAAGTGTCAAAATAGCTTACGAAGAAAAGAAAGAATAGAACAAAACTACATAGAACAGATATAAATGAGACGTAATCGACTTAACTTATAGATGAATCTTCATGTCTGGAAGTCTGGGTTCTCAATCAGCCATGCCAGGAAGAAAGAATCTGCATCCCGGCGCCGCCAACGATGGTCAAAGGTTTAGAACCTCATGGTGAAGCACTGGTAATCCATGATGTGAGATTTCGTCCTCTTCTGGAATTTATTCACGTCCACGTCTTCCGCGTCCACTCGTAAGAAAGCTGAAACTTACACAAAATGTTTTAGAGTAGGCTCCAAGCACACACGTAACAGTATTTTGGGAATGACACGTACTTTAAGGGATTAATGTCTGCACACTCGACGTCTGATCACAGCACTGTTCTAAATTATATCCAATTTTTCAGACGTGTAGAGCACAGGAGTGAAGTGACGTTCCACGCTGAGCGACTGAAGGTGATAGTCCAAGACACGCCAGAGGGTGTGTGAGAGCGAGTATTCGTATCACATGACTTAAATGTCATGTCTGGTGCACATACACGGAAGTAAAGTCAATTGAGGGGCTAAATTCTTCTCCTGTACGAATCTACAACTTCATCACCATCTTAGCCACAAGGTCGTGCAAATTATTCCAAAATTTCAGTTTTTAATTTATATCCTCCAAATGTGCTATTCTTTTATCCAGTTTATTTTACTTTAGTCCTTGAGCCTTCCGTAATTATGCACGTCGCCACCAAAGATATTACAAATATTTCATTCATATCATTCCTCGCAATTACGAGTGACACGCGCTGGCCTCCTTCTTCCAGTCACCAACCTTCATATTTTTATTTTTATTCCGTTAGCCAGTCGGCCGCTCTCTGCACAAAAAAACTCGTTCTCGCCCCTGCCAAGGTCGCGCGCGCACCCCATCTCGCCGACAAGCAGACACAAGCCGCACCAACACCTGTTCACTCATTTGTGGCCTCACGGTCACATCCACCTCTTACTGGGACAAAAATTTTTAAGCAAGGTTAAAAATTTTTACAATCGTATTCATTCCTTAAAATGTGGTCCGTATGCTGCCTACTTCACTGTTTAATTTTCCATGGTATTTATAATTTCGGGCATCTGTCAGTTGTCTGAACGGTAATCATTCTGCACGGCACAAACTGGTATTTCTTCGATAGCCGACCTGGGTCTTTTCTTTTTTTTCTTTCTTTACTCTTCTGCTTTACGGTAGAGTCTTAGGTTCGAGGCATTGAATATAAATTCCTGTCGTCCATCGAGACTTTGGACTCGGTAGGCGTTGTTGTTATACGACCTTATAACCTTAAATGGTCCAGTATACAAGTCAGCAAACTTGCCGTAAAATCGTTCTGTAGGGCTGGAGACCATCGGTTTTCTCACTAAGACCAGTTCGTTCACTTGTAAAGGTCTGTGAAATCTTTTCCTCGCAACTCTGCGTAACCTGCGGTCAGCCTGTTTACGCAGGTGCTCTGCTGTTATTTCAATGCGCCTTGCTGGAGTCGGTTGTACGTCAGGCGGACATTGTACGATGTTTTCCCAAGGTCGAGAGGGAAACTGCCCGTGTTGAATAAGGACGGGTATCTGGCCTGTAGATTCATGAATGGTATTGTTATGGCAGTCCATAAGAATAGGCAGTACTTTTATCCAGTTCCAGTGACATTGTCCAGAGTATATTCTGCAAAACTTAGCGATTTCGGGCATGACCCGCTCGGCTGGGTTACCGGCTGGATATCTGATTGAATTTAAGACGTGTTTGATATCAAGCTGTCTCATGGCTTGTTGGAACTCCTGAGATGTAAACTGAGGACCATGGTCCGATAATAAGAACTCTGGTTTGCCCATCGTAGGTATCACGTTACGTGTAATGCGTCTCAAAATTGACTTGGTATTACTCTTCTGTATGGCGAAAAGTGACAAGAATTTAGAAAAGACATCTATGGTCACTACTACATGTTTGTTTCCATGGGTTGACCTGGGAAGTGGTCCGAATAGGTCGATTGCGAATACCTTCCTGGGCTGTTCAGGCAATAACGGAATGGGATATTGTTTTAGCAGGCGATTGTTCGGCTTTACACGTTGGCACGTGTCGCAGGTTCCGATTGTTACTCGTACCATCTCTCTCATCTTTGCCCATGTGAATGTTTCTTGTATAGCAGCCACCACCTTATCTGTCCCAGCATGACCTGTAGTTCGGTGTGTTAGCCAGATAATTCCCTTCTGCAATTTTGCAGGAACCACAATTCTTAATTTTGTGTGGTCCGCGTCCACATATTTATGTAACAGTTTATTGAACATCAGGTAGTGAGATGCCAACTTGTGGATAGCTTCATAGTCTAGATCACCAGCTACCAGCTTCCTTTCAAAGTAATCAATTAGTTTACGAGTAAAGGTGTCTCGTCTCTGCGCCTGTCGAAGATATCCGAGTCTTCTTAGTATTTCTTGATCCTCGTTTATTAGGTCTACATATTGTACAGAAGCGCTATTTTCTTCCGGATTCCGGCTCAGGGCGTCAGCTATGACATTATTTCGTCCATGACAGTGTTCGAATTCAATGTCGAATTGTTGAACAAAGAGAGACCACCGTGAAACACGTTCGTTTGCAATTGTGGTTTTCAACATGAACGTTAAAGCCTTATGGTCAGTTCTCAATATCACAGGGTATCCGAAAACAATTTTCTGCCAGTGTCGCAGAGCACAGACTATGGACAGCATCTCTAGCTCAGTAGTGTTATAGTGCAGTTCATGGCTCCGTAGTTTTCTACTATAAAAAGCTAAGTACACTTTATTCGTAGGATTAGTAACATCTTCTTGGAAAAGAACAGCTCCTATTCCTATTGTGGATGCATCCGTCTGGATTATGAATTTAGAATTAAAATCTGGGTAACCCAACTTTATGCTTTCATTGAGTAAAGATTTTATTTTTCTAAAGGCCTCTTCACATTCGTGGTTCCAGAACCACCTGTTGTTTTTATGTAGCAGTTTTTGTAGTGGCGCTACTGTATCAGTATAGTTAGGACAATGTTCCGAAAAAAATCCACATAAGCCCAGGAATTGCCTTACATGTTTGACCCGTCGCGGCCGCGGAAAATTACTAATGGCCTGAATCTTCGCAGGATTAGGTCTTATCCCTGTACCGTCCACAACGTGACCTAAAAATAAGATCTCAGGTTGGCAAAAGTTAGACTTTTCCAAGTTGATTTTAAAACCAGCGTCTTGCAAGTTGACCAACAGTTTCTCCAACTGTTCCAGATGTTCTTCAATACTTTTACTTGGGAGAATGATATCATCCATGTACCTCACGGTCTGTTCTTTCACCTCATCTGTGAGATTTCTATCTAAGGCCCTCAGCAAAACACATCCTGATGTCTTGATTCCGAATGGAAGTCTGACGAAGACGTAGGTTTGCTGGTCAAAGAGGAAACCTGTTAATAGTTGTGATTTATCGTCCAACACTATGTGATGGTATGAAGAAACTATATCAACTCCGGTCAGGTACGAACTACCCTTAAATCGTCGGATCAGGTCTTTCAGGGGCGTAACTTGATTGTGTTCCGGTATGATACGCCCATTTAATAGACGCGCGTCGAGGCACAATCTCAAGGACCCGTTCGGTTTACGAACCACGGCCAGTGGGTTAACGAATGGAGTGGTAGCCTTTCGAATAATTCCATTAGCTTCCATTTCTTGAATAATTTTCTTCACTTCCGTGAAGTACTTCTCAGCGATAGGATAAGGTTTACGTTTGTACGGTGTCCAGTCATTGACTAGGAGTGAGTACTTGAAATTTGGGATCTTTCCCGGCTTGTCACTGAAAACACTCTCATATTTTGTCAATAATTCGAGTAATTTTCCCTGATTCTCCTTGGAACATTTGGCTTCGCTGACCTCTCCTTACTAGGCTAACGAAATCCTCCTTCGTTTCATCCTCTGCCATTTTCTCCGGTGAGGTAAAAAACCCTTGTTCTATTTCAGTGTTTTCCTCCTGAATTACCTCAGCAACTGAGCTAGCCGGGCTATCTTCGTCTTGATCCGCCTCTATCTCCCTGGCTTTCAGTACCTCATGATGATCAGACAGAAGTGACGTTCGTTCCACTGTATTTGCGTTATATAGATAAATTTCATTTTTTTGCATGTTGATAACGGCATTGTACTCTTTCATAAAGTCAGCTCCCAATATAAGATTAAAATTAATTTTGTTCATGACAACAAATATGTGTGGAAATACAGTGTCACCTAGCTGGAGATCAATGTACACCTGTTCTTTGCATGTAGTGGTTTTGTCCGGAATTATTCCCTTTACTTTAACATTTGAGACCGGTATAGTGTGTATGGCATGTTTGTTTTTCAGCTCCTCACACAAAGCTTTAGAAATGATACTAATGGATGCGCCTGTGTCTACAAGAGAGTACACCCTAAGACCGTATAATCGGGTGACTATAATTGGTAGCCCCTTAGGCTTATCAAGTTGACATGGTTGTTTTTCCTCGATTAGGTCTTCCGGTTTCACGAACCATGAATCTATTTGAGCAACTGTCCATTCCTTCATATAAAATAAATCGTTAAAGGAGAGTGAAAAAGTCGGTCTTAAATTGACGTTTTTTTTTTTCTTTGACCCTCCGGCGCGTATTGCGGCGCGGAAGGATTTAGCTCCCTAGCCTCCAGCTGTTGATTCCTATGTCGTTGTAACTCTAGGCTTTCGGCTCCAGTCACATCTGGATCGGTGTCTTGATTATGAATGGCGTCCTTCCATTTTGAGCCTTTTTCAGTTTCCTTCCTTAATTCTTCAATGTACCTCATGCTTTCTCGATGACGGTTCTCCATTTCATCTCTGAAATTCCGGTAGTTACGATCTGAATAATATCTAGGTCTATCATAGGGCCTATTCCGTCTGTAGTCCTGTGGTCGGTCCCGTGTCCTGTAATTTCCCCTTCTTCGGACATTCTTCGGATCTTCCATCCTGTCCTCTCTGGGTCTCATTCTTCTCTCTTCCCATCGACGATCGTACGCTCTGGGATAGTTTTTGTACTCTTTAGGTCCACTCTGATTTCCGTTTTCAGGCATTGGAGGCGAATTCCGGTTTTTCGGAATGTCTATTACGTTGACCTGATAAGTATTGCTCCTTTGAGTTTTCGGTACTGTTGAGACATTCATGGTGTGGTCGAGCTGTCTGAGAATAGCCTCAGCCTGCACGGCGGTCTGAACATTAGCAGCAATGAGTAAGCGCTGTACTTCCACAGGAAACTGCTTTGTTATCGCCTGGACCAACTCATTTTCAGATGGTGGAGTGTCGAGGTCTTTCATTCGTCGTACTTGATTACAGAAGTAATTAGCGTACTGCGTTTGCCCATCTGTGGAATATTTTCGTGAATACAAATCTAACCGTAATGCTTGTTGCAGATCCGCTCCCCAGTATCTCTGTAGGAATAAGCGCTTGAAACCTTCATAGTCTTCAAACGTATAACGGAAAGCATGGTACCAGTTGAGCACGTCTCCCTCTAAAAATTTCTCCGCTGTTCGCAGATGTTTTTCAGTAGGGATCTTCTGTTCACGAATATATTCATCAAGGTCCCTAATGAAATTTTTAGGCGTGACCCCGTTTAAGTTGTTGAATTTTCTAGGCCTGTCCTCGCTCATTCGGATAAAATTAATGATTTGAGGTACGCTTTGTGCCGGTGTAGTACTGAGATTCACTGTAGGTTGTTCAATGTGGGTAGTATTCTGAGACGATTCAGCTATGGGCGATATTCCTTCTGTTACAGTAGATTTAGCCTGTACGACCTCTTCGACATTACTCTGTCGGTCCATTAATGATGTCACTAAGACCCTAGTGCTCCTATCCTGCAACTTCAAGAATCCTACTTCTTTTTCTAATTTTTGGAGGGCGTCCATATTTTCCTCCATCTTCTGTTTCCCGGACTTGACATCTCCGGCAAGATTAATAATTTGCTCGAGTATTTCCGACTTGTCTTTGTCAATCATGCTCTTGATATCATCGAACTGGAGTGAAATATCTTGTATCTCCATTTGGTTGACTGAGATACTGTCCTTTACGGAACGGAGATCATCGTCGACCTTCTCTTTTATTTTCTTCAAGTCTTCTGTGACCTCTCCTCTAAGATTTTTCACTTGTTCTGACATCTCTTCTTGTGCCGTGGAAATCTCTACCTTTATAACATCTATCTCCTTCCTCACAGATTCAATGTTGTTTCTGACTAGGACTACGTCACTTTGAAGAGCGGTGACCTTCCCGGTGATAACCTTATTATCCTCTTTAATCTGGCTCGTCAAAGTAACAACTTGTTCCAGGGTTTTTTTCTGATTTTCCCTGCACTCTAACACGATATTGTCAATCCGACAACTAGTTTCCTCCAGTTTTGCATATAGTTCGTCACGACCTTTTTTCGCCTCTTCCTGTATCGCAGCACCCATAATGTTCATTTTCTGACTCAATCGTTCATTACTATCTTCCTGAATTTTCCTATTCTCTTCCTGTATTTTTCTACTCTCTTCCTGTATTTTCCTAAATTCCTCTTTATTCTCCTCCTGTGCTCTCCTACTCTCTTCCTGTGCTTCCCTACTCTCTACTGTTAGAGTCTCTAATAACCTCCTAATCTCCTCGAGATCCATTCTATTATTCAGAAAGTGACCTGTGTCAGCAAACGCCGAAATGCAGAAACTTTCCCCCCAGACATGTTGATTGTGACAAGGCAAATTCAAGTTTCACGAAGAAAATTCCTAACCCTCATTTTTCCATGTGAAACACATAATCTTAAGTAAAATACTCTGAAAATTTCGCGTACTCTGTTAGAATTCTACCTAACTGGGATGGCATTAAATCTGAAATGAACCTGCCGAACCGTGAATAATTAATAATTTGAGCAAGTCAATTTAAACCACGTGGAGAAGCAATTAATCAAGTTCCACGATGGATTAAGCCACATTTTAAAGCCACAAATCGAGCCCCACGGATGGGAAAAGCCACTAAGATGTGCCCGTCCTAGTCAGTCATCGAACACGAGACACCCCAGGGGTGCTCAGTTCGGTGGCTGTAGGCTTATAAAATAGATGAATGTGGCAGGATTTATCATAGGGTTCATCAAATGAGTGCGTTCCAAGTAGAAAACAAATATGACACTTTTATTCAATTTAAAGCAGTATAGGCCATCCTGAAAGCTATGATTATGATTATGATCGTTACGTTAAGGAATTTAATCTGGCTCTTGATGTAACAAACCTAGGCACACACACAAATGGGGTGGTACACGGCAGTTGTTTCCCTGACATTCTAACAGAGTATTTACATTGTAAAATTTTTTTTTATCGTCTTCAAAGTTATTAAGTTATTTGTTTAAAGTTGAATTAAAAGTTTTCATTCAGAAAAATGAGGTCTGGGCCAAGCCTTCATCGATAATCTGGAAAAAATGCAGTAATTGTAAGAACGAATTTAATAAAGAAATAACCAAGATTCAAAAAGTTAACACTTATGACAAAATAATAAAATTTACAGTCGTTATCTTTACGATAAAATGAAAAGTTGAATTTGCCTTGGTTTTCTCTAAGTTAATCCGAGACGTCGGATATACCTGTTCACGTCATCTCACATCTCCTTTCGTGAGAATTTGTATTGAACGTTAAGTATTTGACCAATGATTAAACTAAATAAAACGCCTCTCGGGCTTGCAAACGTGAATAAATGGGGATAATGCCATCCATGTGGAGATCCTGTCCACTATCAATCGATAATATCGGTGTCACATGTTTCAGAATAGAACACATAAAAAATAACCCTCTAAATACTAATAAATCACTACTTCTACAGCTAACTACGGAAATTGGTAAGAAGACTGTGAGTACAAGAAGAAAATATCTACACTATGTACATGTCGACGAGTGTCGATCAACCGTTTTACTCTCCTATTAACAAATTTATTTAGTTACAGCAAGATTGAGTTATCACATGAGAGTAAAAATTACATCAACGAATGAGCTGGTATAATCACGAATCGGACATTATTTAGATATTTCGTCGAAGACTTGTTCTTTAGACCTAAGGCCTTCCCGAACATTCATCTGTACCTTGAGATTGAAATTACTGGATTACTTGAGAAAATTTGGGATATTCCCACGAATTAAAAGTACATCGATAAACATGGACTTTCATTTTCTTCATCTGAAGACACTAATATTAGGCTACACTGCATTTATCGCGAATAATCCATAAACATGTGAAAAGCTCAATTTCGCGAAGACTCATACCACTTATTCCATATACTCTATACGTACAATGTACCACAATGACGACTTTAACCTGTCGCATCTTAATCTCAAATATGTAGCCGTGAAATATCAGGACCTACCATCGTCCTACAAATACATAATATCCACTTAAAAGTGTCTCGATGATTAATTACATCCAATTAATTATCACATGCTTCCAATGCACATGTTCACATTAAATTCGCACATAGAATTCGGACTCAATATCCCGATGACACGTTGTCTCAGACACGAGGTACAAGTAGAAGTTCCGATACAATGAAAAATATAGAAAATACGGACGAAATATCCTACCATTAAATCCATCAAACATAAACTAATTCATATTCGTGACGAAATTTACTCAATAAGCAAAGATGGTGTCGATAACACATGGATAACTCTCTCAGAACCCTCACTGTCAAATTCATGGCCACATGGTCATTAAATAATCACATGTATCAGTTTTATGACGTACTCGAGCAAATAAACTGCCATAAAAAAAAGTGTCAAAATAGCTTACGAAGAAAAGAAAGAATAGAACAAAACTACATAGAACAGATATAAATGAGACGTAATCGACTTAACTTATAGATGAATCTTCATGTCTGGAAGTCTGGGTTCTCAATCAGCCATGCCAGGAAGAAAGAATCTGCATCCCGGCGCCGCCAACGATGGTCAAAGGTTTAGAACCTCATGGTGAAGCACTGGTAATCCATGATGTGAGATTTCGTCCTCTTCTGGAATTTATTCACGTCCACGTCTTCCGCATCCACTCGTAAGAAAGCTGAAACTTACACAAAATGTTTTAGAGTAGGCTCCAAGCACACACGTAACAGTATTTTGGGAATGACACGTACTTTAAGGGATTAATGTCTGCACACTCGACGTCTGATCACAGCACTGTTCTAAATTATATCCAATTTTTCAGACGTGTAGAGCACAGGAGTGAAGTGACGTTCCACGCTGAGCGACTGAAGGTGATAGTCCAAGACACGCCAGAGGGTGTGTGAGAGCGAGTATTCGTATCACATGACTTAAATGTCATGTCTGGTGCACATACACGGAAGTAAAGTCAATTGAGGGGCTAAATTCTTCTCCTGTACGAATCTACAACTTCATCACCATCTTAGCCACAAGGTCGTGCAAATTATTCCAAAATTTCAGTTTTTAATTTATATCCTCCAAATGTGCTATTCTTTTATCCAGTTTATTTTACTTTAGTCCTTGAGCCTTCCGTAATTATGCACGTCGCCACCAAAGATATTACAAATATTTCATTCATATCATTCCTCGCAATTACGAGTGACACGCGCTGGCCTCCTTCTTCCAGTCACCAACCTTCATATTTTTATTTTTATTCCGTTAGCCAGTCGGCCGCTCTCTGCACAAAAAAACTCGTTCTCGCCCCTGCCAAGGTCGCGCGCGCACCCCATCTCGCCGACAAGCAGACACAAGCCGCACCAACACCTGTTCACTCATTTGTGGCCTCACGGTCACAGTATCCCCATGGGTGTGTCTGTGAGTAGCCTCAACTATAGCGTTTTATAAATGATAATGACAGGGTCAAGTCGTATTCTGAATGAACAAGAAATGTTACGAGTTATTACAAGCTGAGTCAGATATGGATGAAAATAACAGCATTACCCCTTCCAACCCAAATTATTTCAAGTGATACAAAAAAAAATAGTTTTAAGTGAAAAATGACTCACATTTGCTTCCTGAACCTGGTTCTAGAAATATTTAGTATTGACATCGTTTTTACGTTGTCATATTAGTAGGACCACCGACAACATACGATAGATTCCTTATGAAATTCTTCAATTCGGTGGAACAGGAATACAAGTTAAAATTCTGTAATCGACATATCTTATTGATAAGAGATTTTCTTGGTTATAGAACACGTCTAGAGGCAAGAAAAGTAGAATTAAATTAGAGAATACGAAATAGCATTGGACAAATACTCGTATTAGGCCTAAATATTTAGAAATATATAGCCTAAAATAATAAGCATGTCCTTTAGCTATTTTAGATGAGTGCCACAAAAGGATTCTTTTCGTTAGTTCAGCTGAGCATAAGATATGTATGTATGTTCAGTCTTCAGCCCTTAGGCTGGTTGAATCCTCAACAGCTCTACCATTAGCTGTCATAGATGGCCTAGGCTTCACTGAAGAGGTGTACAAGGGAAATGAGGAGTGAAGTAGTTTCCCTTTGCTTTCCTCACCGAGCCAGAAGTTGCTATTACATATCAGTCTGCCAAGCCATCTGAAATACAAGCATCCACCGACCCTATGAGCAACATTTTCACACCATTCATAGTAGGGACTGGATGCATAAGGAATGGCATTACTAGCACCGCTCATACCTCAGTCACTTTCTAAGCCTGCGATAAGACTGAGACATGTCAATGAAAGTAATAAAATTGCTCTAGCCTAGACCAGAACACATAGTGCACTGTAAACACAAGGTCCTGCCAGGAAAGACATAACATAAAATAATATATCTGAAAAGAATCTCTCCTTACAGTAATAACAAAATTTGAAGTGAAAAGCAAAAAGTTATATTATAAGTAACGATTTTTTAAATAGTGTCCCTTGTATATCGTATCAGTCCTGAAAATAGTTTGAATTGTTCATTTGCTGATCTATACCAGTCTTACCAGCTATCTTGAAATACCACAAGAGAAATTACCAAACTGTCTCATGGCTTCATAATACATTGTAAAACGGACTAGTACATAATGACGCCATATGGCATCGCTGGGTTGGAAAGAGTTAGAGAATGACTCTATCAACAAACATTAGTCAAATTTGGGACAGTGAAGGAAATAGTCAAGATGTAGTTGATGAGACCGATAATTCTAGTGACATTCGACCAAAATGCAGGCGAATAGTCAATAATAATAATAATAATAATAATAATAATAATAATAATAATAATAATAATAATAATAATAATAATAATAATAATACCGAGCGAGTTGGCCATGCGGTTAGGGGCGCGCAGTTGTGAGCTTGCATCCGGTAGATAGTGGGTTCAAACCCCACTGTCGGCAGCCCTGAAGATGGTTTTCCGTTGTTTTCCATTTTCACACCAGGCAAATACTGGAGCTGTACCTTAGTTAAGGCCACGGCTGCTTCCTTCCCACTCCCAGCCCTTTCCTATCCCATCGTCGCCAGAAGCCCTGTCTGTGTTGATGCGACGTTAAGCCAAGTGTATAAAAATGTAATAATCCTAATTCTATTTGCTTTACGTCCCACTAACTAATTTAACGGTTTTCGGAGACGCCGAGGTGCCGGAATTTAGTCCATCAGGCGTTCTTTCCACGTGCCAGTAAATCTACCGACACGAGGCTCGCGTAATTGAGCACCTCCAAATACCACCGTAGTGAGACAGGATCGAACCTGTCAAGTTGCGGTCAGAAGGCCAGCGCCTCAGCCGTCTTAGCCACTCAGCCCAGCGAATAATACGTCAATCGAGGACAGTTTTCAAATAGAAAATAGGCTTCGATGAAAAAATGGTTTCACAAAACGCGAAAAAGTAGTCAGGAAAGCGCCGGTTCCTAATGTTTGCAAGCTAGTCCTTAAAGGTTTAATGTAGGTGTCAGTATATGTGTTTGGGTTTCAATGTACCGTGTAAGTAGGTTATTGTAATTAATACTGATGTGTATTGATCCGGAAAGCAACGACACCCAATTAATACATATTAATGACGTTTTACTATAAACTATAATGGAATGGCCTATGGCTTTTAGTGCCGGGAGTGTCCGAATACATGTTCGGCCGGCCAGGTGCTGGTTTTTAGCCCACGAGGTCCCGGGTTCGATTTCCGGCCTGGTCGGTGATTTTAACCTTCATTTGTTAATTCCGATGGCTCGGAGGCTGGGCATGAGTGCTGTGCGGATCATTAGATCTGCACCAGGCCTCCCTGGTGGCCACACTCCATTGTTATTAGGAGGTATCTGTGACGTGGTAGACACATCGGAAATAACAATCCTTCGTTTATCTGTTATCGAATAATAATACTATGGTATCTTATCTTTTTCCCAATGTGGTCTCACGAGCCGATAGTGTGATACGTCCTTCCGCTTCAACACCAGAATGATATTTCACGGCACAAGATGGATAGATTTCAACCTGTCGAACTTTAAAAATGAAGGATTTTCAAATTCACTTTCTGAAGTACTGTTTACTGTTCGTTAAGGTTACCGTAAGTCCAAAATTGGGACAGAATTTTAATCACCAACTGGTAAGGTTCTTTAAAAAGCATAAAACATTAAGCACATTTGATAACCACGTCGCAAACCACCTATCGAAGAGAAATCTACACAGGTACGTTTAAAAATATCCAACTACTAGAAATGCTGTATGTCTTCTTCCTGATATTTTCCCAGTACCTGGAGTCAGCCTTTGTATGGATTTATACTTATTTTACGGCCAGATCCATTTCCTGACGCCAAACCTGTATGAGATGAATACATAACTGCGTTTTTCAGTGTGCGTTAGGACGAACACAAACACCTAGTCCTCAAACCAGCGGAATTAATAAAAACTCCCGGCCCTGCCGGGTATCGAACACGTGGCCTTCTGAACGGAAGACCGATAGGATAACCATACAGCCAAGGAAACAACTTCTACAAATATGTATTCATACAGTAGAAAGATAAAGTATGTAATTTGGTCCATCTACCTCAGTGGTGAAATCAACTAAACTCTGTCCTTTGGTTCCCAAGATACTGAGCTCGATCGCAGCTGAAATTAATGGCAATTGAAGGTGTTCTAATGCGCGAACGCGTTAAGTTCAGCGATCCGTCATATAAAGTAGTGACATTAGGTGTTTGACCTTGTTTTCTTCTAGGCTGACGTCATCACCATCGTCATCACCGGTCAGTTGATTCGAGCTTTGTGCTACTAAGTGGTAATGGTATTTATTATTTCGCACCATTATCGTTTGCCTTCTCCTGCATCTTCATCATCATCGGCATCCATTCATTCGCTAGAGAGGACAACGGTTATTCTGGTGCTGCTTGTCATATTCCTATCATTGTAGACCTTTCTTTCTTTCTTTCTTTCTTTCTTTCTTTCTTTCTTTCTTTCTTAGTCTGTTTGCCTTCCAGGATTGCTCGGACTCAGCGAGGGATCCCATCTCTACCGCCTCAAGGGCAGGGTCCTAGAGAGTGAGACTTTGGGTCGAGGATACAACTGGGGAGAAGGACCAGTACCTCTGCCAGGCAGCCTCACCTGCTATGCTGAACAGCGGTCTTGTAGGGGCATGGGAATATTGTAAGGATAGACAAGGAAGAGAGAAGGAAGCGGCCGTGGTCTTAAGTTAGGAACCATCCCGGCATTCGCCTGGAGGAGATGTGGGAAAACACGGAAAACCACTTCGAGGATGACTGAGGTGGGAGTCGAAAACCCTCTACTTAGTTGGCCTCCTGAGGCTGGGTCAACCCCGTGTCAGTCCACGTAGAACTTTTCGAATTTCGTGGCAGAGCCGGGAATCGAACCGGAGAGTCCGGGAGTGGCAGCGAATCACACTAACCACTATATCACAGGGGCGGACACATTGTAGAACTACGCAGGTTTATTGACAAAGGTGCATTGGACAAATATATATTAAAGAGAAAGATGAGGTATAAAATGTTTGACAGTGATTTTTTTTTCCTGTTTCGTGTTCGTTTCTGTGTCTGAGAGTGAACCTAAGCATGTGGGGTTGATGGTCAAGAAAGACTAATCAAGGACGAAAGCAGTCTTAATGAAGGAAAACTAACTAGCCAGTTGTCAAGTTTTTGTAAAGCGCAACGTGCTGATGTAATGTTCTCCCGTCGAGATGGGCTCAGACACCACACGGCGTGGGAGTAATATTTTTCTCTCCTCAGGTTTTATGCCGTGTGAAGTCATCAACGGAGTAAGAACGGATGTTAGTGTACACTCAGGCACCAGTCCACGTAGCGTAGATACTCATAATGTTTATGTATGTACCGATACAAGAATGGAAAGCGCATGTAGATAGCTTTCTACAGCTCATAGACCTTTTAGGATATTTGCGTGGGAGAGAAAAATAATATTTCGATGCTACTCCTTATAATATGAAATTTCTGGTCATAAAGCATCACTCTGTGGATCAGTGATAGAGTTTTGGCCTCCTGATCCAAGGATTGCAGGTTCAAATCCTCGAAAAGCGGATAAAGTCCATTCTACATCCCATGTAGTACGATGTCGACATGTAAAAGACCTCTGGTATCACATTATTTATTTATTTATTTATTTATTTATTTATTTATTTATTTATTTATTTATTTATTTATTTATTTATTTATTTATTTATTTATTTATTTATTTAATCCGTTTAACCGCCAGGGTTGGTTTTCCCCCGACTCAGCAAGGGATCCTACATCTACCGCCTCAGTTTCCTTGAGCGGGAGTCATTTGGTCGGGCATATAACTGGGGAGGAGGACCAGTATCTCGCTCAGGCGTCCTCACTTGCTATGCAGAACAGGGGCCTTGTGATATATTGGAAGGGATAGTGAAGGAAGAGGGAAGGAAACGGCCATGGCCTAAGTTAGGTATAATCCCGGCTTTTGCCTAGAGAAAAAAAATGGGAAAACACGTAAAAGTACTTCAAGGATGACTGAGGCGGGAATCGAACTCCTTCTACTCAGTTGACCTCCCAAGGCTGAGTGGGTTCCAGTCCTCGTAGTACTTTTTTTAAAATTTCGTGGCAGAGCCGAAGATCGAACCCGGGCCTCCGGGGGTGGTAGCTAATCCCACTAACCACTACACCACAGAGGCTGACCCATTTGATACTACAACTAAAATGTTTTCATTCCTCCCCTGAAGGGAGAGGCGGGCCTCTTAGACGGCGACGCCGTCTCTCAGGCCGGGAGATTTGTTACGGTGAAGGAGATGCACGGAGAAGTTGAGGGGGTTGGCGGCCGTGGCCTGTACTAGGAACTGTCCCATCATTCGCCTTAGTGCAGGAGAATGGAAAACCACGGAAAACCATTCTCAGGACTGCCGACGGTTGGAGCCAGCCGTCTCCCGAATGCAGAGGAGTAGAGCCACGGTAGAGCCGTGGCCACCCCTCCTCTACTCGGTTGGCCGGTCAGAGTGCAGAGCTGTTGGACCACGGACCAGCCTTGGTTACTTATAGACCGAGACCCACTCTGCATCTACCGACCGACACATTTGATGTTTACTAACGAAATTTGCTATTTGCTTTAAGTCACGCCGACACAGCTATGTCTTATGGCGACGATGGGATAGGAAAGGCCTAGGAATGGGAAGGAAGCAGCCATGGCCTTAATTAAGGTACACACCGGGCGAGTTGGCCGTGCGCGTAGAGGCGCGCGGCTGTGAGCTTGCATCCGGGAGATAGTAGGTTCGAATCCCACTATCGGCAGCCCTGAAAATGGTTTTCCGTGGTTTCCCATTTTCACACCAGGCAAATGCTGGGGCTGTACCTTAATTAAGGCCACGGCCGCTTCCTTCCAACTCCTAGGCATTTCCTATCCCATCGTCGCCATAAGACCTATCTGTGTCGGTGCGACGTAAAGCCCCTAGCAAAAAAAAAATTAAGGTACAGCCCCAGCATTTGCCTGGTGTGAAAATGGGAAACCATGGAAAACCATCTTCAGGGCTGCCGACAGTGGGGGTCGAACCCACTATCTCTCGATTACTGGAAACTGGCCGCACTTAAACGACTGCAGCTATCGAGCTCGGTACTAACGAAATTAGTAAAAACTCAGCTATCGATCACCCAAGAGTGATTCTGTTCACTCTGCCATTTGTTGGAGTAAAACTACTGCGAAATTGATGTGCAGGCAACCAAGATGGCGTCAGGTTGGAATATGCGCCCACAGTAGCTGAGGCCATACGATTTTATTGTTATTCTACTATATTTATTCTGATGTTTAGACCGTGGTGATGATATTACATTTAAGAAGTTAACTGCTTGGTCATTAAGTTAATATGCCTTGATGATCTTATCATGTTTCGTTCCCTGCAACATATTAAAACTGTTAGAAACGATTTATTACTTTCAAAATCTTGCTTGATTTTTTAACTTCGCTAAAGCGTCAAAAATACTATTAAGGTAACTAAACTCGCGTTCTTTCTCCCAACTCTCACTCCTTGTCTGTCTGTTAGGTCATCAGCCCAGGGGCTGGTTGGATCCTCAAATAGCACCACCAAAGGTTATGCGGTCATAAGGAGACCCCAAAAACCAATGGCAGCACCAAAATGAGGCATACTAGGCAAGATGAGGAGTGAGGTAGTTTGCCATTGCTTTCCTCACTTGGTCAGAAAGTACTATTGCAGCATGACTGACCCTATGAGCAACACCTTTCATAAAACTCAGATGCACTAGTCATGCTCTGAATGTCATTACTCAGCACTACTCATACCTCAGCAACTTCCATATTGTCACAGCTATGGATGTTGACTGGGACTTTGGTGGAAGCTACACTTTACTCTGGCCTGTGCCAAGAGATGGATGCGAAAGTACTGTACCCATCAAGAAGTGACAGCAGGCAGATCTCACTCTTTATTGTTATTTTAGTCTCTCAGCCACCTTTTTGCTTGTCTAGAACTATGCATTTTGTCTTGGCATTTGCAGTGCTAGGTGCAGAATTACAAGCGTTCGTTTTTACTCATTTTCCAAGTTTGCTACTATTGAAATATCACCCGCAAACCGTGAATTTGTGAAGGTGACCTTAGTAGTGTATTTTATTAGTCGTTCCTTTGTTCGTTCGTAATCTGTTTTCCCTCCAGGGTCGGTTTTTCCCTCGGACTCAGCGAGGGATCCCACCTCTACCGCCTCAAGGGCAGTGTCCTGGAGCTTCAGACTCTGGGTCTGGGGATACAACTGGGGAGGATGACCAGTACCTCGCCCAGGCAGCCCCATCTGCTATGCTGAACAGGGGCCTTGTGGGGGATGGGAAGTTTGGAGGGGATAGACAAGGAAGAGGAAAGGAAGCGGCCGTGGCCTTAAGTTAGGTACCATCCCGGCATTTGCCTGGAGAGGAAGTGGGAAACCACGGAAAACCACTTCCAGGATGGCTGAGGAGGGAATCGAACCCCCCGAGGCTGAGTGAACCCCGTTCCAGCTCTCATACCACTTTTCAAATTTCATGGCAGAGCCGGGAATCGAACCCGCGCCTCTGGGGGTGGCAGCTAATCACACTAACCACTACACTACAAAGGCGATTTTATTAGTCTACATTGAGAATGCTATCCAGTCAGGTAATTCTTAATGTTTTAAACGTATTACTCGATGTAATTAAACATTTTAAAATAGAAAAGGCAGGTCCGAACCTCCACTGAGGTGTACCTGAGCCGGAGTTTACGTACGGTAGAGTTGCCAGTTCCTTTCCGCTCCTCCATTCCCTTACCCCCCACCAACAGCGAGTGACATCCCATCCAAATCTTGACCGCGCCCAACGTTGCTTAACTTGGGAGATCTCACGGCTACAGCTGTTGACTTTTAAAACAGTAAGGGCACAGAAAACATTTTCATGACTTTTGTATGAGCAATTCATAAGAAAATGAGGAGTAAGGTCATACCACATTGTACTACTCATGTCTTTGGTGTGTAAAGAAGAAGAAGAAACAGAAAAAAGAAACAATTTTCAGTCAGCAGTGATGTGGAACAAATGATTTCTAACACGTAGCTGCTGGGCAAGTGGTAACCTGAACGAGAAAGAGTGGAACAGAGCAGATGATTGTATTAGCCTACTTACTTCAGTAAACAAGGAAGGGCCAGCTAACATCTCGCTATGGCTGAGGTCACTTTGGAAAGGCGGCATCCGCGCTCTCTCCCTTTAATGAATACCGCTCTTCCTTGCGTAGCTCAGGTGCTGCAGGTGTTATGGTGCGATAGAACAGGACAGAGTTTGGAGGAGCGAATCAAGTGACCGCTCGCTGGTTGTTAGGTGACAGGGCTGCAGGTGTCACAGTCTCGCTGTAGTTACAATGTTATTTCTTCTTCTTCTTCTTCTTGTTCTTCTTCTTTATCTTCTGCCTCTATTCCCAATCCATGATGTGGTCTTGGTGTGCTAACTGTGTCAGGCATGTGTTCTTACCCTGTTATACAGCCGGATAACCTTCCTGACGCCAATCATCTCTGGAGGAATATATTCACTACCGGTATTGCGTTTTTCTGTGGTGGTTTGTAGTATACTATATTGTTTGACTGTAAGGAGATATGCATTCAGATAAACCTAAACACGACCGAGCTCGATAGCTGCAGTCGCTTAAGTGCGGCCAGTATCCAGTATTCGGGAGATAGTAGGTTCGAACCCCACTGTCGGCAGCCCTGAAAATGATTTTCCGTGGTTTCCCATTTTCACTGTGCCTTAATATTAAGGCCACTGCCGCTTCCTTCCCACTCCTAGCCCTTCCCTGTCCCATCGTCGGTGCGACGTAAAGCAAAAAAAAAAAAACAACCTAAACACGCAGTTGCGGAGCCAGAGAAATTAACCAGACACACTTAAAATTCCCGATCCTACCGCGAGTCGAACTCAGGATACTCCGAAGGCCACGCCACGACGTTGACCATTCAACCAAGCAACCGCACAGTAGTATTTACTTAATCTTGGAAGAAGTCGCCTAATGTTAAAAATCTACAGCCTGTTTCCAGTCATTCGACCGGGTCAGGTATGGAATGAATAAAGCCCGCATCTAGGGGCTAGGATAGGAATTTTGCCGGCTACCGAAGCCTGTCGTACTCCTCTGGGGTAATGATTAATGACTGACAGATGAAATGAAATTATATTGGAAAGTGTTGCTAGAATTAAAGATACCGGGCGAGTTGGCCGTGCGCGTAGAGGCGCGCGGCTGTGAGCTTGCATCCGGGAGATAGTAGGTTCGAATCCCACTATCGGCAGCCCTGAAGATGGTTTTCCGTGGTTTCCCATTTTCACACCAGGCAAATGCTGGGGCTGTACCTTAATTAAGGCCACGGCCGCTTCCTTCCAACTCCTAGGCCTTTCCTATCCCATCGTCGCCATAAGACCTATCTGTGTCGGTGCGACGTAAAGCCCCTAGCAAAAAAAAAAAAAGAATTAAAGATGACAGGGAAAACTGGAGTACCATACCAGGAGGAAAACCTGCCTCGCCTTCGCTTTGTCCACCACAAATCTCACATGGAGTGACCGGGATTTGAACCACGGAACCCAGCGATGAGAGGCCGGCGCGTTGCCGCCTGAGCCACGGAGGCTCTCACCAAATGTTATAGAAGAAAAATAAGTAAAATGGACGTCAGAGTTAAATAAACTACCGTGACATTTCACTAACTCTTTACCGAGCGAATTGGCCGTGCAGTTAGGGGCGCGCAGCTGTGAGCTTGAATTCGGGAGATAGTGGGTTCGAACCCCACTGTCAGCAGCCCAGAAGATAGTTTTACGTGGTTTCCCGTTTTCACACCAGGTAAATGCTGGGCATGTATCTTAAATAAGGCCACGGCCGCTCCCTTCCCACTCCTAGCTCCTTCCTATCCCATTGTCGTGATAAGAAAAAGAAAAAACTAACTCTTTACAGGAGAAAAAAAGAAGCAGCTGAGGCGCGTATTTTGCTACCTTTAAGACAGGTCGAATCGACAGTTCAGACCGTGGTAAACTATCGTAAGAGCCAATACGCTAAGGAGTGCAGCGGACGGCGTAAGGTTGAACTGTTGTATGATCAGTTACCATGGTTTAGCGCTGCGTTCTCCTTGCACATACAATAGTAACACATAGCTGATCTTCATTCCTGCGAAACTTACACATACAATATTGTACCAAAACAGATCGCATACGGTAAAAATTTCAAAATCATCGTGTTTGCATCTGACGTCCAGAATTATTATGAACATTCATAAACTGAACGTAAATACAATTTAAATACATTGCGACCAGTGCTTTGCTATGTCCCAGGCTTCAGACGTTGCATGCATCAGTTCGCCCGAGGTGCACAAATGTAGACAAGGAGGTGAGCCATGGTTTGTTCGTCACCGCATTCGCACAGAGTGGAGTCTCAGGCATTTTCTTTCGCTTTGTTGTTAACTTGGTCCTTCACCGACCAATTCCGGAGCATCTTGAGAGCTTTCCATGCCACCCAGTTCTCTTCGTGGCTAGGAGGGACACTTTCTGATGGTACCATTCGCCCTTAGATATAATGTTAATATATTTGTTAAAAATCGGCACGGAGATATATATGTGGTTACCGTCTATGTAGAATTAAATTCTGTCAGTTGTTCACCATGAGTGGCCTTTTTATGCTTTTCAAGTAAAGTTATAGTTTATGGAATGCTGTATCTATTTTTATTGCATAACGATGGCTGCTTGTAGAGGAAGGCCTATTATTCGCATCCTGCCCCCCGAGTGAGAGATCTCCGTCTGGCGTTGGTCTCCAAATAAACACATATTTTCTTAGAGACAAGTGCCTGAGATGCATTTTATAAAAGACTTGAAACTCGGATTCCCAGTATCATTGGCATTCGTCAATACTTACCACGTTGTTAAATCGTTTTAACCATCAAATAATAATAATTTGATAAACCACGCGTTAACATCCTCGTCCCCACGTGTTAAATGTCTAAGAAATGTTAACAGTCCTAAAATGCCTGCTGTGAATCGTGCTTTGGATGTGGAGTTGCTATATTCAGAGCTTTCGGACATAATTGACTGATCAAAGGTTTTACGACGTTGTGATTTTGAATATCTGAAGGATGAAGAATTTTTACAAAGAGATTTTTACAGAGAGATAGAATATCGAAAAATGGACCTTAGTGAGGCAGAGGACGTAATTAAAGTGAGGTTAGAATATCTCATGATCAGTCTTAGAGCTGACCTATTAAGGACATAACTCTTCCGATGTACTCTAGCCACTACCTGTTGTGTATCTTTCTACGTTGGCTTCACTGTGTTCGGAGACGTCGAGGTGTTGGAATTTTGTCCCGCAGGAGTACTTTTAAGTGCCGTTAAATCTACCGCCTCGAGACCGGCCTATTTTAGCACCTTCAGATACAACAGGACTGAGGCGGGATCGAACCCGACAACCTAGGCTTAACCATCTGAGCTACTCAACCTGGTCCAAGACACAAACATGTTTACACTTGAGGAGTATAATTTGTCTAATGAATTTTTTCTTTTCTTCTGTTCTAGCATCATCTTCATCCGTTCTATTACCAGGGCGACGACGAGGCACGTCGCTACTCGTGTGCATTACAAGGTGAGTAAACAGCGTGCTTGGCAATGTTAACAAGACCGTGGAACTTATAGAACAGTCACTCAAAAAATAATGAGCACGTGATATTGTGTAAGTTACCCGCCGGTACACTTTTCTCAGAATCAATTGAAACTACAGATATAATGTTTGTTATGAATCTTATTATTTACGTAGATAATAGCACTCTTTTTGTTGTATTTAACAAGTGATTTTACAGCATGTCAAAAACGTATCAAAGGAATACTGGCCAAAACGCTCAGTTGTATTTACTGCTATTGCTATTTCATTATTATCAACCGTAGACTGATGTTATTCGATGTAAAAGCTATTGAAGGCTTTATTGGTAACTGTTAACCTCACTCATCATTAAGATGGTTAGCATCACCTACATCACCATTATCTAGAGCCCTGCCCGGATGCGGATATCCAGTGCAGGTACTGTGCTAGTTGGATGTCTTTGGACACTTAAGACAAGATAACGATCCTGAATTTGAGTTGTAGAGCGTGATCGAACTTGCCCACACTACCGCTGAAAGTTTCCTCCTTCCTAGGATCTTGTCCGTTTAGTTTACTCTTTCAAGCTTATCTTTGGAAACATGGCCCCTTCGATTTTTTTATACAGAAATGTGTGGTAAACACAATATGCCTTTGCATTACCGCCATCTGAATAGATTTATAAGAAGTTTCACATCAAAATGCATTTTGTATTCCTTTCTCACTTCCTGAATCCTTGAATCTATCATGTTTTGTACAAAATCGTATAAATACAGACTTCACTTTTTACAGGAGAATGGAAACCCATAATTAAGGACCATGGTCTGCATCATGATGTTCTTGAGGACCATGGCCACCTGGAACACCAAGCCAGCTCACTAGCGGTGCTGCAGCAGCTACATCCTCCGGCGGTAGTGAACAAAGTGCCACCTCCTGCCGTTCTTCACCTGCAGCAGCTACATCCACCCAATATACAGCAAGAACAGTGGCTCCAGGGACATTCAGTGCAGCAAGACGTCAAAGTGGTCTTCGATGATCTCCCGAGCCAGCATGGGCTTCAGGACCTCCAGGGTCAACAGGGGCATTTCGAGCTTGGCTTGCAGTCCCCCTTGGGGCTTCATGGCCAAGTTGGCCACCAAACACATCATGAACTGCACGCTCTCCCGTCTCACCACATACCAGTCAAGCCAAACCAAATCCAACCTCATTTTGTTAACCATGTACATCAACTACAAACAGGTCCTGTCAAGTTTGAGGAGCATAATCTGCTGGTCCCTCCACCACCACCGCCTCAACTTCCTCCTCGTGCTTTCCCATGGCACAACCGCAAACCCTCAGGGGCAGCACACTTTAAGACAAATCATCTAAAGTATAAACCAAAATACAGACCCCAGTACCACAATAAGGAACCAGTGATAATACCATTGTCTGATCACGCCACTAAGCAGAACTTTGTCAATGTGCATGAGAAACCTCCCTCATTCTACGCGCAGCTAGATCACCTGAAAAACTCGGTCATTCTGGAACACGAACAGCAGTTGCTACAACAGCAGCCAACATCACACGTCGAATGGAAGGATGACTTCTTGTCCATCCATCAGGTAGTGGGTACTGGAGGAGATTCCCACGCAGTAGGGACAGAGCCAGAGCTGCTGTCATGCACAGCTTCAGGACACTATCAGGTACAAGATGCTGCCTCCGTGTTTCCTGCCACTTTGTCGGATCACACCGCGGCTCAGTCTCAGGATGCTCCTGTGGTTGTAGAGCAAGCGGAGCAGGCAGCAGCGCGTGCGCCTATAATCATACCTACCCAGGAGGCTGTGCCGATACAGGATGTACGTTCAGCGAAACAACCCAGGGGCCGCTCTCTTCCTCTGCCTCCAGGTCCCACTGTCCGACCTTCCCATTTCCCACGGTGGCCACCTCGTGCACCGGTCAGACCAGCCCCACCGCAGTATCGAGGGGCCATTTATACCTCATCTCCAAGACTTGAAAGAAGAACGGGTATTCGGCCATCCAACGACGTTTACAAGACATACTATCCAATCTACAAAGTTTTCTTGTACCGAGAGGTATCCTGATAATTTTTCTCAATCAAACATTAAACCATGAAGGATGAGAGGTGACAACATTCGTAGAACCTAGATGGCAGAATTTGACAGTTTCCTAAAATTTGAATTCTCGCAAACTTCACTGCTTGAAGACGTGTTTTTGATCTAGCTTTGCGTAACAATTGATCAAGGAATTCACAAATTATCTCCATTGAAAGATGTGTTGAAATCTAATCACAAATTGTAATTTTATCCATTACATTTTTCCAAGTCTACATGTGAGTGAAATAAAACGTTAAAACCATCTTCTCATTAGGCAGATTGTATCACGTTAAATTTTCAAAGGTATGCAAATCTAGAACTTACGCCTGTGATCTTCAATTATTATCGCCGCTTTCCTTTTACCCATGATTTTTAAACGGCATGAAAACGTCCATTACACTCAGTGAGAACTATTTTTAAACGAGGATGCTGTGAGATTTGCCATGCTGTGCAAGTCACAGAGGTTTGCCTGAATCAGCTGGTCTGATTTGGATTCCCGTGCCTTACTTTAGGATGCAATAGAAGGCCATAGAAGTGACATTTAACAATACTGATATTTATACATGTAGAAATTACGAACAATTGCTTCTTTGAGCAGTGCTGTGGGAAGGTAGGAGAGAATGTTGAAATGATAATGTTAAGTCTATATTTACATGTAAACATTATAAATAAACTGACAAGGATGGAAGTATGAAATAAGTTATAAATAGGAATAGTGACGATAAGAAACTTATTTTCAAGAAAATGGACTTACCATGATGATGTTTGTTGTTTGAAGGAGCCTAACATCTAGGTCATCGGCCCTGGATTTAACACTTCGAAAGATTGTGATAGTGCATTAATTCGCTGATTTGTTCTTGACACTACGGACTGTTTGGAATCTCGGGCAAGATATGGGATAATATTATTGTGGAATTAGCATTCGCTTAACTTATGACATGAAAGTGTCAGCAACGGGTTTTCTTACCTGCTTATTCTGGAGAATTTTCGGTTTGGAGAAGGTTTTCATTGGGAAATTATGGTCACAGTAACGGGAAACAAATGTAACAACTGATTTTTTTACAATATGCTTTTTAAGTCGCACCGACAGAAATTTTTATAGCGACGATGGGATAGGAGATGGCTAGGAGTGTGAAGGAAGTGGCCATGGCCTTATTTAAGGTAAACCCCCAGTATATGCCTGATGTGGAAATTGGTAACCACGGAAAACCATCCTCAGGGCTGTCGATAGTAGGGTTCGAACTCATCATCTACCGAATACAGGCTTACAGATACGCGGCCCATACTACACAACCAACTTGTAAGATACTGTAACAATTGTTACTCAACAACAATGAAAATAACAACTGCTACCATCCAAGACAGTTAAGTGAAATCTCACGACAGAGCAGATGGAATTTCCTACTATATAAGGAAATAATTACTAATGTTTTATTGTAATAAATGGTAATGTAGTAAATATAAGTGACAATTTGGTACCATAAGTACGCACTGGCAACTCTGTTAGCTAGCAACCAATGGGATCCAAGTAAACAGCCATTATTTCACTCCCGCCATATCTGTCAGGTTCTATCTTTTGGAATTCAGACTATAGTCCACAATGCCTAGAGTTCTTGTAGTATTTTAAATACGAGTATTAACACGGTGATGAATATCTTACATTATATTTATATTGCACACTCACACAGTACATTGAGATGCTTCACATTACATAATATGTACTTATATCATAAATTTGATGTGATAGGTCTCTCGAATGTTGCCACACTGAAGGTTTTTTATTTATATATACTTTATTACGGGCTATATATTTATATCTGTTCTATGTACATGTATACTCATTTTTATTATGTATATTATGGAGACGAGGTACAAAATGTACTGGTCTCCTACTTCTAGTCGAAATGATGTATAACGTTATATGTTGTAAATTATCATATGTTGACAATAAAACTGAAGGTAAGAGGTGAAACTAGCATCACAGTCTGAATTACACCTTTCATTTCTTCCTCTACCAAAATTCAAGAAACATTACATTCCACATGCTTAGTTTTATTCACAACTAGCATTTAGTTGCACGTACAAGTTGCAATGAGTTCTAGTGAAAAAGTTCAACGATAAATGTTTATCGCCAGTGGAACGGACTCTTGTTACGTAATAATCAGGGCGCGAATTTTGATAACGTCTCTCTTAACTTGTTTATCATATAGACTACATAACTCATGATCATGGTCCCCTCATTACAGAAATATGTACCGTATTTATTCATTTTTTTCTTTCTTTTCCATTTTGTAGTTCTAGGTAATGTTTTCAATTTTGCGTCATTATTTTGTCATGTTTTCATTATTTTCTTTTAAAATCATTTTTAGTTTTGTACACGTTATTTATTCATTTTTATGCATTTACGTTGGGTAGATCAACTCAAGAGCCTAACTGGAGAGAACTTGCAACAAGCAATTCACCATGCCTAGGGCAGAGACTCGTGGAGACAGGTTCAGTACATCCTTACGAAGGGTTAGAATAAGACACAGAAGGTAGGTATTCAACATGTCCAAATATCATGCGAGTTTTCAATAAATGAGAATACTCAAGCATCAAGCGGTTCAAAACTCAGTTCCAAAGCTCTGAAAAAGTAACCTTCTACAACCCTTATCCGTATTTCTAGCCGAGTGCAGCCCTTGTAAGGCAGACCCTCTGATGAGGGTGGGCGGCATCTGCCATTTGTAGGTAACTGCGTGTTATTGTGGTAGAGGATAGTGTTATGTGTGGTGTGTGAGTTGCAGGGATGTTGGGGACAGCACAAACACCCAGCCCCCGGGCCATTGGAATTAAACAATTAAGGTTAAAATCCCCGACCCGGCCGGGAATCGAACCCGGGACCCTCTGAACCGAAGCCCAGTACGCTGACCAGTCAGCCAACGAGTCGGACACCCTTATCCGTAATCTTTGGACATCCCATTCCCACATTGCTTCTAAACTGGATCAGCTAGGCAGCAGTTTTAAAGATGGCTGGAATTGAAGAGTATGCTCTTTTACTGGCTGCTGTCATCGAAGATGAAGAAAAAGAAAGAAACAGAAAGAGAAGACGATTCTGGATACGGGAAAATGAAAGAAGAAGAAAACTACGTGGTGAAATCCATCATTTGATTCAATAACTAAACGAAAGTGACAAGGAATTTAAAAGTTACTTTCGTCTAAGTCAGGAACAGTTTTACGAACTTCTCTCTGCTACTGAGAAAACAGCCTGCATGTTGTAAGAGGCTACTAAAAGGGAAAACAACTAAAGAATATGTACCTTGTCCGTCTCTGTAGTAGTGCAACTTGCTAGTGTTAGGGGCCTAGATAGCGGCTATATATAGGCTCTTATGAGACGGCCTAGGGGTAATTGCGTAAGATGAGAACCATATGAATCTTCCCATTGATTAAGAATTTTTCTGAGTGGTCTTCCCCCCTGGGCAAATGCTGGGGAGATAGCATCTAACTTAAGGGCGGTCTAGGGGCGATTGCCCAAGATGGCGACTGCATGCACCTTCCTAGAGGTTAGGAATTTTTCTGAGTAGTCTTCTCCTGCTGTACCGAGCGAATTGGCCAAACGGTATGGGCTAGGTCGTGAGGTCGGGTTCGATTCCTACACACAGCCCTCCTGTCAATAATTACAGCGTTGTGGTTGCTCAACTAATTAAGATAGTAATCACGTGTTCTGTTCCCAGGTTTGTTGTAACAATATTCGTTACAAGATGGTAAGTATCATTACACAAATAGGCTGTTGTGTTTGCCGGAATATTTTTTGAATTCTAAACGAATATCGACAGAAGATTCAGTCGCAGCATTTACTATGGACTAGTTCGTGAGGCCAGCAAAAGACGGTAAGTATCATCAAGAAGGCGAGCGCCATCTAGCGTTACAGAGTAAGCGTATACCATTCTGTAAAAAAATCTCCGCAGCGAGAGAACGCTGTTCAGAGTTATTTGCTTTTCGGATGGGGACGTAAAGCTTTATGCTAACCTCACAATGCTCTTCGATAGAAATGTGTTATACCACCTCCCTTTTTTCACATGCAAGTATCTTAAATAATCAAAATGTAATTGATAAATTAAGTGTGTGTTTGCGTGTAGTGATGTGTGTAAGGGCTACCTCACAGCAATTGCTTATCCTACAGTCAATTCTATATTTTTGTGTGCGTTCAGTTTTACGATAGAGTGTGCTGTGTGCATATAACATTAAAGAAATAGTTTGTTATCATGTGTAGACTGTTGTTATCTCACACATCAGAGAGTTTCAGTGTTGTTTTCAATGTATGTAATTCTTTTATGGCAACTGCGTTATGAATCATGTGTAGACAGCATACAAAAAAAAGGAGTGAGGTATTTTTATTCTTGCAATTATCCAGTGAGATTCCATATATTAGAGTTTTTATTCTGACGATAAACGGAGAGAACAGGGTACAAAGTCGATGTGATGCATGTATTATTCTAATGCTGAACAGAGAGAGAGATCAGAGTTTGAATCACGATTTCTTTATGTTTGCATCATAAAAAGTTGATGTTATATAGGAGAGAGAGGTAGTTTTATTCCATAAAATCATCATCTGCCTGCGTGTCAGTTTCTCTTGTTTTTTATCAACAAGATACCGCGCGTCCTCTTCGTCCTATCATATAATCAAGGTAAGTGTTTTTCTGTTCAGAACACGATAGGGATGTACAGTATGATGACTATTAAAGTCTTTACTGTTAGACAACAACACACTATATATATGTTCTAAACATGAAAGAAATGGATGCTCTGGGATACATCATTTCCCGTCCTCTGTAACAACATGTTTTATCTTGTTCAGGAAGAAAGGTCACTCGTCGGATGGAGACATAAAGCCATAGCGATGGTGTAGTTTTGCGCTTCCTCCTATTAACAACATGTTTTATCTTGTTCAGGAGGGAAGGTCACTCGTCGGATGGAGAAAAAAGCCTTAGCAATGGTGTACTTTTGCGCTTCCTCCTATTAACAACATGTTTTATCTTGTTTAGGAAGGGAAGTCACGCGTCGGATAGAGACGTAAAGCCTTAGCAACGGTGTAGTTAGGCCTCCTCCGAGGGGAAGGGCATCTGTTCGTAAAACTGTAGGTAGGAGGAGGATGGATTGAGCTAACCTCTGTAACTGTGAGGAGGAGGAGGAGGAGGAGGAGGAGGAGGAGGAAGAACGCGGCTATGTTCCGTCGGAGGAGGGAGGATTAAGCTAACCTCTGTAAAGTTACGTTGTCGAGAAGGGCAGTTAGCCCAGAGAACTTAGGCCGCCATTCTAAGATAGTGTCGAGAAGGGCATCTTACTACAAAACTATAGCCCAGTAAGGTTAGACCCCTCCAAGATAGTGTCGGAGAAGTGTCATGTCGAGAAGGGCAGCTACCCTTAATCCTATGATATTAGGCCCCCTCCAAGAGGGTGTCGGGAAGCGGGTAGCATTAAAACCATAATCCACTAAGGTTAGACCCTCCTCTAAAATGGTGTTAGCGAAGGGGGATGTCGAGAAGGGCAGCTAGCCTTAATCCACTGAGGTTAGGCCCACCCAAGATAGTGTCATGTCTAGAAGGGCAGCTTGCTTTAAAACTATAATCCTCTCTCCAAAAGGGTGTCGGAGCGGTCATGTCGAGAAGGGCAGCTTGCACTAAAACTATAATCCAGTGAGGTTATTTCAAAATTCCGCGACAAAACAAGTGCACGTGGTTAGGACCTGACAAGGTAACAGCAGTGAGGTTAACCACACGTTCAAATCAAGTGCACGTGGTAAAAGATGACAGCTGTCGTCTCAACAGCTGTCCGAATTCCGCGCCCCTACTTGGTGTGGATTCCAAATTCCGCACGCCCACATGCTTAAGATGGCAGCAGTGAGGTTAGATAGTAGCTCTGAGGTTAGCAATGTTCACTTGTTTAAAATTCGCGCCCATGTGGTTATGACCTGTCAATATGACAGCTGTTGAAAGCGCGCGGATTTTAAATTCCGCACCCTCTACGTCGTTAAGATGGCAGCAGTGAGGTTAGGCCCTGTTAAGATGGCAGCACTGAGGTTAGCCACGTTCACTTGTCTAACATCCACGCCCACATGGTTAGGACCTGTCAAGATGGCAGCTGTCAAAAGCACGTGGATTTCAAATACCACAACCCCTACGTCGTTAAGATGGCGGCAGTGAGGTTAGGCCTTGTTAAGCTGGTAGCACTGGGGTTAGCCACATTCACTTGTTCAAAATCCACGCCCACGTGGTTAGGACCTGTAGATATGGCAGCTGTCAAAAGCATGTAGATTTTAAATTCCGCGCCCCTACGTGCTTAAGGTGGCAACAATGATGTTAGGCCCTGTCAAGATGGCACCAGTGAGGTTAGCGACCTTCACATGTTCAACAAGCGCACGTGGCTAGGACCTGTCAAGATGGTAGCTGTCAAAAGCACGTGGATTTTAAATTACGCGCCCCTGCGTGCTTAAGGTGGCAACAATGAGGTTCAGCTTAGTCAAGATGACAGCTGTGAGGTTGTCGATGTTCTCTTGTCCGAAAAAGTAAGGTTATGGTCCATCAAGATGACAGCTGTCATATTCACAGCTGTCAAAAGTTCACGGCTTTGTTTACAAACAAGACCACGTGGTAGTGACATCACGGTCACGTGGACATGACGTCATGGGGTCAATGACCTTTGGCCGGGGTCAATGACCTCGTGGGAAAATGCTGACAGAGCACCCATTATTTCAGTAGCATCACAGCTCATACTACTGGCCTGCCATTGTAATGTAAACTTCTCATCTCCACTGTGCATGGCAGAAGGTAAGTGAACCTGCCGTTATCATCACAACTCTGCAATTCACACCTTACATTGGAAACAACGTATTGTAACCGTTCATCACCACGCCATAGGCATGTTATGACGCCTAGTTAACAATATATGCCGTTTTGCGCAACATTCTGAGACATATAGTGTCGTAATTAGCAATTTACGCCCAGCCGGGATACGAGTTGCGGTACGCAAACTCGAGGGGGTGCAGGTCTAATTGCTTGAACCCAGCAGAAGAAGGCGCATTACAGCGTAACCTTGGAATTGCGCTCTCACTTCGAGCGAGAAAGAAGGAAGAGAGGACGCTACGCGTAGAAGAGTATTTGGTCAGCAAGGCGTGTTAACTCCAAGAAATAAAAATCCTTACCGATTTACTGGCACATTCATTAGTGCCAACCCACCATATTTAACTAATAATAATAATAATACTAATAATAATAATTTTGAGATAACCCATGGAAATTTACGAGTAAGGACTCATTTGAACCGGGGTATTTTATGAAAATTGATGATGTATGAAAACGCAATACTTTGATGATGATGATGATGATGATGATGCTTGTTGATTAAACGGGCCTAATATCGAAGGTCATCGGCCCCACGCAATACTTTAAGAATGGACCGGCAACGGCGCACATCATACAGCAGTGCGTAGATCGAGGCCAAGTGTTAGGATCTGGCAACGTGAGAGAAAAGTGGGAGTCACCACGAGATAATCCATGACGCGTGCATTTATGAAACGGCCCAACGATCAGATCTACATGAAAATAGATCAGTGTAAAGTAGGAGCCAAGAGCTACAATTTTATTATTCTCACGACGCTGAAAGATCAAGATTAGCGGAGCAAATTTCCGTATATGGGCGTGGTTAACCCTTTCCATAGTCGCCACGGCTATGTCGCTATAAAAGTAACCCAGAATTAGCTCCATCACCCCCATTCTAATTTGTGCGGTCGTAGTACTTACGTGTCGGAGTGAAACTGTGCAAAATGGATAACAGTGTGTGAAGTGCAGTGTTGAAGAAATATATATGAGCGCGGTACAGATATCGCGAAAATAAGCCGTGTGGTATGAAACAAGTACAGTAGTGATGAAGAGAGGTGTTATTTTAAGTTTTACTCCTATAAATGTTTACGACTTCAGTGATGGCTCGTAAAGTAATTATCAAAGAACGGGCCAACGCATAAGGTCTCTCAGAATTAGTGAGACAGCCGATTACACTCAGTGATTAGTGGTGGCCGAATTTAAGGCATTTGAATAGTGAGTGACGCTCAATGATTTGATAGAACGGAATTCTCGATAGAAAAACGTCTGCGTACTCCATGGACACTCATGTTAATTAACGGCAACATTAATCAGGTCGTGTAATAAAAAGGGAATGAATAGTGACTTACAGAGATTTACCGCTTTTCAGGTTAGTCCACTTGAATCAATGAGTGGGTCTAATCACTGGTAGGTTATTTGAAAACACGAAGTATTCATTAAACGATTTCCCATTTTTACCTGTATGTTCTTGAGTGATCATCGAACTCAGGATTGGAATCAACTAGAGCCGCGCCTGAGTGCCTGCATTCATCTCTTCAGGGAGCGTCGACATATTCCAACAGTAGAAGACCACAGTTCAAGACATCATGGATGACACCATGAGGAAGAGGAACCAAGGACTATCTACGAGTGAATATGCCGTAAAGGAAGCCTAGAAACCCCAGGTGTACCCTCAAGATGACTACAGGCCACACACAATGTCGATGAGTACATTTTTTAATATACTAGGCATGAAATTTGTATGGTCGCATACCGATACGATTTGCATATATCAATCTTGTTTATTTTACATAATTAGTAATATTAAATGTAGGGGACACTATACGCGTGTTACTAGGAAATATTATTTTAATAATCTAATTAGGATTGTCTTCTGTGATTTAAGGATAATCACTAAATTTCAGCGGGCTTATTTGCATGGATTAGTACGTAAGGTCCCATTAAGCTCAGGTGCGTGTGAAGCATACTCTTAAGGGTCGAACAGCAATTCAGCTGAATTTATAATTCCTTCCTAATTTTTGTAACTGGTATGAATCTTCATAATAGTTTGAGTATATACTACGTATTTTCTGCCTGCTGTCATTTCTTGATGGTCACAGTACTTTTGCTTTGCATCCATCTCTTGGCACAGGCTAGAGCAAAGTGTAGCTTCCACTGAAGTCCCAGTCTCATCCATGGCTGTGACAATATGGAAGCTGCTGGGGTATGGGTGGTGCTGATTAATGACATTCAGAGCACAACCAGTGTGTCTGAGTGTCATGAAAGGTGTTGCTCATAGGGTTAGTTGTGCTACAATAGCACTGTCTGGCCCAGTGAGGAAAGCAATGGCAAACTACCTCACTCCTCATCTTGCCTAGTACGCCTCATTTTGGTACTGCCATTGGTTTTTGTGGTTTCCCTATAACTGCATAGCCTTTGGTGATGCTATTTGAGGATCCAACCAGCCTCTGGGCTGATGACCTAACAGACAGACACTACGTATTTGCTTCACATGGTAATGCATGCATTTTCATAATTCCCCTAATAATTAAGAATATGATCATCGAAGATGTACAAGCCCGAGGTGCAACTTATGAAATATATAAATGCGCGAGTGAGGTAGTGTAAGTTAAACACCTGTTGACTAGAACCCTCAAATGAATGAATAAGCAGGATGTGAGGTGCAATGACGTGAAGGCAGGGGAATTGATGCTTGTGAAATATTCGAGATGACAGAATGAAAAGAATTAGAATAATTATGGTTATCGCGACGTATTGTGCCCTACAATGCTTTTGGTTCCCGTCAAGCGAATGCTGAGCTCGAACCAAGAGCACCATAGTGAACAAAACTCCCACAAGTGTGGGCTCGTGCACATCTCTTACCTGCATTACATATCCATCCACAGCAACTCAGTCGCACATGTCTCAGGGAAATTGGGTAAAGATAATAGAGGGCAAGACATGATTAAACACGTGGATATGCAAGATAGCAAGGTAAGAACAACCAAAAGTAAATGAAATACAGGAAACAATGCTGCATTCACAGTGAACATAAATGGATTTATTACAATTTAAAGAAAATATCCAAGTATTTACAAGACGTAAAATCTCAAATAACATTTTTATTTTTGTCATTAGTTTGTCGCAGATGCCTTCCATGTCACTAGGTTATCGTATCGCCAAGCTGGAACAAGCATGAATCACGGAATAAGTCAAAAGTAACGAGAAAGGATCCTTATCTGTACAAATGCAAGTCAGAAGTGCCATCTCCTCAACATGAAAAATATAGTCTCACAGGACCTCGAACCCAAGGTCGTCTAACAACGAACAAAAATATACATAGCCTGAACTAAATGAAGGTTCACAGTCCAGCATACATAAGGCCCCAAGACTCGTCAATAAAATCGCGGAAATTACAGCTACGTCAGCAGGTAGTTAAATAAACAAGTAGCAAGACTAAACCAGAGCCATGCAGACAAAAAAGGCGACCCCCTGCTGGCTACACAAGGTCGCGGCCGGGGAAGGCTCTCCAGGCTAACACTTGAGTTCGTGCAGACAGCAATATTACTCACCCTAGCCGGTGACGTAAAACTTGACTTCCTTAAACTCACAAAAAACAACGAGATGTGTGTCGGCCCCGCTGCCCTTCGGGAGTGCTCAGCTGATCGGATAACAGCATACCTCTTGCGTTCCTCAATTCACTTCAATAATCACATAACAGGCCATTCTTAGCGCCGAAATCATTCAACCACTATCATATCTCTGCCTCCATTGGGCGTATCCATAAATCACGTTCTCTGATATCTGCCTCCACGGGCTCATCCATAAGTACACAATGACTCACTTCCCTGGCGCTACTACAGCCAGACGAATGCGGAATATTCACCTTACAATGTTCATTATTTCTCTGCGCTCGGCATAACTATAACAAAACGTGTGATCAGCTAGAAGTTGATGTAAAGATATCTCAAGCAATCGGGCATACACACCCATCCCCGTTAGCCCATGTGAGTCAAGGACTAAGTCAACATCTCCTCAGAATTACGTACAATCCCAAATAAGTATAGGCTTCGCTGCACTAACTACAGGATCTGGTCAAGAGACCCAGCAAACAGACCCAGAGGGAACAGATACCGCAAAATAAAGAAATAAAAACATCAAAATTATACAAGTGGGAAAATACAACCTACTGCCTGTCCCACTATCCTGAGTTCGAGGTCTGTACATGATTACTCTAACCAAAGCGTTATTTACATCAGACAGCTATAGTTGTGGCTGACGGCCATCCTGAATCTACTTTCAATAATTTACATGCTTAGAACTAATTGGAGCGATCTAACCTGGACGTATCGATGGCATTGCGAGGCACCCCTCTGTGGACTCCTGTAGTTTACGGCATTTTGACAATTGTCGTCGCCGGTATCACAGGTGTGCGGATTACTGGATCCATGATGGCTGATGAAGGCTTCTTCTGCAGCTTCCTCGAAGGTTGTGAGGTGTCTCCTTCGGCGTCGTGATGAGCACGCCTTCCTGGTGTCCCCACGTCGATGCTCTGGGTCTTGACAGCTCCCGTCTTCTCCAACTCGCCGTACTTCTTTCTCGTTCTCAGCGTGTCGTTGCTCCCGCTAGCCGGTGAAGGGAAAATTATTGTCCCACCTAGATCGTGCCTGGTGTTTACGACTCGCAGCTCAGATGCTAGTCTCGGAGTTAGCTCGTCGTCTTATCACGCAGTCCCGACAGCAAGACAGTCAAAGAAAGAATCTCATGCACTCTGCGGCTCTATATTTATAATGAGGCTGGCTTACCCACGCCAACGAGTTAGCGGCGATTTTCTCCCGCCCGCGGCACGATGCGTACACACACAATGCGCGCCAAGTACTTCACTTACCTGTGCATTTCTAATTATAATCGTGTAGCATATCAAAATTTAGCAAAAATTACAGAGGTTGCAATTTTCTCATCAAATCAAATGCATCTCTTCTGTCCTCACAGATATAAATTAATTTCTTTCTTCGCTCCAAATCCTTTGTTGGCACGCTACATAGGTGACGTGTTTGGCGTCCTCTGCCTACAGTTAAGAGCTTCGCTTGGGGTAATAAATTTATCTTATGAGATTCTAGAAACTTCATAATTATATAGCTGCTTTCTTCCCACGAGAACTGCTCACACTCCACTTCTCTCATGTAATAAATTAGTATACGAGTATTTTCTGTGTGGTCTCGAATATTCCAAATATCGCAGGCTAAAATCATGACTATAAAGACAATGAACGGAATGGTTCAGTATTGAGTTGGCCTGAATATGGCCAGAATAATGAGAGATAAGAATTGGCAACCTCTGAATAATTATATACTTGGAAACAAGTAAAATGAGAAGCGAAGAAAGAATTAGAGAGTGTCCTTGTTGCCCAGCTGGTTGAACGCTGCCCACAGTAAGAGGGAGAGATTTACGACGTAAAAGGGTGCCTGGTCCCGTATGCGGACCGAGTCGTCTTTAAGAGCTCTCAGAACAGTAGCACTGGTAACCTCCTTCGTTCACCACCGCATTAATAATCCCATGCCAATGATATATTATGACCAGCGTTGAGAATTTTATGAGTCTGTAATGGACTGATTCCTCCCCATTTTATCTATTAAATTCGCTCTTGATGGGAGTTTCAGATTTTGCACCTTGGAAGCTAGTGAACGTGGGTTCGACCTGAATCGGATGATGAATTTGAGCTGACACCATATGGCTTGACTAGGCCATATCTTCAAGATGTATTGTTTGTCAATGTATTTACTAGTGATTGTTTATTTCTTTGTATAATGTATTCATGTATTTATGTTGTTCTTAAGTGTTTTATGGTAATGGGTAGGAAATCACCGTTGTAGTGATCCGCTTCGTACATAACAGGGTCAGGTAAACCCAGAAATACGTGTATGTGTTCAATATAATATGTAATTGATTTAGTCAGGTAGACCGTGTGTTCGATGTGTGGCGGTGTGATTTCGTGGGTAGAAAATTGTACGCAGTCATATCTATGGGAAATTCCATAACCATGACGGATATGGCTTAACGATAAATGCCATTGCATATTTTTGTCAATTCAATCAATGAACAGATATCATCAAGTATCATTGCTAGGTGATAGAATAAATCTGTGTTTGTGTAAAGTGTACACATTATTAGTGCGCGTTAATAAGACGATATAAGGTATGCCAAAATGATGGCCAAAAACAGAACATAAATGGAAAGGACATTCCGGCATTCTGTATACAAACGATTTATGTAGATAATAACATGGCATTATCCCGTGTAATTTTATCGTGTGATTCTATCAGTTTAATTAAATTCTTTGTAAATATTGGGAACAAAACTCTTCTCATTTAATGGTATGAGTGCATTCCTCTTACTTTAGAGAAAAGCCTACTTTCGATATATTTAATGTAGTGAACATTTTTCTTTTACGAACAATCCACTGACCTAGATGCTCTTGAGCTTTAGTCGTAGATACAATGAAAGTAGGGAAGACGAGACTTCCAGTCCCGGGAACTGATTTCCGAAGATTCTCATCCAAGGAATTCCATTCATACTGTATATTTATTTGTGAAAGTGAAGCATTTAAATGATGCCCTAATATGCACGGGAAGGGTACAGTATGGGGACCTCCCCATGCTGTTTTTCGGATAAAGCTAAGCGACATACAATTTAACGAAAATATTATTCACTGCATGTACAGTAATTTACTTCGATATCAGTATACAATGTAGAATACCATCGCGAAGTACGGGTACATTTGCTACTTACGAATTAAATTTTGAGTAAGTAATATCTTCCCTTCATATTTCTGGGGTCGTTTTCTTGATCATTTTATACCATTTTTGAGGAATTTTAGATCATTTATATGTCATCAAAATCCTGGGCCCTCTGAATGATATTAGTAGAACGTGTATTAAGATTATTTATTCCTATGGATTTATTTAGTATTTTTACTACTTTAAGTTTCTCTGCACATATTTTATTCCTACACATTTACTTTTACCTCTTCAAAAACGTTTTTTACTGCGCTGAAAAGTGCTTACGCTTGACTAGTATATTGTTTTCCTTCTGAGCCCCAGTTTCGAGCTCCTAGCTTGGAATCCTAAGAGAGTTTCTAGGATCCTTCGGTCCTTGAGGTATCAGATTCTCTGGCACAAAGATTTTTAAGTGTACCTGAAAGTTCCTCATTAGTTCAAGTCTATTTTCATTTGTATCCTTATATTACGTTTATACACCGGTACATTCTGATTTCAATTGATTATCATAGGTGAGAAGGATTTATTTATTTATTTATTTATTTATTTATTTATTTATTTATTTATTTATTTATTTATTTATTTATTTATTTATTTATTTATTTATTTATTTATTTATTTATTTATTTATTTATTTATTTATTTATTTATTTATTTATTGTTCTTCTGAAGGTCAGAAAACTCCGCCTAGCAAAGAGCTACTTCCCAGATTTGAAAACAGGCAGTGATCTACCTAGAATGTCTTACAAATACGAAGTGTGATGAAATAAATGTCATTTCCTTACAGCATGGAGGAGGATAATTATTTAGTTTATTTTCCGGATTGAACCGTGTAGTTGTTTTCTGTACATTACGAACAGTTTGCCGACGTTTCAAATACATTGCAGTATTCTTTGTCAAGGGGACTGAAATACGCCTACTCGATCCGAGATCCTATACAATAATTTATATATCCTGGCTTACGTCAGCCAGAAAGTCTAGGATATACTGCATAAGACCAAGAAAATCTAACTGTGCTAAATCTGTAGAACACGATGGTAGAAGTATAATAATAACAAGTTTGAGTTTTGTGGTTCCAACAGACCGATGAATCCTTTATTTGTTACAACATTTTCTTTGTATGGACGTTCGGAAAGCTGTTATTGCTAGACATGCATCAGATGTGGAGGACTTCTGATAAACGTAGGGGAAGTCCGGGCAAAGTGAATAAACTAATTTATATCAATTTATTTCTGTAATTACGAACGACAATGACATGAACTTTACTGTAATTGTTCCTTGTTATCTTTCCATTTATTTGATATAAAAAAAGAATCAATTATTAAGCAATTCATAGTTAAAATTTGGTATAAAGTAATTCTAGCACATTATTCACTTTGCCCACATAGCCGGGCAAAGTGAATATTCACATGCGGGCAAAGTGGATAACGAAATACATTGTTTAAAAGTGGGAATGTTAGTACTAAGAAAATATATATTTGATATTTGCATACAAATGGAATTCAGAAATTTGTTTTCAATAGTTTTTATAGCGTTCACAGTTTACTTGTCATACCTAGTTTCACAAAAAAGAGAGAGCAAATGAGCTCACATTCAATACACTGAAAATTAATCACTCTTACTCCGTTCCTTTAAGTGAAATCTAAACATTATATCACAAGGTCCATATTGAACAGAGTAATTGCTGTTATATTGTTTCTGTTTATTTTTTCCCGTAGAATACTGCAGAATCGATCAATTTGAGGACGATTAAACCTGCGAACCCTTGCAACTGATGTTGGTTCTGGTATCCACAATACAATTTCGGGATGTCAACTTTGAAACCCCTTCAGCCAGTAAACTCCAGCATCTTGAAGGGCAAGGGATTTTATTCCTATTGGCAAAATCATAAGCCAATTTCATAAATTCCTATCTTGTAAGTTCATAAAAGAGACTGAACATTTCTATCAAATAGTCAACCAGTTCCAGTTCTTGTCGCTCACTGAAAACTATTCTAAATTTGCCTAACTGCTTCTTGCTAGAGCCGGATTTGTAGTGCCGGCACAGCGTAGAAAAATGCAGATCGTATTTTGTAGCAATGGAGTTAATAGGATTTGTCCTACATTCCTCCAGAGCTTTCTTCATCGTTCCTTCGGACCAGCTGCCCTGATGACTGGTTCGTCTGCAATTGTAAACCATCTGCAAAAAAATGTGCAATATTCAGATTTTTATTGATACACTTGACGTTAATTTTTTCATGTTATTTATTAATTGTTAAAATTAATCTGCTTTGAACAGGTTACAAACCTACTGGCCCTACCAGTTTACACTGGTCTGCGCGCTAAAATAAATAAATAAATAAATAAATAAATAAATAAATAAATAAATAAATAAATAAATAAATAAATAAATAAATAAATAAATAAATAAATAAATAGTTCGATATTTCTATCAAGATTAAATATTATTCACTCCAAAGTAATTATGAACAAAGTATTCAACAATATTAACCTGCCCGGGCAAAGCGAATTAATATCCGCCTTGCCCTATCCACTTTGCCCAGCTGTGTTCCATTAAGGAAATCGTGACTGAAAGCTTAAATATAATGCAGCAAGAAGTAAGCAAAGTGTGTGCATAAGTGGTTGGGAAGAACACTAAAATACAATTTAATCACTTTTAAAATAGTTAAAAATATCTATGAACAACAGCGTGTTTCTTACCTTGATAAAATTTTAAGGAATATTGCAAAAAATCTTCTAACACTTCCAGTCTCACTCTGTTTACCACTGCAGTCTTTGTACCACTGATTCTTATGTCTCCAGCAGATTACAGAACTTCCTGCAGAAGCAACTCAGCGACACCTAGCGTAATTTCCCGTAAATTTTACTTATTCGCTTTGCCCGGTCTTCCCCTATATTCCCTCAGGTATCACAATCGTTGGTATTTGCTTCTTCAAAAGGTTGTCTCTGTTTCTGGGAAAACTTGTTCAATTAATGTTTCTCAATAACCTTAAAGTCATAAGAAAATACATACATACATACATACATACATACATACATACATACATACATACATACATACATACATACATACATACATACATACATACATACATACATACATACATACATACATACATACATACATACATACATACATACATACATACATACATTCATTACCACTTAAACGTTTTTGAACACTCTTGGGTTTCTTAGATAATGGGTAGTGTTAATCAAACAAAACCAAATTCATATTACTAAAGATGAAACTCCATTGAAACACCAATACATTACATTATTCTACATTCGTTTCATGAAAGATGAAGCATAGATGACCCTTAAGGGAACACTTTCCTAAAGTTGTTTTGTAACTCACCAGATGTCGCTCTACCGTGGCTCTACGCCTCTGTATTCGGGAAACGAGATATGGCTGGACCTCACTGCTGGCTCGTATCAGCGACTACATAGGTATTGACATCAAAGGAAGTTAAGCACTTCACAAGCAAGCTTAACGTATGCATTGTTTTGTGTAGAAAAATGCAGTAATGGAGATATTAAAATGGGCAAAAGAAGAGAACATTCAACGGAATAAAAGGCTGCCATAGTTTCCTTACACACACCCTTTTAGTACTCATTGTGAATTAGTTTAATATATTCAAATTTCAGAATTTCAGAGATTTTTGAAGCTTCGTGTTTAAACTGTCAAAAATATTATTGTGTATATTTTTCTTCAATTTCTTATTTAACTTATCCAGTTCGATCTTATTAATTTCTTTCTTTTGCGCTGTTCAATTTTATGGGCGGTAACTTGGCAATTTTAAAATTATTCTGCAAAGTCGCCAACAGTTAGAGAATAGTAGTAGTCATTATAATATCCGGCTTAAGCGGACGGGTACAATAGCTTGCGTGAAATAGCAAAGCAAGGACATGTGTCTACTACTAAATGTTTTCATTCCTGCCCTGAAGGGGAGAGGTGGGCCTCTTAGACGGTGATGCCGTCTCTCAGGCCGGGAGTTGTGAGCGTGAATCAATGTCAGTCAATACTGATCTGCATTTAGGGCAGTCGCCCAGGTGGCAGATTCCCTCTCTGTTGTTTTCCTAGCCTTTTCCTAAATGATTTCAAAGAAATTGGAAATTTATTGAACGTCTGCCTTGGTAAGTTATTCCAATCCCTAACTCCCCTTCCTATAAATGAATATTTTCCCCAATTTGTCCTCTTGAATTCCAACTTTATCTTCAAATTGTGATTTTTCCTACTTTTATAAACGCCACTCAAACTTATTCGTCTACTAATGTCATTCCACGCCATCTCTCCGCTGACAGCTCGGAACATACCACTTAGTCGAGCAGCTCTTCTTATTTCTCTCAATTCCTACCAACTCAAACTTTGTAACATTTTTGTAACGCTACTCTTTTGTCGGAAATCACCCAGAACAAATCGAGCTGCTTTTATTTGGATTTTTTCCAGTTCTTGAATCAGGTAATCCTGGTGAGGGTCCCATACACTGCAACCATACTCTAGTTGGGGTCTTACCAGAGACTTATATGCCCTCTCCTTTACATCCTTACTACAACCCCTAAACACACTCATAACCATGTGCAGAGATCTGTACCCTTTATTTACAATCCCATTTATGTGATTACCCCAATGAAGATCTTTCCTTATATTAACACCTAGATACAATGGTCCCCAAGGAGATGATCGGAGAAGGTTCGGAGTTTGGCGGCCGTAGCCTATACTAGGAACTGACTCAGCATTCGCCTTAGTGCGGGAGAATGGAAAACCACGAAAAACCTCAGGACAGCCGACAGTGGGGACCAGCAGTGAGGTCCAGCCATATCTCGTCTCCCGAATAGTAGTATAATTGGATGGTTCTGGGATTTACAGCTAGATGCTCTTCTTAGATTTTAAATCGCTGTATCACGAACTATTGTTTTACAGCTGGATGCCCTTCCTGACGCAAAACTAAGATTTTTAAATCGCAAGAATTTGTTTTAAGACTAGTTGCCCTTCCTGACGCAAAACTGGCAGTATCTAGCCTCTTACATCATACACTATTGTTTTCGACCGGTTGCCCTTCCTGACGTCAAAGAACTCAGATTAAGAATCTGTTTTACAACTTCTAACACGAGAATCGGGGATTTACAGCTAGATGCACTTCTTAGATTTTAAATCGCTGTATCACGAACTATTGTTTTACAGCCGGATGCCCTTCCTGGCGCAAAACTAAGATTTTAAATCGCAAGAATTTGTTTTAAGACTAGTTGCCCTTCCTGACGCAAAACTAGCAGTATCTAGCCTCTTACATCATACACTATTGTTTTCGACCGGTTGCCCTTCCTGACGTCAAAGAACTGGGATTAAGAATGTTTTACAACAAGTTGCTCTTTCTAACATGAGAATCGGGGATTTACAGCTAGATGCTCGCCGGATGCCCTTCCTGACGGCATAAGTTGCCCGGATTTGAATCGCGGTATCCATCATTGTGTCTGACTTGCATGTATGCAAGCTCACGCGTATTTTTTTTTAGCTGAGATATCATGCTACTTCCGTTCGCCAGCTAGAGCGGAAACTCGCAGTACTGCGTCTATTTCGTCTTACAACTTGGAGGAGACAACATGTGTACATATAATTTATGATCTTTCACCCCCAATATTTTTTTTAAAAAAACATGTAAGTATGTAGTATCTCGCAACATTCTTATCCGTGTGTGTATCAGTGTTCTAGTCGTGTTGCAATTACTAAGCGAGTGACCCGAGCGAGTTGGCTACGCAGTGTGCTTTCTTGATTTTCGTATGACATATATCAGTGTATTTGCAATTACTAAGCGTCTTAGCAGTGCGATGAACGAGTTAGCTACGCGGTATAGATTTTTATTTTCGTGCTAAGCAAATCATTTGAAGTGTTGCCGAGTTAGCTATGCGATATGTGCACAGTGTGTTTTTGATTTTCATACTAGGCAAGTGATAGGCGAGATAGCTATGCGATATGTGCACAGTGTGTGTTTTACACTAGGTAAATCATTGAAGTTGTACTTTTGCTCTGAACACATCAAACAATGTTCTTACAGTATTCGATTCTAGTCTTGCTATGCTTCAATCTAATTTTCTTAGAACAAAGGTATCCCCTAACATGTTGTATCGGATCACATGTTAAGGTTAACGACATCGAGTGCAGTGTTCGATTCTAGTCTTGTTATGTTTCAATCTAATTTTCTTAGAACAAAGGTATCCCCTAACATGTTGTACAGTGTTCGGTTCTACTTGTTTAGTGATCTGAACACATCAATCAATGTTCTGATCACATGTTGTATCGAGTGCAGTGTTCAATTCTAGTCTTGTTATGTTTCAATCTGATCTTCTTAGAACAAAGGTATCCCCTAACATGTTGTACAGTGTTCGGTTCTACTTGTTTAGTGATCTGAACACATCAATCAATGTTCTGATCACATGTTGTATCGAGTGCAGTGTTCAATTCTAGTCTTGTTATGTTTCAATCTGATCTTCTTAGAACAAAGGTATCCCCTAACATGTTGTACAGTGTTCGGTTCTACTTGTTTAGTGATCTGAACACATCAATCAATGTTCTGATCACATGTTAAGGTTAACGACATCGAGTGCAGTGTTCGATTCTAGTCTTGTTATGCTTCAATCTAATTTTCTTAGAACAAAGGTATCCCCTAACATGTTGTACAGTGTTCGGTTCTACTTGTTTAGTGATCTGAACGCATCAATCAATGTTCTGTTCACATGTTAAGGTTAACGACATCGAGTGCAGTGTTCGATTCTAGTCTTGTTATGTTTCAATCTGATCTTCTTAGAACAAAGGTATCCCCTAACATGTTGTACAGCGTTCGATTCTACTTATGTAGTGTTCTGAACACACCAAACAATGTTTTAATCACATGTTGAAGTTAACGACATCGAGTACAGTGTTCGATTCTAGTCTTGATCACTTATTTTGTGTTCTGAACACATCAATCAATGTTCTGATCACATGTTGTATCGAGTACTGGCTGTCTCATAAGGAGCTATGTATAGCCGCCATCTTGCGTCCGCCATCTTGCGCAAGCATCCTTAGGGGCGTCTCTAGCCATCTTGTGCAAGGATCCTTAAGCCGCCTCATAAGAGCAACCACCATCTTGCGCAAGCATCCCTAGGGTGTCTCATAAGGAGCCTTGTATAACCGCCATCTTGCGCAAGCATCCCAAGGGCGTCTCATAAGAAACTATGTACAGCGATCATCTCGCATAAGCACCTTTAAGGAGTCATGTATAGCCACCATCTTGTGCAATTAGCGTCGAGAGATGGCTGCTGCAGAATTTTTCTTTTTAAATTATCCGCCACCATTTTTCAACTAAAGAGTGTAGCACTGAGGTTTGCGATGTAAGATGGCGGATGACAGCTGACAAAAAGCGCGTGAGTTTGTTTACTAAACAAGAGCACGTGGAATTTGCCGCCACCACAGTTCAACTAAAGATGGCAGCACGGTGCTCTGTGGATTAAAGATTGCGGATGACAGCTGACGAAATTACCCGCAGCACAGTGCTCTATTGATTAAAGATGGCGGATGACAGCTGTCAAAAAAGCACGTGGCTTTGTTTACTAAACAAGAGCACGTGGAATTTACCGCCACCACATTTCAAAGGTATCTAGCTAAAGAGTACAGCACTGAGGTTTGTGATGCAAGATGGCGGATGACATCTGTCAAAACGCACGTGGAATTTGTCACCGGCACAAAGAGGGCAGCACGGTGCTCTCTGGGGGTTGACAGCTGTCAGAAAAGCACATGGGTTTGTAAAGCGTGTAGAATTTACCACCACCACATAGAGGGCAGCACGGTGCTCTCTGGATTAAAGATGGCGGATGATAGCTGCACGTGGCTTTGTTTCCAAACAGGAGCATAAATAATTTTTCAAATTGCCGCCACTATATTTCAAACTAAAGAGTGCAGCACTGAGGTTTGCGATGCAAGATGGCGGATGACAGCTGTGACGTACCACATTTCAAAGGTAAGTAGCTAAAGAGGGCAGCACGGTGCTCTCTGGATTAAAGATGGTGGTTGACAGCTGCACGTGGCTTTGTTTCCAAACAAGAGCACGTGGAATTTGCCGCCACTACATTTCAAGCTAAAGAGTGCAACACTGAGGTTTGCGATGCAAGATGGCGGATGACAGCTGTGACTTACCACATTTCAAAGGTAAGTAGCTAAAGAGGGCAGCACGGTGCTCTCTGGATTAAAGATGGTGGATGACAGCTGCACGTGGCTTTGTTTCCAAACAAGAGCACGTGGAATTTGCCGCCATCACATTTCAAACTAAAGAGTGCAGCACTGAGGTTTACGATGCAAGATGGCGGATGACAGCTGTGACGTACCACATTTGAAAGGTAAGTAGCTAAAGACGGCAGCACTGTGCTCTCTAGATTAAAGATGGCGGATGACAGCTGCACGTGGCTTTGTTTATCTCACGCTAGTGAGGTTAAGTTGGTAGCACTAAGGTTTAGGCCCGCCAAGATGGCAGCACTGCCGATGACAGGTGACGAATTTTCATCTACTACGATAAAGAGGGCAGCACAGTGCTCTGTGGTTTAAAGATGGCGGATGACAACTGTCATAAAAGCACGTGGCTGTCAAAAAGCACGTGGCTTTGTTTACCTCGCGCTAGTTAGGTTAAGTTGGTACCACTAAGGTTTAGGCCCGTCAAGATGGCAGTACTGAGGTTAGCGATGCGTTGTTGTCTGTCAAAAAGCACGTGGCTGTCAAAAAACACGTGGCTTTGTTTACCTCACGCTAGTTAGGTTAAGTTGGCACTACTGAGGTTTAGGCCCGTCAAGATGGCAGCAGTGAGGTTAGCGATGCGTTGTTGTCAATGACAGCTGTCGAAAAGCACGTGGCTTTGTTTACCTCACGCTAGTTAGGTTAAGTTGGCACTACTGAGGTTTAGGTCCGTCAAGGTGGCAGCAATGAGGTTAGCGATGCGTTGTTGTCGATGACAGCTGTCAAAAAGCACGTGGCTTTGTTTACAAATTCAAATCTCGCGCCAAAATTCAAATTTCCCGCCAAAATTCAAATTTCCCGCGGGAGGAGGCCGCAGAACTGTCCAATTATACTACTCCGAATATAGAGGCGTAGAACCCTCCTCTGCACGGTTGGCCGGTCGGAGTGCAGAGCTGTCTGACCACGCACCAGCCATGGCCACTTGTGGGCCGAGACCCACTCTGCATCTACAGGTGTATCATATACAAGGCTTTTCACATGGCCCCACAAGAAGGAATCAAGTAAGGTGAGATCAGGTGAACGAGAGGGCCACACGAAACCGGACCTCCTCTTCCTATCCACTTTGCAGGGAATATCTGATCCAGGTGTTCACCAACCCTCAGTCCAAAGTGAGGGGGGGCTCCATTATGTTTGGCGAAGGGCAAGTGGAATGTGTTCCAGGAACGTGGGCAGAACATCTCTGAGCACCACTGTGCATACTGCTGCATTTAGGCGGGTAGGAAGAAGAATTTATGGAAACGATTAATTATGAATAACTTTTGACTCGAACGTTTCCGGACTACGGTTCCTTATCTCAAATTGATCCCTTTGCCGTCTTCCATCATCCCTGAAAGTTTGTAACATCAACACGGGTACACCCTGTATACTACCATCCACACATCCTAAATAGACTACCCTCAAATGATCCACCTGTTGCAGTTTCGTATCCTAAACCTTGCTTTTAGTCCTCTCGATTTTCTTCCTTACTGGCATCATTTGAGTCTTGGAAATGCTAGTTTTAATTACTCACTGTTCACACCAGGCAATTGCTGGGGTTGTACGTTAATTATGGCCACGGCCGCTTCCTTCCCACGCCTAGGCCTTTCCTGTACCATCGTCGCCATAAGTCCTATCTGTGTCGGTGCGACGTAAAGCAAAAAAAAAACCTTCACTGCACACATTTTGCCAACGGTCGTAGCCGTGTTGAAACACCGGATCTCGTGAAATATCCGAGGTTAAGCAACATAGGGCGTGATCTAGATTTGGATGGGTTGCCAAGCGCAGTTGATGTGAACGGGGGGGTTAAGGAATGGAGGAGCGGAAAGGAACTGGCCACCCTACCGTACGTAAACTCCGGCTCAGGCACACTGCTGAGGTTCGGACCTGCCTTCGGGCAGAATACACCCTTACTCCTTGCACTCATTTTCAGGTACTAAGATATTAGGCTGGAGGCTTTCGGCACAATCTGCCAGTAAGACCAAGTCATCGGCATTGGCGAAAATGCTTGCAACACAATAGCATATTTTTGACGTTAACTACTTGAATTTGTTAAATCAGATTTTTCACCACTTCGAGCTATATAACAGACTGCTTACGATCGATTGTTTAGAATGCAATTCTTGGCTTCTTTACAAACAGGCTAATTGTAATTGACTTTTGAAGACCTGTTGCAATACAAGGAAGACGTTTCTCCTTGTGTTCAAAAAATACCTTTTTAAATGAAGGTTAGGTAAAATATGCAAGCTAGAACGAAAATTTTATTATTATTATTATTATTATTATTATTATTATTATTATTATTATTATTATTATTATTATTATTTTTATTATTATTGAAAATGAAAACCTACAACCTGTTTTCCAGTCATTGACCGGGTCAGGGATGTAATGAATGGCTGTTAGTACGATGGGGTCCCCACTCCCAAAGTGATTTATTAATGACTGATAGATGAAAAGAGAACGGAGAGTGTTGCTTGAATGAAAGATGACAGGGAAAAACGGAGTACCCGGAGAAAAACCTGTCCCGCCTCCGCTTTGTCCAGCACAAATCTCACACTGAGTGACCGGGATTTGAACCACGGTATGCAGCGGTGAGAGGCCGACGCGCTGCCGTCTGAGCCACGGAGGCTCTATTATTATTATTATTATTATTATTATTATTATTATTATTATTATTATTATTATTATTATTATTATTATTATTTGCTTTACGTCGCACCGACACACATAGGTATGGTGGAGACTATAGAAAGGTGCAGCCCCACGATTTACCTGGTGCGAAAGTGGGAAACCACTGGAAACAATCTTCAGGGCTGCCGACAGTGGAATCTCCTAAAAACGTTATTAAGTACAGAATGGAACGTTTGGTCCAGTCCTTTAAATCTTCACATTCTTCGAATAGCATGAAATAGAAATTGAAATCGGGCATAGGAAATATGATCAAGTTGTGTATACACATGTATTTAGGGAATGTAAATGTGTAACCGAGCTGGAGAAAGAATGCTGGCTAAATACACGCTCTAACATTTGTTGCACGGGCTATAGAGCAAATATTCTTTTATTGCGTGTGTAGGTTTTGGAATACTTATCTTATTCGTGTCGTTATGTCCTGTCACTGCGCCTCAGCTAAGACAACTCAGCACCGTCGTTTCGTTCGGTGAGTTCGTTGACTGTGTAATCACTGAAGTTGGCTTACTGATCAATTGGGCGCATAAGGGTTCGGCTCGCCAGGTGCAGGTCTTTCTATTTGACTCCCTTAGGCGACCTGCGCGTCGTGATGAGGATGAAATGATGATGAAGACAACACATACACCCAGCCCCCGTGTCTATGGAATTAACCAATTAAGTTTAAAATCCCCGACCCGGCCGGGAATCAAACCCGGGACCCTCTGAACCGAAGGCCAGTACGCTGACCGTTCAGCCAACGAGTCGGACCCTCTTCTGTCATATGGAGAAATATGGGATTTCTTTTTTCAAATTTTCGTGGTAAATTGTCTACTGGGGCTATAAAATGCAACCGTTAGTTAACATTTTATACTTTCGCTGAATTGATATTGATACCTCAGGACTGATTCAAAAAGAAGTATATGGTCAGGTAGTGACATATGTATCACACATGAGACTATGGGTCCATTGTTGATCACAGTACTTGGAAATAATGTAAAGGCCCAGTGTTTCATATACTGAAAATGAAAACCTACAACCTGTTTTCCAGTCTTTGACCGGGTCAGGGATGTGATGAATGAAACATATAAAGGCTGTTATTACAGTGGCGTCGCCACTCCCAAGGTGATTTTTATTAATGAGTGATAAATGCTATGAAATGATAATGGAGAGTGTTGCTGGAACGAAAGATGACAGAGAAAACCGGAGTACCCGGAGAAAAACCTGTCCCACCTCCGCTTTGTCCAGCACAAATCTCACATGGAGTCACCGGGATTTGAACCACGGTATCCAGCGGTGAGAGGCCGACGCGCTACCGTCTGAGCCACGGAGGCTCGTTTCATGTACTATGCATTCAAATTATATTTGGCACGCTGGAAATCTGATTGTATGACAGTGGGCTTGGCAGATTGATAGACGATAGCACGTTCTGGCTATGTGAGAGAAACAACGGAAAACTACCTCTATCCTCATTTTATTGGTATATTTCTTTCAGTGGCTATGTGATTTAGGTAACGTAGCAGACAGCTCTCATTCAGGACACAGGGGGATCGGATATTACACTAAATATCTATTATTTCTGTACTTCTAAATCAAATCTAGTTAAATATTTTCACATTCAATATAAAATTGCAGTGATCGTTAGGGGTTTTATGGAGCCTAAAATATCTAGTTTGCCAAGTGTAACGTATTTAAGGTAAAAAGGTAAAATCATATTACCTGGAATCGAACCCAGCTTCCGAGGACGGCAAAAAATAGCGTTAATCATTACAGTATGGAGGTGGACATTTTAAGGCTTTAGAGCATCAAACTGACTATTTCTGTTGAGTTAACATGCGTTTTATTTCTTCGTGCATTGAATGAAATGGAAAGATTTTAATATCCCAGTGTAGGCTTGTTTCAGAGGCCTCATTGATAATTTGTCTGTCGGTTAAGTCATCAACTCAGAGGCTGACTGGATCCTCAAAAGCACTACCGAAGGTTGTGTGGTTGTAGGGAAACGGCCAAAAAACCGATAGGAGTGCCAAAATGAGGCGTACTAATCAAAATGACGAGTGAGTTTGCCATTGCTTTCCTCACTGGGCCGGAAAGTGGTGTTGGGGCACGACTGGTCCTATGTGTAGCACTTTTCATAACACTAAAACGAACTAGTCATTCTCTGAATGCCATTAATCAGCACCAGCAGAACCTCAGCAACTTCCATATAGTCACAGCCATAAATGAGACTCAGACTTCAGTGGAAGCTACAAATTGCTCTGGCTTGTGCCAAGAGTGAGATAAAATCTACTTCATCCATCAAGAAATAACCACAGGTGAAATTTGGTCTAGGAACGAATACATTCCTGGAAATTCCCAATGATAACGAAGAGCTTAGTTTAAAGTGTTGGTGCTAGTTATATTTACAAACCTTTGTGAATAATGCGTTTGATGTTCGTGTATGTCTAGTACAGTACTTTTTCCAGTATACTTATTCTATTTGTTTGCACACATATCTCTTGTGCCATGCTTTTATTCCATTTAGATTGGAAATCACATGTACCAATAAACTAGTTCTTCATTTTGTCACTTGTATCACCTTTTTATTCCATTTAGATTGGAAATCACATGTACCAATAAACTAGTTCTTGTCACTTGTATCACATTTTTATTCCATTTAGATTGGAAATCACATGTACCAATAAACTAGTTCTTCATTCTGTCACTTGTATCACATTTTCATTCCATTTAGATTGGAAATCACATGTTCCAAAAAACTAGTTCTTCATTTTGTCACTTGTATCACATTTTTATTCCATTTAGATTGAAAATCACATGTACCAATAAACTAGTTCTTCATTTTGACATTCGTATCACATTTTTATTCCATTTAGATTGGAAATTACATGTACCAATAAACTAGTTCTTCATTTTGTCACTTGTATCACATTTTTATTCCATTTAGATTGGAAATCACATGTACCAATAAACTAGTTCTTCATTCTGTCACTTGTATCACATTTTTATTCCATTTACATTGGAAATCACATGTACCAATAAACTAGTTCTTCATTCTGTCACTTGCATCACATTTTTATTCCATTTAGATTGGAAATCACATGTACCAATAAACTAGTTCTTCATTTTGTCACTTGCATCACATTTTTATTCCATTTAGATTGGAAATCACATGTACCAATGAACTAGTTCTTCATTTTGTCACTTGTAACACATTTTTATTCGGTAGTCTTATAAAAACAGAGTATTTAAAGGAATAAATATGATGGTTTTGAAACTTGGAACACTTGTTCCTACCTGTGTAGTGATTTTATTAAAAGTCCTGAAATAGTAAATGAGTTTGAGCCACCAACATAAAAAGTTGGTACGACTTCTAGGTTTTTTCGTGAATATCACGAAGTCGGTTGATCGTAGAATTACAAAAATAGTTATGCACAAAATTGTAGCTAACAAACGTACACATAGAAAAATATATTCACTGGATTGTGTTTCTAATACTTTTTGAAATGATAGGGTATCACGTTGTCATTTTTCTTTGATCGCTACATTATTGCTGCAAATGAGCTCGAATCTTCTGAACGTTCGGTTGTTTCTAGAAAGAGTTCATAATATTTGAGAATATAAAAATGACTTCAAAATGCATACCTAATTTAATTTTTTAAACTCCAGCCCTTCAGTAAATACATCTATGTTATTATTACAAATGATCGTGATGAAATGCGATCATCGTAACATAGAGCCGAACCCTTCTAAAGGGGATAATTTGGTAAACGTGATGAAAAATCTAAAATTCAATCAAAATCTCATTCATTCGTTGATTAATAAACTTCTTGGTTTACATGGTTCTCTTTGTTTGCTGGTATGGGATGGCTCAAAGGCTGGTTCATTAACAGCTGATGTAGAGTGTCCTCAGTCACCTTCAACGCTGATCTCAGGAAGTGGTACTGTAACAAGTCCTCGGCTTCGCCGTCGTCTTCCACGGTTATACGGATGTCATTTAGGCATTCGCCATGGCAGTTATTGGCAAACGGTTGTGCAATTCATTGCAACTTTTCTGCACCCACACTTACGTCCACCACAACCACCTGTGTGTGCTTGTAGAATGTGAGGTTTAGAACTGTCTCAGGTGCGACAGGATCTTTGGTTGTCACTGTCATGAGCCGATTCTGTTTGCGCTCCCATCCCCAGAGTTCGGGATATAATTGATTCGCCATCCATAGCTGCACCTGATGTTACACGCGGAAGGAGTGCTGTTTGGCTGCTCCTTCCGTTGGTGGCAGTGCAGAAATATCCGTTTTGACGTAGAATACAAAATTTGGGAATAAATACTAGAGGTGTAAGTCAAGGAAGGTATCTTTAGTAGATGCTCCATACTATTTCAGGAAAAGATCTTCCCAGCTTCTGCTACCGCATCGTGGGACTGTTGAACACGTCGGCAATATTCTATAGATCAGTGTGCTTCTTAAATTTAATACAGCTCAGGTTTCCTTTCCAGAATTCTGCTGGCGTTGTATCACACCCGCTACAGGCTTGTATGCAAATATGCTGTTCATCAGTCCCATCCCTTGTAAATTCTTGGACAAATAAATCCTTGTTTCAACCTTGCCATAGCTTGGGTTCACAAATAATAATATGCGTTATCACTAACCATGGACTTGTCATTTCACATTGTAATAATTAATGTGTTCAGCATTGTCAGATGCTTCTCTACATTCAATGCTACCATCCCGAAGTCTGGCTGAAAGCTTATAAATCAGTATTGATTTTGTTGCTTTCGTTTGAGACGAAATCAATTGAAACGGTGATCAATATATCCACACCACTGTGTATGCCCACTGGACTTTAACTGAATATCTTCAGATCTATTCAGTTACTTTTGTAGCTTTCGCTGTGTTAGGACAACCGTCAAACACGACAGTACAACTCTTACCGGAATAACGTTTGACGATGAAATTGACGTAACTTTGACAAATCGTGGAATCTCTTGGCCAAGTGACTGTGTGTAAGAGGAATTCACCATCAAAACAATGCCTAAGTTATAGAGGTTGATGTCCCTTTTTATTGTTTTATACATACCAAACCGAGCTCGATAGCTGCAGTCGCTTAAGTGCGGCCAGTATCCAGTATTCGGGAGATAGCAGGTTCGAACCCCACTGTTGACAGTCCTGAAAATGGTTTTCCGTGGTTTCCCATTTTCACACCAGGCAAATGCTGGGGCTGTACTTTAATTAAAGCCACGGCCGCATCCTTCCCAGTCCTAGCCCTTTCCTGTTCCATCGTCACCATAAGACATATCTGTGTCGGTGCGACGTAAAGCCAATAGCAACAAGAAACATATCAAAGAATACTCTTTGTTTGCCGCATCCCAGCTTCATCAAAAATGGCTAACGGAAATGAAGACAACTCGTGCTGTATGCCTGGAAGTCTTCGTTGGTTTGTTTACTGATGGATATACTTGGGAAAACTAACAATGGGTCAACTAATACAGCTTCATGAACTTTAATAGAACAAGTCTTTCCGCGATAATTTGAAATCTAAAAATGTTTTTCCAGTCATTTTGTCTGTTGCTTGTTTACAACTGCTATAGCATTACAGCTCGTGATTGTGGCTTCGCCCATGACTCCAGTAGCTGTTGTAATGATGCCGTCTCTTACATGGACTGAGGGATGACTGTCAAACCAAATTAAGAGCTTAGCAGTGATGTAATATCTAGCTTTACAGACTCCTGCAAATCACTTGATAGTTCTGCGTGAATATACAGTACTGCTTTGCCAAACTTATTAACAACTATATGAAATACTGAATCCCAAGTGCTGCAGTCTGTCCATTTCCATCAGCTGAATCACTTGTATCTCATTTTCTTCACTAACACTACATGGTGCGGGTTTTGATTCAGTGAGCCCAATGATGAAGACCCATCTGCCAAGCGAGTTGGCCGTGCGGTTAGGGGCGCGCAGCTGTGGGCTTGCTTGCATTCGGGAGATAGTGGGTTCGAACCGCATTGTCGGCAGCCATTTAGATAGTTTTCCGTGGTTTCTCATTTTCACACCAGTCAAATTCTGAGGCTGTATCTTAATTAAGGCCACGAACGCTTCCTTCCCACTCCTAGATCTTCCCTGTCCTATCGTCACCATAAGACTTATCTGTGTCAGTGCGACATAAAGCCAATTGTAAAAAGAAAGAAAGAAAAAGAAATTTATCTAGAAAATCTGTCATAAGCTCATCGATAACATTCCTCTCCTCAGCACTGACGTCAAGTTGCTCAGTGCTCTAGCAAAAGCGTGACCTTGAAAGATATTATTGACGATACTGGAGCACACTTCCAGCCATTAGGTATCCAATGCACCCCCAAAAAAGGGTCATTAAAAGGTGAAATAATTAAACTAGGCTACTCGAGTTAAACAAATTAAGTAAGATACCTATTTTGAAGACAATTTGTCTCTCTGAAATATTGTTTATGAGCTCTTTCTCTAAACAACCGGTGGTTCAGAACACATGAGCTTATTTGCTCAAAAAACAGCAGTAAGTAGCTATCAAAGTAAAATTACAGCGGTGAAACTCTATTATTTCAGAAAGTGTTAGATATGCAATAAAGTGAATAGGGCATCGTTTTAGGTAACTTTGATGGCTACAATTTTGCACATAAATATTTTTGGACTACGAACAATTGCCTTCGAGACATTCACGAAAAATATAGAGGCTGGAGCTCACCTGAGTCACTAGACAGCTATGAACAAGTGTGACAAGCTTCAAACCTCTCTTATTTGTTCTTTATATTTTTCCATTTTAAACGTTCATTGGCGTCCCTCTGCGGGCTGGGCTATGAAGTGAGATGAATCTTCGTAGAGAGTTTTTACGATCGGATGCCCTTCCTGATGTGAACCTCATCAGAAGAGTTCATGAGGTGAGATGAAATGAAGGACGTGATGTATGATAGTAGGAAGGGAGAGGGTGAAACCCGGTGCCGGCATATAGCCTACTCCTGTCGAATAGCACCAAGGCTTTACGTCCCCGTCCGACGGACGAATCACCATCAACAGCGTCATATACTTGAACGTTAACTAGTAAAATAATTAATTTATTTTAATATGGACATTAATATATCACTAACAACAGAACAATGAGGTCGATAAGTTCATTTTTATTGATTCATTTTTAATTATAAATAATTTAAGACTTTACAAAAACAATTTGTAACCACAATCATTTTTTTACTGTTTTTGGTACTATATTTAGTACTAACACTAATTATTTGCATTAGGCAGAAAGATATAAAGTCCATAGATATCTGAAATACCATTTCAGGTACCTAAAACTGTACTTAACGGCTATATGCTCATTTTTAGAGCTTGTAACAGGCGCCTAAAAGTTGATTCTTAATTACTTAAAAAACCGAGATTTAGTAAAAAAAGATGTAGAATTACCTTGTATGTAATAATACTATTGTGTCACTACTGAATACTCACTTATATACTGTGTAGAGATCAGAAGAATGCAAGAATGAGGAATGTGGCCTGCAAGCACAAACTTCCTGTTCTGTCCAGGCAGATCGGCTCTTATCTGCTACACGAAAACATTGACTCACACTTTGCAGTTTGCTGGATTACACCTGACAAGAGCGAAGAGCTGCCAGTAGAAGATAATATAAAGTCGCCTGGGTAGTAGCGGAGTTGCTATGGTAACCATTGCGTCACTGGCCCTGCTGGTGAAAACCCCTTCGCCCCGTGCCTCACCGGGCATGTGCATTCTTCTGATCTCCCAACAATACATACAATATATAAATTATACTGCTTGCCTCTTAGGTAAGTTGCCCTTTCACACAGCCCTGCCATGATAAGATGATCATTATTCATAACACTGTTACTGAAGATGCCACCGCAGTTCTCCTGCTGTTGTGAAGGTTATTCTCATGGCTTTCGCTATATTTAAGAGATGACTTATTTAAAAATAAATACTTGAAGGGATTAAGGGTTATAATTATACAACATTTTTATAACAATAGAAATATGCTGAAGAGGCGCTTTTGATTGATTTCAATAGCTTAACTTTTTATGTATGTAATGAAACAACTAGAAAAATATAATGGTATTATTTGGGATTTGATTTATCAGTAGAAATTACATTATGAAATACATAACAAATAAATCCTCAGAGGATGTAAACCAATAACATTTATAGATAAATTAATGGCCTGTTTTTTATTTCCATAGAGCACCATAATTTACTTCTACGAAGTAATGTTATAAAATATTCATAGATAAGATATCTTCACTACCAGAAGGCTACTTTCCTGAAATCAGCGATACTTTAACTGTTCATTACTAGTACAATAACATACGTTACAAAACAGTAATTATTGATTGACTGAGTTTTTTAAATGATTGCTGACTTTGAGCCATCTCATGTCTTAACGTGTACATTTATATATTTATTGTTAAGTATTTCCAATTTATTTTGAACAAATACTATCTTATTTTCAGCTTTATTCTAGCTAGTTCTTATCTGCATGGGGCGAAAGGAATTCTTTTCTAAAGTCGCAATTCAAATGTTTTTTAAAGAAAAGGACCATTAAAAAGGGCATTGATTCTCATTTACTCCCTTCTGTCGTGAAATGAATTTTCGTGTAAATTAAGAGATGTGTATTAAGGTAACTCAAATATCTAGCTCCCAAGCCAGGGGAATTAACCAGACGCTGCTATAAATCCTCAACCTGGCAGGGAGTCGAACCCAGGGCATTCTCAATCGAAGGTTGTTACGCTAACTATTCTTTCAAGGAACTGGACCGTACTTATTCTAATAATTCTCCATTATTAGGACAGTATAAGATTACGTCGAATTTCCCGAGTCAAGAAATCATCAATCAAAACCTTTTTATCACTGTTATTATTTTAACAGCCATTGCCTACCTACAATGTACAAGAGATTGATAGATCTGTTGTCTCAGCTGGAACCACTACCCTCAGTCCTATGCTGAGTTACTCGTGTATGATTAAAATGCAGTCCGTCCAATATGATCCTTACTTCGATGTTTCTTCAGAGCAGATCGACGCGGAATTTCGTCGAATGGACGAGGTTCGAATTTCTTTCTTTGTCGCGAAGGGTTCCTTCCATCGTCTTCGTAATCATCGTAATCTGGGTCGGGAATGTACGATGGAGGAGGACCCGGAGGTGGAGGCACCTGAGGAGTACGTACAGGTATAACTCGAGGCATATGGTGCTCCCTGCCGAGTGGCCGGCGATCCCACGCGGTTGGCTGTCTGTCCCAAGCGGGTGGCTGCTGACGTTCTCTGGTAAGTGGTGGATGATCACGGACGTACGGTTTGTGATCGTGGGCAGGTGCCGGGAAGTTCCAAGGGTTATCACGTAAATTACTTCCAACGTGCGGGGATTGAATGGACCAGGTGTTGCCATCCGTTTCTGGTCCTCTTTCAGGTGTAGCGTATTCCGTCGGTTGGTAACCCATGTTGTGCCTACAACAGTAAAATAACATATCAATCACAGAAATGTACCTTGAAATACAGTAATACCCAGAATTACGTTTTTCCATGGATCGACTGTTAACCACGTATAAAACGAGACGATGTATTAGGTGGAAGACAACCAACTATAATAGGGATGTGAAGGTCACAAATTGACCGACAGCCTTGCGTGCACGAAAAGCACCTGTTCAATCTGGCAACACTGTAACCACATGTAGGGTAACTACCTCTGTCAGGATGCAATAATCGTGCTGTACAGTTGGTGCACTGGATAGAGTTTTGGGTTAGCATGCAGGAGGTCGAAGGGTCGATCCTGCGTTGAGGCGTATGGTTTTTATTTCTTTCTTTCTTAATCTGCTTACCCTCCAGGGTCGGCTTTTTCCCTCGGACTCAGCGAGGGATCCCACCTCTACTGCCTCAAGGGCAGTGTCCTGGAGCTTCAGCCTCTTGGTCGGGCGATACAACAGGGGAGGATGACCAGTACCTCGCCCAGGCGGTCTCACCTGCTGTGCTGAACAGGGGCCTTGCAGGGGGATGGGATTATGGGAAGGGATAGACAAGGAAGAGGGAAGGAAGCGGCCGTGTCCTTAAATTAGGTACCATTCCGGCATTTGCTTGGAGGAGGTGAGAAACCACGGAAAACCACTTTAGGATGGCTGAGGTGGGAATCGAACACACCTCTACTCAGTTGACCTCCCGAGGCTGAGTGGACCCCGTTCCAGCCCTCGTACCACTTTTCAAATTACGTGACAGAGGCGGGAATCGAACCAGCGCCTCCGGGGGTGGCTACTAATCACACTAACCACTACACCACAGAGGCGGACATGTTTTAAATTTCGTAAATAAATTCACGCCCACGACGTGGAAAGGGCGTCTTTCAAAGCTGACCAATGAAAACGACTGTTCGTCCATTTCTAGGATCGTAGTATGTAAGTGCAAATGTTACTTAGAGGACCCGCTGAAATCGCTGTTGACGATTAAGATGCCAGATGCCATACCACCTGGACTACATTTCTTTCTTTCTTAGTCTGTTTACCCTCCAGGGTAGGTTTTTCCCTCGGACTCAGCAACGGATCCCACATCTACGGCCTCAAGGGCAGTGTCCTGGAGTTTCAGACTTTGGGTACGAGATACAACTGGGGAGGAGGACCAGTACCTCGCCCAGGCGGCCTCACCTGCCATGATGAACAGGGGCTTGCGGAGGGATGGGAAGATTGAAAGGGATAGACAAGGAAGCGGCCGTGGCGTTAAGTTAGGTACCATCCCGGCATTTGCCTGGAGGAGAAGTGAGAAACCACGGAAAACCACTTCCAGTATGGCTGAGGAGGGAAACGAAACCCCTCTGCTCAGTTGACCTTCCGAGGCTGAGTGGACCCCGTTCCAGCCCTCGTACCACTTTTCAAATTTCGTGGCAGAGCCGGGAATCGAACCTGGGCCTCCGGAGGTGGCAGCTAACCACTAAACCACAGACGCGGACCTGGACTACATTTACGAAATAAAAAGCATACGCCTCAACCCAGGATGGACCCCACGACCTCCTGCATGCTAACACAAAACGCTATCCACTGCACCAACTGTACAGCGCGACTATCAATCAATCAATCAATCAATCAATCAATCAATCAATCAATACTGATCTGCATTTAGGGCAGTCGCCCAGGTGGCAGATTCCCTATCTGTTGCTTTCCTAGCCTTTTCCTAAATGATTTCAAAGAAATTGGAAATTTATTGAACATCTCCCTTGGTAAGTTATTCCAATCCCTAACTCCCCTTCCTATAACTGAATATTTGCCCCAGTTTGTCCTCTTGAATTCCAACTTTATCTTCATATTGTGATCTTTCCTACTTTTATAAATGCCATTCAAACTTATTCGTCTACTAATGTCATTCCACGCCATCTCTCCGCTGACAGCTCGGAACATACCACTTAGTCGAGCAGCTCTTCTTCTTTCTCTCAATTCTTCCCAACCCAAACATTGCAACATTTTTGTAACGCTACTCTTTTGTCGGAAATCACCCAGAACAAATCGAGCTGCTTTTCTTTGGATTTTTTCCAGTACTTGAATCAGGTAATCCTGGTGAGGGTCCCATACACTGGAACCATAGTCTAGTTGGGGTCTTACCAGAGACTTATATGCACTTTCCTTTACATCCTTTAGTAAATTACTAATATGTGCTGACAGAGGTAGTTATCCTACATGCGGTTACAGTGTTGCCATATTGCCACTCTTCAACGTCTTTTTTTTCTGCCGGATATACTCGCAGGACGAACTTTTATGAGAGATGTTTTTTTATTGCTGGCATGTGAAGAGTCGCGCTGCGACGCCCGAGTGCGCGAATATATATCAGTTTACTTCACTAAGCAGTCCTGGAATGTAACTGTAAGCTTTCATTCGGGAGATAGTGGGTTCGAATTCTTCTGTCGGTAACCCTGAAGATGGTTTGTCTGTGGTTTCCCATTTTCACACCAGGCAAAGGTTGTACCATATTTAAGTCCATGATCATTGCTTTCCCAGTCTTAGTCTTAAAATGTTTGCCCTGTGAGTAAGGGCACACAGTCTATCCATGTACTTTATATATGTCGAAAGTGGTGGCTAGTAGGGGCGATTATCCAGGGTGCATATGTGGTGACCATCAACCCCTGCAGGCGTTGCTGCCACCTATACCTGCTAGTTCCTAACATTAATCTTTCCTATCCGACCTTCCTTGCTCAAGTCTTGTTCCCTTTTTTTTTTAATGTTGCCTTACATCACACCGAGATAGGTCTTAAGGACTAGGAGTGAGAAGAAACGGCCGCGGCCGTAACTAAGGAACAGCCCCAGCATTTGCCTGGTATGAAAATCAGAAAGCACAGTAAACCATCTCAAGAGCTGCAGAGAGTGCGTTGTTCTCTTTCGAATGCGAATGTGTTTTCTTTGAGAAGCTAAGATATGCTTTTATTTCACAGCCTTCGTAGTCCTTCTCTTTCTTTTTTGCCGATATTTTCATTCTGCGAAGAGTTTGAACTTTTCCCTTTATTATTCTGAATGTAGTTAATAATTATCTACCTGTGCTTCTCCTAAAATACGTGCAGGTTGAACATCGACATTCTTAGAGTTTATTTTATAATCTCTTGTAAAGTACGTTTACCGAACTAAAATTTATGGTTTGCGGAATTAGAGTGTTTGATTTCTTATTTTAAACAAGTATTATTATTATTATTCTTGCCTCTGTGGTGTAGTGGTTAGCGTGATTAGCTGCCACCCCCGGAGGTCCGGGTTCGATTCCCGGCTCTGCCACGAAATTTGAAAAGTGGTACGAGGGCTGGAACGGGGTCCACTCAGCCTCGGGAGGTCAACAGAGTAGAGGTGCGCTCGATTCCCACCTCAGCCATCCTCGAAGTGGTTTTCCGTGGTTTCCCACTTCACCTCCAGGCGAATGCCGGGATGGTACCTAACTTAAGGCCACGGCCGCTTCCTTCCCTCATCCTTGCCTATCCCTTCCAATCTACCCATCCCCCTACAAGGCCCCTGTTCACCATAGCAGGTGAGGCCGCCTGGGCGAGGTACTGGTCAAACTCCCCAGTTGTATCCCCCGACCAAGAGTCTGAAGCTCCAGGGCACTGCCCTTGAGGCCGTAGATGTGGGATCCTGCCTTATTCTTCTTTGTCCTTTTTTCCGGTGGATTTGGCCTACGTTTATGGCCACCTGTCTTTCCTGAGCCAACTATATCGGTGATGTTTGAATGTGCGGTGTAATATACAAGGTGTATCAAAACTCGACGACAAAAATTTAGGAATGGATTTCTCACATAGAGGAAAGAAAAAAAAAAGATTATGACAACAAGGGTTCGGAAACGTATACTTACAGATTTACTCAAAATTTTGTACATTTATAACGTACGTCTGTAACGGCAGCTGAAATACTTCAAGCATGTATCAGAGGAAATGTTCAAAGTGACGACCTTCAGCTTGAATACAAGCCTCCGCTCGTCGTCACATGGAGTTACGCCCGCGGTCAAACATGCCTGTATAGTACGTACTGCCTGATAGGTTGTCACAATACACTCACGTCAAGTTGCTTCAGCAGGAACAGGAGTCGCATACACGAGAGATTTAACGTGTCCCCACAGGTAGAACATTGTAACCGGTGTCTCGAAATTTTTTTTGCAGTAAGCAGGACCTGTAAATTATTACTGACATTAATCTGTGTCACAAAGCTTGAATACATCTGTAAGTACAGGTTTCCGAACCCCATATGGTCTTAATCTTTTTTTCTTCTCTCTATGTGAGGAATCCATTCCTAAATTTTTTAACATCGAGTTTTGGTACACGCTGTATATATAAATGCCTGGTGTGAAAATGGGAAATTACGGGAAACCATATTCAGGGCTGCTGACACCGGGGTTCGAACCCACTATCTCCCGGATGCAAGCCCACAGCTTTGCGCCCCTAACCGTACGGCCAACTCGCTCGATAAGAAAAATATTTAGTAAGTTTAATTCAAGATACTATAATACACTTTTCGTCCAATAGCTTCTGTTAATTCTTATATAAGGTTAGTAGCTTGTGTGACAAACCTGCATAAAACATTGCATATTTTGATCACGATTCAGTAACCAGTTCTTTATAAGAAAATTAGGAATTTCAACCAATCACAGCTGCTTCTCACCCCACTTTTATCATTTTCGTTTCATTGCATCTACGTGCGCTTGTCTTTAATTTAAATTCATCAGAACAGCGTACTGAAACACAGTATACGTTTGACCACAGAGCGCACAATCAATAGGACGTAACTCTGTTATTCTGATGGAGCCGACAGCCGACACATTAGCAGGCTGAGGCCAAAAAAATTGAAATGGAAATATAACAATCTAAAACTTCATAGAAAGGCAGGCTAAACACTATCACACATTTGCTTGCAAGGGAATTACAGAATGTGTAATTTTATAGACTTCATAGTTTAATATATATATTTGTTTCGAACTTTTTAAATTGAAAAGTTAATTTTAAAAAATAGGCGTGAAATTAAAAATGCCTGCGGGCATCAAATCATAAAGGACTTAAAAATCACTAAAAAAGTATTACAAGGTCCAGGATCTCAGCGATGCTGAGGAAAAGGTACTTCTGTATGACCAAAAATCAAATTTGAAAAAAAAAACTCTTTCCAAAAACATTTTACCTAAATTAATTAATTTTTATACCTAACAATAATCTATTTTAATGTGTGCAAAGTTTTATGATTGTAACTCAGATAGTGTCCATGTTACAAAGAATTGAAATCAATGAATTTTCGCGCATGTCTCCCCTTAGCAACATCATTTACTGATTGATTTTCATAATGACGTAAAATATTACCTACTGTAGATATGTCGGGTTAAGCATTTTAGTGTTATCGATAATGGATGTCGTCCGCCTCTGTGGTGTAGTGGTTAGCGTGATTAGCTGCCACCCCCGGAGGCCCGGGTTCGATTCCCGGCTCTGCCACGAAATTTGAAAAGTGGTACGAGGGCTGGAACGGGGTCCACTCAGCCTCGGGAGGTCAACTGAGTAGAGGTGGGTTCGATTCCCACCTCAGCCATCCTGGAAGTGGTTTTCCGTGGTTTCCCACTTCTCCTCCAGGCGAATGCCGGGATGGTACCTAACTTAAGGCCACGGCCGCTTCCTTCCCTATTCCTTGCCTATCCCTTCCAATCTTAAGGCCCCTGTTCAGCATAGCAGGTGAGGCCGCCTGGGCGAGGTACTGGTCATACTCCCCAGTTGTATCCCCCGACCAAGAGTCTGAAGCTCCAGGACACTGCCCTTGCGGCGGTAGAGGTGGGATCCCTCGCTAAGTCCGAGGGAAAAACCGAACCTAGAGGGTAAACAGATGATGATGATGATGGTAATGGATGTCACTCGAAAGAGAGTCGTATGGCATAGCTTAAAATAGTAAGGAAGACACTACATTATACTTACTGTGAAACGGAGTCAATGGGATCTTGATACATGCCACTGATGATGGATGATCCTTGAGACGATCTTTCCTACAAGTACAGGTAACAAAAGACAATCCATTAATCCACTGAACAAATGCTCAAATTCCAGAATATATTTTAAAAATATAGAGAGAATTTGATGTGTAGAAAGACGGGAACTTGTAGTTTTTAAAAACTGCTTATCTCGTTCTTATAATCACGGGACATGGGATCCGAACCAAAGGAATGTGATTTTTCATTTCAGAAATCTCACATTTATTAGCCGAAATTACTATTATACTTGTTCCACCTAGTCAATAAATACAAATGTATTTACAATTCAAAACTGTAAAAACATCCTATTAAAACAACAGTACATGTTTCGGCTTTATTAGGCCATCCTCAGCTGTCTAGAAATAACTTTAACTTAAAATTGATGTAGTGTAAATTGCAAATCTTGAGTAAAATTTACATCCATAGGATATCAAAATAAAATGAGTGCGTGCTAAAACATCATTAGTTGAAAGAGTCGCTTGATGTAATATGATGAAGTCAGAATGAGTCTAACATTGAGCAGTTTTGTGTAATGAATACGAGGTTTGTCCGGAAAATACGTATAAATCTGTCGGGGTGACGTATCACGTATCGCGGAGGCGCCGCCAGGTGGCACTGCTGTTGTCGCCAATCTTCTCAACGCTCAGTTCGAGTCGGAGAGCTCTGCGTGTCAGTAGCAGTGTGCGGCTGCTTGTTGAAAGTTCCCCGTTTTCACCTGCCGTCGGTATGGAGCTCTCTCTGATTGAGGAACAGCGCATCAACATCAAGTCTCAGAGCTCGTGTGGCCCGAGTTCGACCGGATTTGGCACAAGGAGGCAGGTGGATCCTTCATCACGACAATGCGCCCGCTCACACGTCGCTCGTTGTGCGTGAGTTTTTGGCCCGAAGCTCAATCACCGTGACAGACCACCCGCCTTATTCACCCGATTTAGCCCCTTGTGACTTCTTCCTGTTCCCGAAATGCAAAATGGTGCTTCGGGGGCGGCACTTGGGTGATGTGGAAGCCATCAAGGGAGAAACGACACGGCAACTGAACAGCATCACAACTGAAGACTTTCAACAATGTTATCAACAGTGGAAACGGCGTTGGCAGAAGTGCATCTTGTCTCAGGGAGAGTACTTTGAAGGAGACCATATTGTAATACCTGAATAATAGTCAAATAAAGTTATTATTCAACTTTTATACGTATTTTCCGGACAAACCTCGTACAGTGGTAATGAGATTAAAAGTTTCTTATGTTCCTTAAAGTGTGTTTCTCGTAAAAATATTGACAGCTAAATTCATTAAATTTGTTGTTCGACTTCATATAAGAACTTCTGAAATGTTAGAGTTTACAAATGTAGATTAAATTAATTTTAATGCCAGCCAGACTGCAGAGTGAACGATTTTAATGAATTAGCTGTCAACATTTTTATGTGAAACAAATTTGAAGGAACAGAAGAAACTCGTAATTTCATTACCATTGTAATTTATTACATAAAACTGCTCAATGTTAGACCCATTCTGACTTCATCATACTACATGAATCGACTCGTTCATCTAATGATGTTTTAGTGCGCACTCATTTTATTTTTATCATATCAATATGCCTTTGCTGGCGGGACCTAGTGTTTACAGTGCACTATGTCTTCTGGTATGGGCTAGAGCAATCTTGTTACTTTCATTGATGTGTCTCAGCTTTATCCTTGGCTTTGACAAAATGAAAGTGACTGAGGTATGAGTGATGCTAGTAATGCCATTCCTTACGCAGCCAGTCCCTGTTATGAATGGTGTGAAAATATTGCTCATAGGGTCAGTTGGTGCATGCATTTCAGTGGGCTTGGCAGACTGATATGCAATAGCAACTTCTGGCTCGGTGAGGAAAGCAACGGGAAACTACCTCACTCCTCATCTCCCTAGTACGCCTCTTCAGTGATGCCTAGGCCATCTATGGCAGCTGATGGCGAAACTGTTGAGGATCCAACCAGCCTTCGGGCCGAAGACTAAACATACATACATACATACATACATACATTGAACCCATGACCTTTGTGCCCTAAGAACATTATGCATAAATCGACAATCATTTAAAAGTTGGATTCTTGATAGCATGGATTTGACACGTGACGAGGGAGTGATTACCTTCGGTCCCACGCTCTGGGGTACGTAACGTCAGCCACACGTGTCAACGGCGGAAGAATCTCAAGTCATTTTTGTGAACTATTTCAAAGCGCATGTACATGGCGTGAACCAAGCCAAGTCAAAAAATATAGTGCCTATCAAAGGAGGTCAATCATCTCACAAATCGAACCCGTAAAAATTTTAAATGTCCATGAACACTACCGCCAGAAATGTAGCAAGCATGTAGTCACTTTCAAAACTCTTGAAATTACAGTTTAGGTAAGTCAGAAAATTTATAGAAATTTTCTTGGCGGCAAAGGGAGATATCCGAAGAGAGGGGGTAACTGCTATAAATATGAAGGGACGCCATGACGAAGTCTCCTTCTCCGGCATTTGTGATACAAAGCGGACGAAAAATTGTTGAGCTGCTCTGCGAAATCAAACAACGAAAGTAGACTGAGTTCAACTGCAGATTTCAGCCAGTGTGGCTAGGTCTTGTCTCCATCAGGAGATAGTTTTCTTGAGTGAAATAATTGTACCAGATAGGACGGTCAAAGTACTGAATAAATTTTAATGTGATTAAGTAATTCGTGTGCCGAAATAATTATAGTCCATCGTGTGCGCTCAGCAAACAAGTGAAGGGTATTTTCTTTATTTTTATGCTTTATTCCAGGAAACCTGAAGAAACATAATGGTTTGTAAAGCCATGAATGTAAAAATGGCTAAATAAAATGCCAGGGTCGCAGGTGAGCCTTATGACGAACACTGGTGTGACTACATGAGGTAGGTGACTTTCCATCTTACTACCTCTTATATCTTGTCTCATGATCTCTAAAAGTGTATTTGAATGAGGATATACGACGCAGTGGTCACCTCTACTAAGTTTTGTAAATGTGAGAGTACGACTAAAAGAGTCATTTGTTTTATTTCCCACTTGGATAAATGTTTGAAGTCTTGCGAGTGCCGTATAATGTTGTAACAGTTATTGAATAGGGTTTCGAAGTGATATCACGTCCAATGTAGATCGTCATCCGTGTGAGTGCACTGCCTATATTTTGTGATGCCAAATTAAGATGTTCATTCGACGTAAAATTTTTCTGTCTGCAATTTGACGTTAATAATAATAATCCATGGTTACTCATTTTCAATCGAGTGGAGGCGCGCTGTCGGGTGAGAACCTAGGGTGATGAATTTGGTCACGGAGAGAAACGTTTTTCTAGGCCCATTTTAAACTGTGTCTGACTGACAATAAAAGATCTAGTAGAATGTTTCAGTCATTTTCTCGTAAAAATCAAGTTATTAAATACGATATGCTTTATGCGAAGTTATTCATGATTAATGCATTCTGCGATGTTAGACGTCGAGATTTCTAGTGAGGATTTTATTCCAGTTCTTTGTCGATGATAATTGTGGAGCTGGGAAACAGAGGTTACTTTGTTGATATGAGATTTGTGAATCAGGTTGGACCTGTCATTGAAGCCGGGACACGGAAGCCCGAGGAATGTTTTATATGAGTTGAGATGAGATGTGCGAATCAGGTTAGAGTCCTGTCATTGAAGCCGGGACACGATAGCCCGAGGTATATTTTATAATGTTGGGAATGGAAAGAAATTCATAGAAATCCATAGCGGTATTAATTGGCGACGCGTATAATTAGCGTGGGCATCTTGAAGCTTAATCTGTGCATTTTGTTGGTTAGAATATCGTATTTGTATAAATTTGTCGGCAGAGTTTAAAGGGAGCATTTTGAAAAGCCAGTCAGCTGGAATAAACCAGGTATTTCATGTAACTGCCAAGCGAACTTGGGGGCGAGAGGCCTCAGCTGTGATAACGGGACAGACGTGGAATTGAGATTGTACTGTATTCTCGGCCAGGGAAAACGTTAAAATGCTGGATTTAGTTGAAATTCATAGCCGGTAATGATCTGAGTATTGTGAAATACTGTAAAATTTGTTTAATTGGGGACGTATTGAACATTTGAAACCATGAACTTCGAGTATAAGGAACAGAGTAACCAAATTCAGGGTTGTCCAAAATATAGAGCGATGGTTGTGATTGATCGGTTTGTCTGTGAGGGGTGTGCAAAATTCATAAATGGTAATGACGAGATATGACATCGTAATTATATGGCGAGTTGTTTGGTTTGTACGTAGATTCATAGGATATCCAAGTGTTAATAACGGTTAGGACTAGATTAGATTTTAAAGTGTGAAATCATGAGACAAGATATATAACTGGACATGAATTATGTAACAAATCTTTTCCAGCCAGATAAATAACATAAGATTGAATTCACATCACAGCTGCGTAGAAATTTGTGAAGAAACCAGAGTCCGCGGAGATAAAATTTACGGTTCTTTAACATTTCGCTAAATCATTTAAATTTATTTAATTATTAAATTCAGTGAAACCGCATTTTGAAATAACTTTAATCAAGCGAATAACTTGGAGATGCATTCTGGAAATTTTAGTTTGTTTTTCTGGGGGCATATTAAAATATAAAGTAACGTTTAAGGGGACATATCCGAAGGAAATGGATTTTACTGCCACAAAGTTTGTGAGCATTGCTATTGTTGAAATTATTGAACTTTGATTGATTGAGCAGTGAATGTGCTGGGGATAGTAAAGTGGAAACTTTGGTCATCAACCGATGTAACTTAATTGTGTTTAGCCTTCAGCCTAGAAACTTGGATGGTCAGGGGGTCATCAACCTCAGTGACTTGGATTAGGGCCATATGCCATTGTAGCATCATTTCCTTGCGGTCATCATCCACGATGACTTTAAAGTAACTTAGAAGATTAGATGTCGGTCCATGACATAGACGCAGGTCACATCGATTCAATTAAGGGTTCATGCCGTAGAACCACTGTGTGGCACACACCAGTTGGACTGCCTTAATTATACCCAGAGTCCAGAGTTCGTGTTACGAGGGCTGGACCATAACGAATCACTATGATGGTGCATGTGGTCTCACATGGAAGCCGAATTTAAGGATCTCCAGACTTTCCTTTCTTAAATAATTAATAATTGAGACAATGGTTTCTAGTAAGAATGCCCATCAGGCAGTTACGTTAAAGTCTCACACCAGTGTTCTGACGTTTATGTAAAATGATTGTGGTGTCCAGTGGACACAATTGACTTCTATGATACCGTTGACATATCAGATTGCTTCAGAATTTCCTGAATAAATAGGAATCTTTTAAACAGACCTTTCATTCCAGTAGATAGATTAGAATTACTGAACCCTACCTTTACCTCAGCAAGTGACGAAGAACCCGATACGACCCAAGAGACAGATCTCATGAACTTTGCTGATAGGTAAGGAAGGTAGGTATCCCTCAATATGGACCAAAGGGTTCAACACACATACATACATACATACATACATACATACATACATACATACATACATACATACATACATACATACATACATACATACATACATACATACATACATACATACATACATACATACATACATACATACATACATACATACATACATACATACATACATACATACATACATACATACATACATACATACATACATACATACATACATACATACATACATACATACATACATACATACATACATACATACATACATACATACATACATACATCATCATCATCATCATCATCATCTGTTTACCCTCCAGGTTCGGCTTTTCCCTCGGACTTAGCGAGGGATTTCACCTCTACCGCCGCAAGGGCAGTGTCCTGGTGTTTCAGACTCTTGGTCGGGGGATACAACTGGGGAGTATGACCAGTACCCCGCCCAGGTGGCCTCACCTGCTATGCTGAACAGGAGCCTTGTGGAGGGATGGGAAGATTGGAAGGGATAGGCAAGGAAGAGGGAAGGAAGCGGCCGTGGCCCTAAGTTAGGTACCATCCCGGCATTCGCCTGGATGAGAAGTGGGAAACCACGGAAAACCACTTCCAGGATGGCTGAGGTGGGAATCGAACCCACCTCTACTCAGTTGACCTCCCGAGGCTGAGTGGACCCCGTTCCAGCCCTCGTACCACTTTTCAAATTTCGTGGCAGAGCCGGGAATCGAACCCGGGCCTCCGGAGGTGGCAGCTAATCACGCTAATCACTACAGCACAGAGGCGGACTACATACATCATATCAATGTAAATTTTACTCATGTTTTGCAATTTCCAATACATTAATTTCAAGTTAAAGTTATTCCTAGACAGCTGAAGACGGCCTAGAAAGGCCGAAACATGTACTGCTGTTTTAATACGATGTTTTTACAATTTTGCAGTCCATCCACATAGTATTGACCTCAGGAAGGGCACTCGGATATAAAACAGGGCCAAGCCCACATGTGCGACACAGATCGCACCCACGACCCCCACCAGAATGTGGGGGAAGAGGTAAGAGAAGAAGAAGGTATTATTATTATTATTATTATTATTATTATTATTATTATTATTATTATTATTATTATTATTATTATTATTATTATTATTATCATGATATTTTATATATAATGCTATAAAATACTATAAATGGTTTTCTGAAACGTGACATGGAAAATCCAAAATTTTGATTTGCATTATTATCCTTATTCCTACTGATATAACAAGAGCTCTATACATTTATTCAGAGACAATCTGGAGCTCGAGTTTTATTTATTTTGACTATTTAGCGAACAATTACAATACGAAATAAATAATGATAATATAAGTGTATATGTACCAGGCGGTCCTCCATCCCCGTACTTTGTACTTAGAAGTGTCCGCCTGCACTAATCATGAACAGGATGCCTTATCAGTGGCTTACAAAGGAGCGCTACTACGTGCTGTATTTCGGACATAAAACAAATAGTAGTCATTTTACTACAGACGTTCTTTAACAGGGTGCATTTGTAAATACACCAAAAAACATAAAATAATATTTAATAACTTATTAATTTTAGGTACAGATATTCCATTCTACCAAAAAATTACTTGTATATGCTTTGAAAGATCCATTAGCTCGTAATTGCAATTCTGTTTGACGAAATACGTGTATAGAAGGCAGGCGGCTATTTGGAAACTCCTGCACATACCGTCCGCGAGCTTCGGCTGCATTCCAACCAGACTGTCCATAGATTAAAATTATGTCTGTGCATTCGTTGTTCCTGAACACGGCAACCATTAACGATATGTTGACAGCAACTCTAGTGCTACCCTACTCTACCAAATACCAGATTACTACTGAGCGTTCGAAAACGAGGTTTACTAAAGCAAGAGGGCGCATATGACGGGTGGTGCTGAGAAACATGAAGCGAACAGTCGTTCGGTTGTTATCTCTATATTCTGGCTAAAGTAACATGCAGGCAGTAATTCCCCTGTGAAAATCAGTTATTATTACACATCCCATTTATCATTTGTGCATGCGGTACACTTGTCAGTAGAAGGTACGGTACGGCGTTGGCGGGCCACCAGGTGTACAATACATCAAACATATAGGTATTCACAACCTATACCGAGAACAAAACTTTCAGCACGGAAATGTTGTTGTTGGAGTCATCAGTCCATAGACTCGTTTGATGCATCAGTCCATAGACTGGTTTGGTGCAGCTCTCCAGATGCCAGCCTATCCTGTGCTAACCTTTTCATTTATACATAACTGCTGCATCTTACATCTGTTCTAATCTGCTTGTCCACCCCTACCGTTCTTGCCGCCTACACTTACCTCAAAGAAACAACAACAGAACAAGTGTTGGGTGTCTTAAGATGTGTCCTATCATCCTATCTCTTCTTCTCGTCAAATTTAGCCAAATCGATCTCCTCTTTCCAATTCGATTCAGTACATCTTCATTCGTGATTCGATCTATCCATCTCACCTTCAGCATTCTTCTCTAACACCACATTTCAAAAGCTTTTCGGTAGTTGCAAGGGCGGCAGTCTAGATGATTGACAGATACGGCCTTGTAATAACACTCAGCATGGCTTAGCTGTGTTGATAGTGCTACACGGCTGAAAGCAACGGGAAACTACAGCCGTAACTACCTCCCGAGGACATGCAGCTCTCTCTGTATGAATGATGTAACGATGATGGCTTCCTCACGGGTAAAATATTCCGGAGGTAAACTAGTCCCCCATTCGGACCTCCGGGTGGGGACTACACGATCAACAGGAAGATGGATACTGACATTCTGCGAGTCGGAGCGTGGAATGTTAGAAGTTTGAATCGTTGTGGTAGGTTAGAGAATCTGAAAAGGGAGATGGATAGGCTAAAGTTAGATGTAATTGGTATAAGTGAAGTACGTTGGCAGGAAGAACGAGATTTTTGGTCAGGCGACTACCGAATTATCAACACAGAATCAAACAGGTCAAATGCAGGAGTTGGTTTAATAATGAATAAGAAAATAGGGCAGCGGATAAGCTACTACGACCAGCATAGTGAAAGAATTATTTTCGTCAAGATAGACACCAAACCAATGCCCACCACAATAGTGCAGGTCTGTATGCCTACTAGTTCAGCGGATGATGAAGAAATCGAAAGAGTATATGAGGAGATAGAAGATTTAATACAATATGTAAAAGGTGACGAGAATCTAATTGTGATGGGAGACTGAAATGCAGTGGTAGGCCAAGGAAGAGAAGGTAGTACAGTAGGAGAATTTGGATTGGGACAAAGGAAGGAAAGAAGAAGTCGGCTGGTTGAATTCAGCACTGATCATAATTTAGTCCTTGCCAATACTTGGTTCAAACACCACAAACGACGGCTGTATACATGGACGAGACCTGGGGACACTGGAAGGTATCAAATAGACTTCGTTATGATTAGGCAGAGATTCAAAAGCCAGGTGTTGGATTGCAAAACTTTCCCAGGAGCAGACGTGGACTCTGACCACAACTTGTTGGTCATGAAATGCCATCTAAAGTTGAAGAAATTGAAGAAAGGAAAGAATGCAAGAAGATGGGATCTAGACAAGTTGAAAGAAAAGAGTGTGAGGGATTGTTTCAAGGAACATGTTGCACATGGACTAAATGAAAAGGCTGAAGGAAACACTATAGAGGAAGAGTAGAGAGTTATGAAAAATGAAGTCAGTATTACTGCTGAAGAAATGTTAGGAAGGAAGAAAAGATCAACTAAGAATCAGTGGATAACTCAGGAGATACTAGACCTGATTGATGAACGACGAAAATACAAGAATGCTAGAAATGAAGAGGGCAGAAAAGAATACAGGCGATTAAAGAATCAAGTGGATAGAAAGTGCAAGGTAGCTAAGGAAGAATGGCTGAAGGAGAAGTGCAAGGATGTCGAAGGCTGTATGGTCTTGGGAAAGGTAGATGCTGCATACAGGAAAATCAAGGAAACCTTTGGAGAAAGGAAATCTAGGTGTATGAATATTAAGAGCTCAGGTGGAAAGTCACTTCTAGGGAAAGAAGACAAAGCAGAAAGATGGCAGGAGCATATCCAACAGTTATATCAAGGTAAAGATGTAGATAATTTGGTTCTGGAACATAAAGAGGCTGTTGATGCTCATGAAATGGGAGATCCAATTTTGAGGTCAGAGTTTGACAGAGCTGTGTGCGACCTAAATAGGAACAAGTCACCTGGAATTGATGACATTCCCTCCGAATTACTGACTGCCTTAGGAGAAACCAGCATGGCAAGGTTATTTCGTTTAGTGTGCAAGATGTATGAGACATGAGAAGTCCCATCCGATTTTCGGCAGAATGTTGTTATACCTATTCCCAAGAAAGCCGGTGCTGACAGGTGCGAAAACTACCGCACCATTAGTTCAGTATCTCATGCCTGCAAAATTTTAACACGTATTATTTACAGAAGAATGGAAAAACAAGTTGAAGCTGAGTTGGGAGAAGATCAGTTTGGCTTCAGAAGAAATGTAGGAACACGTGAAGCAATCCTGACTTTACGTCTGATCTTAGAGGATCAAATCAAGAAGGACAAGCTCACGTACATGGCATTCGTAGATCTAGAAAAGGCATTCGATAATGTTGATTGGACCAAGCTATTTATGATTCTGAAGATGATAGGGATCAGATACTGAGAACGAAGAATTATCTACAATCTGTATAAAAATCAGTCTGCAGTGATAAGAATCGAGGGCTTTGAAAAAGAAGCAGAAATCCAGAAAGGAGTGAGGCAAGGCTGCAGTTTGTCCCCCTCCTTTTCAATGTTTACATAGAACAGGCAGTAAAGGAAATCAAAGAGAAATTTGGAAAGGGAATCACAGTCCAAGGAGAGCAAATCAAAACCTTGAGATTTGCCGATGATATTGTTATTTTATCTGAGACTGCAGAAGATCTCGAGAAGTTGCTGAATGGTATGGATGAAGTCTTGGGTAAGGAGTACAAGATGAAAATAAATAATTCCAAAACAAAAGTAATGTAGTGCAGTCGAACGAAGGCAGGCGATGTAGGAAATATCAGATTAGGAAATGAAGTCTTAAAGGAAGCAGATGAATATTGTTACTTGGGTAGTAAAATAACTAACGATGGCAGAAGTAAGGAGGATATAAAATGCAGACTAGCACAAGCAAGGAAGAGCTTTCTTAAGAAAAGAAATTTGCTCATTTCAAACATTGATATCGGAATCAGAAAGATGTTTTTGAAGACTTTCGTGTGGAGCGTGGCATTGTATGGAAATGAAACATGGACGATAACTAGCTCAGAAAGAAAGAGAATAGAAGCTTTTGAAATGTGGTGTTACAGAAGAATGCTGAAGGTGAGATGGATAGATCGAGTCACGAATGAAGAGATACTGAATCGAATTGGTGAGAGGAGATCGATTTGGCTAAATTTGACGAGAAGAAGAGATAGAATGATAGGACACATCTTAAGACACCCAGGACTTATCCAGTTGGTTTTTGAAGAAAGTGTAGGTGGTAAGAACGGTAAGGGTAGACCAAGGTATGAATATGACAAGCAGATTAGAGCAGATGTAGGATGCAGTAGTTACGTAGAAATGAAAAGGTTAGCACAGGATATGGCGGCATAGAAAGCTGCATCAAACCAGTCTATGGACTGATGACTCAACAACAACTATTCTCTTTCTTCCTGAACTAGTCGTCGTCCATATTTCACTTCGTAACAATGCCACGCTCTACACGAAAGTCTTCAAAAACATTTTTCTAATTCCTATATCAATGTTTGAAGTGAGCAAATTTCTTTTCTTAAGAAAGACCCTCCTTGCTTGTGCTAGTCTGCATTTTATGTCCTCCTTACTTCTGCCATCGTCAGTAATGTTACTACCCAATTAACGATATTCATCTACTTCCTTTAAGACTTAATTTCCTAATCGAATATTATCTGTATCACTTAACTTCGTTCGACTGCACTCCATTACTTTTGTTTTGGACTTATTTATTTTCATCTTGAAGGCCTTCTCCATACCCAAGACTCCATCCAAATCATTCAGCAATTTCTCCACATCTTCTGCAGTCCCAGATAAAGTAACAATATCATCGGCAAATCCCAGGCTTTTAATTTACTCCCCTTGGATTGTGATTCCCTTTCCAAATTCCTCTTTGAATTCCTTTACTGCCTGCTCTATATAAACATTGAAAGGAGGGAGACAAACTGCAGCCTTGCCTCACTCCTTTATAGATTGCTGCTTCTTTTTCACAGCCCTAGATTCTTATCACAGCAGACTGAATTTTATACCTATGTTAGATAATTCTTCTTTATCGGTGTCTTAACCCGGTCACCTTCAGAATCTCAAATAGCACGGAAATATATTGCTTTATTTTTGTATTAAACACTAATATACAGTTACGAAAAAACATGGTGTGTCCTTTACATTCGAAACTTAGAAGTAAGTCAATTAATGTTGAAATATATTAATTATAGCGTATTTACCTCAATTTTACCAACGCCATCGAAACGGAGTGCGGCTCGTGCGAGGTAAACCACAGAAGCCACGTTGAAAACCCATAGCACATATCCACGAGCAGCCAAGGACATCATTAAGGCAGGCACTGAGAGGAAGCCCGCGCATGGACTTCTGGGATGCTGTGAACATAACAATTCATCAGCGTTGATCTGCTGTACAAGACTGAAAAAAAACGAGGTAAATAGCATGTTCAAACCAATTTCCACTTGCTGCCTTCAACATGAGATGGAACGTAGAATTAGTGTTTATTTATACCTACATTTATTTCCATCTAACTTTTCACAGAGGAGATCAACATAATCATCTTCAGAAGGTTAGGAAATTCCTCAAACTGTGGCGATGGCTGCCCATCGCATGATCACATGGGCAACCCGTCCGACTCGTTGGCTGAATGGTCAGCGTACTGGCCTTCGGTTCAGAGGGTCCCGGGTTCGATTCCCGGTCGGGTCGGGGATTTTAACCTTCATTGGTTAATTCCAGTGGCCCGGGGGCTGGGTGTTTGTGCTGTCCCCAACATTCCTGCAACTCACACACCACACATAACACTATCCTCCACCACAATAACACGCAGTTACCTACACATGGCAGATGCCGCCCACCCTCATCGGAGGGTCTGCCTTACAAGGGCTGCACTCGGCTAGAAATAGCCACACGAAATTATATGGGCAACCCGAAGAAATTCTATGTATTTTAAACGTTGTAATTGTGAAAAAAGAACCGAACGTAGGTGTCTGGGATTTCAAACTGCCGTTATTTATCATGAAGCCGCCAATGAGGTTTCTTCCGCAACTCCTATAGCGTGGTATATCGTTGAGAGCATTTCTAGGATTTGCGATGAGTTGCGGGCGAGGTGCGATGAGACGTTCGGGAGGAAAAAATTATCGTTTTAATGTTGTGTTGGAGATGGCTTTGAGCCGGCTGCCGAAACCAGTTGCACTCGTCTGGACAATGATTAATGACTGACAGATGAAATGAAATGATATTGCAGAGTGTCACTGGAATGAAAGATGACAGGGAAAGCCTGAGTACCCAGAGGAAACCTGTCCCGCTTCCGCTTTGTCTAGCACAAATTTTATATGGAGTGACCGGGATTTGAACCACGGAATCCAGCGGTGAGAGGCCGACGCGCTGCCTTCTGAGCTACGGAGGCTCTAAAATATAATATTATGATTGTAAACTGAACGAGTGGTGAGAAATCATATGTTTGTGTGCGTTTGTACATATTGTATATAGACCTACCTGCTCCTTTCCCTCAGTCTTGAATAAATATTTGTGTAAAAGATCAAAATATTAACTGTGCACTTGTGTTTCCTTCTTTCTTTTCCTTTAAAGTCGTGGGTCATGGTGGGTAAGGGTTGGACAAGTGAATGAAGTTACGTAAGGCCCGAATTTCAGAAAAGTATGGATGATTTCGGATTTTATATTATCTTTATTACCAATTCTAATACTCAAAGATGAATTGCTTAATTTGTGGATGTGAAATTAAAGTAAAACACGAAAGTTGCAGTGAAGAGAATGCTTCTCAAAGTGGAAGGGCTACCAACATATAAATAATTGAAAAATACTTATCATGTATGAGATACGCAATATCTTAAATAAAATGTCTGTTGCTCTTAAATTATGAGTTTGTAATTCCATCCTTTTCTCCCCTTGTGGGTGGGGGCGGTAGAATAACGTCCACGGTATCTCCTGCCTGTCGTAAGAGGTGACTAAAAGGGGCCCCAGGGGCTCTTACATTGGGAGCGTGGGTTGGTGACCACGGGGGCCTTCAGTTGAGTCCTGGCATTGCTTCCACTTGTGCGAGGCTCCTCACTTTCATCTATCCTATCCGACCTCCCTTGGTCAACTCTTGTTCTTTTCCGACCCCGACGGTATTAGAGCATTCGAGACCTTGGGAGTCTTTCATTTTCACGCCCTTCGTGTCCCTTGGCTGACACTTTCACTTTTCAAAATGTCGTATCCCTTCTATGTTTTTTCTCTGATTAGTGTTACCGTATATAGGGGATGGTTGCCTAATTGCTCTTCCTCCTAAAATAGTAATCACCACCACCATTGTATGGTTTTCTATGTGGCGGAGAAAATTCGGGAACAGTTTTTCTTTTTGCTATTTATTTTACACTTCACCTATTCAGACACTTTTATGAGTTAAAGAACGCAATCAAGAGCCACTAAATTTAGCGACGGTGGTCCGGGCTTTCACTGCACTGTTCCCGAATGCAAGCTCACAGTTACGAGACCCGAACCGCATAGCCAACTCGTACGGCGTGGACACTGATCCTTGGAACATCTATATATTTGAAACACGAAGCTGATTCTTGTTACATCGATTTTGAGAGAACAGCTGAACCGCTGGGTATTGTAAAGCATTCTGACGAAAGCTCTTGGCCTGTAGATTTGCAGAGTGTTTTTAAAAGCATAAAAACATCTTGCCGTATATATTTAAATTATTAAAGAAAAATGTAGCATTCTGATTGGCTAACGCGCTCGGGTACTGGCGAGCCCAAGGCCCCCTGAAACGTGTGATCGCTGAGCAGCAGGGACGATAGGGGAGGTAGAAGGGGAGTAGGCACGCGTGCGTAGTTAGTGCTTTACTAGTCAGCTGGTACTTCCTGGACAGGAAAAACCGCTGTTTCGCTGCCCAGCTGTTCAACAGTGCACATTACGTTCAACATTTATCTAAATTTAAATGAGAATTCGGTGTCTGGTTTAAAAATTAAATTCCAAAGCAACTGGCTATATTCGATTGGCATGGTTTAATATAAAGCTCCAATGACAAATAATCATTCATAATTGTGTGTGAATCGTCTTCTGAAATATATCATAGGTAACGTCATTCCATTCCTTCTGGTGGGAAAATTATTGTTCTTGGAAGAGATTTCATAAAGGTTTTGTCAGTTTTGCCACATAGTCAACCAGTTATTTAATTACTAAACCAAACCCCGTAGTGTAAGAACCCCGAAGGGCCATAGCCTACCAAGCGACCGTTGCTCAGCCCGAAGGTCTGCGGATTACGAGGTGTCGTGTATTCAGCACGACGATTCCTCTCGGCTGTTTTTCTTTCTTTTCTAACCAGTTGAAGCCCGTCAAGACATGGCGGTCAATGGGGTAAATATTTATTGACGGATTTCCTTATAGTAAAATAAATAATAATAATAATAATCCATAAAATAATCAACTTGAAATCAAGACTGTAATGTTACATACCTCCGCTAAAGTGTTGTAGTCGACTCCAAACACTACGGTGACAGAGAAATCCAGAACACAAATGGCGCCAGTAACAATTGTCCACCCGTAGAGGATGTTCCGTGTATACTTCCACTCTTGCTTGTGCATGTCTGAAAAGAACATTTGGATTACACCTGCACTATTCAATAAATTACCAATGAGCATTTACTCACACAAAAGTGAGCGGACTCTAGTAGATGAATCAAAGTCTTTGTATTCCTCAGAAAAATATATCTCATTGTAACGTGATGGCCGGTGTATGTGTGTATGTTTAGTCATCAGTCCGAAGGCTAGTTGGATCCTCAACAGTTCCACCATGAGCTGTCATAGATGGCCTAGACATCACTGAAGAGGCGTACTAGGGAAATGAGGAGTGAGGTAGTTTCCCGTTGCTTTCCTCACCGAGCCAGAAGTTGCTATTACATATCAGTCTGCCAAGCCCACTGAAATGCATGCACCAACCGACCCTATGAGCAACAGTTTCACACCATTCATAGCAGGGACTGGCTGCGTAAGGAATGGCATTACTAGCATCGTTCATACCTTGGTCACTTTCATATTGTCAAAGCCAAGGATAAGACAGAGACAGATGAATGAAAGTAACAAAATTGCTCTAGCCCATACCAGAAGACTTAGTGCAGTGTAAACACTAGGTCCCGCCAGAGCAGATAAATAAACACATGGCTGGTAGCTTCTACTGTATGATTTATTATTAATCACTGATAACTGCTCACACAATTACACCAGTTAGTGCTCTCTGTCTGTCTGTCTGTCTGTCTGTCTGTCTGTCTGTCTGTCTGTCTGTCTGTCTGTCTGTCTGTCTGTCTGTCTGTCTGTCTGTCTGTTCTCAATATTCACTCATACTAATTCACACTCAGTCTTTCTCGGCTGACACGGTCTCACTCAACTACGCTATACTAGTTTTACTTCCTCTTGAAACAATAATCACCACCACCACCTGTTACTCGAGCCACTTTATTCGTGATGTACAGGCCGTACTGTAGCAAGAGCGGGAAAGCAATCAGCTGATCGTTAGGGTGGAAGTTTAGCACGTGGGTTAGTTGAGTTACTTTTGAATTCTCCGCTCTTTTGTTGAAATTTGTATCGCTGGCCGCAGTTTACTCAGATATATATGAGGTAAGTCCTCATCGACTGCATTATTAAGTGAAAAGTCCTTAATTAGTGAAGAAAGTGCGAGCATGTATTCGTATGAGGCTATAGGTTAATAAGATAGTTTTTCAGTGTTTTAATATTGTAGTTTATTTGTGTCCGCCTCTGTGGTATAGTGGTTAGTGTGATTAGCTGCCACCCCCGGAGGCCCGGGTTCGATTCTCGGCTCTGCCACGAAATTTGAAAAGTGGTACGAGGGCTGGAACGGGGTCCACTCAGCCTCGGGAGGTCAAATGAGTAGAGGTGTGTTCGATTCCCACCTCAGCCATCCTGGAAGTGATTTTCCGTGGTTTCCCACTTCTCCTCCAGGCAAATGCCGGGATGGTACCTAACTTAAGGCCACGGCCGCTTCCTTCCCTCTTCCTTGTCTATCCCTTTCTTTCTTCCCATCCCCCACAAGGCCCCTGTTCAGCATAGCAGGCGAGGCCGCCTGGGCGAGTTACTGGTCATTCTCCCCAGTTGTATCCCCCGACCCAGAGTCTGAAGCTCCAGGAAACTGCCCTTGAGGCGGTAGAGGCGGGATCCCTCGCTGAGTCTGAGGGAAAAACCAACCCTGGGAGGTAAACAGATTAAGAAGAAGAAAAGAAGAAGAAGTTTATTTGTGTAATGTTATATCCGTAGTGTAAAATTAATTGAGTTAGTACACTCAGAGTTTTATTATCAACCACGATTTGTATACAATTAAAGGTTATCAGTGAGAGAAATTATCATGACTAAGGGTTGTTGAGTGCCTGGCTGCGAAGCCATTTATAACGAGGAGAATACACTCCAGTATTTGTGTTCCCCTCTGATGAATAAAGAGTTAGGTTATGGAAGAAGGTAATTCCTAGGGAGAATTTAATAGTTAATCACAACACAGTTGTGTGAATCAAAAACTTTCCTAAAGGCCAAATCCTGAGGGAAGTATGAATTTCACGTCCAGATGGTGAGTTAAAAGGTCTTACAATGGCATAAACATGGGTAACATTAGGTTTCCTATTTGTTTATGTAATCAGACTTACGGCTTATTTGAATTCGGTGTATTTGGAAATTCAAGTCCAATTTATGCATTATCGGAAGGTATTGTGGAATAAGAGTGCAGATATTTTTCCCTATCAAACTACATATCGTAGGCAATGGCACAGGGTTATTCCATGAAAATTGAATATGAAAATAATTGTAAAGGCATTATTTGATCTTTAAAAAACTACATTTCTTAACAATAACAACTTAATTTCATAACAGTGACAGTAAATGTTTGGTTACTGTTAGACATTATCTTACTCGTGATCTCCCTTGTAGGTACTGAATTGGTGGTAAAGAAATAATTTACATTTGCAATATATTGTATTGGTAATTGGTTGCATGTTTTCTAACAACGTGTAGTATGTGGAATGTTCAAGTTGACTAGAAAATGGATAGAAATCGCAAGGACATGTCTCAACGTTTTCGCCTGTACTCACGGAAACGAACGGATATACGCTTACGCTGCCTGAACCGTCAACGATAGATCCCAAGTGTAAGCATACGAATTGTAGAGCATAAAAACCTCTACAAAAAAGTCCGGGATGGTATATGCCTCTTTCGAACCGGATGCCCTCTAGAAGCGATTTTATGTTATAGTCCGCAGTGAAAAAACATAACTCCTTAAGATTAAATAAATATTTCGATATTATCCTCGAACTCCTCATCGAAATACATTGTTTGACCTCCTCCACTATTTCATAAGGATTACAAACACCTTGTCAGGACATTATTTGCATGAATAGTTTAGAAGTTATGACCATTTTAGACTGTAGTGGTAATTCGTTCCCTGTTGTCTGCTAGCAAGTTGTCTCTACCTAGCCGCTAGAGGTGCTAGTGTCGCTCCAGCTGTCAAATGGATGAACCTTCCTCTTATTAGAGCTTCGCGACTGTATATATTAGACTGTGTTTTGACGCTCATTTTACTCTTTCAGTTGCCGCAGAAACCGATAACTGTTATGGCGACTTATGGCTGATTTTTAATTCATTTTGTCGAAAAAATACCAAATGTTTCACCCGAGATCTTTTACATGCCGACATCGTACCACGTGGAGTGCCCAATGGACTTTTCCCCACCCTTCAAAAAATTTGACTACCTCTTTCGAGTTTCAACTTTCAATCCTTGGATTCGGAGACTGACACTCGAACACTGATCCACAGAGGCAGAAATTGTTTTAATGCCTCTTCGTTCATGATTGCTAATGTAAATAAACTTTTATATCTTGCTTTTAACGCGATAAGTCAACTTATGATGAAAGGACTAAACTTAAGGAAAGAGGCTGGTCACTTCAAGTTACATTTGATGTTGCCTTGACAAGCTGTTATCATCATGAGTATCTCCATCGACACAAAATTGATTGTATTGGGCTGTGTTCTACTCTATCCTAAATCTTCCACAGGATCTCCTCAAGGAAGAACCATATTATTTTCCAATTTTTTTCTGCACCTGATGACATCAGAGTGCAACCTATTGAGCGACTTGTAAGTCATCTAAACTTTTTTGTAGCCTGTTGGAAGTTTCACGTCCCGTATGCCAAGACATTCTTTAAAGATATTAACTTATGATAAGCCATCTGAAACTCTTCTGGTGGTCTTGCAACTGGTGATAACTTTTTGAAAGGGGAAATTGTAGGGATGTTGATGCCCTCTTTATTATAAAGCATAAGATTAACGATTTATAAATGCCTTCTCCCAGTACTACAATACAGGGTGTTTCAAAAATACACGGCATAAATTCAGGGTTGAATTCCTCACATACAGAGAAGGAACATGGATTCGGAAATGCGTACTTTCTTGGTCTCCACGATCACCTGATTTAAACCCGTTGGACTTCTTTGTGTGGGTTTAAGCAAAGTATTTGGTGTACGCGACTGGCGACTGTTGTGGACGATGAAGCAACACTTCACGGCAGAATTGTAAGATTCTTTGAAACAGTACGTACAACACCGGACATATTCGAGTGTGTTCGTAACTCCATGCAACGTCGAGCATAAGCCTGTAGTATGGCATGAGGTGGGCATTTTGAACACCTGTTGTAAGATAATGACCGGAGTACATCAGTACATGCAAGAACCCCAACAACGCTTGAGGTTATAGCCTACGACAGAGTCTGATATCCCGAAAAATACCCGTTTCCGGACCCATGTTTGTATACATATTTTTCCTTCTCTATATTTGAGAAATTCAACCCTGAAATAATGGCATGTATTTTTGAAACACCCTGTATACCTCCCCAGGTTACAGGCCCATGAATACTCTCATCATCAGTTGTATCCCTGGTTTACTTTCCTTTTTTAGTGGCTCAAGAACACCTTCTTCTATATTAGTGGCCCTGCACCTCATGACACCAGAGTGCAAACTATTTAGTGACTTGTAAGTCATGTAAACTTTCATGTGGCCGTTAGCAATTCAGAAACACTTTTTCCATTTTAGTGGCCCTGAACCTCATGACACCAGAATGCAACACATTTAGCGACTTGTAAGTCATGTAAACTTCATGTGGCCTTTACCGACCCATAAACACGTTATTCCATGCTAGTGGCCCCGATATACGATCCTCTATCTTTAGCGACCCATAAGCACTTTATTCCATGCTAGTGGCCCTGTTATGTGATCCTCTATCTTTAGCGACCCATAAACACTTTATTCCATGCTAGTGGCCCTGTTGTGTGATCCTCTATCTTTAGCGACCCATAAACAATTTATTCCATGCTAGTGGCCCTGTTATGTGATCCTCTATCTTTAGCGCGACCCATAAACACTTCATTCCATGCTAGTGGCCCTGTTATGTGATCCTCTATCTTTAGCGACCCATAAACACTTTATTCCATGCTAGTGGCCCTGTTATGTGATCCTCTATCTTTAGTGACCCATAAACACTTTATTCGATATTAGTGGCCTTGATGTAGACTACTTTCCCTCTATTTTAGCGGCTCATAAACAATATCATCCATATTAGTGGCCTTGATGTAGACTACTTTCCCTCTATTAGCGGCTCATAAACAATTTCCTCCATATTAGTGGCCTTGATGTAGACTACTTCCCTCTATTTTAGCGGCTCACAAACAATTTCTTCCATATTAGGGGCCTTGATATAGACTACGTTCCCTCTATTTTAGCGGCTCATAAACTATTTCTTCCATTTTAGTGGCCTTGATGTAGACTGCTTTCCCTCTATTTTAGCGGCTCATAAACAATTTCTTCCATAGAAAGGGGCCTTGACACACTTTATTGTGACTCCAGCGGCTCGTAAACACTTTCTTCCATAGTAGTGGCCCTGATATACTTCCGTCCAACCTAGGCGCCCCATATCCTCTTTCCTCTAAAGCACGGCCCTGAAATTAGGGGCGCATAACAACTTTCTTCTCTAGTATCGGCCCTGGCATATTCCGACTTCAGTAACTCATAGCTACTTTCGCCCATAATAGTGGCCTTGACATGCATTCCTTCGACGTTAGTAGCCCATAGCTACTTTCTCCCATGTTAGCAGCCATTACATAGGCCTACTCTCATTCGACGTTAGTGGCTCATAGCTACGTTCTTCTATAGTAGTGGCCCTGGTAAACGAAGAGGGCTATGAGATAACAATATTAGCGACTCGTCTGGCATTTTATCGCTTTGTTTCGTAATTTACCATATAAAATTCTACAGTAAGGGTGCATTTAAAGTTTTGTCCAAAGGTGAGCTTTCATGTGTGAAAATAAATGTTTACACACTTTATTACCAAGTACTGATTTCTAGAGATTTATGAAATGTTATACATAAATTAAAATAAAGAATGTATGTTGTCAATGATTCAGTAATGTTCTAATTTAATATACTGTGCTTCCACAAATACTGCTGATTCTTAAAGGTATGATACTAACAGATCAGAATATTTAATATCTTGATTTATTAAGAATGATCTCATTAGTTATGTCTGGAGAAGACTTCGACAGTATTACAGGTGTAAACTACAATTGTGCACTTACTGGTAAGCATCACAGCGGTGATGGCGAACCACAGAAAACTGGCTGCGAAGTAGATTGCAACAATGATGATGACGTCATCACGGTTCAGTAACTTGTTAACACCGCAAGGGATGCACGTGACGCTGCTATCTGAAACATCTAAAGACACACATTTAATTTAAAAAGTAATCTCCTTTAGTATGGCCAGAAAGTAGGATATTCGGTTCCCCGGGTTCAATTCCCAACTCTATCAGTATTAACCTGAGAGTGAAGAGGCATCATTAGGCCCGGTATCCACTGTGCAAAACATAACGTGCAGGTTTACCAAGCTCTCTAAGACGCATCAACGAACAACTCCTCTTACAAGAGAAACACCCTGCACATTCCCGCACACACCAAACATACACTTACTCACACAACAGGAACACTCTGACCACCCCCACATCAACACCAAATGGTACACCCACTCTCACAATAGAAATACCCCGATCATTCCCGCACACAACATTAAACAATACACCCACTCTCATAACAGGAACATCCCGCAGCCATCCTCACACAGAACACTAAACGATAGATCAACTCTCACAGCTGGAACATCCTGATCATCCCCACTCACAACTCCAAACAGTAACCCATTCTAACAACAGGAACATCCTGATCATCTCCACTCACAACACCAAACGGTACACCTACTCTCACAACAGGAACATCCTGATCATCTCCACTCACAACACCAAACGGTACACCTACTCTCACAACAGGAACATCCTGATTATCCCCACTCACAACACTAAACGGTACACCTACTCTCACAACAGGAATATCCTGATTATCCCCACTCATAACACCAAACGGTACAGTACTCTCGCAACAGGAACCTTCTGATCATCCCCACTCACAACACTAAACGGTACACCTACTGTCACAACAGAAAACATCCTGATCATCCACACTCATAACACCAAACGGTACACCTACTCTCACAACAGGAACATCCTGATCATCCCCACTCACAACACTAAACGGTACACCTACTCTCACAACAGGAACAGCCTGATCATCCCCACTCATAACACCAAACGGTACAGTACTCTCACAACAGGAACATACTGATCATCCCCACTCACAACACTAAACGGTACACCTACTGTCACAACAGGAACATCCTGATCATCCCCACTCACAACACCAAACGGTACACCTACTCTCACGACAGGAACATCCTGATCATCCCCACTCACAACACCAAACGGTACACCTACTCTCACAACAGGAACATCCTGATTATTCCCACTCACAACACTAAACGGTACACCTACCCTCACAACAGGAATATCCTGATCATCCTCACTCATAACACCAAACGGTACCCCTACTCTCACAACAAGAACATCCTGATCATCCCCACTCACAACACTAAACGGTACACCTACTCTCACAACAGGAACATCCTGATCATCCCCACTCATAACACCAAACGGTACAGTACTCTCACAACAGGAACCTTCTGATCATCCCCACTCACAACACTAAACGGTACACCTACTGTCACAACAGGAACATCCTGATCATGTCCACTCACAACACCAAACGGTACACCTACTCTCACAACAGGAACATCCTGATCATCCCCACTCATAACACCAAATGGAACAGTACTCTCACAACAGGAACATCCTGATCATCCCCACTCACAACACTAAACGGTACACCTACTGTCACAACAGGAACATCCTGATCATCCCCACTCACAACACCAAACGGTACACCTACTCTCACAACAGGAACATCCTGATCATCCCCACTCATAACACCAAACGGTACAGTACTCTCACAACAGGAACCTTCTGATCATCCCCACTCACAACACTAAACGGTACACCTTCTCTCACAACAGGAACATCCTGATCATCCCCACTCATAACACCAAACGGTACACCTACTCTCACAACAGGAACATCCTGATCATCCCCACTCACAACACTAAACGGTACACCTACTGTCACAACAGGAACATCCTGATCATGTCCACTCACAACACCAAACGGTACACCTACTCTCACAACAGGAACATCCTGATTATCCCCACTCACAACACTAAACGGTACACCTACTCTCACAACAGGAATATCCAGATCATCCCCACTCATAACACCAAACGGTACAGTACTCTCACAACAGGAACATCCTGATCATCCACACTCACAACACCAAAGGTACACCTACTCTCACAACAGGAACCTTCTGATCATCCCCACTCACAACACTAAACGGTACACCTACTGTCACAACAGGAACATCCTGATCATCCCCACTCATAACACCAAACGGTACACCTACTCTCACAACAGGGACATCCTGATCATCCCCACTCACAACACTAAACGGTACACCTACTGTCACAACAGGAACATCCTGATCATCCCCACTCACAACACCAAACGGTACGCCTACTCTCACAACAGGAACATCCTCATCATCCCCACTCATAACACCAAACGGTACACCTACTCTCTCAAAGGAACATCCTGATCATCCCCACTCACAACACTAAACGGTACACCTACTCTCTCAAAGGAACATCCTGATCATCCCCACTCATAACACCAAACGGTACACCTACTCTCTCAAAGGAACATCCTGATCATCCCCACTCACAACACTAAACGGTACGCCTACTCTCACAACAGGAACATCCTCATCATCCCCACTCATAACACCAAACGGTACACCTACTCTCTCAAAGGAACATCCTGATCATCCCCACTCACAACACTAAACGGTACGCCTACTCTCACAACAGGAACATCCTCATCATCCCCACTCATAACACCAAACGGTACACCTACTCTCTCAAAGGAACATCCTGATCATCCCCCATCAATACAGTAAACGGTGCATCTATTCCTTCATGATAGATGCAGCTTGCATCTGGAACTTGATAACAGGCGCGTTACGGAACCTGATGTCAACCTCGTCAGTCAAAAACAAATATAAGATATATTTAATTTCTATATGGAGATACTGTCGTGGCTATCACGAGGAAAACATATCCGCTTCTAGTATAGGCCCGCGGCGTTCGAACAGACAACGCCGCCTTAGCAGCCGCCTGACGTGCAACGTAGAAACAAGAAACCACACGCTCTTTGTTGCGAGGAATCTTATTTTAAGTTTATTGGTTGTGGAAATTAACAGGAAAGTCGTGATTCTTGAAAACTGTCTAGAGACGTATGATGATGTATTATGAAATCAATATTACACCCAAATTTCAGAAGTAAACTTTTCTTAAACATTAGGGAATTGGCAAAAACCACTAAACCAAGTGTGAATACAAGTGTTCCAGACTTTAACATTGTTACTGTAGGCTACATTAACCACTGTCCTTGTGTTGTTACGTATTTCGACAAGATCGGTTCTTGTCTTGCAAAGATTATTTAATAGGGTTTATCACATTGCTGATTGCCATTATTATATTGATACCTACTCAGAATTATCATTTTTAGCGTTGTCTATCAGAAACGTCAACCGAAAAAGTCAATAAAAACAGATTGTCCTTATTAACAAAAGTGTTACAGTACTGGAGTGTCGCCTCTAACTGACTCCATTAATACAAAATAGAGTTCTTAAGAGTAAGTTCGTCACTAGTTCTCTCTTCTGGGGATTACCATTCTACACTCTCCTTACTGCCAGCATAAGAAAGAAAGTCAGGGAATATTTTTCACGATATACTGTCATACAACCAGAGGTTTCAAGTACATATTCTCATTGTTTTCCGTCCGTGCCTACACAGTGAACGATAATAAAGTTTGAACAATGAAACATATTTGATTGAAATTAAGGTAAAATACAGGACGAGTTAAATGGGGCGTACTGAAGCCAGATCTACTGCACTTACAAAGTTGTTCAAGGCCAGGCATATGAAGTGACAAAAGTATTACACGGGTGAGTTTTTAATGAAAATCCTCGAAATTTCTTATATATTTGTTTGTTGCATATTATTTTATCTAATGCCCTTCAGATCGGAGTATGATACATTTATTTAGGTATGGTGGGGCAAGACTTAAATGCACACATTATAATAAAATTTAAATGTAATTTTGAATGGTATATTACTAATAATAATAATAATAATAATAATAATAATAATAATAATAATAATAATAATAATAATAATAATAATAATAATAATAACTTCCTGAATGTATTTGCATTACGAAAGTTATAGCCAAACAACCTTATACAACCGTTAGGCCTGTCCACTATCCTCACGCAGTAGTGTTATTTCTTCCAAAAATTCCTCTGAGTCCCTGGATTGTCCAGGTTCTACTGAATCGGAACCAGTTGGTGATGCAGTGTTATGCGGCGCTGGGCGAAAGTGCGATAACTTATGCATGCTATCTGATACCGAGCTCTGGTTTATTTTAAAAACTATTTCAGGCATTCATAAACATTTATTCTCTCTTAGTCACCAACATGCAGACAATAACGAAACTGGTTACTCATTGCCTAACATTTCTGCGTTACCATCCGAGCATTTTCAAATAGTATTTAATTAAAAAATATATAGTTTTCGTTCTTTCTTTCTTTCTTTCTTTCTTTCTTTCTTTCTTTCTTTCTTAATCTGTTTACAGTCCAGGGTTGGTTTTTCTCTCGGACTCAGCGAGGGATCCCACCTCTACCGCCTCAAGGGCAGTGTCCTGCAGCGTGAGACATTGGGTCGGGGATACAACTGGGGAGAATGACCAGTAACTAGCCCAGGAGGCCTCACCTGCTATGCTGAACAGGGACCTTGTGGGGGGTTGGGAAGATTCGAAGGGATATACAAGGAAGAGCGAAGGAAGCGGCCGTGGCCTTAAGTTAGGTACCACCGGGCGAGTTGGCCGTGCGCGTAGAGGCGCGCGGCTGTGAACTTGCATCCGGGAGATAGTAGGTTCGAATCCCACTATCAGCAGCCCTGAAGATGGTTTTCCGTGGTTTCCCATTTTCACACCAGGCAAATGCTGGGGCTGTACCTTAATTAAGGCCACGGCCACTTCCTTCCAACTCCTAGGCCTTTCCTATCCCATCCTCGCCATAAGACCTATCTGTGTCGGTGCGACGTAAAGCAACTAGCAAAAAAAGTTAGGTACCATCCGGGCATTTGCCTGGAGAAGAAGTGGGAAACCACGGAAAACCCTTCCTGGATGGCTGAGGTGGGAATCGAATCCATCTCCACTTAGTTGACCTCCCGAGGCTGAGTGGACACCGTTCCAGCCCTCATACTGGAAACCTACAACCTGTTTTCCAGTCATTGACCGGGTCAGGAATGTAATGAATGAATCAGATATAGGCTATTAGACCGACGGGTTCGCTACTCCCAAAGTGATTTATGAATGACTGATAGATGCTATGAAATGAGAATGGAGTGTGTTGTTGGAATGAAAGATGACAGGGAAATCCGGAGTACCTGGAGAAAAAACCTGTCCCGCCTCCCTTTTGTCCAGGACAAATCTCACATGGAGTGACCGGGATTTGAACCACGGTATTGTGCCGTTTCACAGTTCTTTATAAGAGCTGTAGGAACAAAGATGGAGTCTCTGCGATCAAAATGTTAAATAAAATGCATTTAACGTCAGTACGGGCCGAAATGTAAGTATTTTCATCAGTCGGTTACGGAAATAACCATGTATAGAAGGCGCAGGAAAAGAATGACAAATGGACATTATTTAAACCTATTATTCAAAAGAAAAATTTGCTCATCACTTATTATATAATCTGACCTCGAAGCAGTGAGAAGACGCAAGACTAGATTGGAAAGGATTATCCAGCTGAACTAAATATTATAATTTGGAAACGAAATATAATTCGCGACTACACGCCAAACAGCTGTTATCAAGATTTAATCGCTGCGCGGAAGATTAAATACGTGAAAAAGGAGATAAACAGATTACAATAGAACTACGTCACGAAGTGGCGCAGAGCTTCAATAAATTTGCCCGATACCGCTTAATAGTGAAGGACACTGATCAGCTGTTGAGTGCATTTACACCAACAAAAATATATAGGAAAGAAATTCATTTTCAAATTGGAATAAATATTTAACATCTATCTTAGTCGATTTGGAGCTAGTTTATTGGATTAACTGTACCATAACGAAATCCATACAATCTGAGCTTCACAAGAGATATATTAGTTGAAGAATGACAGCAATGAATCACATATTTTGTTATTATTCTGTTACATACGTACGAGATTCCACTATGATCCTGTAAAGAAGCAAGGCAACGCTATTTGGATCCTGATGAGGCGATACGATGTTGGCTATCCCGGATGACCAGTAATCAGTGTTGAGGAGCTACGATGAACCCGATCACTTGTGGAGTAACCAGATGACGAGATCCTAATCTCAGATGACCGGAGATGAGGAGACATCGAGACCACCTTGAGCAAAGCTAAGTCCATTATCTAAGTCGTTTTCGTAAGTAAGAGAATATTATCTTTTATTATTGTATGTTGATATGTGTGTTTGTGCGAAGACAGTGCGTAGATAAACGTCTAGCTGAGATGATTGGAAGTAGGTATTCATCTATATGAAATGTCAATTCCATTAGTAGGCGTGGTCACCAAGTGATATTCCGATCGTAATGTTTCCAGTGATATGTGAGGATAGATAGCTAGAGTTATTATTATCAGCGAAGAGTAAAGAGTGAAGTTGGCATTAATACCAGTGTGCCCTATTTTAATCAAAGTCACTCAGTGCGAGATCGTATATAGGAAGTGTTTATGAAGGAATAAGGCAGTAGACTACTCAGAGTTATGATGTTAAATTTGGCACTATGACAATAGGAAGTAAAGTAGACATTTTATGAATGTCATGGCACGTTGATGTGCAGTGATTTACATATGATGAAGTGAGAGATTTGTTATACGTGAAATGTGAGTAATAATTAACGCGTTATAGATATGGTATAAGGATGATAGTGATTTATGATGGTCATATTTATTTTTTCTTCGAGAGAGAGATAGTCATAGTTGTTCTAATTGAGATGACGTGATTTTCAAATGATGTTTCTGAGAGTGTCAGTGAATTCATGCCAATTCTATGTAATAATTCTTGATCCTATGCATTTTTACATAGCTTAGGATATGATCTCGAGACTGGTAGAGCAATGTTTTTATCCATGTTAGGATTGCCTAGTGAATCATATGTGTAGTCATGATAAGGTTTAAGCCTTCACTGATTTATTTAGGATGATCTTGAAAACTCTCACTGTGTATAACATTATTCTGGACAAAATTCAACCTACTAGACTAACGACTGGTGACATAGATTTTCAAAAGAGAATTATTTTTAGTCGGAGATAGTGTCATCTGACCAAGTAGATTTTCGGTTAGTAGTATGTGTGATGATAACTACATAGGATATGTGTGGTGACATTTTTTGCAACCAAATACGCATGTAGTCTAATAATCAATAAACTAAGGTCACATTACCTTAAGTTCATAAGGTAAATCTTACGATACCGTTACTTGAAGGGTGATTACGACTTACAATGGACGTAGCTTAGCTTATGGTGTGTGACACAGGGAAATATGAGTAACTAACAGACAACTAAGCATGCGAATGTGAATATTTAAGCTGTGAAACATACAAGAGAGTACTTGTCAATTCAAAGTCAAGAAAATTTTGTGATAGTTTTTATTGAGAATTTTAAACCTGCATCGAGAGACACAGTTAGTGAAAATTAAATAATGTGACAATTTAAAGAGTAAGGAATAGGTGGTAACGAACAGAATTTCATATTTATTCCAAGGATAACTGATATTCAGACAACTTGAACTCCAATTCTTATCTGAACATTAACTCAACAATTCCACAAGCGTTCTTTATTTCTCAAGAGAGTATAGTTAGAGATATTGTAAATAGTAATTGATACAATTTTTATTTTTCTTCTTAACGGATGCATCCTATACTCTTAGTATTCTTGATTTTAATGTTTATTTTCTTGCCAGTACGGCACATGTAAATATAATTAATTTCATTCACATTGATTTAATTCGTTATCGCCCAACTTCGTAAGTGAGTTGCATACGGATGAAAACACATATTTCTCAATAGTTCTCAAATGTTACATAATATTTATTCTAATACTATATGATTTTGAGAGATCAATGGGCTTATGAAGTGAAATAATGTAATCCGAGGAGGCATTTATTTATGATGAATTCGGAAGACGTAGTTTTTCTGAAATGTTGATGACGGATATAGACTATAGGAATGACAATGAGTCACTCACTTCAAGAAGTATTCATTGGTAAAATTTGAGATAATTTTTATTAAATGTCTGATTTAATATTTGAATAAATATGGAATAGTGAAACCTCAACATTCTTTCTATGTGTTCCTAGAATAAGTATTAGTTGTAAGACTATAGTAGTTTCAGTTGACGACAATTTCTCTAAGAGCTAGTAAGAGTATGGTATCTAACTAGTTACGGGTAAGAGACATCTTTCAACGTTAGTTAGAATCTACCATTAACCGACCTGGACGTTTTTCTATTACGGAACTCACACCCATAAAACTTAGTCATCGGACCAATTGAATTTAGAGCTAGTCAGGATCTCTTGTGTCCATGCCTGGACGCGAGAACGGCGCAGTATCCAGCGGTGAGAGGCCGACGCGCTGCCGTCTGAGCCACGGAGGCTCCCAGCCCTCATACTACTGTTCAAATTTCGTGGCAGAGCCAGAAATCGAACCCGGGCCTCCGGGGGTGGCAGATAATTACGCTAACCACTACACCACAAATTTCTCTCTATACTTATACTTCTTCCTTTTTCTTTCTTTCTTTCTTTCTTTCTTTCTTTCTTTCTTTCTTTCTTAATACGTTTACCCTACAGTGCTGGTTTTTCCCTTGGACTCAGCGAGGGATCCCACCTCTACCGCCTCAAAGGCAGTGTCCGGGAGCGTAAGACTTTGGGTCTGGGGTACAACTGAGAAGGAGGACCAGTAACTCGCCCAGGAGGCCTCACCTGCTATGCTGAACAGGGGCCTTGTGGGGGAAGGGATAGGCAAGGAAGAGAGAAGGAAGGAGCCGTGGCCTTAAGTTAGGTACCATCCTAACATTTCCCTGGAGGAGACGTGGGAATCCACGAAAAACCACTTTGAGGCTGGCTGAAGTGGAAATCGAACACCCCGTCTACTCAGTTGACCCCCCGAAGCTGAGTGTACCCCGTTCCAGCCCTCGTATCACTTTTCAAAATTTCGTGGCTGGGCCGGAAATCGAACCCGTGCCTCCTGGGGTGGCAGCTAATCATGCTAACCACCACACTACACAGGCGGACATATATATTAATTTGAGGGAGAAAATAAAGTTAACTGCAGTGTCCGTAATATTTTTATTCGCATTTTTATTTTAACGTTCTCTCAAATAATTTATTTTGTACAAAAACAGTATTGCTACGACAAGACTCGAATTCACGCCGTCGACGAGTAAGGTGACCATTCGGCCACCGCTCCGCTTGACTTTGTAGTAACTCTCCAAGTCGCATTGAAATCGGGGATTCATTCACTTTTCGGCAATTTTAGGTTACGGACCTGACATATTTAAGTAAATGTGTTATATCACCTCCACTTTATCCAAAACGGATCCTGCGGCTTGACATTTGTCCTCAATTTTCGAAAACCAAAGCGCATTGACCCTTATACACGAGTTACTGTTGAAGCTCGTTGAAGTCGGTTGAACGCAGGGTCTGGCCTCTCCTGGCAAGAAATTCAAGCAACTGCTGCCCTGGAGACACTGATAAGTTTCAGTCTGTCGAAAACTCTAACCTATTTTCAATAGTGCTTTGTTCATTATGGCTTTGGTGATTAGGCATCATTCTTTCATAATCTGTTTACCCTCCAGGGTTGATATTTCCCTCTGACTCAGCGAGGGATCCAATCTCTACCGCCTCAAGGGTAGTGGAGTGTGGGACTTTCGGTCACGGGATATGACTGGGGAGGAGGCCCAGTACCTCGCCGAGGTGGCCTCATCTGCAATGCTGAAGAGGGGCCTTGTAGGGGGATGGGAAGATAAGAAGGAAGAGAAGGAAGCAGCCGTGGCCTTAAGTTAGGTACCATCCCGGTATTTGCCTGGAGAAGTGAGAAACCACGGAAAAACACTTCAAGGATGACTGAAGAGGGAATCGAACCCTCCTCTACTAATTTTACCCCCCCCCCCCGAGGCTGAGTGGACCCCGTTTCAGACCCCGTACTTCTTTTCAAATTTCGTGGCAGCTAATCACGCTAACCACTACACCACAGAGGTGGGCGGTAATTATATATCTTTGTAGAAAACTTTCTCCTGATAATTCTAAAAAGTCGTTTTTCTTAGTATGGGTCGTCCTTTGCCTTCTTCAGTTTATAAATAGTAAGTATTCAAACTTACGTCTTCTACATGCTACCATTTTGAAATTTGAAATTTTAACAGTTGTTAAGAGGTTTAACACAGAGCTGCAGCCATGTTAATTTAACACAAGTATTAACAATTGGTTAGAGTTAACAATTCTTGATGAGACGGCCATTTTGTTAAATTAGGTGTTAAGTCTCCTTAACAGCAGTGCTAAAAATTAACATTCGTTGAAGAAACTGGGCCTTAATCTGCATTCACAAATATTTTATCAAGGTTGTTACAGGTTTGAAAACAGCTGCAACACCTCGGGATTAAAACATTTTTTTAACGTACAGTATGATATGTTAGGCTACAGGAGACATCTCTGACTGAAATATCTGATGTCCATGTAAGTACTGTAACCGTTCATGACATCGTCATATGTATATAGAGATATCCTGCATAGAGAATATGTCGTTTTCCGCGCAGTTCTACGTTAAATAGCCGCCAAACGAGGATATTCCTGACGGTTCCGGGACTCGAGCTGCTCGCCATAGAGTCGCGCGCCCCTCCTCTCGTTGCGCGCAATTGGGAAAAAGAGGAAGTACAACCGCTTGTACGTGGAGTTCGCTCCTTCTCTGAGCGAGAAACCTGGAACGAGAAAGATGTCACATGACTGAGAAGTGAGGTCACGAAACGGCATGAAAGAAGTCGTCTCAACATATGAAACAATATCATCTTATGTATTCCCCTAAATATATAATTGTTCCAATGCGTAGCTTTCAACTGTTTCGATGATATTAACATTAATAACACGGAAATACTTGATGGATAGTTTCGAGTTACGACTTCGATGAATGAGGAGATTTCATGCTGATTTATCATGCCGAGAAGCATTCTACATAATAAGAATAATAGGAAGTACGCAGATAGTTGATGGCATGAAAAGATTGACAACGGAAATTTAAAAATCCCAGGGACCAGGCTCCACCCATTGAGAATTGATACTGACGCTTTGATGATTGCAGACGAACCCGCGAAGGACTCGGAACGAAAGTTGATCAGTGGAAAGAAGGATGTACAGGCTTCAATTTGATATAAAATTCTACTTTTAAATCTACCTTTCAACGGACCGTTGTTGGACAAGGGGGCGTGGTCTGACTCCCCCTCCAAAAAATAAGGCTTCTCACTATAAAGGCGAGTGGCAAGAAAGCAGTATACGCAGTATATCCAGTGCATTCGGTCTAATCAGCAGACACATTTTTTAGTAAACATTCAGTTTCAATGTTCAGTGTTTCACATTGTGAAGATTCTTATTGAACAGTATTGTGCAGTGGTAAATGACAACACATAGTGAGTGACATTGCGCTGAGTACCAAGTATTTGTTACGTTTTAAATTCAGTTTGCTATGATCCGTATGTGATAAAAAAATTTACTTCGATTATGTGTCAGAGCGGCACGGGATTGTAAAAAAAAAAGGGAGGTGGTCGATTGAAGTGAATTATTACGTGTGCAGCTACTAAATTGATCAGAGTGAGTGTAGTGGATTGTGCCTAATTATGCGAGTCATATAAATATAAAATATAAAATCAAAGGCATTTATGTTGACAATTGGGCTTCAGTGAGAATTGATGGTAGAATGAGTTCTTGGTTCAGGGTACTTACAGGAGTTAGACAAGGCTGTAATCTTTCACCTTTGCTGTTCGTAGTTTACATGGATCATCTGCTGAAAGGTATAAAATGGCAGGGAGGGATTCAGTTAGGTGGAAATGTAGTAAGCAGTTTGTCCTATGCTGACGACTAGGTTTTAATGGCAGACTGTGCCGAAAGCCTGCAGTCTAATATCTTGGAACTTGAAAATAGGTGCAATGAGTATGGTATGAAAATTAGTCTCTCGAAGACTAAATTGATGTCAGTAGGTAAGAAATTCAACAGAATTGAATGTCAGATTGGTGATACAAAGCTAGAACAGGTCTATAATTCCAAGTATTTAGGTTGTGTGTTCTCCCAGGATGGTAATATAGTAAGTGAGATTGAATCAAGGTGTAGTAAAGCTAATGCAGTGAGCTCACAGTTGCAATCACTATTCTGTAAGAAGGAAGTCAGCTCCCAGACGCAACTATCTTTACATCGGTCTGTTTTCAGACCAACTTTGCTTTACGGGAGCGACAGCTGGGTGGACTCAGGATATCTTATTCATAAGTTAGAAGTAACAGACATGAAAGTAGCAAGAATGATTGCTGGTACAAACAGGTGGGAACAATGGCAGGAGGGTACTCGGAATGAGGAGATAAAGGCTAATTTAGGAATGAACTCGATGGATGAAGCTGTACGCATAAACCGGCTTCGGTGGTGGGGTCATGTGAGGCGAACGGAGGAGGATAGGTTACCTAGGAGAATAATGTACTCTGCTATGGAGGGTAAGAGAAGTAGAGGTAGACCAAGACGACGATGGTTAGACTCGGTTTCTAACGATTTAAAGATAAGAGGTATAGAACTAAATGAGGCCACAACACTAGTTGCAAATCGAGGATTGTGGCGACGTTTAGTAAATTCTCAGAGGCTTGCAGAATGAACGCTGAAAGGCATAATAGTCTATAATGATAATGTATGTATGTATGTATAAATGAGGTTAAATGAAGGAAGTAATTAAATACAAGGATAGTTCGATAGCAGTGTTACAGGAAGGCGTGAACTTACAATAACAGTGAGCGGCTTATTAGCTATCATTTCAGTAGATCGGGTGGCACCCTCCGTATTCTCTCAAACGCAATGAGTTGTGTATCGTATCAATGATTAGTGAAGTGGAGTGGGTCGACTAATGACCAGTAAAAAAAATATTAATACCTAACATTCATATCCTGTGATGGTGACCGGCTAGTGTGTGATGCTCCGAGATTAAATTACTTGTGGAGAACTGGAGTATGCAAATGAAAGTATCGATATCGGGCTACAGGACAAATACCGATATGGGACTGGATGCTTGAGTTTATAAATATCCTTGGTCATAACAGAGTTATAATGCATGTCACAATTAATGCATTTATGACAAATTAGTTCTTCCTCATTTGCATATTTGACCTCCGAGAGCTTCGGGTTTGAAGGGGGCCTGTGAGCAGTCCGCTGTACAGTTATTCCAACGCAGCAGAGATATTCGAGAGCTTCCGACGCCAGACGAGAATTCAACCAACATGCAGGCGAATCGACAGAGAACGATTCTGGGGGCCACCGCAATCAATCAATCAATCAATCAATCAATCAATCAATCAATCAATCAATCAATCAATCAATCAATAAATACTGATCTGCATTTAGGGCAGTCACCCAGGTGGCAGATTCCCTATCTGTTGCTTTTCTAGCCTTTTCCTAAATGATTTCAAAGAAATTGTAAATTTATCGAACATCTCCCTTGGTAAGTTAATCCAATCCCTAACTCCCCTTCCTATAAAAGAATATTTGCCGCAGTTTGTCCTCTTGAATTCCAACTTTATATTCATATTGTGATCTTTCCTACTTTTATAAACGCCATTCAAACTTATTCGTCTACTAATGTCATTCCACGCCATCTCTCCGCTGACAGCTCAGAACATACCACTTAGTCGAGCAGCTCTTCTTCTTTCTCTCAGTTCTTCCCAACCCAAACATTGCAACATTTTTGTAACGCTACTCTTTTGTCGGAAATCACCCAGAACAAATCGAGCTGCTTTTCTTTGGATTTTTTTCCAGTTCTTGAATCAGGTAATCCTGGCGAGGGTCCCATACACTGGAACCATACTCTAGTTGGGGTCTTACCAGAGACTTATATGCACTCTCCTTTACATCCTTACTACAACCCCTAAACACCCTCATAACCATGTGTAGAGATCGGTACCCTTTATTTACAATCCCATTTATGTGATAGATCTTTCCTTATATTAACACCTAGATACTTACAATGATCCCCAAAAGGAACTTTCACCCCATCAATGCAGTAATTAAAACTGAGAGGACTTTTCCTATTTGTGAAACTCACAACCTGACTTTTAGCCCCGTTTATCAACATACCATTGCCTGCTGTCCATCTCACAACATTTTCGAGGTCACGTTGCAGTTGCTCACAATCTTGTAACTTATTTATCACTCTATAGAGAATAACATCATCCGCAAAAAGCCTTACCTCCGATTCCACTCCTTTACTCATATCATTTATATATATAAGAAAACATAAAGGTCCGATAACACTGCCCTGAGGAACTCCCCTCTCAACTATTACAGGGTCAGACAAAGCTTCACCTACTCTAACTCTCTGAGATCTATTTTCTAGAAATATAGCAACCCATTCAGTCACTCGTTTGTCTAGTCCAATTGCACTCATTTTTGCCAGTAGTCTCCCATGATCCACCCTATCAAATGCTTTAGACAGGTCAATCGCGATACAGTCCATTTGACCTCCAGAATCCAAGATATCTGCTATATCTTGCTGGAATCCTACACGTTGAGCTTCAGTGGAGTAACCTTTCCTAAAACCGAATTGCCTTCTATCGAACCAGTTATTAATTTCACAAACATGTCTAATATAATCAGAAAGAATGCCTTCCCAAAGCTTACATACAATGCATGTCAAACTTACTGGCCTGTAATTTTCAGCTTTATGTCTATCACCCTTTCCTTTATACACAAGGGCTACTAGAGCAACTCTCCATTCATCTGGTATAGCTCCTCCGACCAAACAATAATCAAATAAGTACTTCAGATATGGTACTATATCCCAACCCAAGTGAAGGCATGATGATGGTAGCTTAAATGCATGTCTGTACTTCCTGAGGAAAGATGATTGCAGATATCTGAGCGCTAAGTACATTTTTGAACTTATTCACATGACAGTTAAGTCACATCACCATAAATAAGTAGCTTTCATGTAAATACATTGAATATTATTTGACCATGACGACGTTTCAGAGGGATTATAGTTTTTGTAAGATTTTTCTGTGAGATTTTCTTCGTGGTGTTGAACCACTAATTTCATTCATTGTGGAGAAATATTGCATGATAGTTATAAGACCCTAACATAACTAGGGTAATGTAAAGGGATAAATTTTCGTAGTATAATCCAGTCGTCTTAAAGTGACAATTAAATGCTATGATTCATCGTAAGAGTTTGCGATTATTCATTCTTGATTGCACGTCACATAGTGGTAGAAACTCCTCCTGTCTAGATTTAAGACTGCAAACTCCACGACAAAAATGGTCAACTGTGGGGGTGTAAGTGAATTATGTAGATCGCGATTAGCCGTGATTTTTTTCTCTCTGAAGATTAGGATCTTCTATTTAAATATGCATGTTCTCGAGATATGAGGAATGAGAAGACGGAACCTGATATGTAAGTTCGTAATTTTGAGAGTGTAGTGGTGTTATTTATATATGAGTTCCCCTGTTGAATATATATAATTAGGGCGATGTAGAATGCCGCCTTGAGAATAAGATAATTGAGGCCAAATGTAGGTAGATATATGATGTTACGCTGAGAACGTTTAATGAACAGAAAGAAAGAAAGTGTCTTTGCGATGATATTAATATTTAAGAATAGCAGGTAGTCTGGAACTCTGCCCTGCCTGGGAGGAGAACGGGCTGTCCCGGCTGACCCGTTTGACAGTTTTATGAGGGAATGGCAAGGGAAGGCTCTAGCGAAGTTTGTTTGTCACTTTGTAAAAGGAGACACATTTGGTTCGCTCTTTTCTTCCACTAGTATAACGGAGACATGCAAAAATTAAGAAAACGACACCGTCGCAGAGATCCCCAAATTTCATAGGTGAATTAAATCCTCCCACCTTTCTATTATTTTGTTTTATTAAAGTAAAAAACCGCTATAGGGTTGTGAGGTTGTGACACCCCACACACGTCGAAGTCCCTGGGTTCAAGTCCCAGATTCTGGCGAGAATTGTTGCTCACCAATGGTAAATGAGATGCGCTCAGGAATTTTGTAGTAAACCTCAGCTAACATGATCTCAGGGCATCGTGATATATAAAATGAATGATAAATTGAGTAAAATGATTCATGCCATGAAGGAGATATGCCTTTGTGAAAGGTACGTGTACAGTGTTGTGTTAGGATATATAATAAGGTTTTCCGTGTGTTAAATAGTTCCGAAAGGGGACCCCCTTTCAATGTATTTTCAGTGATTTGAAGGTTATGAGGTGATAGATGCGTATCTGAGATAGACAGAAAGAGACATCCAAAGCTTGAACATAATTTATGAATCAAGGCATTGTAGATATAAATATCTCAGCATATCTTTTTGTAGCGTATTATACAAGTGTTTCCTTAGCTAACTAAAAAATGTTTGTGCAAAAATATATGATCTTCCTTCTCATTTAGTAGTATATTCGTATTCCTCTGATATCTGAGACTCTTTTCCCCCTGCTTAGAATGAAGTAGCTTAAGCCCCTTTTCAGACATACCACATACCCAAGCTCTTGAGCCAGCCAAGGAAAGACTCAAGTAGGGGTGATGGACTTCGATTCCAGGGATTGTTCGAGGGTCTCATCAAATAAATCCTTTCAGCCACTTCATAAGCCAATTAAGATAAATTATTATGCACTCGAACCCTGGACAGGTGCAGTACAGACACTTAACATTAATTTTCCGTCCCAATCGAAAATTTGTAAAAATCAGGTCGTACATGTGAGGGATTTGTGGATACACGTATGATACATGTCATGAAAATGAAGTATTACCTTACCTGTAAAATACATGCAAGATAGAGCATTCGGAAATAGATCTACAGGATCTGCGTTTATCGGTGGTTTGATATTTCCGCTATATGCTAGGATTCCTAGAAGAGACAGTATCCACCACACTATGGACTGCAACTGTAAAAAATAAATAAATAAATAAATAAATAAATAAATAAATAAATAAATAAATAAATAAATAATAAATAAATAAATTTCACAAAGAGCTGAATACAGAATGCAGAACAACGAACTATACTAACAACTAAAGGGCATTACAACAGTTATGAAAAACAGGAGACTAAACTTATACGGTCACGAAGTCAGGATGAAAACTCAGAGAATCACCTTGTGAGCCTTCAACACAGTTTCTATAGTTTGTGTCAAATGAGAAGCCGTTCCAGTTGCGGTCGTAGCAGCCGCTTGGTTGGACGATTCGGAGTATCACAAGGCCAAAACGCTTCCCATCTGACACAGACTTTAGGTGGAAAGCGACTACTGCCAAGTCGACGAGACTAGTTAGAAAAGGCATAGAGCAATTATGATAAACCGACTCCAATGATATCTACAACAGAAATAAGTAAAGAATTCTGATCCTGTTCGACATAGAAGGGAGTGCTGGAGCACGGAGTTCGAATGTACTGCTCAGAAAGACACAAAATTTGAAAAGTGGTAACTTTCTTTCAGTAGCATGGTATTCCTTTGGTTCATGCATGGCCTGATAATTCCAGTATTCCACCTATATTATAGTATGTTATAGGAATGCGGAGGTAGCTCACTTAACAGACATCAGCAGAGCAGCGTTGAGCGCTGTTTGTGGCTCGATCCCTCCTGGCACGGTTTGAACGGCAGCACAGAGCTCGATAGCTGCAGTCGCTTTAATTGCGGCTAGTATCCAGTATTCGGGAGATAGTGCGTTCCGACCCATCTGTCGGCAGGCCTGAAGATGGTTATCCGTTGTTTCCCATTTTCACACCACACAAATGCTGGGGCTGTACCTTAATTAAGTCCACGGCCACTTCCTTCCCACTCCTAGCCCCTTCCTGTCCCATCGTCGCCATAAGACATATCTGTGTCCGTGCGACGTAAAGTCAATTGTAAATAAACATTTTTAACGACAGCGTAGTAGAATGCTGTTCGTGAAAAGTGATAAATTGTGCCATTTTTAACATGATCTAGCATTTCGTATGAGTGAATTGCTTTTAATTACGACATTCCAGTCGGTTAATATTGTATGCTGACAAGAATACTGACGTCATTATCTTATTTTAGTTGGAATTAGCCTTGGTGTATTGTCTTCTTCTGTTATCTTTTTCGATTCTCTTGACTCTCTAAGTATTATCTTTACGCTATTATGAACAAAAATGTCCAACTCACCTGTGACTGGCAGCAGGCAATTTGGCCTGCCAATACAATGAGAACTCCCTGAAACGGTCTTCACATGAGTAAACGGCGTATGGCGACCTTCCCGCCATGTTTTTCCGGTAAAACTAGGAGATTTGTAATGTAATAAAATCTCATTCACAACGTGTCCGGCTCCATAGCTAAATGGTTAGCGTGCTGACCTTTAGTCACAGGGGTCCCGGGTTCGATTCCAGCAGGGTCGGGAATTTTAACCATCATTGGTTAATTTCGCTGGCACGGGGACTAGTTGTATGTGCTGTCTTCATCATAATTTCATCCTCATCACGACGCGCATGCCATTTCGTTTCATTCACAACGTGTATACTACTTCATTCAGAATTCTGCATACAGTGTAGGATTCCGTAGCGAAGCACGGCTACATCAGCTAGTTAGAAATAAAAGACAAATATTATGTGTGGATAATAAATGTTATCCAATCGAACGTGGTACACTTGGAATGTGGGCAATAACTCGATGTAGTACAGGTCTGTGAAGTGAGAAATAAGAGACATAATTTAAGAGTTCTGGAGTGATATTACGATTAAAAGTAAGATCAATAAATGAATTGCCCAATATGCTGGGATAGTTGCTCGGCAAACATTCAAATTTAAATGATGTTTCAGAACATCAACCTCCAACTGAGCGGGCGAGTCAACACAGCGCCATCTTATAACAGAGTATGCGTGTGACGTCACGTATGTGGCATAAATATTGTCTTTTTTTTTTTGAAGCGCCATTTCGTAAAAACTACGGCTCAGGTTTTCAATTCTATTTTAAAATTTTTGTTTTCTCTTTCTTTCTTAATCTGGTTACCACCAGGGTTGTTTTTTCCCTCGGGCTCAGGGAGGGATCCCACCTCTATCGCCTCAAGGGAAGTGCCCTGGAGCATGACACTTTCGGTCAGGGGATATAACTGGGGAGGAGAACCAGTATCTCGCTCAGGCGGCCTTGTGGGGGGATGGAAGATTGGAAGGGATAGACAAGGAAGAGGGAAGGAATTGGCTGTGGCCTTAAGTTACGTACCACCCCGGCATTTGCCTGGAGGATAAGTGGGAAACCACGGGAAACCACGTCGAGGATGGCTGAGGTGGGAATCGAACCCGGGCCTCTGGCGGTGGCAGCTAATCACGCTAAACACTACACCACAGAGGAGGACTTGTTATTTATTTACTATTTCCTTTTTTGCAACTGGTAGCCAATTGATATGCCAATTGATACATTAAACATAAGTGTTAAACACTCCACGATAGTTATTTTCGCAGACAGAACTAATTAAAATCTACTGCATCATTGTTTGGTATAAAATTAATTAGTTCATGGTCAACAAACCTAATTAACGATATTTCACGACCTGAGAGTCAGATTCGGGGAAGTTCTGGGAAATTCGGGATGAGTTTTCACCGTGTTACAGTAGCTCTGTTGTTCTTGTGTAATATGTATCTTTCCCATCAAACTGTTCACTCCATATTGTACTTCCTCTTTCCTCTAGTGATGGCCTGCCCTATTTTTCTGATCAATTGTTTCTTCTACACATCTTTCTCGGCTCCTGCTTCTATGTTCAAACGTTCTACAGGCTGAAGGTGTATTCCTTGGTAACTGATTTTTGCACGAAGTAGGTTAGCAGTGAGCATTCTGTTGAACTTACATCTAGGATCGTGTTATTCTACCACTACCATAGAGGAAGTACTGGTTTATCTGCAGGCTTATCAAATGTTAAGACAATATACCACTGATCCATCAGATGTGATGTTTATCACATACACGGTAAACTCATATCTTGTAGTTCTGTGACGAAGTGGATTACTACATTTCCTGCCGCAAGATACTGTATTGTTTCAGATCACACGTCTAGCGAGAGTCATGTTATCGGATAACGAAATATTCCAACAATTGCACTTGAGAACTTCCACTGGAAACACTGGAAAACGTGACAAAAACATTCGCCAATATATTCTCCATTTTATGAAAATATGCTTTATATTAAACTAGCATTTGTATCCGTTCTTCGCACGGGAATTTGCGGTGGATTGTGTTTCCTTCGTGAATTCATGAGAAGTTCTTTTTTTTCTTTTTTTTTTTTGCAAGTTGCTTTATGTCTCACTGACACAGATAGGTCTTATGGCGACGATGGGATAGGAAGAGGCTATGAGTGGGAAGGAAGCGTCCGTGGCCATAATTAAGGTACAGCCCCAGCATTTGCCTGATGTGAAAGTGGGAAACCAAGGAAAACCATCTACAGGGCTGCCGACAGTGGGATTCGAACCCACTATCTCCCGAATACTGGATACTGGCCGCACTTAAGCGACTGCAGCTATCGATCTCGGATTCATGAGAAGTAACGGCTCCATTCACACGTTTAATGCGACATGTTAAAATAAGATTTTCCTACGAAAACGTGGGGCAGCAATGTGAAATACACTGACTGACAGAGCAAATGCAACACCAAGAAGGAGTGGTCAGAACTTTATGCCAATTGCAGGGTAGACTGACGTCACTGAGGTATGCTCATGATGTGAAATGCGCCGCTGTGCTGCGCACGTAGCGAACGATAAATGGGACACGGCGTTGGCGAATGGCCCACTTCGTACCGTGATTTCTCAGCCGACAGTCATTGTAGAACGTGTTGTCGTGTGCCACAGGACACGTGTATAGCTAAGAATGCCATGCCGCCGTCAACGGAGGCATTTCCAGCAGACAGACGACTTTACGAGGGGTATGGTGATCGGGCTGAGAAGGGCAGGTTGGTCGCTTCGTCAAATCGCAGCCGATACCCATAGGGATGTGTCCACGGTGCAGCGCCTGTGGCGAAGATGGTTGGCGCAGGGACATGTGGCACGTGCGAGGGGTCCAGGCGCAGCCAGAGTGACGTCAGCACGCGAGGATCGGCGCATCCGCCGCCAAGCGGTGGCAGCCCCGCATGCCACGTCAACCGCCATTCTTCAGCATGTGCAAGACACCCTGGCTGTTCCAATATCGACCAGAACAATTTCCCGTCGATTGGTTGAAGGAGGCCTGCACTCCCGGCGTCCGCTCAGAAGACTACCATTGACTCCACAGCATAGACGTGCACGCCTGGCATGGTGCCGGGCTAGAGCGACTTGGATGAGGGAATGGCGGAACGTCGTGTTCTCCGATGAGTCACGCTTCTGTTCTGTCAGTGATAGTCACCGCAGACGAGTGTGGCGTCGGCGTGGAGAAAGGTCAAATCCGGCAGTAACTGTGGAGCGCCCTACCGCTAGACAACGCGGCATCATGGTTTGGGGCGCTATTGCGTATGATTCCACGTCACCTCTAGTGCGTATTCAAGGCACGTTAAATGCCCACCGCTACGTGCAGCATGTGCTGCGGCCGGTGGCACTCCCGTACCTTCAGGGGCTGCCCAATGCTCTGTTTCAGCAGGATAATGCCCGCCCACACACTGCTCGCATCTCCCAACAGGCTCTACGAGGTGTACAGATGCTTCCGTGGCCAGCGTACTCTCCGGATCTCTCACCAATCGAACACGTGTGGGATCTCATTGGACGCCGTTTGCAAACTCTGCCCCAGCCTCGTACGGACGACCAACTGTGGCAAATGGTTGACAGAGAATGGAGAACCATCCCTCAGGACACCATCCGCACTCTTATTGACTCTGTACCTCGACGTGTTTCTGCGTGCATCGCCGCTCGCGGTGGTCCTACATCCTACTGAGTCGATGCCGTGCGCATTGTGTAACCTGCATATCGGTTTGAAATAAACATCAATTATTCGTCCGTGCCGTCTCTGTTTTTTCCCCAACTTTCATCCCTTTCGAACCACTCCTTCTTGGTGTTGCATTTGCTCTGTCAGTCAGTGTATAATGAAGCTGAAGAAATTCAAGAAAGATAATAAAGACCCTTTCCGAATTTATTGCACGGTAAAAGTTCCTGGTCCGAAGTAGTGCGAAATTCTCAATGGTTCTCAGGTTGCATGTTGTATCACTGGCGTGGCGCTCTGACATTGATGATAACCTCCTTTACTATCTGCATTATCGAAAAGAGTAAAATGTCTCTTTAGTTTTTCCCATTACCCACCTTGAAGTGACATGTATGTCATGTCCCACGGGACTTGGAATAAAAATCCAATTTTTCGTAAACATTTGCGTTAATATCCGTCGTACGATAAATAAGTACATGCAACAAAGGAACCGAAATAACATATTCTTAAACGTCTGTTATATACAGTCTTTTGATAGACCCAATGTTATCAACAATATTTCAGAATAATCTTCCTATAAATACCAACTCCATGTGATTACCATGACATCACATTCACCTGATAACTCAATCCTGAGTGTGTAGATTCCAAACACGTAGTTTGGTTGAAATAAGTCCAGCAGGTTTACACTTTCAGGAATAGACAAACACCAAAGGAAAAAGTTCTACCTCATGTTTCCTCGGTGTTCAGTTACATAAGGTGGGGTTAATTTTCAAGCCGAGCGAAATATTACGTATCCTCTTATTTTTTCCTGTTGTGGATCCTTCAAATACTGTAACTGTATGTCTGCCAAGGTCTCCGTCACTGGCTGCAGAGTATGAAGCCCGTAAAAAGTAGTAATTTTCTCCGTCATTTGAAGTGTAAGCGAAATTATGCACATACCAAAAATTATTTTAAATGAAAGGACTATATTATATTCTACAGATTTTACATATAATCAGTAGTGTAAAAGAAAATTGTAAATATTCTGGTCTTCCTATAAATCCCATTCTATTGAGTGATTTTTAAATGGTACGCATACAGAAACCTGTTCCTGGATGAGAAGACTATAAATATGAAGTTTGGTAGAGGTGTAATAAATAGTGTAAGAGAAAATTTTAAAAAATATATTTGTCTTCCCATAAACCCCCAGTCTGATCAGTGATTTTTAAATGATATGCATATCGAAACCTACTCCTGGATGAGTAGACTTTAAATATGAAGTTTGGTCGAGATATAATCAATAGCGTAAGATAAAATTGAAAATCTCTTATGGTCTTCCAATGAAATGAATGAAATGTCGTATGGCTTTTAGTGCCGGGATATCCCAGAACGGGTTCGGCTCGCCAGGTGCAGGTCTTTCTATTTGACTCGCGTAGGCGACCTGCGCGTCATGATGAGGATGAAATGATGATGAAGACAACACATACACCCAGCCCCCGTGCCATTGGAATTAACCAATTAAGGTTAAAATCCCCGACCCGGCCGGGAATCGAACCCGGGACCCTCTGAACCGAAGGCCAGTACGCTGACCGTTCAGCCAACGAGTCGGACATGGTCTTCCAATGAAATTCAGTAATTATGAAATAATATGCATATCGAAACCTGCTCCTGGATGAGTTGACCCTAAACATGAACTTTGGTCGAGATCTATTCAGCCACTTACCCGCGATGCTAGAACAAACAGACAAACAAAAAGACATGAAAGCTGAAAACTAGTGATACGACCTTGAGCTGACACAAAACGGATAAATATATTAAATATGGGGAAATCAATTGCATTACAGAGAGCGGACCCCTACAACTTTATTTATAAAACCAGTTATGATGCCGAAACCCCAGCGAAAGTGTCTGGTTCTCTTAAATGTTGGGCAGCGATGGGTTTATGAGACTTGGCCGTTAACCGTGTTGTTACTCTTCGGGCAGAATATAATGACACATTAGCTTGTACGGCGAGACGCGAAAGGGATATTGTTGGAGTTCTTTCTAAGAGGGTTCATATTTCATGAAGCTGTTCCTCTGTTAAAACAGTTCGTCTCCTGTTGAGGAATGTCAAAACAGGTTTGCTCCTTTAAAGATGGTAAGGAATGGTAAAGATCCACTTAATTATAACAGAGAAATAAAGAGACTAAGAAGGTGCATATTGGAAAGGAATAGAGTTAGAAATGGCTGTGGAAGTAAGGAGAAAGTCAACTAAGGATACCGTGATGGCAAGTATAATTGGCAGTCATACAAATTTTTACGAAAAACAGAAGGGTATGTATAGGTACTTAAGGCAGAAACAGGTTCCAAGAAGAACATTCCTAGAATCATTAATGAACAAGGGGAGTGTGTATGCGAGGACCTTCAAAAGGCAGAAGTATTCAGTCAGCAGTACGTAAAGATTATTGGTTACAAAGATAATGTCCAGATAGAGGAGGTGATTATTGCTAAAGAAGTATTAAAATGTACATATGATAACAATGATATTTACAATAAGATACACAAGTTCAAAACTAGAAGAGCGGCTGGAATTGATAAGATTTCTGGGGATATCCTGAGACAATGGGTTGGAATATAGTATCATATCTAAAGTACTTATTTGATAATTATTTGCATGAAGGAGCTATACCAAATGAATGGAGAGTTGCTCTAGTAGCCCCTGTGTATAAAGAAAAGGGTGATAGACATAAAGCTGAATATTACAGCCTAGTAAGTTTGACATGCGTTACATGTAAGCTTTGGGAAGACATTCTTTCTGATTATATTAGACATATTTGAAAAATTAATAACTGGTGCGATAGAAGGCAGTTCGGTTTTAGTAAAGGCTATTTCACTGAAGCTATGCTTGTAGGATTCCAGCAATATATAGAAGATATCTTGGATTCAGGTGGTCAAATGGACTGTATCGCGAATGACCTGTCTAAAGCATTTGATATGGTGGATCATGGGAGACTACTGGCAAAAATGAGTGCAATTGGACTAGATAAAAGAGTGATGATGATAAACGCGGTTAAAAGTAAAGCTATGAATTTCACAAATAGGAAAAATCCTCTCAGTTTTAATTACTGCGTTGACTAGATGAAAGTTCCTTATGGTGATCATAATAAGTACCTAAGTGTTAAAATAAGGAAAGATCTTCACCGGGGTAATCACACAAATGGGATTGTAAATAAAGGGTACAGATCTCAGCACATGGTTATGAGGGTGTTTAGGGGTTGTAGTAAGGATGTGAAGGAGAGGGCATATAAGTCTCTGGTAAGATCCCAAACAGAGTATGGTTCAAGTGTATGGAACCCTCACCAAATTACTTGATTCATGAACTGGAAAAAATCCAAAGAAAAGCAGCTCGATTTGTTCTGGGTGAATTCTAACAAAATAGTAGCGTTACGAAAATGTTGCGAAGTTTGGGCTGGGGAGACTTCGGAGAAAGTACACGAGCTGTTCGACTAAGTGGTATGTTCCGAGCTGTCATTGGAGAGATGGCGTAGAACGACATTAGTAGACGAATAAGTTTGAGTGGTGTCTTTAAAAGTAGGAAAGATCACAATATGAAGATAAAGTTGGAATATAAGAGGAAAAATTGGGGCAAATATTCATTTATAGGAAAGGGAGTTAGGGATTGTAATATCCTACCAAGGGAGATGTTCAATACATTTCCAATTTCTTTGAAATCATTTAAGAAAGGGCTAGGAAAACAACAGATAGGGAATTTGCCACCTGGGCGACTGCCCTAAAACAGTTCAGGATTGATTGATGGATTGATTGATTGATTGATTGATTGATTGATTGATTGATTGATTGATTGATTGATTGATTGATTGATTGATTGATTGATTGATTGATTGATTGATTGATTGATTGATTGATTGATTGATTGATTGATTGATTGATTGATTGATTGATTGATTGATTGATTGATTGATTGATTGATTGATTGATTGATTGATTCCGTGTTTTTTCACTAAATCACGTATCGTATTCTTATGGAGAGCGAGGATGGCAGGAAATTTGCAAATGAATCGAAAGTGGCACTCTAACAGAATAATGCTTCACATAGCACAACACAATGAATACATGCTGTTCTATTGCATAATTCACTCATCAAACACTCAATAACTCTGGTATTCATTCAGAAACTACGCTCTTTCAAAGCTAACTCATTGAACACACTATCAATACCACAGATGTTAAACTAAAGTATTGCGTTGAAGACACGGGACTTATCGCTTAAACGTTACTACATTAGATCACATTAGCTCAACGTGAAGCTATATATTTCTCGGCAAATGAGTTACCGGCCGTGCCATCGCCTTTCCGTGTAGATCCCCGAACATTCGCACAGAGCTAAAAGAGAGACCTTGTAAAATAGCTTGATGAAAGAATTATAATTCAATCGTTGAAAGAAAAATTCTCATTACGAAGGAAAGAGCAAACACAATAATTGTAATGAAAATGTATGCCAATATTTACTTGAAAATTTCATACACCTCATAACCTATTAAGGAGGACACATTTATTGAAGCTGCTTACAATAACAGGCAATGTCTAGTTACATGAAAGTACATCTCGATCACGGCATGTTGGATTGGTATTTCCAAATAACAAGCAACATGTTGCCTACTGTTGTTGCATGGCCTCCTACCAAGAAAGGTATCTCATAAAAAAAATTGATGGCGTATTACCATCATTCTATATACAGCCACGATCATGAAACTCCTAGCAAGAAAGATGCTTTATAAAATATGGCGGCGTGTTCCCATCCTCGTATGTAGAGCATTTCTTGCTGAACTATCATAATATACAGCGCAAGTTGATGTCGCCTACCGACAATCTGTCCATCAAGACGATCCAATCTTGGTGCGGCCTGGCAATTAAATTAATTACATAAAATTACTCATCATTAAAAGACTACCCAACGGATTTCGTTCAAACAACCTCCTAAACCATCTCAGTAGTAAAAAGAACAAACTGTGAAATTTTCAGCGAAATCGGTCGAGTCGTTTTGGAGTCCATGTGAGGCAAATACACACACACACACACACACACACACACACACACACACACACACACACACACACACACACACACACACACACACACACACACATAGTTTCACTTTTATATATGTGTAGATATATGTTTCACCATTTCTAACCAGATTTCCTTGTATCGCTATATTCCTCACATGATGACGTATTTGCCTTTCTTCTATACTACTTTTAAATGCAAGTTTTTGACTCTGTCGAACCGTATATCAGATGAGTAGGCTACAAGATAAATAGTTCACGAGTGTCCAGAAAACATACTTTCTCATTCGACAAACCACAGCAGTCCGAGGTGCTATAAAGCCGATCAATGGTGACAAATTGTAAAAATATTGATAACTAGCGAATGTACCCGTGCTTCGCTACGGTATTCTACATTGTATTCGAATATCGAAGTAAATAGTGTACATGCAGTAAATAAGATAGTTTTAAAATTGCATGTCTCTTAGCGTTATCCGAGAAAGAGCATGGGGAGGTCCCCGTACGTTTCCAATGTAAAGTGTTTGTTACGGATTTGTGATATAACGGCAGGCTCACTTGCCTACTGGCATTCACAATCAGGTTGGGAAGTTTACATTATAATTGCAGGCCCCATTGCCTACTATGCGGACAGAATCGATTTGGGGAGTTTTCGTTAAAATGGCAGCCCCCCTTTCCTACCTCCAGACAGATTACAGTTTTTATTATAATGGCAGGCAATTACCCTACTATCACTCGAAATTGAGTTGTGCAGTTATCATTATAATGACAGGCCCCTTTTCCTACTGCCAGCCAGCGTACTGCCAGTCACACCAAGTTGGTGAGTTTCCATCAAAATAGCAGGCCACTATGCCTAATGCCAGTCACATTTTAGATGAGTACATTTCTTTATAATGGCGGGCACCCTTGCCTACTGCCAAACACAATCGGGTAGGGGAGTTTTAAACAAAACTGCATGCTCACTTACCTTCTGCAAGTCAAATCGAGAAGGGAACTATTCATTACAATTGTAGGCCTTCCTTACTAATGACAGTTACACAGGAGTTGGAGAAGGAACCCTTTCATACTGCCAGTCAAAGTCGGTGTGGGGAGTACTGATTACAATAGCAGACCGACCCTTTCTCGATCGCTAAATCGACATCAGTGAATATATATAGATCGACATACGAAAGTATATGCGTGTTTACAATATTGAAGACCTTCATTTACAGATTAACTGCTACTAAACGTACGTCATATCGACAAAGGATTATACCATAAGACACGCCGGATTTAGTGGCCTAAATGGCTGGTCCAATGATATGTCATCTATTCTTGGGTCAGATTTAGAAACGTGGAACAGGGTAAAGGTTTTGTAAGATCATCTCACATTACATTACTTTTCGGATAATAATGTGACAGCTACATACGTAGCATTTGGCTCACATATGGCTACTGAGTGGGCCAATTTTCGTGAAGAGTTTGATGATTCTGTATTTCATATAAGTAATTGAAAGTATGAATAATGCATGTGAAAATTCCAAATTGACTTAACATCGATTAATAGAGAAAAATCAAACGTAAAAGGGATACAGATACGGCATAAAGTCATAAGACCAAGGTTGTAGATCATTCCAAATTGAACGGAGATTGTGCAATCCGTTACGTGATAGGAATTTCCGAAGGTATGCACCATCATTAAAATTGCCTGCATATTTCGATATTCTTCGGGGATAAAAAATGAAAAATTTAATGATATAGGATTTTTCATTCGTTACAGGCTAAAACGTATAATTTTGTCAAATTTCAATTATCTTCTTATTCTTCTGGCAGATTATCCCACAATGTGGATTTTGGGCGAGGCGGGTAAAAATTAGGACTTTCAGGAAATCAAAAATTATGTAGATTGTTATTATTACCCCTTAAACGGAAAGCTGTACGAAAATTTCGCCAAAATAGTCAGTGTAGAGGTACACAGTCGTTACGATTTGATTTATATAGATAAGGAATCTGCTCCATGTAAAACACCTTTTGGGCTATGTCCGCTGGACTTAACCTGCAAATGTGACCATTCATGATATCTCCCTTATTAATCCTCCTGACGAAAAAATGCACATGAAAAAAAAGGTTTAGAGGTGGAATTCCATCAGGTTTGGTCGATTTCCAGTCAGGTTGGTCTTGTTCTGTATATATTGTGGAAGAGTAAAATCACCATTTCGGTTCCTTATAAACCGCCAGTCCATTCCGGAACATGAAATGTTATTTACGTTTAAAACCTACCTTTGGACAGGTGGATGCTAAATATAAATTTTGTTTCGAATGTCTTCAGTAGTTTTCAAGTTGTAAGGAATACGCTTTACACGCACCCGCTCGTGAGATAAGTCCGATGGGACTTGTACAGAAAAACGGTCCTTTAATGAAATCTCCCTTATTGATCCTCGTATCGAAATGATGCACATGAGAAAAAAAGGTTTAGACATTAATTTCTACCAAGGTAGGTAGACTTCCATAAACTTTTGTTGTGTATATTTTTTGGAAGTGCAAAATCACTGTTTCGGTTTCGTATAAACCCCCAGTTAGTTCAGGGATTTAGAAACAATATTTGCCCTGAAACCTATCAAGGACAGGTGTATTCTAAATACGAATCTTGGTGGAAATGCATCCAGTAGTTTCTAGCATTCACGTACATACGGCGTAATTAAGGAAGAAAATAATACAGTTAAGAATGTTGAAACTAATAGAAAATGGATTATAACTGAGGACAGCCGGATAACGACAAATAAATAAATGCCGTGAGTTATGGATATAATAAAGCGCTAACAGAGGAGAAATTTAGGTTCAGTGATTCTTAGGTAAACAAATATGAAGATGACTAATGGTGTTATTACTTAATCTATTCGAGGGCGGTAATAACCTCCAACGATATTCCGCCAATATCACGCAGATGAGCCGATTGATGCCTCTCTTGCCATCTACCCAAGGAACAACCACGAATTTAAAAGCATGATGAGGAAAATGGCAATACGTTACTTCCCTACTGGCATGCAGTCAGAGACGTTGCCATGGTAACCTGTAGGTTCGTTGTCGGTCTGTCGGTCACTAAATGCAGAGCATGATACCAGCAGAAAATTGTAAATTTCTCCGTCATGTGAAGAGTAAGGTAAATTATGAACATAACGAAAGTTGTTTATAATGAAGAGACGTTTCACGTACGGTAAACGAAGTTTACAGAAAATCAATAGCATAAGAGAAAATAGAGGAAAACCACTGTGGTTTTCCTATAAACACCCCGTCTATTCAAAGATTTTAAAATTATATGCATATCGGAACCTTTGCTGGGATGAGTATACTCTAAATATGAAGTTTGGCTGAGATCTATCCAGCCGTTTCGACGTGATGGTGGGAAAACCACTCTGGTTTTCCTATAAACCCCCGTCTATTCAAGGATTTTAAAATGATATGCATATCTAAACCTTCCCCGGGATTAGTATACTCTAAATACAATGTTTGGTTGAGATCCATCCAGCCGTTTCGACGTGATGGTGGAAAAACCATTCTGATTTTCCTATAAACCCCCCATATATTCAAATATTTTAAAATGATATGCATATGGAAAACTTCCCCGCGATGAGTATCCTCTAAGTATGAAGTTTGGTTGAGATCTATCCAGCCGTTTCGACGTGATGGTGGAAAAACCATTCTGGTTTTCCTATAAACCCCTTGTCTATTCAAGGATTTTAAAATGATATGCATATCAAAACCTTCTCCGGGATGAGTATACCCTAAATATGAAGTTTGGTTGAGATCTATCCAGCCGTTTCGACGTGATGGTGGAACAGACAAACAGACAGACAAACAGAAACAATTTTATTTATATAGATTTTTACACTCGTTCTTCACCCCCTTTCCATCCCCGCCCAAAGGAGTCCTACGAGTGCCTTACACAACAGTATATTTTTTTCCCAGATATTAAGTCTTATTTGTACCTATTTTGGTTGACAGCTATGCCCAAACGTACATGCATAATCTCACTGCTCTAGAATCCTGGAGCTGACGTTGCCATGGTTACGGCAGTTCATTTCTTTATCCGATTCCTAGAGCAGGGGTAGTGTGGTGCCAATATCTCCGTAACGGTTGGTTTTAGGGCCTTAAAACATGGTTTTCGGGCCCGTAGGGCTTACCGAGTTTTGTTCTTTGCGTCAAGAGGATTAAATTGAGCTTTGTCTCGTCCTTATACGACAAATTCGATATTTTGCCTATAATAGTATAAGAGAAAATGGAGGAAAACCGTTTTTCCTATAAAACCCCCGTCTTTTCAAAGATTTTAAAATGATATGCATATCGAAACCTTCCCCGGGGTCAGTATACTCTAAATATGAAGTTTGGTTGAGATCTATCCAGCCGTTTCGACGTGATGGTGGAACAGACAAACAGACAGACAAACAGACAAACAGAAACAATTTTATTTATATAGATTTTTTCTAATTCCTGGCCTTTTCTACAAGTTATTGAAGTCGGCGCTAGATGTTGATTTGGTACAGTTTTACGGTAGTATGCCTTTCCTGTGCCAATTCTTTTGGAAGAATGCATTCACCATTAGGCTACGTGTCTCTGTGGTGATTGCTAGTGTAGAGTGTTGAATTTAAGTGTATTAAGTCGAGCAAAAATATTCAGTGTCCGAGCCATGAAGATTTACCATACGCTGTTAAAATCCCCGTCACAGCCGGAAATCTATCCCGAGACCCTCATAAAGTACGCTGACGTTTCAGCAAGAAGCTGAACCTCGATAATAAATATCTATTGAAAATAATTACACTTATACTTGGAGGGTGGTAACTAAAATCATCCAAATCATTTCAGATAAAATCAAAATATGCAATTTTGAGTACAGATATTTTAATGTTTCACAATGTGCCTTTCCATGGCTAAATGGTTATCGTGTTGGCTTTTGGTCACAGGGGTCCCGGGTTCGATTGCCGGCAGGGTCGGGAATTTTAACCATAACTGGTTAATTTCCTTTTCACGGGGACTGGGTGTATGTGTCGTCTTCATAATAATTTCGTCCTCATCATGACGCGCAGGTCGCCTACGGGAGTCACATCAAAAGACCTGCATCTGGCGAGCCGAACTTGTCCTCGGACACTCCCGGCACTAAAAGCCTTACGCCATTTCATTTCAATGTTTCACATATTTAAAATATGCTGATTTTACACTCTATGAAACTAATCTTGTCATGGTGATTAGACTGATTACATAGAAATTCAATCTGAAATTAAACATTATATTTTATGTAACCACGGTGTTTGGAAACGAACGAAATATCAATAATTTTAAAACTGAGTTCTACTAGAACAGCGAAGGTGTTTTACAATGAATAGATTACATTTCTGCATTTCCCTTCAATACCAAGCTGTATGACACATCATGAGTAATATAATATGGACTTACCTAATTTTATTTTGACTTATACTCCATCTCCTAAGGGGTCATTAATTACACGCCCTGATCCTAAATAATCGGGCGAGTTGGCCGTGCCGTTAGGGGCGCGCATCTGTGAGCTTGCATCCGGAAGAAGGTGGGTTCGAACTCCACTGTCGGCAGCCCTGAAGATGGTTTTCCATGGTTTTCCATTTTCACACCAGGAAAATGCCTGGGCTGTACCTTAATAAAGGCCAAGGCTCCTTCCTTCCCGCTCCTAGCTTTTTCCTGTCCCATCGTAGTCATAAGGCCTGTCTGAGTCGGTGCGATGTAAAGCAAAATTGTACGATCCTAAATACGCCAAATCAGTGTTATCTCAGGAGTGTTCTGTAATATTGTCTAAGTTTCTACGGGACATATAACAGTTTTGTCACTATCACCTTAAAAAAACGAATGACATATATCTTCTTCTTCTTCTTCTTCTTCTTAATATGCTTACCCTCCAGTGATGGTTTTTCCCTCGGACTCCACGAGGGATCCCACCTCTACCGCCTCAAGGGTAGTTTCCTGGAGCATGAGACATTGGGTCGTGGTATACAACTGGGTAGGATGACCAGTACCTCGCCCAGGCGGCCTCACCTGCTTTGCTGAACAGGGGCCTTGATGGAGATGGGAATATTGGAAAGGATAGACAAGGAATATCGAAGGAAGCGGCCGTGGTGGCCTTAAGTTAGGTACCATCCCGGCATTTGCCTGGAGGCGAAGTGGGAAATCACGGAAAACCACTTCCAGGATGGCTGAGGTGGGAATCGAACCCACCTCTACTCAGTTGACTTCCCGAGGCTGAGTGGACCCCGTACCAGTCCTCGTGGCAGAGCCGGGAATCGAACCCGGGCCTCCTAGGGTGGCAGCTAATCACGCTAACCACCACACCACAGAGGCGGACAATGACAAATATATCAAGGATAATTCAGTACCATGGTCAGTAAAACTGCTCGAATATACAGTACTTTTGCATCCATCTCTTGGCACAGGCCAGAGCAAAGTGTAGCTTCCACTGAAGTCCCAGTCTCATCCATGGCTGTGACAATATGAAAGCTGCTGAGGTATGGGTGGTGCTGAGCAATGGCATTCAGAGCACAACCAGGGCGTCTGAGTGTCATGAAAGGTGTTGCTTATAGGGTTAGTTATGCTACAATAGCACTGTCTGGCTCAGTGAGGAAAGCAATAGCAAACTACCTCACTCCTCATCTTGCCTAGTATGCCTCATTTTGGTACTGCCATTGGTTTTTGTGGTTTTCCTATAACTGCATAGCCTTCGGTGGTGCTATTTGAGGATCAACCAGCCTCTGGGCTGATGACGTAGTAGACAGACTTGTAAATTTTATACGTTTCGAACTTGCTGTCAATTTTGGCAGTTCTTTTGTGAACATCAGGCAGCCCCTATGGCTCTGACAAAAATTAGGAGTCATCAGTTTAATCAGGTAAGTTCTTAAGAACTACGTTGAGAACCGCAACATTTTTAGCATATCTTCAGCATAGTTTACGTCATAGATACATATTACGATTCATTCCTTCTTCAATCTCTCATCTTGCTAAAGGTCATCAGTGTCCCATACTGTTACTACCTTCCTGATCACTGAAGGCCAGATTCTAGTTTTCCCAATTTTCTTTCTTTCTTTCTTTCTTTCTTTCTTTCTTTCTTTCTTTCTTTCTTTCTTTCTGTGATATTTATTGCATGCGTGGAATAGAAGTTCGATATTGGCGTCTCCACAAATCTTAAAATTACTTAGTGGAACGTTATACGGATAAAATTATTATTATTGTTATTATAATTTCAATGATTATGCGGTTTCGAGGTGCTACCTAACTGCTGATAACAAATTATTACTTCGTTACACTGACAGAAGAAAACTCTAGCAACTGATTCTCTTCAATTGATTTTAGAAGAGCGTTTTGTTATTATTGCCTAGCAGAATGCTGTGTATGAAAGGTAGTCTATCAGCAGGCGCTATGCGGCTAATGGCGAACCCCTTCTGAGGCCCACGTACATCGGTTTCCTACGAACGCGCACGAAAACAGCCGGACGATCCAAACTCCTAGAATGAAGCTGAACATTGTCCATTACAACCGGCATTGTTCTTAATTGAACATACAAATACCAGCGAACTGCGAAAATACAGACTGGTTAGGATTTTTTGGACGAGGAGCTGTATTTTGGCATGGACGTTGATAAGCTAATATTTGTGTAACAAAATAGGAATTATTTATGGAATCGACACGAGTATCATGATCACATGATAAATTTGCACGAGTTATGGACGGAGGTGGCGAGGGAACTGAATGAACCTAGGAAATTTCGTTTTATATATTTTATTCACTTGACATCACTCTACTTAATTCTTGTCCGAATATTATTTTAAAAAACAAGCTTTAAGTGTCATTGGCATAATAATTTCCGCGTCTGGTTACTTCATTCTTACATTTGACGGTTGTTTGCAATTTGAATTTCAAAATTGTTCCTTACATCTCTATTATCACAGACTGTACCAGTACCATAAGGTACTTCAATTTTCCCGTCTAATCACTTCATTCCTACGGTAATACCCAAGGCATATTCAGGAAAGTGGAAGAATGCCAAGAACAGATGGAACAAATAAAAACACTAATTGACAACTCAAATGTAGAGGAAGCAGTTCATGAACTGGAGAAACTCTTAACACAAGCGGCCAGCCCCAGGAAAGTGCGAAAAGCAAAAGCATGGTTCGATCAAGAGTGCTTCCTACTAAGGAAAGAGGTGCTTCAAGCTCTACACCGCCAGAAACCAACCAAGAGCATACAACGCATGAGACAGTAGCATGGCCTCCACTTACTACAAATGAGGTTCAAAACATTATTGAATCCACAAAAAGGAAAAAAGCTGCTGGACCGGATATGATATATAATAAATTCATTAAAGACACGGCTCATCTACTAGCACCAATTTGGACGAAACTTTATAATAAATGCATATAAACAGCCGAAACCCCAGATCAGTGGAGACAATCAATAGTAAAGGGAAAGGAGATCCGAAGGACACAAATAAATATAGAGGAATAGCGTTGGAAAACAATCATTTTAAGGTATTCACAAAACTAATCACAGAAGAAATAAGGAACACAGTAGAAGAACACCTCCCAGAATCTCAATTCGGGTTTAGGAGAGGAAGATCCACTCTCGCAGTGGTGGAACTACTGCTAAACAACATATGGGAAGCTATCGAAAGGAAGGAAAAATACTGTACAATCTTTATAGACTTCACAAAAGCCTTTGATCTCCTGGGCCGAGCATTGGTACAAAGGAAGCTCGAGGAAACTCTAGGAAGAGACAGCGCCTGGACAAAGAATTATAAACTCCATAAATGAATGGAACAAGATAAGGATCTCGGACAGCCTAGAACTTTCAGAACCAATAATTCAAACAAATGGCCTACTCCAAGGGGACCCACTAAGCCCTCTGCTGTTCATCCTGGCAGCGAAGGACATTATAGAAATTGCACAAAATGATGATGTAGCAGCATGCGCCTACGCGGATGATATTGTGATCAGCTCAAAAAGCTTAAAGAAACTGCAGAACGCTATAGACGATGTGGGGAAATGGTGCATTGAACACAAGTTCGTAATTAGCACCGAGAAGACGGAAATGATGGTGTTCAGGTCAGGAGAGCAAATACCAAAATCGACAAGAATCACCTTGGAAGGAAAAATATTATATATCACCAAAGAATACAAATATCTAGGGATAACACTCCAGCCGTCTGCAAAATGCTTCCCTAAACACACAAGAAAGGAAGCGACACAAGCCATTAGAGCGATAAACGAAATAAGCTTCATCAGATCACTAAATCTAGATACAGCAATGGCGCTCTTCAAATATAAAATCGTACCAATATTGCACATTGTATTGAAATTATGTGGACACACCTGAATGAAAAGAACTTAGCAACACTGTAAAGAGTTAAAGCAACATACATCAAAATAACAATTGGAGTGGCAAAAACAACAAGATCCAGATTAGTCTACCTTCTCGCGCGGGAAACTTTCCTCATAGAGGATCAAAGGACAATGTACCCCCTACCCAACACAACGGCATCGGAGAACCTACTAAGAACACTAACTAGGAAAAGAGAAGAAGTACCCAAGGAATTCTATGGAACTGGAGCCATGATCGATCGTACATGGTCAGCAGCAAATTTTGAGATGAGGCACGTGCTTACAAGACTTGCAGTACATGGATTCCACCATGCCATTTGCGAAAACCCACCATACCACGAACCGTCAAACTCATGCAAGTGTGCATTGTGTGGACAGTTATGTGAACGATATCACTTAGAAGTTTGCAACAAGAGGACTAATGTATGGCTATTTAGCTGCAATAAATGTTTAATATCCCAGACATATACTAATTAACTCGATCAAATACCTAGCCAAAGACAAAAAAACGTCGAACAGATTCATCCGAATTTGCAGTTCACAGGCATCCACTTCCAACGGGCTACTACCCCTACAGCGAGGTTTGTAAAGCACTATTTTGTTTATATCGTTGACAGGATAACCACACCATCTAGTTTATATTGGCAATACTATCGCCTGATGGGGACGACGGAAAGGTTGTTTGTTACGAAAAATAATCTGCCTCTGAGTAGGAGTCAGGATCTGTACTTCACAAAATGACCATCGTCAAAATTCACAAAATCATCACTGTAGACTTTCAACTTGCTCCATGATGAGTGAATTGAGTGATCGCAAAAGTTACATCAAAACTGAACTCTGCCGGTGTTGTAAAACATCCAGAGCGATGAGATATGCAACCTCTGCTGAAGAATTTAGACTGAATCACTACGATATATAAACACATAATCAAACGAACTACTTTGGGAAGATCATATTCGTACTTAGAAGCAGCTAATTTCATCATCATCATCATCTGTTTACCCTCCAGGTTCGGTTTTTCCCTCGGACTTAGCGAGGGATCCCACCTCTACCGCCTCAAGGGCAGTGTCCTGCAGCTTCAGACTCTTGGTCGGGGGATACAACTGGGGAGTATGACCAGTACCTCGCCCAGGCGGCCTCACCTGCTATGCTGAACAGGGGCCTTGGGGAGGGATGGGAAGATTGGATGGGATAGGCAAGGAAGAGGGAAGGAAGCGGCCGTGGCCTTAAGTTAGGTACCATCCCGGCATTCGCCTGGAGGAGAAGTGGGAAACCACGGAAAACCACTTCCAGGATGGCTGAAGTGGGAATCGAACCCACCTCTACTCAGTTGACCTCCCGAGGCTGAGTGGACCCCGTTCCAGCCCTCATACCACTTTTCAAATTTCGTGGCAGAGCCGGGAATCGAGCCCGGACCTCCGGGGGTGGCAGCTAATCACACTAACCACTACACCACAGAGGCAGCAGCTAATTTTCTCATCAAAATCCACCGTTATCTTGTGGATGAAGTAGGCCTATTGCAATAGTAGCAAATATTCCGCATACAAACTAGACAACATCTGGTGCTTTCTACAATGCCTACAATATTGTGCTTTGCCAAGTTCGAAATGGGATAGGTTCCTCCTAAGATGTTGGTATTGCAACATACTTCCAAATGTCTTAGGTTAATCCATTGAATGAGAAAAATTCGTATATAGCCCACATTCATTCCATATCCACAGGTAAACAGTAATATGGGTGATCAATATCAGCAGCCTCATTAGACAGGTGGTCAAGAATAATTTTCAAAGTCTTTGTTCGTCGTGAAGCGGGTTGAGTGAGTCTTATTAACAATATACAGCGCAAGTAGATTAATGTGACACATATCACGGCCGTTCCATCATATAGGCGTAATTCCCACAGTATTAATCCATTATATAAATGCGAAATACCACTCACTCACCACGATATCTCAGGAAACTGATTACAGCGACTATTTAGAGTTTAAAGTACATTTCCGAGCTAGAGCCTCCATGGCTCAGCCGACAGCACGCCAGTCTGTCACGGCAGGGTTCCGTGGATCAAATCCCGGTCACTCCATGTGAGATTTATGCTAGGCAAAACGAAGGCGGGACAGGTTTTTCTCCGGGTACTCCCATTTCCCCTGTCATAATTCATTCCAGAAACACTCTCCAATATAATTTCATTTCATCTGTCAGTCATTAATCATTGCCCCAGATGAGTGCGACATGCTTCGGCAGCCACCACAATTCCTATCCTCGCCGCTAGATGGGGGACTTCATACATTTCATTCCTGAATGACTGGAAACAGGCTGTGGTTTTTCTTTTTTCACATTTTTGAGCTGAAAGTTTTGTTCTTTGTATAGGTGTATGATTTGTTTTATATTTATGAACATTAATTGGCATTACTTATCCAATTTTGTAGTTACTCGTTAATAAAACTTAGGTCTAGATATTCCCTACATACATTCTGGAACTATCTTTATACTACGGTAGGAAATGTTAATAGAGGTTCCTTTAAGGTAATGAGTAATAGCAAAGGAACAGATTTAAATTATTCAAACCCTAGCGGAGGGGGTGTAGAAAACGTAAACGGTGCAATGTTTGGGAAAGACAGACGCAAGCTGTTATGATAGTTAACCCATTAACTGCCCTACTTTCTTCCTATAATTTAAACCTTTTTCTAAGTTTCTTAAAGCATCTAGAAGCTTGTAGAAATAGCACCGAAAGCAATTTTGACTCGCCATTATCTACCATGTGCCCCAGATGGGAGATCAATCATTAAGTAGCTCACTGCAGTAACAGGAAATTATTTATGAAAATGTGCTATTAGATGTAACCTATGAACTACAGTATAAGAAAAATAATATTGTGGAATAGTTATCTATACCTATAATTGAGTTAAAGCCTTACAATTTGTGAACTGATAGCAGGTAGTGAGTTGTTTCTTTATGAGGTAACCAGGTTTGTGGAGCTTGCAGAAGATGTGAAAGGAACGTGAGAAGCAAAGTTCTTATTAACATGAATCCTCCGTGTGAAGAACGGGTAAATAGCTATTTCTTTTATAAGAAAGGGCAAATAAGATTATATTTTGAATCGTCTCATCCATAAACATTAGGAACTAACACTAAAGGATTCGAACTCCACTGTTGACAGCCCTGAGATGGTTTTCCGCGGTTTTATATTTTCACACCAAGAAAATGCTGAGGCTGTACTTTCATTAAGGCCACGATCGCTTCCTTCCCACTCCTAGCCCTTTTCAAGCCCATCGTCGCCTGTGTCGGTGCGACGTAAAGCAGATTGTATTGTAACACGAAGAGCTACCTCTATATACCGAGTGAGTAAGCTGAGTAGCTCAGATTGTAGAACGCTGGTCGGCCCTCTGAGCTCAGGTTGACGAGTTCGATCCCATCTCAGTATTAAAAAGTGCTCAAATACGCCAAAACGAGTCGGAAGATTTATCGGCAAGTAAAAGAACTCCTGAGGGACAAAAGTCAAAAAATCGTAAAAGTAGTTCGCGGGACACTAAATCATTAACATTATTAGATACAGGCTTGCATTCATGAGGTGATGGGATCAAATTCTATTATCGATAGCCCAGAAAATATATCTTTGAAGTTTCTCATTTTTTTTCCCTAGTTGCTTTACGTCGCGCTGACGCAGATAGGTCTTATGGCGACGATGGGACAGGGAAGGGCTAGGAGTGGGAAAGAAGCGGCCGTGGCCTTAATTAAGGTACAGCCCCAGCATTTGCCTGGTGTGAAAATGGGAAACCACGGAAAACCACTTTCAGGGCTGCCGACAGTGGGGTTCGAACCTACTATCTCCCGAATACTGGATACTGGCCGCACTTAAGCGACTGCAGCTAACGAGCTCGGTTTTCTTATTTTTACACCAAGTTGACGCCTGAGGTGTGTCCCAATTAACACCATAGTTGCTAACCCTTAGTCTTAGTCCTATAGTCGCGGAAAACCTAACAGTGTTAGTCAGCCTTTAAAAAGCACGCAAAAAACTTATTATTATTATTATTATAATCGACTGAAGTCGTAGCCCTTGGACTGCGCGAGGCATGTCAACAAATTTCTCGTCTCCCTGAATCGTTTCTATGTTTTTTTTTTTTTTTTTTTTTTTGCTAGGGGCTTTACGTCGCACCGACACAGATAGGTCTTATGGCGACGAGGGGATAGGAAAGGCCTAGGAGTTGGAAGGAAGCGGCCGTGGCCTTAATTAAGGTACAGCCCCAGCATTTGCCTGGTGTGAAAATGGGAAACCACGGAAAACCATTTTCAGGGCTGCCGATAGTGGGATTCGAACCTACTATCTCCCGGATGCAAGCTCACAGCCGCACGCCTCGTTTCTATGTTACAACTAAGTGAACTGACATAGACTGATTTGTGCAGTGCATCCAGATGAGAATAAGTGTATGATTTATGCAGCATCTACCATATTAGTGTTTTCTCTTTTTTGGTAGCAAGGTATGCATTAATAGCACAGCTGTTTTAATGTATAATTTACTTTTATATACCTGAAGATGCTTGAATAACCTATAAAATAGTTATGACTCGTTTTATATAATAAAATAAACACCTCAATTTGGATGCGGCCTACACACGCCTCGAGCAACTGCTCTTGTTGATAATCCTTCTTGATGTAATGTTATTATACGTACAGGTTCACATGTCGACATTGTACGTCATGACATCCTAGACGATCACTACTCTGCTGTCCGACTCGTTGGCTGAATGGTCAGCGTACTGGCCTTCGGTTCAGAGGGGCCCGGGTTCGATTCCCGGCCGGGTCGGGGATTTTAACCTTAAATGGTTAATTCCAATGGCCCGGGGGCTGGGTGTTTGTGCTGTCCCCAACATCCCTGCAACTCACACACCACACATAACACTACCCTCCACCACAACGACACGCAGTTACCTACACATGACAGATGCCGCCCACCCTCATCGGAGGGTCTGCCTTCAAAGGGCTGCACCCGGCTGGACATAGCCACACGAAATTATTATTACTACTCTGCTTAGAGCACACCGCTAATACTTCCACACTAATGCTACATTTTCAACTGAAATATTGCCTCATATTTGAGTGTGACGTTCTGCCTGAGGGTCGGGGTTCGTATAGTTGTGAGTATGCTTACAAACATCGTAAGGGTCATTTTTCCGGTCTGCATAGAGCAGAGATGCTCAGCTGGGCGCCCGTAGAGGGTAGCCCAGTGAGGCCGGGCTGACGTGACGTAAATGCGGGCAGCTTACGTAGCAAGCATACGTCACAGTGAAGCGAGAGAGGGAACGCACTTTGCAGGGAAGGGAACAGTGACGTTCGATTGTCATGACGTAGCTCTCCTCCACTACCCAGCGAAATGCTGAATAGGGTAGAGTATTTAAGAAGAAAACGGCTCTAATCGCATGAAAGCTGACACTTGCAAGATATTCCGGTTTGATTTATACTACGCAGTTTTATTTTCTTATATTTTTACGTTCAAAGAAAAATAACACGTTATAATTTTTCTGGTACAATTTACACAGGTACAGGGTTGAAGCCTACAAGCTACGATTTTCAATTCCTTGGTTGGGAATAACACATTTCCGTTTCTTAAAACGTAAAATTCCTGTTATTTATTCAGAAAAAAGTACTACTGTGTATTTACATAATTCAGCAAATTTACTGTTTGATTTTGCACAGTGTTGTAGTGTTGTTTGAATTTTTCTGTTCACTGAATTTGAAAATAGTATTTAAAACTTATTAGACGCCCGATGATAATAGCTAGCCTCTAAATGGCGAGGGGGTTTCACCATGAATGGGGGAGAGACATATTTACTGATGTGAAATGAAAACCTTCAACCTGTTTTCCAGCCAGTTACCGGGTCAGCGATGAAATGAATGAAGTCTCCATCTTGCGACGAGGATAGGAATTGTGCCGGCTGCCGAAGCCTGTCCCACTCCTCTGGGGCAATGATTAATGACTGACAGATGAAATGAAATGATATTGGAAAGCGTTGCTGGAATGAAAGATGACAGGGAAAACCGGAGTACCCGGAGAAAAACCTGCTCCACCTCCGCTTTGTCCAGCAGAAATCTCACATGGAGTGACCGGGATTTGAACCACGGAAGCCAGCGGTTAGAGGCCGACGCGCTGCTGCCTGAGCCACGGAGGTTACATAGATATTTACTATGCAAGGATTAAAGTACAACAGTGTAAATGTATCTACCAAATAGATATACAGTATCCCTTCAAATAAATAACCTAACTGATGTCATTCCCGGTAAAGATCATTGGATTGTTGGTGAGTTTATCAGAATATTTAAACCCAAACAACCACAATCCACAGCTTATCCACCTTAAATCTGTATTATATTCGAAATGCTCTTGAAATTTAATACTGAACATTGTAATTCATTACGTACGTTACAAAAATTTTTGAGGCTGTAGGCATCTTTATTGTAACCGGTCAGTATACACAAACTGCTATGAACATAAATAACTTATTTCTTACAAGACAAATGGAAAATGGCGTGGATTTCTGCCTCCATTTCAAACTCGTGTATCGCCGCTGTGATCGGGAGTGACTGGGAGAACTTCGCCCAGCCTTCACAGCCTGTGCTGTAACCACGTCACTGTGGCTGAATAGCATACGCTCATCACCTGCCCGCCCGCTTACAGTGCTGGGCTCCCGCGGGACGAAATGCCTAGCGTAAGCACATCTGAAATACACTGACTGAGCAAATGTCATCAGATAGCGGAGCACTGATGCGCAGTTGTGTTGTCTGCTCACCACACGCCCCCTGTGCCAGCGGCAGTTATATAGGAGACCTTGTGAGCAGTGGCTGTGCGTGTGACAGGTGTAACATGGAACGCCGTCGTGAGCTGACACCGTTCGAACGGGGTATGGTGGTCGGTGCCCGACGGATGAGAAGTGCGATTTTGGAAGTGGTGCGGGAATTCGGCTTCACACGATCAACCGTGTCCAGGGTGTATCGTGAATGGTTGAATGCGGGTGTCACCGTCCACAACAGACATTGTGTGATGGACACTGGACCGGCCGTCTAGCCACCCTCGACGACCGTGACCGGCGACATCTGAGACGGATTGTCAATAGTGACAGATGGGCAACCATGCAACAAATCACGGCTCAATTCAACACAGGCCGTGCTAGACACGTTTTCCAGTGGACAATCCGTAGGAACATGGGTTATATGGGGTATGGGAGCCGGCGCCGCACACGGGTGCCACTGTTAGCCCAACGTCATCGGGTAGAACGACGCGCATTTGTCGCCACTCACAAGGGATGGACACTGAAACAATGGCGTAACGTGATATGGTCGGACGAATCACTATTTCAACTCCACCATGTCCATGGGAGGCACCGTGTATGGCGCAGACCACATGAAGCGATGGATCCCGCCTGCCTGGAAGGTGCGGTCTAGGGCGTTGGTGTCTCTATTATGGTCTGGGGTGCATTTTCCTGGTATGGAATGGGCCCCCTCATTGTTCTAGAAGAGACTTTGAATGGTGGTATATTGAGCTGCTCGCAGACCATCTCCACCCATTTTTGGCCTCCAGTGCCCAGACGGTTCTGCGGTGTTTCAATATGATAACGCGCCGCCACATCGCTCCCACGTCGCCTGGGAATGGTTCCAGGAACATGCAGCGGAGGTCCAACGACTGCCATGGCCACCCAGGGGCCCCGATATGAACCCTATCGAGCATATATGGGATGTCCTGGAACGCACCCACGAAGAGACCAGCATTGGCGGCCGCTCTGCAAACGGTTTGGTGTCAGCTGCGTCCAGAGGACTACCAGGGACCCGTCGACTCACTTCCACGGCGTCTCACTGCAGTTCGCAGGGCCAGAGGAGGCCCCACACGCTATATTAGGTGACTATCCCATGACATTTGCTAAGTCAGTGTAGAGCATAAAGGGGTGATGCAAAACGTTTTTGATGTATTTTATATGCTCACATTCTTAATTTCCGGAAATATTCTATGTTATCATTCTGGTATTGTACCAAAGATATGTGTAGCTGTAACCTGCATCTTCCTGGATTTAGTCCGTTATGTGCTGAATTTGAAGTGATATGACTGGATTGATTTGGAAGGTATCTGTTTCCTGAAGGCACGGAGCCTTAGTTTATTTTATTTGAATCAACGATTCAGTTTGAGGAGATAAGCGCTCTATCTATTTAATCTACGTCACGTTATTGTCTTTTCTTATCTTAGAATGAGCGTGAGAAATTTATTGTCCTCGAACGCTCTACATCCGACCGGTATCTGACTCTTTTTGGAAATAGGCCTACATTGTAATATATGACGCATATGTGTAAATTACCAAGATGTCATAGTAGCGACGATTAAGGGGGAGGTCGAGGGGGGAAACGAGCAATTTGTACAAGCCCTGGTGTCTCATCCGCTAATTATTTCCTTCATTTTCTGTAATTATTAACGAAATTATTAGCGGAAATACGCCAAAAAGTGACGTCCATGCGGCTAAACGATTTGTATAGCGCCACTACAAGTGATGTCCATGCGGCTAAACGATTTGTATAGCGCCACTACAAGTGACGTCCATGCGGCTAAACGATTTGTATATCACCACTACAAGTGATGTCCATGCGGCTAAACGATTTGTATAGCGCCACTACAAGTGATGTCCACGCGGCTAAACGATTTGTATAGCGCCACTACAAGTAGTGGAGACTTTGCATGTGCTGTGAGGAAGGGTAGCAGAGGTATATGTTTTGTCAAAGTCATGAACACTGAGGTATGATCCCATGATGATTCTGTCCTCTTTGGGTATGATTCACCTGCTTGCCGCGCGCATTCGTTAGTCCGGCAGTCTCTTTAGTGTCTGTTAGTTTCCTTTAGTTTCTAAGTGTGTAGTCAAATACTAAATGATGTTTAATTGTATAATCACGCCATACTTCTATTTCATTGTAATACATGTGTAATACTGTTCCTTTGGTGAAATTTTTATTGTATAGTATTGAATCAAAATCTCAAATAAATATTATCACCACAGTTAAGTTGGTAGGCTGTCACCCTCTACCTCTCTGTCGAAATTCCATTTTGCAGCTTTCTTTTTTTTTCAGTTTTCAAGTATATATACCCCCTCCCCCGCTATATCCCACAAACCCGGACACTTTGTTGTCTTTACATATTTTTTTGTCTCCCCTACTTCTAATTCCCAATCGCCACTACTGGATGTCATACCAACCGTATTAATATAAACAATTATAAATTTTGCCTGTATACTTCAAGTGTTGGCCTCATGCTTCGTATTTATCTTGGATTAAGTATGCAAGAATTGAAAAGTTGTTCCGTTCAATTTGTCTGTCTCAAAATCACGTGGAAACGGCTTGAAAGAATTTCTTGAGGCTCGGTATTTAAATTCAGGGTTATCCGAAAAGTGCTCTGGGCTGTATATTATTTGATTGGCGTACAGTGGCGTAGCAATATAAAGGGGATCCAAAGAGGAAACATCGAATTTCTCCGTTAATATTACTGTAGCTGCATATGAAAACTGTGCAAAATATAACATCCGACCTTTTATGTTCCATGCTCTTTTATCGTGCAAGGAATAATAACGGAGTTTCACGATATTGTAACATTTCTTTACAAACTTCCAATTATCTTCGGGGAAATTATCTCTAGCAGTCCATAACAACAATTAGAGAAGAGCTATTTTTCAGTTTTTTTAAATCTCAGATACCGTTTTAATAATAAAATGTTATTGGCTTTACGTCCCACTAACTACTTTTATGGTTTTCGGAGATGATGATGATATAGTTTTACCGTATAGGCTGTAATAATGGAGGTAGTCGCAAAGTTAGGTCTTTATTACCAAGTCCACCAGCAGCGAGCATCGCTTAGGAGGAAAGATTGTTCAGTAGCCATGGTAACGAACCTGCTGGTGATGGTAGTTCTTGTGATTTTTATGAGCAGAAAAACAACGTGGTCACTAGCCCCTATTGATCAGTAAGATAATAAAGATTACTAACGAAAGGGTATATTTCTACAGTGCACATGCAAGGTCGTTCCACTTCATCAGTTAACGGCATCATTTAACTACACAAGCCTCAAAATGAATATCTACAGGCAGCACTTGAAGCGCATGCATCTATCCGCGACATGACTGTCTTTTGTTTATGTCTTAGCCCCTCCACCTGCAGCGCTGACATCGGCGTATTTACTTGCGACGAACTGTTGCCAACTGCAACTCTACGTTTGTTGTTTGTTGCTACGTCTTTGTTTGGAGGTTGTGATATATTAAGAACAACCTTTTATTTATAGGCCACCGAGCGAGTTGGCTGCGCAGTTAGGGGCCTGCAGCTGTGAGCTTGCATCCAGGAGATAGTGGGTTCGAACCCTACTGTCGGCAGCCATGAAGATGGTTTTCCGTGGTTCCCATTTTCACACCAGGAAAATGCTGGGGCTGCACCTTATTTAAGGCCATGGCCGTTTCCTTCCCACTCCTAGCCCTTTCCTATCCCATCGTCGCTATGACCTCTCTATGTCGGTACGACGTAAAAACAAATTGTAAAAAACATATTTATAGGTCTGCACACGTCGTGGCTTGTGACACAGAAACCATTGGTCTAACATGTCAGGAGTATTTTCCAAAGAGCCTCTGTTTCGTGTTAGATACTGGCTCACATTGTTTAGGACTTTTTCTTATGCGGTGGTTGTATTTAAATCTACAGTATGTGTGATGATTTGTGGAAACGACGTCATTTAGCATGATATTTCACCCAATTGCAGTGGTCGTATCTGCTGATCGTATGGACAACGACCCGTGCATCATTATTTGAGGTTATAAAAGTAATACATTTCTGGAGGCGGTTTGGTGAGTCCCTGGCAATCATAATGAAAACGTCTCTCCTCTACAAGCTACGGGAGGTAAGATAAACATCATTTAACCTCCGTTATGATGTTATTAATTTTTCAGGTCGAATAATAAAATGTTATCCAGCTAACTGCTCCGAGCCACTCAGCTGTCTCTCAGCAATTGATTTTAATACTGTCCTTAATTTTACTGTAAAATGTTTATTACCATTACATTTGTTATGTGTTAATTGATCATTCTCCCAAGTTCCGTTCCGTTGTTAGATTCCCTTATGTAGTTACCAACTGATTCTAGCTTTCACGTCCTCCTGCTGAATTTAACTAAGATGAAAATTTCGATTCGTATTTTCACTAGCAGCCTCTCCCTCGTGGAGGTTATTTGATGCCGACCTAACAGCTGGGTCACGATCTGAAATCTCGGTGAAATAATGTGAAATTTCAGGCGGGCGAAACGGAGTGAAAAAACTTTTCTCCGAAACTTATGTTTTCCCTGTCAATTTAATTCCAGCCACACTACACAAATATTTATTACTGTCCGGAAGGTGTACGACAGGCCTCTGCAGCCGGTACGTTCCTTCATCTCGGAGTAAATGTCTTCATTACCTTGCCCAGCATTTAGGTGAAGTCAGGGTGAAGCATTTTACTTCAATATCATGGTGATTTAGTTTCTCCACCGGTTGACTCGAAATTGAGATTGCAATAATAATTTATGTCTACCCCTTAGTCCCGTTCATTGATGCGGGATCCGAGATGTGGTGAGATTAATTTATATGGCATGTATTTTAACCATTTTACAAATAGGTTACCGGCAACAATTAGAAACACATTATTATAGCAATGTTATATTTGCAAAGCAAGCTGCAATAGGCCATCTTTTTTAGAGCACACGCATCATAAAAGATACACATTGCATTGTATTGCCATAGTCTTAATTATAGCCAGTAGAATAATAATAATAATAATAATAATAATAATAATAATAATAATAATAATAATAATAATAATAATAATAATAATGTACCGTACTGTACTACAGACCACAGTGTGAAATTTTATAGTATTCGGTTACATCCTAACGAAATGGATTTGGAAAGGCAGTAGACAAATATAATTACAAAAATAGGCCTCCATTACGCAATATCAATAGCTCACAGAAATGACGTATTTTACCTCCGTAAATTCATGTCCTCATTCCGAGTTGGTGCATTTCTTTTCAAGCACACCCCTAAAGGAAATGAGCTGCATGCACCTTTTTAACCATATATCAACCCTCATGCCAATCTTAATTTTCTGGCAGTGTCAGGATTCAAGCCCGGGCCCCCGAGGAAGGAAGCTAGTAGCTCCAACCTTTATATTACAGGGGTGGATTTTATAATATTATAAATATAGACCACAATATAAATAACTTTAAGTGATTCTGAACTTTTCATCTCATGCATAATTTTTGACATGCGGTTTTAATATCAGGAATTTCAATAGGTCCAACGTCAAGCCTGAGTCTTTTTATCAGGAAAAGTTCCTCTACTCTCTTCCCCCTGTTGTAGTTCTCTTTCCCTACGTTTGAGATGCGAGGTCGAGACCATCCACACGGTCGATCAGTACGTGAGGTGACATGTTCTGAGCAAACTGCGTAAACAATAGCTGAAATATGCTTACATTTCATGGAAACAATTTTTCGCTTTCATGAAATAATAACGATTGTTACCAAGGCCTTCCTTAGCAGCATTAACCTACGCTAACATGATATCGTACTAGAAATAGACCAAGGATATTTTTCTGAATACAGCATTGTTCAATGTGTATATGAACATTAATTTCGTTATCACCACAACTAATACATAAATTACTACGTTGCCTCTATCGTGAAATGGTAGGATATCTAGTGAGCCAATGTTTCTTTCTGATCACATTTGCAGTTATTGCTCTGTTGATACTTCCTGCGAACTCTTTTTCTTGTAAATTTATAACATGACCACTTTCTGCAAGTTTGGGATAATGTATCCAATTGTTGTTGCATAAAACATTCTGAAACCCCATTGTTATAATTTAGTCGGCCATGGCAGCACGCAGTGAGACGACAGCGGATATGTGCGCTGTGATACGCATTAACTTACAATGTTCGCCACTCGCATCGCAGCGGTTCATTTCTCCCATCAGCGCACGGAGCCTATAGCCGCAGCGCGTTAACTCGTAATAATATTATTTTTATTAATTAAAGAATTTGGTCAATTACAGGCCGCTTAGAACCTAAGACTGCGGTTCCAAATTTTCCTTTTCCTTTTCTTCCCAGAACTGTTTCATACGTTGGCTGATCGCCTGCCTCTGTTCCTCCGAAAACACCCTCCCAGGTTGAAGTCAAATCTGCAAAAGCGAAAAATCGGCAGAAGTGACCTGTCGCCGGAAGTCCACCCTGTTAGTTACGATGTCATCGGTGATCTTCAGCCTTTGTAGATCCTATCGTATCTCTTGAGCCAACCAGTGGTGTGTTTTAATTTGGAGATATGTTCAAAAATCCTCTTAGTTAGCCTGTCGTCGTGCGTTCTGTGGAAGTGGCCATAAAACTGAGAGGTCTTCTGTTTTTCTCTTCATCCTAAATATCTTTATTCTTTTGTATGGACTACATATTCTAAGATTTGTCGTCCGGTCGTACTACGGAGGAATTAGCAGTAAAGTACTCGTTAAGAGTCTCGACAGGTACTTTAATTTCTTCTCTGTTCTTGTTCTTCGTAAGTAAAAGGTTATTAATAGATTTCCACAATGTCGTCGCTGTTCTACCGTCGGGCGTAATTAACCTGTAAGCGTGTCACAGTTTAGCATTTCGTATTTGTTGTGTTGTCTTATTTCGTAATTTCCTATATTCGTCAAAGTTTTGTACGGTAGGGTCATTTTTGTACTGGCTGTGAGCGCAGTCTCTTTGTTTCATTAGTTGTCTGATTTCGTCATTTAACCACGGGGAGAGTCCTCTCGATATTCTCGCTCGCCGCTTTGGGGCATGCTTGTCAAATAGTTCCGTTACTTTGCTATTAAAGAAGTCAACTTTGTCGACTACATTGTTACAGTTCTTTACATCATGCCAGGGTATTTTGCCTGCGTCCTCCAAGAGTCTATCTTTATTTATATTTTTCAGTGGTCGATAGGTAATAAATTTCTGGGAGGGTTTCGGTGGCCGGAGGTTATACGAGATTTATATTGCGTCATGTGCAGATATACCAGGTACAGAGGTTTGACCAACACTGAGAACTCTGTCTGAGTTGCTGGTGACTGTAAGTTCTAATAGTGTGTGCGAATGAGATGTATGGCGAGTTGGAGAGAGATGAACGATGTCCATATTATAGGCCTGAAACAATGTTTTCAGTCGTGTGGATTCGGAAGAAGTTGCGTCAATTAAGTTCGTATCCCATTATTATTGCGTGAGGGTAGTAAGGCAGTAGTTTAGTTAAGTGAGCTTCAAAATATTCTAACTGCCCTGTATTCGGAGGTTTGTAAACTACTCCTACGAGGGCTTTAATCCCGTTCGTTGTTATTTCTACAAATATGTATTCTGGTTTCCTATCATACCTGCCTGGTGAACGACCTAACAGCTAGATAGGTCATATGGCGACAATGGCACAGGGAAGAGCTAGGAGTGGGAAGGAAGCGGCCATGACCTTAAAAAAGGTACAGACCCAGAAATTTTCTGGTTTGAAAATGGGAAACCAGGGAAAAACATCTTCAGGTCTATCAACAGTGTGGTTCGAACCCACTATCTCCCGAATTGGAGCTCACATCTACGTGAGTCATGGGTGAATGGCACTTAAAACACCCCATACGGTTATCAGCCTTAATTAGTTTGTTTTGTTTTGTTTTGTTTTGTTTTGTTTGTTTGTTTGTTTGTTTGTTTGTTTGTTTGTTTGTTTGTTTGTTTGTTTGTTTGTTTGTTTGTTTGTTTGTTTGTTTGTTTGTTTGTTTGTTTGTTTGTTTGTTTGCGTGGTTGCTTGTATGTGGAGAGGTGCTCTGCAGAACATTAGCACCTACTATAGATGGTAATGACTCGAACATGCTTTGTTTCATCCTGTAGTCTGCCAGACTATGTAGTTCAGGCGGTAGGGTGCTGGTCTCCTGAGCTCAAGTTGGCAAGTTGGATCCTGGCTCAGTTTGGTGGTACATGAAGGTGCTCAAATACGTCAGCTTCGTGTCGGTAGATCCACCGGCGCATAAAAGAACTCCTACGGAAAAAATTCCGGCACTCCATCGTCTCCCAGAACCGTAAAAGTAGATAGAGACCGTTAAACCAAAAAATTATTATTATTATTATTATTATTATTATTATTATTATTATTATTATTATTATTATTATTATATCCGACTCCTTGGCTGAATGTACAACGTTGAAGCCGTCGGTTCAGAGAATCCTGGATTCGATTCCCGGCCGCGTCGGGGATTTTAATCGCCTGTGATTAATTCTTCTGGCTCGGGGACTGTTTGTTTGTGTTTGTCCCAACACTCTCCACTTCATATTCAGGCAACACACCACACTACTAACTACCACAAAAACACGCAATAGTGATTACATCCCTCCGCATAGGATTGACGTCAGGAAGGGCATTCGGCCGGTAAACAGGGCCAAATCCGCATGTGCGACATAGTTCGCTCAGGCTCAGGCGGCAGCGCGCCGGCCTCTCACCGCTGGGTTCAGTGGCTCAAATCCCGGTCAATCCATGTGAGATTTGTGGCGAATAATGCGGAGGCGGGATAGCTTTTTCTCCGGGTCCTCCGGTTTACCCTATCATATTCCTTTCCAGCAACACTCTCCAATATAATTTCATCTGTCATTCATTAATCATTGCCCCAGAGGAGTGCGACAGGCTTCGGGAGCCGGCACAATTCCTATCTTCGCCGCTAGATGGGGGCTTTATTTTCCATTCTTGACCCGGTCGAATGACTGGAAACAGGCTATGGATTGTCATTATTAAGGCAAGGCATTTGATGATTTTGCATCTTTTTTTTTATGAAGGCCAAAATATAGCTTGAGTATATGTACATGTGTTTCATAAATTGACTGATTAAATAAGGGCAATTTGTTAGGGCACTTTTTTTTTTCATTTTTTGCCGTTTACAAGAGATAGGTCATTTTTGGAGCAATTTATGGTCATTTTTGGCATTTTTAATTGTTTTCTGGGAAGTGTTATATTTCGTTACATTTGGATATTTTATTAATATTATTTATGTTTACAATACTTGTCTATTATGTTTAACTTAGACAAATAACTTGCTCAAGAAAGAACGTAGACTTGCAACATACCCTGCTGCCACTAGTTTTCAAGGAAAGAGTATATTCAACTCGATTGCACTTCCAAGAAAACATATTATAAGCAGTACCTGCTTCCCCTATATGTAAGACGCATAATGGACTCGCCCAAGCTGGGCATTGCTCCTTATCTTCAGCTAGATAAGAAGGAAGTCAGTCGCCCGTGTGCTGAGAGTCGAGTGAATTCTTTGTTGACAAGTACTGTAAGATGCCCAAAGTTAAAGGAAGTACAATTGTTAAATTAAAACAATTCGTTACACAATATGGAGAAAATATATTTTCCACTGATGGGAAAATATTATTTTGCAAAGTGTGTGATGTGCGAGTTTCAGCAGAAAAGAAGTTTACAGTTGAACAACATGTGTCGCGAGAAAAACATAAACGTGGTGTGCAGCGACTTGAAGATAAAAGAAACCGTAGCTTACACCAGACACTACTGGGTGAATCTTCATAATTTTCTCCATTTTGTGAGAAACTGTAACAGCATTTTTATGCGCCGATATTCCACTGAACAAATTGAACCATCCAAAGCTGCGTACATTCTTAGAAGAGGAGACTAGAAAATCTGTACCAGATCCCAGAACATTAAGAAGAACCTACGTTGGAAGATGCTATGACAAAACGTTACAAGAAATAAGGATAAGGGTAGGAGATGGAAACATATGGGTATGCATAGATGAAACAACAGACAGTATGGGACGATATATAGCCAACGTTATTGTAGGCGTCCTGGAAGCAGGGAATGCTGGAGAACCATTTCTACTACATTGTGAGCAATTGGACAAAGCTAACTGGTCAACAATTAGCAAACTGTTTGACCAGTCGTTGAGGCTATTGTGGCCCGATGGCGTTCGGAATGACAATGTGCTGCTTTTAATAACAGGTGCAGCACCCTACATGGTAAAGGCTGCAAATTCGTTACAAGCACTCTTCTCGAAAATGGTGCATGTTACATGCCTAGCCATGCGTTACATCGGACCGCGGAAGAGGTACGACATAATTTTCCTGAAGTTGACAAGTTAATTGGGTGCATAAAGAAAGTGTTTTAAAAGCCCCATCTAGAGTTCTAGCATTCAAAACAAAAGCTCTTGAATTCCCTTGCCCTTTTCACCTGTTTTGACTTGATGGGGAACGTGGATTGAGGCTTGTTGTTATTACTGCGAGAACTTTGAAGTTGTAAAGAAAGTGGTCGATTCCTTCGACAAAACTGAGGTTGGATCAATAAAAACAGCCCAGGAACTCTTGCTTGACAAAGAAATTGCAGGTAAACTTTCCTACATAAAAACAAATTTCGGATCCCTTCCTAATGCAATAAGTGCTGTAGAAAAATCCCAAGTGCCACTAGTGGAGCAGCTGCAAATTGTGTATAAAGTTGTGAATGATCGGAATCGTGTGTGTGGTACAGTGGGTGAAGTTGTATCCATGAAACTGAATAAGGTGTTGCAAAAGAACAGTGGGTATAAAACTTTGTGTTCTATTGGCAAAGCATTGTCGGGTGAAAATTTTTCTCTTACCGACTGTGAATTGAATCCGAGAGATATTGCTTGTTTTCAGTATGCACCAATTGTTTCAGTTGAGGTAGAGAGAAGCTTTTCCATGTACAAATCGTTACTTGCAGACAATAGGCAATCGTTTTCATTTGAGAACCTACGCAAAGTTTTTATTGTGCATTTCAATTCGAATTTATTGTAAACAGCCACGGAAGTTTGTTTTCTTAAATATTCTTTGTTAATTAAATGACACCTATTTGCTTCGAGAGTATTTGAAGAATATGCCAATTCTAAAATATTTCATTTTTTTTCACCAGGGGTGCAAAGTGATATTTACTTTGTTAGTAACAAAATTTAAACTTAATGCATTGTCATCCGTTAAAATTCTCTCTCAAATCAGCTAATTGTTTCTTAAAGGATTAATAAATAAGTGACTTACGATTGATTTATTGGTCATTTTTTACAAATTTTGTCATTTTTTAACCATTATTAGGTCATAAATGCATTTTTTATTTTGCACTTTCTTGCTATTTTTTGGTCATTAAATGCCTTGCCCTAGTCATTATTATTGTTATTATTATTATTATTATTATTATTATTTATTATTATTATTATTATTATTATTATTATTATTATTATTATTATTATTATTATTATTATTATATTCCTGACCCGGTCGAATGACTGGAAACAGGCTGTGGATTTTCATTATTATTATTATTATTATTATTATTATTATTATTATTATTATTATTATTATTATTATCAGAAGTTGAAACCAACCACATTACATAGCAAATATTTACATGAGCCTGGCTAAGTAGCTCAGGCGGTAGAGCGCTGGCCTTCCAACCCAACATAGCTGGTTCGACTCTAACTCAGGCCGGTGGTATTTGAAGGTGCTTAAATACATCAGCAACGTATTGGTAGATTTACTACCATGTACGGGAACTCCTGATGGAAAAAATTGCGGCTACTCGGCGTCTCGGAAAACCAGAAAAATGTAGTTAGTGGAACGTAAAACCAGGAAATTATAATTATTATGTTGCCATTGATGCTTTCACGGCCCGTACTTATAGACATGATATAGGCTTCTGGGCTTATGCCGTGTCAACAATATAAGGCGAAATTCTTTACGATTCGCAGAGAATTGTGCTCTATCTGATCAGAAGAAAATCTTGACTGTCCACGAGAAAGGTTTCAACGAGCTTTTGAATTTAAACGTTATAATAGAAGTGGAAATGGTTTGTTCATTTGTCACCAGGTGGCTCCCCGGACGCGGTACCGCTGCCAATGTCATATGTTACGTACAAATGTTATGTGACCCTCTTAGATTGATTCTGATGGCCCGACCGGGAATCGAACCCGGGGCCGCCGGGTGACAGGCGGACGCGTTGCCCCCTACACCGCGGGGCCGGACTAGATGGACATTTGAAATTGTAAATAATAATAATAATAATAATAATAATAATAATAATAATAATAATAATAATAATTGTACTGTGGGTACACCTTCTCCGTCCTGTTAAACTGCGCGCCTTCCATAAGGTCATCTGTGTTACGGAACTTGAACTAATGTAATACAAGGCACTTGGATTTTCAACCATTCGATGTCTCTACTATCGACCTAAGTGCCGGTATGGGGTGACTAAAATTTTCTAAACCTCTACATTCTTAACACACTTTTGGGCTTTAATATTTCTCGTTTAGTCGCCCCTATGTAGAATAGGCTTAGCCTGTGCAACTTCCGGCCATAAGCCCACTTAGGGTTTTAAGAGTTTTTTCAAAAGGGAGTGCGAGTGTTTGACATCCTAGCCTTTTGTTCATGTTCATTCATATTAAACCTGGCGGGATTAAGGATAATTAATTCTTAAGGGAAAGACCATTTCTTAAGGGTGGATAACCTTACATTGTGAAGATTGTTTTGTTCATCTATCAAAGTTGTCAACTCTCCTATCGCTTCCTTCTTCTTTAGTTATTAACCAATCAAGATTTTTGGGAATATCTCCCCTAGCCAATTGAAATTGGAAGCGCGAACAGGCATCCACTCTATCTGTAAAGAGTTCTGGAAACTTCCCCTCGAAACGTTATAAAAGCTGAGCGCTTTAAGGCCGTATTGTCATATTCATCACTCTAGTTGATCGTGTGCGGCGTGTATTAAGGAGATCAGGGGCCGTAGATCGGCGTTAGGAAGGCCCAGCAAGCAAGGTAATGGCAGAATTTCCTTAATATGTGATAGCTCCGACAGATAGCTTGAGGGAAAGATTTCAGACTTTTTTATTTTATGTAAAGTCCTAATTTATGGTTCAATGTATATTTTAGTTAGGTCTGAGGACTCTGTTCTAACCACTGCTAGGAAACATGTAAACTAAGGGAAAAAAGAGTGATCTGCCTATGTTGATTCCCAATCAATTTGGTATGGGGTGACTAAAATTTTCTGAACCTCTAAATTCTTAACACACTTTTAGGATTTTATATTTCTCGCTTAGTCACCCCTCTGTAGAATAGGCTTAGCCTCTGCAACTTCGGGCCATAAGCCCACTTAGGGTTTTAAGAGTTTTTCAAAAGGGAGTGCGAGTGTTTGACATCCTAGCCTTTTGTTCATGGCCATTCCTATTAAAACTTTTTTTTTTTTTTTTTACATGACGGCCATTTAGAATGGGCACTCATTGCCCCTGTTTATCTGGAATGGTTTATAGACCAGTGTGTTACAAACTGTTGAGCAGAAGTGACTGCAAGTACATTATTTGAAGTTTGTCAAGCATAATCTTGCAAGAAGCTTGTGCCTCTGAGAGGTTGGACTACAGAAACTTTTGGAGCTCAGTCTCCTAGAATGTAAATTAGTGGAGCAAACATGCTCTTATGAACGTGTACCGGTGTAGAGATATATTGTTCGTTCCATGTAGATTATATTCTTCTTCTTAATCGGTTTAGCCTCCAGGGTTGGCTTTTCCCTCGGACTCAGCGAGGGATCCCACCTCTACCGCCTCAAGGGCAGCGTCTTGCAGAGTGATATTTTGGGTCGAGGGATACAACTGGGGAGTAGGACCAGGACCTCGTCCCGGCCGCCTCACCTGCTATGTTGGACAGGAGCCTTGCAAGGGAATGGGAAGATTGGAAGGGATATAGAAGGAAGAGGGAAGGAAGCGGCCATGGCCTTAAATTAGGTACCATCCCGGCATTTGCCTGGAGGAGAAGTGGGAAAGCACTTCGAGGATGGCTGAGATGGGAATCGAACCCACTTCTACTCATTTGACCTCCCTAGGCTGAATGGATCCCGTTCCAGCCCTCGTACCACTTTTCAAATTTCGTGGCAGAGCCGGGACTCGAACCCGGGCGTCCGACGGTGGCGACTAATCACGCTAACCATACACCACAGATGCGGACCCCTTGTAGATTATCGAGTGGATAATTTCTCTTCTTCTTGTACCTGATTTTTGGACTTATAGTCCGCTGTTGTTATCAGAGCTGACGATCTCACTTGTTTATTCCGATTTTCTGGCTATCAAATTTTAACCCCCCTCCCAAGAAAGAGGAAAGAAATAACATTTCAAAATTTAGTTCTTTAATTTATGCTCTGGTCATTTCCTTGTCCACCCCCTTCAACCCGGCACCTTCTTACACCTCTGTGTTCCACGAAATACCCGTAATAATAATAATAATAATAATAATAATAATAATAATAATAATAATAATAATAATAATAATAATAATAATGTATGTCTATCCCTTTGTCTTGTTTTCTGATACGCCATCGGAGATGAGTCCAGATTAAATTATATGGCATGTTTTACCGCCGTATGCCCTTCCTGTCGTCAACCACAATTGAGGAGCTAAAGATGAAATGAATGATGTAAATGAAATTCGAAAAGGAGGTGGGAGGAATCAGTTTTAGCTTATGAACAGGAACTAATAGGATCTGTTCCGGCATTTTCCTGGACGTGAAAATGGGAAAGCACAGAAAAAAATTTTCAGGACGGTCGACGGTGGGATTCGAATCCACTCGTCTCCCGAATGCATACACTGTCTCCATAGACGTAGCGCTTTAACACGCGCGGCCACTCCGCTGGTATAAGAAGAAGAAGAAGAAGAAGAAGAAGAAGAAGAAAGAAGAAGAAGAAGAAGAAGAAGAAGAAGAAGTGAAAGAGCTCTATATTTAGCTGAAATAAAATGGCGTACGGCTTTTAGTGCCGGGAGTGTCCGAGGACAAGTTTAGTTCGCCAGATGCAGGTTTTTTTATTTGACTCCCATAAGCGACCTGCGCGTCTTGATGAGTATGAAATGATGATGAAGACGACACAGACACCCAGCCCCCGTGCCAGCGAAATTAACCAATTATGATTAAAATACCCGACCCTGCCGTGAATTTTACCCGGGACCCCAGTGACCATAGGCCAGCACGCTAACCATTTAGCCATGGAGACGGACATAGTTATAGAACGAAAAACAGGTAAGAGTTAACGAGGTACTTCAAGGCACCCCAAAATCTTAAAACTTAAATATCTCTAGACAATTTCCGAACGTACCGAAGCGGTCGAGAAGAGAGGGTTGAGTTTCAAAGCCAAATGTACAAATGTAATAATAATAATAATAATAATAATAATAATAATAATAATAATAATAATAATAATAATAATAATAATAATAATAATAATAATAATAATAATATATCTCCTCAGCTATCGCATGAAATATTTCGATTTGACGCTATTTAGGCTATATGCATGTCAATTTCGGCATTCCATTTTGCATCAGGAAGTCAGAAATTCTAATGGGCGACCTATTACTGAGTTTTTCCTGATTAATTTTGCGAAGGCAAACACCAGATGTCACACTAGAGACATTTTACATGCCCACATCGAACGGCGTGGAGTTCCCAAAAGACTTCTCTTCACCCTTCAAAAATACTACCAGCTCTACCAAGTTAGAACCTGTGATACATCGATCTAGAGACCGAAAAGCTACCGCCGATCCATAGAGAGAACACTTTTCTTGAAAGAAATTACGCTTGTGACGTTTGGATTTCAAGAAGAACTATGGTCATTTATCAACAGCCATAAACATATTTCAGTTTGAAATGCCCATACCCGGGCCAGACAACATCAGATATCGACTATTTAACGGTAATATAATGATATATAAACCAAATGAGTTCATGAAGACAGGATCTTCTAGTGTTTAATCTGCAGGCTTCTGTGAGCGAAGTAAGCAATTCCCTAATCATCTGTTTGAAGCAGTCATTGTGGCATTTATCTTCATTAAATAGCGAGTAAGGTCATTATCTTCTACTTCGGCTCCGTGACTAAATGGTTAGCATGCTGGGCTTTGGTCACAGGAGTTCCGGGTTCGATTCCCTACAGGATCGGGAATTTTAACCATCATTGGTTAATGTCACTGGCACGGGGACTGTGTAATCTCCATTATCATTTCATCCTCATCACGACGCGCAGGTCGCTTACGGGAGTCAAATCAAAAGACCTGCACCTGGCCAGCCGAACACGCCCTCGGAGACTCCCGGCAGTAAAAGCTGTACGCCATTTCCATTTCATTATCTTCTAGATTTTTTGTTCCTTTTACATTCTACAATCGTTCTGTTACCTTCTATGTTAAAGTAGTAGTATTTCTTGTAATATTTTCTTTCCATGGAATTGCTTGTTGTACTCTTGTTGTATTAGTTGTTGCTGTTGTTGTTAAATACGTAAGTCGAGTCATAAGTCATGGCAACTATTTTTTTTTTCTCGCGAACAGGAGACAACACGGAAAATCTAAGATATGCATTTGGAAACGTACGGTATGTACTTGCGTATGACGCCACTAGATGGTGTATGTAAACAACAGTGCGGGTCTAAGCATGCCCCCAAGTTCAGTGTGTGAGTGTGAGCGTCACCAAATGGAAGTCAACAAGCAGGAGCCGCCTTATTCGCCTGATCTGAGCCCATGTGACTATGATCTAATCCCCAAAGTCAGGAAGCCATTACGTGGACAACGGTTTGCTAACAAAGAGGACATCGTAACAGCATTCCGGAGAGAGGTGTCACACGTTAGCGATGCAGCGAATGGTATTCAGCGCCTGCCCCACCGCTGGCAACACACAGTGGAAACCTTGGGTGATTATTTCGAAAGTCTGTAACCAGTGGAGACGTGTCCTTTGTACGTAGTCTTGTGTAGTTGCTGTCTATACCATAATAAAACAATGTTTACCAATGGCCTGTGTTAGGTCACTTTCCTACGAGAATCTCCTGAAGTCAGAATTTGTCTTCAGGCACTATGCATAAGTACATGCCCTATATTTCCAAATGCATATCTTAGATTTTCCGTGTTGTCTCCTGTTCGCGAGAAAAAAATATATTTGCCATGACTTGTGACTCGACCCTCGTATGTTTACTTAATTATCACACTACTGTAAGTAATTACTGCCACCGGTATATTTCCCAACTGTGGTGTATTTGTTAATAATAATTACTCCCTTCTATCGCATTGATTGACTCTACCATCTAACAATGAGAAGTTATAAAGGGCTCAATTTCTATCTCATCCAGTATCCGAAGTTCCTCAAGGTGAAGACTGAATAATTAAATTCATCTTATCCTAACAAGCAAATTACAATTAACTATTCGAACTCACCAAAGCAATCCATCCCGCCAGGAGTCCGACGGGTCTGAGTAGGGGTGACACCATATCCTAGCTGCTAGCCACTGTGTTCGGCTGCAGAACTTCAACTAGCAAACTCTCGCTTATCAACACAATTACGAGATAACAACATCAACCAAAGATTAGCTTATCCCTCATTAACTGATAGGAAAAAAAAAAGTCGTTGGGAAACATCAAACTTAAAGTTTCAATAACTAGAATATTGCACTTATCTAATAACTTTGAAATGATTTCTTCCTCTTGACAAGTTAAGTAAAATTCATTGTTCATGATCATATCATATTCTGAGAGGAAAGAGGACCTCAAAAACACGGCAGAATGCGTCATTGAGAATGGGACCACTGCCCTTATCTTGATATCCTGTTCTAACGGCGCGTAGTAAGAAATACACGACATTGTCGGATAAAATGTTATGATTGCCAACGCCTTGACAAAAATGATCGATATGTTTTCTGAGGAAAGGCTAACTGCGACTGAAGCTCATAAAGTCTAATATTCGTTTTATCTCGCATTTTATTTCTGGAACAGTCGACATGTAGGAAAGTTCAATCTGCCGCACAGATGCAAGAATTGTTCTTCCTCTGACACCAATATTCACCGCCTCTCCTCCTATTAAACAATTTTCTATCACCGTAATCACAACCTGTGGGAGTGTTTGTGAAAAAGTGGCTATACAAGGGTACGAGTGAGCTTAAAAATGACTGGGTATTCTTACTCGAATGTGTATAACATAAATTAATATTATTATTTTTGTAAGAGTACAGTGTTTGGGGTGTAAATGTATAAATTTAAAATTGTATACACGTACGTAAATAATCAGCATAGCTTATGTAAACATACATGTGGGAATGGAGGCACTTCCGTGTATGTGGGGCTTGCCCTTTCTCCAAGTACCACTCCTAAATTACATGTACAATTTAAGGAAAATAAATAAATAAATAAATAAATAAATAAATAAATAAATAAATAAATAAATAAATAAATAAATAAATAAATAAATAAATAAATAAATAAAGTACTGAATTATAACAGCTACTTAAGCAAAGAAAAATCAATATAAACTTTTTCAGACCATATTTCAATAGTAATATTTTTCATGAAAAATGCCTCCTGAAAAATGAGCGAATACAAATATTCTGTTATATAAACTGCTGCAGAAGCTGTCCACCCTCATATCGCAGAAGTTCAAGAGGTTGTAAGAGAAATCGTTCGGAAGGTCTGTAAATTAGGGCAAGAAGAAGGAGAAGAAGAAGAAGAAGTGGTTTACAATTACAAAGAAAAGTGGGGCCGGTGACCTAGATATTAGGTCCCTTCAAACAAAAAACATCATCATCAACATTTTCTGAGATATCTTGCACGTTTAAGCTTTCAACTTTATAGAGTGCCTAGTTCATGCTTCAAATCGCAATTTATGTTAATAAGAATGCGGATGGCGGTAGATGTACTGTTCGCGAGGGTTTTGCTAAGTACTGGCTTTACGTGGAAGTGGGGACAGGCGAGGTAGAAGAGTCTTTTAGTGTTCATTTCCTAAATACTGCCAACAAAAGAAAGTGAAGAAATTGTGAAAGGTAGAAAATCGAGCTCAGTCTCAACAATACATGTTTACCCGATGTGTATAAATGAAGAGAGAAAGAAGTAGAAATGGACAGGAACAGAGGCAAATTGAATGAAGTGCCATGCCGTAGATATTTGTTGTCTTGCAAGCACTTTTCGGTCCCGAGAAAGGTTTTCAGAAACTTAAGAAAATCAATGGTCTAGAACCATACTCTTTTAAGTCCATTTTGATTAAAATATGAGTTATGAAACTCAGCGAATGTTCCATATCCAGAACCGTTTTGTTCTACGTCCATATTTCCTATTAATTTCCGGTCGATACTGTTCCACGCCGAAGAATCACAGTACCAACATAATGTCAGACACAACATCGCTTTACAGTTGTATACATTGGTTTACCTTCTAATGTGATTGCTTTTCTTATTATGGTTTGTGCTCAATACGACCAAACCAATGTTAGCGGTAAACCAAGAACGCTTTTTTATTCTACCTGTTTACCATAGTGTTGGAAATCCTTTTGTTTCTAAGAATATGGCTAACCTGGTTTCATAATGGCGATGCGCGCCAGTGTTTACACTGTGCCGTATTGTGCTTTCCGAAGGTCTGTTAACATTATTAAGATGGCATCTGATTCGGACGACAGTTTTAAAGATTTAGAACATGTCAATAATAGTTCAAATAGTGATTCGGATTGGTTCATCCCACCAACTCTACAGACATCGCCAGAAAAAAAGACGGGAAGATCTGGAAAGTCCCAAACATAATTTCCATACGAGTGTCTTAATTACCATTATAGGCGAGTTGCATACGACGGTTTATGCTCAACGATAATTATAACCCTTTTTTTTTAAATATTCATAAATTTCTGTCGAGATGTCGCTTGACAATTGAGTTTACTGAACAGAACTAAGAGCGCATGCGCTGGGTTATTGATTTTCCGTGAGTGGATCAGAGACCTTGACAATGTCATATGTTTTGAAAGCTGTGACAGAAGGTTATCATAACCTAGCTTTATTTCAAATACAAATTGTTTATTGTATAGTTGGTGAAGTGAATCTGCTTGAATGTGCCGTGTGGTTGTGGAATGTTGGAAGTGGAAGCTGCATTGATGTTAATATGTGTGTCCGACATGTTTGACTTTGGAAACAAGTGCGAAGATAGTGCGTTGAGCGCAGGTGCGATACTATCCTTACCTAATTGGTCAAACAGTTGTATCATAATGAAAATCTGAACTCGGATTGGTGGAGAACCTGTTTAATAATGAAACTTGAACTATAATGAGCTTCATTAAGTTTCAGTTTTCTGGCATATAACATTTCTATGTCGGCATCGTCGAGCATTAAATATAATTATTGAACCGATTACATTTGATGTTTTCAACCCACAGCATTATTTGTATACCGGTAGTAGCAATATTTCATTGTGAGTAGAATAGAATAGAATAGAATAGAATAGAATAGAATAGAATAGAATAGAATAGAATAGAATAGAATAATAGAATATAACAGAATAGAATAAGAGTAGAATAATAGAATAGAATAGAATAGAATAGAATAGAATAGAATAGAATAGAATAGAATAGAATTAGAATAGATAGAATAGAATACAAGAGAAGGGAATTAGAATAGAATAATAGAATCGAATTAGAATAGAATAGAATAGAATAGAATAGAATAGAATAGAATAGAATAGAATAGAATATAGAATAGAACAGAATAGAATTAGAATAGAATAGTCTAAAATAGAATTTGAATAGAATAGAATAGAATAGAATAGAATAGAATAGAATAGAATAGAATAGAATAGAATTAGTATAGAATTTAGAATAGAATAGAATAGAATAGAATAGAATAGAATAGAATATAATAGAATAGAATAGAGTAGAATTTAGAATAGAATAGAATAGAATTGGAATACAATAGAATTACAATAGAATAGAATAGAATAGAATAGAATAGAATAGAATAGAATAGAATAGAATAGAAGAATTTCAATAGAATAGTATAGAATAGAATAGAATAGAATAGAATAGAATAGAATAGAATAGAATAGAATAGAATAGAATAGAATACTCCTATCCCCTAGTTCCGGATCTCCAGGAACTGGGAAGAGAGTAATCATTTATTGCAATCCAAATTATTTGATACATGTATAATTTTGTTACAATTAATTCGTCGTTGTTCGGGAAAAAAGTCATATCTCACAATGCTCTTCCCATCCATTAAGACTGGTCCCGCCTCCCAGCCACGTATGGATATGCCGTCCATCAGAATAATTTTCGTTGTGTTCGTTTTCGTATGCTAACGTGTAAAGGAAAATGAATCTTAAGAACATTATACTGTAGGAGTACGTAAAGAAGCCATGAAAACATACATTCATAGAGTGCGGCACGGTAAGGTTCATTTTCCTTTACACGTAAGCAAAGAAATAGGAACACAATGAATATTGTTCTGATGAACTAAATATCAATATGTGGCAGGGAGGCGTGACCAGTCTTAAGGAAAATAACGGATAGAAAGAGCATTGGGAGATATGACCTTTTGACCGAACAGCGGCGAATTTATCCACTACTACCTTAAACATTACAATTACGCCTACTCGCTAATTACACTCGATCTCTAAATTGTAGTTTCTAATAATTTTATTTTTATTTTTGACCTAGACGTTAACAGTGTTAGATTGTCCAGGACAACGTGTATCTTACTTCTATTAATTCGTGTCACTGGTCAGAATAATGTTATCCTTAGCTTACAATTAAAAAAAGCAAAACAAAGTCACCTCCGTGCAGGCCATGAAGGCTGTTGGAGTGGTGGAAAGTAAAGGCTTCCACTATCCTTAACCTCGGCACTTGGTGGGGTAGAGTGGTTAACTCTACGCCCGGCCGCCTTTGCCCCCAGGAATTAACCTGGTACGTATTTTGGTGTAGGCTGAGTGAACCTCAGGACCATATGCACCTCCGGAAGTGGAAATCTCGTTTCTTAAATTTTTCGACTTCCTGACGGGGGATCGAACCCACGTCCTTCCGGGTGAACCGAGAACGCCTTTACCGCCTCGGTTAGGCAGCCCCTCCTTAGCTTACAATATATATTATAAATGAAGGAATGGTTGGACGAATGAATTACCAAATGGATTATATGCCTGATTGGGTTTCATTAATACACTGCAAGGCTGAATGTATGATTAGTGAATGAATGAATGAGAGAATGAATGATTGAATGAATGAATAAATGAATGAATGAATGAATGAATGAATGAATGAGAGAAAGAAAGAATGAATTAATTAATTAATTAATTAATTAATTAATTAATTAATGGGTGGACGAATGAATGACTAATCGAATGATTTGCCTGATTGGATTATATTAGTACACTGCATGACAGAATGTATGATTATTGAATGAATGAATGAATGAATGAATGAATGAATGAATGAATGAATGAATGAATGAATGTATGAATGGATGGACGAATGAATGACTAAATGGATTATATGCCTGATTGGATTACATTAGTACACTGCATGGCTGAATGTATGATTAGTGAATGAATGAATGAATGAATCAATCAATCAATCAATCAATGGGTGGGCGAATGATGACTAAATGAATGACTTGCCTGATTGGGTTATATTAGTAGGGTCTACACTACATGAATGAATGAATGAATGAATGAATGAATGAATGAATGAGTTTAATGCTCTCCGCCTACATCTACGGAGCTCCAGCAGATATGGTGAGAGCATTCCATGTAGATGAATGCATGAATGATGAATGAATGAATGAATGAATGAATGAATGAATGAATGAATGAATGAATGAATGAATGAATGAATGAATGAATGACATGTATTCATGCAATCATGAAAAGAGGTCTCTCTCTCCCAGTCACGGATAGCCACCAACTGGGGAGAGAGTTTTAATTACTGGATGAGTAAATGAAATGAATGAATAAATAAATAAATGGATGGATCATTGAATGAGTGCTCTCAACTTACAACTACGGGACTCAAGCAGCCGAGGAAGGAACATTTAGTCAATTGTATCCTAAGCATTCGCATGCAGTTAACACATAGTTACCTTATTGAAATGATATCAACAATACAACCATAATACTAAAAGTTAACTTTATGCTTGGTTTCTTTGATTCGCCTTTGCCGTATATTTTTGTTATCACGAAAAATGTTGCTGCCCTACCTGGTGTGATCCATTCTTTGTTTTACAATTGTATAATTGTGTAAAATTCTTTCTCTCTTTCTATTTTTGTTTTACAAACACTACCCAGGTACTTGACCCTAATTGATTCTGTTTCCCTACATACTCTCAACAGGTGTGCCTCCTCCATTAATTCTCCACATAACAAACAGCAATTTTCCTCATTTTTCTTAGAAGACCTTTATTCTTATTGATACCCATTAGTCGCCACTCATTCTGAATCACCTTTATCGTGTGCATTAGACTAACGTGTGTTTGAGATTCAGGTTGTGTTATTCATGGTGATTACATCGTTCTTTCAGTCACACCAGTGCAGGAAAGAGAGTTATTATCGAGTCAACCGAATCAGAATCAGAGAAAAGAGCCAACGAATGCATTACTGTTGAAGTGAAAGGTTTGTCGTAATCCCATAGCTCTGTTATGTTCTTGAAACCAAGAATACTTCTTGATGCAATTGATGCAAAAAAGATAAAGGACATTAAGTCACTTTACAAGTAATTCTCATTAGTAGACAAAGAGGTGTGGAACTGTCTCCTGGAGTGAAACGTGTCTCATGATGACAGAAACTGATAATGATAGTGTATTACAATTATTTTTTAAAATGTATATAATATGAATCATAATGTTCTATGTCCATCATTTCTGAAATAAATCTATTTCTGTAAGCCATTTTGTCCTATGTCCATCACCACCCTGTCGCCTATTGATTTCCAATGTTTTGAATGGTTTATTCATTAATACATCCTATAATTGCATAAGAACCTAATAAAGTCACTTTATAATAAATATATAAATTGACGGCCCTAAAATGAAATCGCTTCTACTGAAAAATGAGGTAAATGGGACTTGGAACAACATGTCACCACAGCCCTTGAAGGGCCTTGGCCTAAAAAGTGACCGCTGCTCAGCCTGAAGGCCTGCAGATTACGAGGTGTCGAGTGGTCAGCAAGATAATCCTCTCAGCCGTTATTCTTAGCTTTCTAGACTGGAGCCGCTATCTCACCGTCAGATGGCTCCTCAATTGTAATCACGTAGGCTGAGTGGACCTGGAACCAGCACTCAGATCCAGGTAAATTCCCTGATCTGGCCGGGAATCGTACCCGGATCCTTTATGAAACACGCCCCAGGAAGCAAACTACCCTCGGCGGTCTTGTTATTGACCTTGCCTCACACAGGGGTGACCAAACTCGCAAACACCAAAAATATTATCGGTCCAAATTACACGGACTTCCCCTCTTTGAAGGTGCTCAAATACGTCCGCTTCGCGTCGGTGGATTTTCTGGCACTAAAATAACTCCTATGGGACTAAATTCCGGCATCTCGGCGTCTCCGAAAACCGTAAAAATGTAGTTAGTGGGACGTAAAGCATATAACATTATTGTTGTTATTATTATTATTATTATTATTATTATTATTATTATTATTATTATTATTATTATTATTATTATTATTATTATTATTATTATTATTATTCAAGACAAAAGACCCACCTAGAAAATATTCCCGAACTACGCCAAGAGGAAACATTATTTTCAGTGTCATTATAGCAACCTCTGTTCATCAACATATCGATGGCTCGTATGTCCCGATGCTCTTTCTACCCATTATTCTCCTTAAGAATTGTCACGCCTCCCAGCCACATGTGGACATGCAGTCCATCAGAACAATGTTCAATGAGTTCGTTTTCCTATGCAGATGTTTGAAAGAAAATGAACCTTAAATACATTACACGCTAGGGGTGCGTAAATTCGCCATCCAAACAACATGCCTACAGTACGATATGGTAAGGTCCATTTTCGTTTACACGATACCATAGGAAAATGAACACAACTAAAATTACAGTAATTCAGTAATCTTCAGAAATATTATGAACAAAGTGTGGCCCGTGGTGGTACGCATTTTGAACACATACTTTACCAACGCAATTTAGTGACTTTTCGGTGTCGTTTGTTTTGCAGTATCCGGTATTTAATTAAATTTAATGATTTTTTTCCCAGTGGTTTAACGTCGCACTAACATATCGAATGCCTTCGGCTAAGCAAGAATGGGACATGCCAGGATTCGAAAGGAAGCAATCATGGCATTAATTAAGATATGTCACCGGGCGAGTTGACCGAGCGGTTAGATTCGCGCAGCTGTGAGCTTGCATCCGGGAGATAGTGCGTTCGGATCCCACTGTTGGCAGACCTGAAGATGGTTCTTCTTCTTCTTCTTCTTCTTCTTCTTCTTCTCCTTTATCTGTTTACCCTCCAGGGTCGGTTTTTTCCTCGGACTCAGCGAGGGATCCCACCTCTATCGCCTCAAGGCCAGTGTCCTCGAGATTCATTCTCTGGGACGGGGATACTACTGGGAAGGATGGCCAGTACCTCACCCAGGCGGCCGTACCTGCTATGCTGAACAGGGGTCTTGTTGGGGGATGGGAAGATTGAAAGGGATAGAGCAGGAAGAGGGAAGGAAGCGGCCGTGGCCTTAAGTTAGGTACCATCCCGGCATTTGACTGGAGGAGAAGTGGGAAACCACGGTGAACCACTTCCAGGATGGCTGAAGTGGGATTCGAACCCACCTCTACTCAGATGACCTCCCGAGACTGAGTGGACCCCGTTCCAGCCCTCGTACCACTTTTCAAATTCCGTGGCAGAGCCGAGAATCGAACCTGGGCCTCCGGGGGTGGCAGCTAATCACACTAACCACTACACCACAGAGGCGGACAGTATATAATGCAACACATTTTATTTCTCGGCCAATTTTCTTTTTTTTATTTACTTTTTAGGACATCTTTGAATATTCCCGCTTCGACTCGAAGAGTTTCATTAATTTCCGATAGGTGGCAGCGTTGTAACTAGCGTTCAAAATGGCATCTGTAACGGAGGTGCGTTCCAAACAGAGAGTAGTAATTTTCTTCAGGCGGAAAACCAGGACATCACAGATATTCATAGGCGCTTGCAAAATATCTACGGAGATCTGGCAGTGAACAAAAGCAAGGCGAGCCTTCTCCACGACAACGCAAGACCTCACACAAGTCTGCGCACCCGACAGCAGCTCACAAAACTTCAGTGGACTGTTCTTCCTCATCCAGCCTATAGCCCGGATCTCGCGCCTTCTGACTTCCATCTGTTTGTCCCACTGTAGGATGCACTCTGCAGGAAGCACTAAGTGGATGATGGGCCCTCACATTACGGTGGCGGAAGGCCACAGCATTGAACGGAGATTATGTTGAAAAATGGTGTATTGTAGCAAAGGGATTGTGGAACAACATGGGGTATTTGAATCCTCAATATAACCAACCTGCTTTAAAAAAAAAAAAGATTGGTTGCATTATACTGTATACTGAACTCTCTTCGTATTTATTAATGTAAGTGCTGCTGACTGTTGATATATCTGAAGCCTGAAGGAGGACAGAGTTAACCAGTTTGCATGTGGAAGACAATGAAGATGTTCTGTTTATAAAAATTAGTATCGCCTGTCCAAAGCGAACGTGCCAAGAATATTTAGCCTACCATGATGGAAGGAGATATATTTGGAGTGAGTTTCCTAGAAATATTTCGCAAGTGTGCAAAGCTACGCCCTTCCCACTATGAAAATAAAATATAAATGCTCTCTGCATCCTGTACGAATAAAAATAATACCTAAAAACACCTCACAGTTCCTCAGTCTCCCAACCGACAATTATTCTACAAGCAACTGACTTCGATAGTGCTCTGCTAGCTTCTTAGCTGTAGGAGAAACTAATATATCAGCATTGAAGAGTTGCTGAAGATGCGTATAAATTCCTCGGAAAACAAGAAGGAAACTGGAAAGACGATTCAAGGGAAGCAAGAAAATGCAGCGAAGAAACTGAAACAGTCCACATGCGACCATAAAATTCAAGAACTGGCTTCATGTGCATTTCATATTCAAGTCCACTAAGAAGAAGAAAACCGAGCTCGAGAGCTGCAGTCGCTTAAGTGCGGCCAGTATCCAGTATTCGGGAGATAGTAGGTTCGAACCCCACTGTCGGCAGCACTGAAAGTAGTTTTCTGTGGTTTCCCATTTTCACAATAGGCAAATGCTGGGGCTGTACCTTAATTAAGGCCACGGCCGCTTCCTTCCCACCCCTAGCCCTTTCCTGTCCCATCGTCACCATAAGATCTATCTGTGTCGGTGCGACGTAAAGCAACTATCAAAAAAAGAAGAAAATCGTCGCCATAAGACCTTATATTTGGTGACACTCCTTCACTTCATCGCCTTAATCTTAGAATGTATAAGAATACACTTCACTTCACTTCACTTCATCGCCTTAATCTTAGAATGTATAAGAATAGATTAGCCGAGTGCAGCCCTTGTAAGGCAGACCCTCCGATAAGGGTGGGCGGCATCTGCCATGTGTAGGTAACTGCGTGTTATTGTAGTGGAGGATAGTGTTATGTGTGGTGTGTGAATTGTAGGACTGTTGGGGACAGCACAATCACCCAGCCCCCGGGCGAATAGAATTAACCAATGAAGGTTAAAATACCCGACCCGGCCGGGAATCGAACCCGGGACCCTCTGAACCGAAGGCCAGTAGGCTGACCATTCAGCCAACGAGTCGGACGTTAGGTTAGATTAGATTAATGTACTAATGTTGGTTATTTTAAGTTTTCTTTTCACTTCAGTATTTTTCATTTCCAACAAATGAAGTGATATTTTTGTATTGTTACTTTTAATTCAGATAGTTGTAAAATTTGTGTATACAGTCTCAAAATTTGTAACGTGTCCCGAATCTGAGTCTAAAAAGCATGGCCACATTAGCAACAATGGTGTAGCAATATTAAGAGAGTTAGACCAAGAAATGTGAAATTTGTTGGTTGTCATTAGCTTCATCGAATTACTGTGTGTATGAAATGGAAATTCACAGCCTGTTTTCATTCATTCTACCGGGTCACAAATGAAATGAATGGCGCCCCCATCTAGCGGCGAGGATAGGAATTGTGCCGGCTTCCGAAGCCTGCAGCACTCCTCTGCGGCAATAAGTAATGACTGACAGATGAAATGAAATGATATTGGAGAGTGTTGCTGGAATGAAAGATGACAGGGAAAACAGTAGTATCTGGAGAAAAACCTGCCCCACCTCCGCTTTGTCCAGCACAAATCTCACATGGAGTGACGGGGATTTGGAACATGGAACCCAGTGGTGAGAGATCGACGCGTTGCAGCCTGAGCCACGGAGGCTTGCTATTGTGTATATAAATTGAGCGAAATATAATCACTGAACTTTTATGTTTTAAGCGCCTTTACCCTAGGAGTATTAATAACAGAGATGATAACGATTAACACATTTTTCACAAACTTCCAATTATCTCCGGAGATATAAGTTAGTAATTGAGGTGCACTGTGTCTCTTCTGCTGTCACTCATCTCCGTTTTACTGCAATTACAAAAGCTAACCGGTCAATGACCGCTACAAACCAGCTAGTAAATTATAAACAACACTATCTAAACTCTCTCAGCCAATGTGTAAAAGACTATACATAGCCAGATGTAGATATATGATTGGACAGAGGTAAAGTAGAGAAGAATCAACAGAAGCGTATCAAGTGTTCGTCGTTAAGACAAACACTACCGTTCTAAAGCTAAACAAGTTACGACTCCTCAGATGTATAAGACAAGATCAGTGACAGTCCCCCCCCCTTCCTTTTCATTGTTTATATAGAACAGGCAGGAAAGGAATTCAAAGAGGAATTTGGGAAGGGAATCACAATCCAAGGAGAGGAAATCAAACCCTGAGATTCGCTGATTATATTGTTGTGCCCTTGTTGGCAGGACCTGGTGTTTACAGTGCACTATGTCTTCTGGTATGGGCTAGAGCAATTTTGTTACTTTCATTGATCTGTCCCTGTCTTATCCTTGGCTTTGACAATATAAACGTGACTGAGGTATGAGCGATGCTAGTAACGCCATTCCTTCTGCAGCCAGTCCCTGCTATGAATGGTGTGAAAATGTTGCTCATAGGGTCGGTTGGTGCATTTCAGTAGGCTTTTGTTTTGCTAGCGGCTTTACGTCACACCGACACAGATAGGTCTCATGGCGACGACGGGATAGGAAAGGCCTAGGAGTTGGAAGGAAGCGTCCGTGGCCTTAATTAAGGTACAGCCCCAGCATTTGCCTGGTGTGAAAATGGGAAACCACGGAAAACCATCTTCAGGGCTGCCGACAGTGGGATTCGAACCCACCATCTCCCGGATGCAAGCTCGCAGCTGCGCGACTCTAACCGCACAGCCAACTCGCCCGGTTCCAGTGGGCTTGGCAGACTGATATGTATTAGCAACTTCTGGCTTGGTGAGGAAAGCAACGGGAAACTACCTCACTCCTCATTTCCCTAGTACGCCTCATCAGTGACGCCTAGGCCATCTATGACAGCTGATGTCGAAGTTGTTGAGTATCCAACCAGCCTTAGGGCTGAAGACTGTACACGCTTACATTGTCATTTTATCTAAGACTGCACAAGATCTGGAGAAATTGCTGAATGATATGGACAGAGTCTTGGGTAAGGAGTACAAGGGGGAAATAAATAAGTCCAAAACAACCGAGTGCAGTCGAACGAAATCAGGTGACTCAGGAAATATTAGATTAGGAAATTAAGTCTCAAAGGATGTAGATGAATATTGTTACTTGGGTAGTAAAATAACTAACGATGGCAGAAGTAAGGTGGACATAAAATGCGGACTAGCACAAGCAAAGAAGACCTTTCTTAAGAAAAGAAATTTGCTCACTTCGAACATGGATACTGGGATTAAAAAGATGTTTTTGAAGCGTGGAATTGTATGGAAGTGAACCATGGACGATAACTAGCTCATAAAGAAAGAAAATAGAAGCTTTTGAAATGTGGTGTTACAGAAGAATGCTCAAGATGATATGGATAGATCGAATCACGAATAAAGAGGTACTTAATCGAATTGGAGAGAGAAGATCAATTTGACTAAATTTGACTAGAAGAAGAGATAGAAATAGGACACATCTTAAGACACCCAGGACTTGTTCAGTTGGTTTTTGAAGGAAGTGTAGGCGGTAAGAACGGTAGGGGCAGACCAAGGTATGAATATGACAAGGAGATTGAGCAGATGTAGGATGCAGTAGTTACGTAAATATGAAACGGTTAGCACAGGATAGGGTAGCATGGAGTGTTGCACAAAACCAGTCTATGGACTGATGACTCAAACAACAGCAACAGTGACACTAACCATTTAATACTGGCTTTAGATATCTATCAATTATATCTTTCCAGTGATAACACTTCCTACTGACGTCAGACTCTGTATTCACTCGATAATGGTTAATAGTAGGCAGAAAGCCACTTGACATCAGTCATAAATACATCGCTGTCTTTGCGTCATATCAGGTGTCTACAATTGAATAGAGCAAAGGTAAAGAAGAGAACGTCACAAATGTAGCCATTTACAGTATGTTGGGAACCACTGACACATTCATCACAAGCTGAAGACGGGGAAATAATTGAAAAATCTTCTTTAGAATGAAGGAGATTAGAATCTTTTAAATTTATTGCACATTTCCAAAATTTGTCTTGTCCACCAATATGAAAATTTATGTTAGTCCTTTCGGTTTCTTTCCATCCTCTGCTGTTGACGCACACGAGTTTGGTAGTAGTGCGGGACAAAATTCCAGCACCTCAGCGTCTCCAAAAACCGTAAAAGTAGTTAGTGGGACACAAATCCAATAACATTATTATTATAGTATTAGTGCTATATTATCCCCTCTATTGCTAGTGGAACACTTATGTACAAAGGAAAGGGTGCGTATAATCACAGGCCAGTTAGATTGACATGGCTTGCATGTAGGTTCTGGAAAAGTATTCTTTCTGGCTATAATAGGCACGTTTGTCAAATTACTGATTGGTTTGATAGAAGGCAATACGGGTTCATTGAGGGTTATTCTAGTAAAGCTCAACTTGTAGGATATGAACAAGACATGGCGAATAATTTAGATTCAGGGGGTCAAATCAACTGCATCACTATTCTTAGAAGTGAAGCTTCCACGGTGTGAAGAATTATTTAATTTAATTTCCGGGCTGAACCGTGTTGTAGTTGTCTGCACATGCCGACGTTTCGAATACATTAGAAATACTACAGACAGAATCGGCAAGATACTGGACAAATACGACATAAAAACTATCTATAAACCTCACCGGAAGCTAGCCCGTTATCTACCACCAGTAAAAGACACAGTAGAATTACAGGCCCCTGAAGTATATCACATTGAATGTAGCTGCGGAGCTTGTTATGTTGGTGAAACAAAACGTCTGATCTCCACCCGCCTAAAAGAACATATCCGTCACACCAAGAACAAAAACACAGATATTTCAACGGTAGCCAAACATTCCTACGAAACAAGGCACGGAATATCATTTGATAAGACCAAGATCCTAGCAGCTATCCCTTGGAATCTGGAAAGGAAAATCCGCGAGGCTATCGAAATCAAGAAACATCCGAACAACATAAATTTAGAAGAAGGATATAAAATCAGTAATTCTTGGATGCCTGTCATTCATAGTTTAAGTCATACAGACCACAACATAAACACACGGGCCGAAACCCCATTACATATCAGCGCAGGCAAGCCCCCACTACCTGGCTGTGACACATACCTTCCAGAATACTCACGAGACAGCCAGGGCTTACGTCAGCCAGAAAGGCTAGGATATAAAAGGCCAAGGTCAAGGCCACTCTAGTAGTGTAAATTTTTGTCTGGGAGACTGATTACTTCGTAGCGAGTAGGGGTATCTCAGTCGCCTTGACAAAGAATACTGCAATGTATTCGAAACGTCGGCAAACTGTACGTGATATGCGTACAAGTACAACACGGTTCAACCCGGAAATTAAATTAAATAATGCATCGCTATTGACCCATTTAATGCTTTTAATAAGGTGGATCGTGGACAACTACTGACCTGAATGAGAGTTAGTGGACTAGACAAAAGAGTAAATGGACGCATGGCTAAATTTCTAAAAAACAGATGTCAGAGTATTAGAATAGGTGAAGCATTATCTGACCCTGTGATGATAAAGAAGGGGTTTGCAAGGCAATTTCATTGGACCTTAATGTTTTTCTATACTAATATTATAAAGAGGAAAATGTGTATACTTGTTTGTAACGAATAGACTCAAAAACTACTGAACCGATTTCAAAAATTACTTCACCTATAGAAAGCTACATTGCCAGTGAGTAACATGGGCTGTATTTCATTTTCAAAACAGTTCGATGATGGGGGATCCGACGGGGGAGAATAAAATAACAGGCTAATATAGGCGAAATATCGAATTTGTCGTACAAGGACGAGACAAAGCTCAGTTTAAGCCCCTTGATGCAAATAACAAAACTCGGTAAGCCCTACGGGCCCCCAAACCAACCGATGTGGATATATTGCTCTAGGAATCGGATAAAAAAGAAATGAACTGCCGTAACCATGGCAATGTCAGCTCCAGGATGTTTTAGCAGCGAGTTTGGGCATGGCTGCGAACCAAAATTGGTACACATATGACTTACTATCTGGAAAAGAATATGCTGTTATGTAAGACACTCATAGGACTCCTTTGGGCGGGGATGGAGAGCGGGTGAAGTATAAAAATAATATACATATAAATGTCATTCTTTGTTTGCATGTGTGTATGTATTACATCTCTTCCTAAACCACTGGAGCGATTTCAACCAAATTTGGTACACTTATGACTTAGTATCAGGAGACAAACCGCGTTGGGGGTACAACACCCCTAGCACCCTTATGGACAAGGCGGGAGGGGGGGGAGGTATAAAAATAATATACATATAAATGTCATTCTTTGTTTGCATGTGTGTATGTATTACATCTCCTCCAAAACCACTGGAGCGATTTCAACCAAATTTGGTACACTTATGACTTAGTATCAGGAGACAAACCGGGTTGGGGTACAACACCCCTAGCACCCTTATGGACAAGGCGGGAGGGGGGGAGGTATAAAAATAATATACATATAAATGTCATTCTTTGTTTGCATGTGTGTATGTATTACATCTCCTCCTAAACCAATGGAGCGATTTCAACCAAATGTGGTACACTTAGGATCAGGAGACAAACCGCGTGGGGGTAAGATACCCCTAGCACCCTTACGGACAAGGCACGAGGGGGGGGAGGAAGTATAAAAATAATCTAGAATATCGAATCCATAGTTTTCGTGGTCGCTGAAATGAATAGTGAAACTCCGAATTTTTTAAAGTTCATGTTCAGCCCCCTTTGGGGTGGGGGTGAGGGGGGAGTGAGATATAAAAATAATCAAAAATTGTGTCGAATCTACAGTTTTCGGGGTCACTGAGATGAATGGTGACAATCCAGACGTTTTATCTCTTAGAGGGATAGTATTATTGATAGTTGAAATCCTGTACATCGTATCTATAGTGCGACGGCTAAATACATATAGTTATCACTTTTAAATTTTAGACAGGATCAGAAACTTCCCAGTCGATTCGAGCTTCCATATGGAGAAAGTTTTACTCGAAGATTAAATAATCTAAATAATCTAAATAATTCTAAAACTACATAATAGATCGTAACATATCAATCTGCAAGTCAAAAAGGATTTCTATAAAAAATCACTTTACACATAACTAACTGATAATACGTGCCTTTGCTGGCGGGACCTAGTGTTTAGAGTGCACTATGTCTTCTGGTATGGGCTAGAGCAATTTTGTTACTTTCATTGATCTGTCTCAGCTTTATCCTTGGCTTTGACAAAATGAAAGTGACTGAGGTATGAGTGATATTAGTAATGCCATTCCTTCTGCATCCAGTCCCTGCTGTGAATGGTGTGAAAATATTGCTCATAGGGTCGGTTGGTGTACGCATTTCAGTGGGCTTGGCAGACTGATATGTAATACCAACTTACGGCTCGGTGAGGAAAGCAACGGGAAAATACATCACTCCTCATTTCCCTAGTACACCTCTTCAGTTATGCTTAGGCCATCTATGACAGCTGATGGCGGAGCTGTTGAGGATCCAACCAGCCCCCGGGCTGAGGACTAAACATACACATACAACTGATAATACAAATCTTTAGGGTAAACATTCAGAAACTCTCCGGACAACGCCGGATACTACAGCTAGTGATATATACACACTGACTGACAGAGCAAATGCAACACCAAGAAGGAGTGGTCAGAACTTTATGCCAATTGCAGGGTAGACTGACGTCACTGAGGTATGCTCATGATGTGAAATGCGCCGCTGTGCTGCGCACGTAGCGAACGATAAATGGGACACGGCGTTGGCGAATGGCCCACTTCGTACCGTGATTTCTCAGCCGACAGTCATTGTAGAACGTGTTGTCGTGTGCCACAGGACACGTGTATAGCTAAGAATGCCAGGCAGCCGTCAACGGAGGCATTTCCAGCAGACAGACGACTTTACGAGGGGTATGGTGATCGGGCTGAGAAGGGCAGGTTGGTCGCTTCGTCAAATCGCAGCCGATACCCATAGGGATGTGTCCACGGTGCAGCGCCTGTGGCGAAGATGGTTGGCGCAGGGACATGTGGCACGTGGCACGTGCGAGGGGTCCAGGCGCAGCCCGAGTGACGTCAGCACGCGAGGATCGGCGCATCCGCCGCCAAGCGGTGGCAGCCCCGCACGCCACGTCAACCGCCATTTTTCAGCATGTGCAAGACACCCTGGCTGTTCCAATATCGACCAGAAGAATTTCCCGTCGATTGGTTGAAGGAGGCCTGCACTCCCGGAGTCCGCTCAGAAGACTACCATTGACTCCACAGCATAGACGTGCACGCCTGGCATGGTGCCGGGCTAGAGCGACTTGGATGAGGGAATGGCGGAACGTCGTATTCTCCGATGAGTCACGCTTCTGTTCTGTCAGTGATAGTCACCGCAGACGAGTGTGGCGTCGGCGTGGAGAAAGGTCAAATCCGGCAGTAACTGTGGAGCGCCCTACCGCTAGACAACGCGGCATCATGGTTTGGGGCACTATTGCGTATGATTCCACGTCACCTCTAGTGAGTATTCAAGGCACGTCAAATGCCCACCGCTACGTGCAGCATGTGCTGCGGCCGGTGGCACTCCCGTACCTTCAGGGGCTGCCCAATGCTCTGTTTCAGCAGGATAATGCCCGCCCACACACTGCTCGCATCTCCCAACAGGCTCTACGAGGTGTACAGATGCTTCCGTGGCCAGCGTACTCTCCGGATCTCTCACCAATCGAACACGTGTGGGATCTCATTGGACGCCGTTTGCAAACTCTACCCCAGCCTCGTACGGACGACCAACTGTGGCAAATGGTTGACAGAGAATGGAGAACCATCCCTCAGGATACCATCCGCACTCTTATTGACTCTGTACCTCGACGTGTTTCTGCGTGCATCGACGCTCGCAGTGGTCCTACATCCTACTGAGTCGATGCCGTGCGCATTGTGTAACCTGCATATCGGTTTGAAATAAACATCAATTATTCGTCCGTGCCGTCTCTGTTTTTTCCCCAACTTTCATCCCTTTCGAACCACTCCTTCTTGGTGTTGCATTTGCTCTGTCAGTCAGTGTATATGAGTAAATTATTGGAATTAAGGATAAGTAGTTTTACGGATGACGTTGTACGGTATAGAGTAATAAATAAAGTACATGATTGTGTGCATCTGCAAAAAGACCTTGACAACGTTGAGAGATGGACGGCAGATGACGGAGTGAGGAGTCAGGTTGTAAGCTTCACCAAGAGAAAAAGTCCTCTCAGTTTTAATTGCAGTGCTGATGAAGCGGATGCACCTCATATAGATCACTGTAAGTGTTAATATAAGGAAACTTCTTCGATGGGGTAATCATATTAACAGGATTGTAAATAAAGGTTACGGATCCCTTTATAGGGTTAAGAGGGTATTTAGCGGCTGTAGTAAGCATATGAACGAGTGGCTTCCAAAAAAGGTATTAAAGTCGCGTGTTTCTTGAAGAAAACCCCACCGGAAATATCGACTGAGTCAGAACTAACGAGTGACAAAAGGAACTCTGCTCGGCAGTTCTCTAGAAATAACTTTAATGTTTTATCATTATTATTATTATTATTATTATTATTATTATTATTATTATTATTATTATTATTATTATTATTATTATTATTATTACAACTTCCCCCATGCGGAGGCTGCCACAAGGACAAAGTATGTCGACTACACAGTATTTTGTCTTCTAAGTTATTGTTGACTTTGCTAGTGTGCCAGGTAGAAGATTCATCAAAAGGCTCAGAAATAGATTTGCAATACGGTTCTTCAGATGTTATATCGATGATTACGGAGTATGGTCACTGAACCTCGTATTGCGGCGATAGTGATGTCGTGAAGTCGTGTCCGGCTGTTGATATGTTTCCTCTTCAGATTTGTGCCGGATGTTACGAGTGTTCGTTCTTAATCATCTTATTGTTCTGGAACAAACTTTCGAAATTGTATAACGTACTTTTGGAGCTGCCTGTAATGCCACGTGGAGATATTGTCGTGATTTTGTAGGTCAGCAATATCGAGTTTTCTAGGATATGATTAGTTAACGAAACATCAGAAGGTAATCCCTGCATTCTTACTGGTCACATTCTGCTACACCACGATCATCGGCTCCTCGCTGGGAGCGGAACACCGCCTAGAGGTTGGAGCTCTCCTCAACCCTCGAGGGTAAACACTTTAGTACTTGCTAATTTTCGGTTGTAACTTCTCTTAAATTTAATGTCACTTGTTTTCTAAATTCAGGAATTTACCATTTGATTTCACTTTAACCTCTACTTTTGTTAAGTTAAGCGTGGCGTAATTTCACAATTACACCCATCTAGATGGAGGCAAGCTTTTTCAAACCTTATTTTGATCACTCATCATGCTTCCCCTAGTATAAATCTGCATAAATGAAAAATATTCCCCAAAAGAAATGTCATTCGCGAAGTTGTTTCTCTTCACAATGTCATTTTTTTCTAAGATACATTTTTCCAATCTTATTATAATTCTTGTAGCTTGGACGTAGTTAGAATGGGAACTGCCCACTTGGAAGAATTCTAGGTTATGTCGTTTTTGCAGTATCCAGCTTTATGTGTTTTTTTACTGTTTCTAATTTTCATTTGGGACTTGATTTAATGTTAAATGGATGTGAAATATTCACGAAAGGTTTTAGGTTAAGTGCATTGAGTACAGGTTTTATTATAGATCAACTGTGCATAGTGGAACCAGTAACTATTTTTTTATATTTTTACAATTGGCTTTACGTCGCACCGACACAAATAGGTCTAGGGCTAGGAGGGGAAAGGAAGCGGTCATGGTCTTAATTAAGATACATTTGTCTAGTATGAAAATGGGAAACTACGGAAAACAGTCTTCAAGCTGTGTTCGAACCCACTATCTTCCGAATGCAAGCTCACGGCTGCGCGTCCCTAACCGCACGGCCAACTCGTTCGGTTAACTATTTTTTTATTTTATTTTAAGTTTCCTTTCTTTCTTTTAACAATTCTAGGTTACAGTATATAGTTTTTGCTCCAGCTTTATGTATTTTGCTGTTTCTCATTTTCATTTGAGACCTGATTTAATGTTAAAATAAATTTATACCTTGGGAAACTTATCAAAATCGAACTTTAATTATTTAAATTTATATATATAATTTAATTATATTTCCTTGTTTTTTTTAATGTTTTAAGGTATACGATTTTCGAGGTGTAAAATTTACATTTAAACTGGATTTGCTGTACCCGACGTTTGGTTAATTCTCCAGTTCGGAGGCTGGGTGTTTGGTGTTCGTCTTAATACATTTCTTCATTTATATACAAACCACCACACACGCACGCAATAACGAATACATCCGTCCACATAAGGTTTGCGTCGGGAAATGCATCCCGTTGTAACAATGGGCCAAAACCATACAAAATATCGACCCCGGGTAGTTGGGAAGGCCAGGAAGAAGAAGTACAAGAAAAATGTGTCAGATTCAAAATATTGGAAATTGGATTTTCTAAATCAGTTATTATTTTGTTGTTTACACTTTTCAAATAGATCTAATACCTGATGAGATGATGATGATGATGATGCTTGTTGTTTTAAGGGGCCTTACATCGAAGGTCATCGGCCCAAAGACCTAATACCTCCGGAGATATTAAAAGTTTGTCCACAATTATTATTCTTGGTACAACATCAAAAAAGTATGAAAATCTCTCAACTTTTATCATTTTTGTTGAGTAAATGGCTGCGCGGCTTGGGACATGCAGCTATCAGCTTGCATTCGAGAGATAGTGGGTTCGAAAACCACTGTCGGCAGCCCTGAAGATGAATTTTCGTGGTTTCCCATTTTCACACCAGGCAAATTCTGGGGCTGTAACTTAATTAAGGCCACGGCCGCTTCCTCCTCACTTCTATCCCTTTCCTAGCCTATCGTCACCATAAGACCTATCTGTGTCGGTGCGACGTAAAATAAATTGTAAACAATAAGCTCTTATTATTTACAGATAATATTAACGAAAAAATTAGGTATTTCCTGTTCTGTCTCCCTTAATCCAGTGGCGTACTCAAGGGGTGGGTTTATCATATTCAACTTCAGCATACGAACGGTTTTTCTCCTTTTTATTGAAACTTAAAATAATATACAATAAATATTACGGAATGAATTGCTTATTTCTCACATTTAAAGTAAAACCTGCGACGATAAATAATAATATACTAATAATAACAGTAGCAATATTACCGAGTGTAGTGGCCACGCCTGTTAACGCCAAGCTTTGCATTCTGGAGACGAGTGGGTTCGAACCCCACCGTCGGCTGTCCTGAGAATTATTTTCTGTGGTTTCCCATTTTCACTTCCAGGAAAATGCCTATTCATAAGCCACTGCCTGTTATTTCCATCTCCTTCCCCCAATTTCATTTACCACCATTCATTTTATCTTCAATAGTTCCTCAAGTGAGGTTGGCGTCCGGAACGGCATCCGGCCTTAAAATCATGCCATCTTATTTATCCTCGCTCATCTCCGACCCTATATTAGGAAACTGTAGTAAATAGGGTGGATAGACAGACGACATTATTATTATTATTATTATTATTATTATTATTATTATTATTATTATTATTATTATTATTATTATTATTATTATTATTATTATTATTATTATTATTATCTTTATCTTTTATTGTGATCTTTTGTGATAGTGAGTGACATCAGTAATTCTAGTTTGTTCTCAACTCTATGCACAATTTGTGCGCTGTATCTTAATCATCATCATCATCATCATCTGTTTATCTTCCAGGTTCGGCTTTTCCCTCGGACTCAGCGAGGGATCCCACTTCTACCGCCTCAAGGGCAGTGCCCTGGAGCTTCAGACCCTTGGTCGGGGGATACAACTGGGGAGTATGACCAGTACTTCGCCCAGGCGGCCTCACCTGCTATGGTGAACAGGGGCCTTGTAGGGGGATGGGAAGATTGGAAGGGATAGGCAAGGATGAGGGAAGGAAGCGGCCGTGGCCTTCAGTTAGGTACCATCCCGGCATTCGCCTGGAGGTAAAGTGGGAAACCACGGAAAACCACTTCGAGGATGGCTGAGGTGGGAATCGAACCCACCTCTACTCAGTTGACCTCCCGAGGCTGAGTGGACCCCGTTCCAGCCCTCGTACCACTTTTCAAATTTCGTGGCAGAGCCGGGAATCGAACCCGGACCTCCGGGGGTGGCAGCTAATCACGCTAACCACTACACCACAGAGGCGGCTCTGTATCTTAAAATAAAATAAAATATTATTATTATTATTATTATTATTATTATTATTATTATTATTATTATTATTATTATTATTATTATTATTATTATTAACATTTCAGTGGCCATGGTGGTTCACCGATCAGGAGACGGAATGTTTTCAAGTTCTCCCGATCGCTACTGCTGTGATAGAAAGTTTCTTGTCATGCGGCAGGTATTTAGAATAGATAGCCTTCTGCATTTGTGCAAGTGAATGGGCGATGACCAAATCCTGCAGCTATTTTTGCAGCTTATTTTGCACAAGTCGTATACACCCTAAAATTACACAAAAGTATCTAGGAATAGGCTATGTTCCCCACATCAGTGGCGTGCATTGAACCCCATCTACCCCAGCGCTGTTGGGGTAAAGAACTTTGTATTAGCATTTTATAATTATTCCTCAGAACACTTTTTATAATGTTTAAAAAATTGCGAACATCTAAGCCAAGCCAAGTACAGCTGTCTCAACAATCCGCAGTGCAGGTTCTCCAGCAAGCTGGGTTTCCATGCCGGCGGGATAGAGAGCTACCCCCAGCGAAATTTAAGGTCGCTTGGGTGACGTATGCACTTGAAGCTTCCTCGAGGCGAAGCTGTGGCCCCTCCCCCTGCAGCAATTTACGGCGACAGGCCAGCTAGCTTAGGTAAGGGGCGTTAGTTTTAATACTTGACACTCGAAGTCTTCAGCGCCACTCATTAGAGACTGCAAGAAAAATATCAACATCTTAACTGTATAGCCACTTGCACATCGTCTTGCTAATAAAAATAGAGCCAGTATATGAAATATATTGTAATACAGAATAATACATTTTAGTCTAGGGTTTAGGCATGTATACAGTTTCTTCGAGCAATTAATTGATGGCATGTGTAGATTATGTGTTCCGATAGCTGCAGAAAAATATTTAGGTTGCCCAGCATGAACACAGAGTTAAGCGCGAAGTAAAAGAATTTTGTATTTGGTTGTCTGTGACGGTGGTATATAATGGATTTTTGTAGTGTTCCCCTTGGATTATAGATTAGGGTTTTGCTAGTTCTGTGCATTCTTTATGAATATAACGTGTGTTATACGTCACGACAGATATTTTCCCTCGTTTGTCGTTGATGCACGTACACTCAGTATACGAGTGAAACTATGAAACTTCAGCGAGGTAAAATACCAGTTAAATTTTGCCGATTAGTTGAGATTAGGCTTTTTAAGTAAAAAACAAATAGTTAGTCCCAGTGTATTTTTGTGAAAACCATGACTATACTATCACGAAGAGTCACCGGATGAAACTGTAAGTACATTGTTTAATATCTGCTATAGATTAAGTTATGATGGTGTCGTCACTGCCGTGAATATCAATTTGGAAGTATGTGCGAGCGTGTGGTCGAAAATACTATTGAAAGAACTTTCTCAGGTAGACCTTTCCACGAAAAAGGCAGCCTTATAAAATGGTAAATGTTGACTTTAGAGAGTGTAATGGGGCTACGATTGTTTATATTTAAAAATCTTTTTTGCAGCTGGGGTAATGAATATGTTCACCGCACACCACTGCCCTACATATGCGATGGACCCGAGAACAAAATTTCGTCACGCTCTCTTTTCGAACGTGAGTGGCTGAGTTTTAAATCGTTTTCACACCAAAATGGAAAAAAATTCTTAGGTTTTACAACTACATTACCTTCAGAGGCGGTAGAGAAAATTATTTAGCGGAGGAGAAAAATAGGTTATGACTCGAAGGAGATGTGTAGCGGCGTCGCTACTGTTGTAATAATTGGTGCCTTGGAAGAGTGTGGCATTGCAACTAATGAGCCCGCTGCCACACTGGGGAGAAAAGCTGGTTATTTTACGACTTACTGCCTGAATACTTTGAAGTGTTGTTGATTTTATATTCTCAATCGGCGATATAAATTTATAATTCCCTTCAGGAAAAACTTTGATTTTGAAAGCCAAGAAAGGTGGAGATACTTATCCTTTGTGCTTCAAATGAGGTTGTCAGTGGGGTACAAATGGTAAGCCACAATAGGGTCAAACGTTGATTATTTTACGACTGAGAAGCCTGAGTACTATAATTTCATTTTTATTGATAGGATTGGAAATATAAAAGAAACGAGTCTAGAACAACCAATACCAGATTCCGTTGAAGTCCCATGGTCGTCACTCAACCCTCTAGGAAGGAGACCCGTTGGAGATATTTAAAATTTAAAGATGTTTCAGGATGATGTATTCTCTCTATTCTTGACGTAATATAACGTGACACATCTAGCGGATAAATTATAAATTTGGAGACACCAAATGCTTGCTATATTTATTCAACAATTCTGTGTTACATAATAATACAAAAAGTGATCAAGGACACTGTACAATACAAGAGGCACACTGGTTATTTTACAGTAAATAATGTAATTATCATAGTTATAAATGATATGTTTTCTTTAGTCTTCACGTACTCTCTTAATTCATTGTTCTTAATTTTTCCTCTTTGGAATCTAGATTGGAATTATTCGATTTATTCTCTACCAGTATTGCTTCCGTTTGAGAAAATAATATTCGGAATAAATATTGTAACTGTGCACCCTAACTCTCTTCAACTTTACAGGCTGTTTTAAAAATTATAATATGAAAGAAATGTACATGTTGAGAAAATATGAGAGATCTTCTGATGTAATATGTATTTGCAAACATTTACCTACTTGAAACTTTGTGGAACCAGCACAGGCTAATTGTTAGGGATGTAACCGGTAGCCCACGCCCTGTTGGGAAGGGATGGAGCGAGAAGGAACTAGCCACCCTATCCCAGGTGAACTCTGGCTCAGAATGCCTGATTAGTCGCCCTGTCTTAGCTGGGAGCTAACGTCCAGATTTCTATACGGCTCTTGATTGACTTCTAACAATTATTTGGCTTTCATGCATAGAGTAATTTACGTCTTGTTTATCATTCTCGTAGTGGCATTCAGTATGAAGTAGGAACTTGTTCGCTACTTCAGAGGGCAGATACTCTGTTGAACTTAAAGATTCTGTACAAAATCGAATATAAAAATTATTATTATTATTATTATTATTATTATTATTATTATTATTATTATTATTATTATTATTATTATTATTATTAGAAGTGGTAGCATGAGAGAGTCGAGTGTTATTGTCAATGGCTTCTCATCAGGGTGACAGTGGTTCGAACCTTGGCCAACGTACAGTATAATTATATTAATGTATTATTATTATTATTTCTTCGATTTTCGTCCACTTTGGACTACGGTAAACAACTGACTTGTTGGTTAGTCGTTTTTTCTTCTCCCAGAACTTCTTCATCATTTCAGCGTGGTTCCTCCTCCTCTCCCCTGCTCATATGTTCTTGGATTTTTAATTTTGCTTTTCCTGGAACCCCTTGAATTTATCAATTTTAGCTCGAAACATATCTCTATTAAATTCTTTTGGACTGATGCCAACTTCCTCCATGTCCTTTCTTGTTTCTTCTGCCCATCAGTAGTTGCTTTTAATTTGATGATGTAGTTAAATATTTTCTTTGTTAGTCGACTCTCGCTCATTCTTGTGAGATGCCCATAAAACTTCAGTCTCCTCTTAAGTGTGGTGCCTCTGATCTTCTATATCTGTCTGTCTATCTGTATGTATGTATTGAACCCTTTAAGATAAGGCCATGGGTTCAGTATGTATGTATGTATGTATGTATGTATGTATGTATCAGTGGCGGCGCGTTCTATATGTTCAGTGGTTCAGTGAACCCCCTAGAAATAGATAAGTCTAGGTAAAATGGTTTGTCAGAGCCTATTCCTTAAATTTGCTCCGTATATCAGCGCGCGTAGCGGTATTTTTGACATCAACACTCGGTTGCACTCCGAAACCAGCGAAGAGGTTCAATTTCGGGACCGAACGCTCGGGGCCGTGAGACGTAAGGCGGGTGCGCAAGGCGAGGGGCTGTGAGGAGCAGGGAAAACATAGCCCAGGAATCGCTGGCAACTGGACCAGCGATAGACACGAGTTACATCGAGCAGTCCCGAAATTAGCCGAAGCATTGTCAGAGCGCGCGGTTAAAATTTGCCGTACGTGGTAGGTTTTGAAGGGATTTTAATTTGGCGATTTTGCCATTCTGATGTAATTAACCGCAATGGGCCAGAATATTTTGCTAACTACGGTTTGTATAGCATCAATAGGCGTACGTAAACTAAGTTTATGTAATTAAATGAAACTTTTCATTAGTAACATGTGCTTTATGAAAAGTAAACGGCAAAATACGGCAACACATAAGTAACAGTAGTCTGCCTAACATGTTCTTGAAGAAGTTATTCCTACGTAAGCAACGTCTTCAAAATGAGGGGAAATTGGATCAGCTTAAAGTAATTGCACCTCATATTCTCTGTCTTTCATTCTTCATTGTTTTGATAACTTGTTCGAGCTGTAGCCGTGTCTCTGCAAAGCAAAGTCGCGTTTCTAATCAAGCAATGTCACTATTTTACATCTATGTAAACATCAAGTAACAATATTAATCTGAACACGTTATTTTCTACAACAGTGAACCCCCAGATGTTTCATCCACGCGCCGCCACTGGTATGTATGTATGTATGTATGTATGTATGTATGTATGTATGTATGTATGTATGTATGTATGTATGTATGTATGTATGTATGTATGTATGTATGTATGTATGTATGTATGTATGTATGTATGTATGTATGTATGTATGTATGTATGTATGTATGTATGTATGTATGTATGTATGTATGTATGTATGTATTGATCTTCATTCCTCCTCTTCCTCTTTGTATCATCCTTTCTTTTATCGGGTCCTAATCACTCCTCAGTTCCCTAGTACGCCTCTTCAGTGATGCCTAGGCCATCTATGACAGCTGATGGCAGAGCTGTTGAGGATCCAACCAGCCTTAGGGCTGAAGACTGAACATATATACAATATATTTCTCACGATTTTTCTTTCTTCCTTCTTTAGCTCATCCATTTCCCTTTTCTTATTCTGTTTCAGACATTCTGAACTGTAAAGATTCCTCTGACTTGATAACCGCGGTATAGTGTCTGATCTTTACCCTGTAAGATATCGTTCTTTTGTTTTATATATTCTGTACTAATCTATAGGCTAACTCCATATTTCTGGCCCTTCAATTATTTGCTTCTTTATCAAGCCCGTTTGGCTGGATCCATTCACCAAGATATTGACATTTATTATTATTATTATTATTATTATTATTATTATTATTATTATTATTATTATTATTATTATTATTATTATTATTATTATTATTATAGAAATTTGTCACTTATTCTGGAGTTAAGAAGCATGGAACTCAACAAGACAGTTCGTTTTGTTAATCTAGCATCAGAAGATGTCATTTGCTTTGTTTTACGAAGTGATATATCACTCCTAGTCACATTTCCCTGAAGTAATTAAGTTGACTTGTACGGTTGTCCGTCGTAAGAACAGAAAGTGAAGTAATGATAATGAAGATTTCATCCCGTAACCACTCATTTCATCTAGGCTCCGCTGCGCTGTCCAGTACATACACAAGTTTGAACGAGTTGTGTGTCATTGTTTTGAAACAATAAAATTGACGGATAAGAGGTTGGGATAAACCATGCTGGAACAGTTCGAGGAGTAGAACTGCTCTCTAATAAACTGGCGCGTTATTCCTTATCCATATCAGTGCTGCGGTTGTGAGGAGCCACCGGAGGACGTGCGGTCCAAGCCGGGTCGCTCGCTCTGTCTGTTGAAGTGCAGGGTGTAGTCTGGTACAGGAACAGGAGGTCTTTCCTCGTCTTCCACCTTGTCGTCTGTTATGGACATCAACTGTTTCTTCTTGAGCGCCAGAGCTGAGTTGATCTGGGGTAGCACGTACGACCATGGATACTGGTTTTGCAGCCCCTTAGGATGTGTTGTTTTGCTGGTACGCTTTACATCCTCTGACCTGCACACAAAATATCAACACTTAGGTCACACAATTACACATACATGTGTAATAATAATAATAATAATAATAATAATAATAATGGAGGTTGAGAACCTCTGAAAATGGAATGAAGAATGTGGTAATGCGATGATGTTGGACTGCCTTGCCTTTGCAGACGATGTCGTTCTTATTACAGACAACCGTCAAACAGCCAAGAAACAAGATGAAGAACTACAAAATGTTGCAATCAAAACAGGGTTAAGAATCTCCTTTGAAAAACCAGCATTCATGGATTCTATAAATAAATTTTAAAAAAGGCGACTCGGACAGACTTGTTACACTGTATGGGGATATCCAGCGTGTGCAAAAACTTAAATACCTAGGAGACATACTACTCACCCCAATGGAGAAGGAAAGGGGGGATTAAAGGACAGGGTGACAAGGACGGAGTTGGCATTCAGACTATGTCATGACACCTGTAAGTCCAAGTCCCTCTCAATTCAGGCCAAGTTAAAATATTACTGCACAGTGGTTAGAACGGAGTGCCTTTATGGAGCAGAAACTTTGACGAGGATGGCTGACCCAGTCCTTGAAAAAAGAGAAAGAAGATTCTTACGAAAAATCTTAGGCCCAAGAAAGTCGACGAGTGACCCAAACACATTCCGGTTAAGATCGAATTTGGAGCTCTACAAGACAGTAGAAAGAATCACGACTGTGATGAGGAGACTGACATTTTATGGGCCCTGAGAGATTGGCCAACAGAATACATCTTCTGCAGAAAAAGTGGAAAAAACAACCGGGATGGCTTACACAGGTGCACAATGACTTGGCAGAAATAGGTATCAAGGAAGAGGATATAAAAGAAAGGGCATCATTTAGGAAGAAGGTTGCGGGAATGAGGGATGCGTCTGAAGAGCAACATGCGAAGCCACGGAACATCTCGGTGGAAGAACAAGCAAGAACAAGTCAAAGACTCAAAGAATCTTTGGCGAGAGTGTAAAGAGGAGGGTATCAGTCTGCGTGACAGAAGGAAATATTGTAGCCCACAGGTGGCCGTATCGTTAAATAATAATAATAAGAAGAAGAAGAAGAAGAAGAAGAAGTTACTATGAGACTGCATTCGGGAAATGGTGGGTTCGAAGCTCTGAATATAGTTTTCCGTGTTTTCCCATTTTCATACCAGACAAATGCTGGCGATGTACCTTAATTAAGGCCATGGCCTCTATATTGCCAATCCTACCTTTTCCCAGCCTCGCGTCACCAAAAGCATGCAATGTGTTAGTGCAACGTTAAACCACCAATAAGAAGAACAAGAATGAACACCTATATGTAGTATAGCTTTCCCCAACTTTTAAACTTTATATTGTTTATCCTGTCCCATGCCTTAACGTACGATATGTCCGGTTCCATGGCTAACTGGTTAGCGTGCCGGCCTTTGGTCACAGGGGTCCCGGATTCGATTCCCGGCAGGGTCGGGAATTTTAACCATCATTGGTTAATTTCCCTGGCTCGGGGGCTCGGTGTATGTGTTGTCTTCATCATCATTTCATCCTCATCACGGCGCGCAGGTCACCTATAGGTGTAAAATCAAAAGACCTGCACCTGGCGAACCGAATCCCGTCCTGGGATCTCCCGGCACTAAAAGCTATAAGAGCACGTACGATATGATTTTAGTGAAAAGTCCCGAATTCTTTATTCATATCCATTTCAAGTCTTCCGGCTCCCTGACTGTTTAATGTACAAACCTTCGGTTCAAAGTGTTCCAAGTTTGATGTCCACTCAGACGGGTAACTTTTGTCGCGTCTGCATAGTTCCTATGACTGGGTAGTGGGTGTTTGTTTGTAGTACACTCATCTTCATTTACGCTCAGCACATCAATCTTCCAACCATGGGACGTAACACCTTGAGTAGACCACTTGATGCTATTCCACAGGAACAGGCTATATTCCAGTACGGGGTTTCACCCTCTCCCTTCCTACTATCATATATTATGTCATTCGTTTCGTCTCATTAACATCTCAGAAAACATGCATTAGTGAATACGTCTGCCAAGAAGGGCACCCCGTCGTAAAAACTCACTTCATACCCAACCGCGTACAGACACGCCTCAAGGGTTGGACACACAAGGCCGATTACAGAAACGGTACCATGTTTACGGTTAAACAATGTCTAAGTATGACTGGCGCTTTGCATAGGCGTTATTTATCACTTAGGCACTGTCTAAAACCGATGTTCAACCGGCCATGTTTAAACACTGCCGAGAACACTGTTTAACCTCATATTTTAGGAGTGAATCACAATAGGAGGATATATACCATGAAACATATGGCACAGGGAAACAGTCCGGTATCTGTCATCTTGACTACAGTTCTTGGCAATCGATATATTTTATTATATTTGGGATAATTTCCCGTGGAATTATAGGTCACTTCGACTATGTACATATCAGAATAACTTGTCCCGATCATCAGAGTGCTGTCACATGCATCAGCTGGGAGGCATTCAGTTATATTTACTGCCAAGTAAATACACAGAATAGTGACATTACAAAGTAGGTTGTGTGTGATGTTTTCTCTCAAATAAGTTTTTGGAAAGTATGAGATATGAAAAAGCAAGAACTGGGAAGGAAGAGCCGTGGCCATATTAACAGCCACACTATTTGCCTGCTTTAAAAATGGGGAATTACGGAAAACAATCTTCAGGGCTGCGGATGGTGCGTTTCGAACCTATGATCTCCATTCTACTTCTATTTCCATTTTCGAGCCAATATTGAGACTTTAAAATACGTCTAACTAAACACCGACTGAACATTGTTTGCACAATGGAACGTTGTACGCAACTTAGACGTTGTTTAGGTAGATGTTGTCTAAGGCTTAAAACTAGTCATCGTTTCTGCAATCAGCCCACATCAATCTTCCAACCCCCGCAGTCCTCCTTCCCCTTTCTGGATTTTCCCCAAATACTTGGAGTCAGCATTATAAGTGGTTTAAGACCAGTTTTACGGCCAGATGCCTTTCTTGACGCCAAACCTATGTGGTGAGATGTATCCACTAATGCATATTTCTTTGGTGGTTTTGTAGTATGACTTCCTGTAAGTAAATGAAGATGTGTATTATGACAAATACTGTAATGGTTCAAATCACGTTACAAGGTGATATCTGTATTTTTTATTATTATTATTATTATTATTATTATTATTATTACTATTATTATTATATTGTAATTATTATTATTGTTCAATTCAATTCCGCAATGATTATCGCTTGCGTGATTGTAGTTAAATTGTTACGTATATATATGTGTGTGAAGATTAACATTCAAGACATGTGCAGTGAGAGTTGCTGTATGATAATAGATGTGGATGTAGTCTGTGTAATAACTTGTGACATTACAACATGTTGCAATACTGCTAGCGGAACTCCCGAGTCATACCTCTATCATTGAGTGCATTTAGCGGTGAGTTCATTTTTTTGGAGAAACCTACTGCCGCCCCAAGCAATTTCAATATAGTATGTAACATTTGGAGTCGGGTGGGAAAATATTGTATTTATTTCTGGATATTGCGTAGGTGTGTCGGTTAAGAGTATAAATACTAGGACCAGCGTCTTATAGAGGCAGTCAAATGGATGGTGAACAGTGAGTGAGTCAATTGGAAGGAGAGACCTTAGTCGGTCAGTTAGTTGAAGTCATATAGAAGGAGAGACTTGCCATGAAGTCATACAGAAGGAGAGACTTGCCATGAAGTCAAATGGATGGAGACACTTGCCAAGAAGTGTTGTACTGAGATGAAAGTAGTCAGTCATCTGGATGGAGAAGCAGCAGTCACATGGATACTTATTCGTCAGTGAAACAAAAAGGATACATCACCAAATTAGGCTTGATACATCTACAGCAAACACCAACTCAAAGGAATACGTCGTTATTACACTCAAGGTGTTGAAGGTAAAATCAAGTGAACAGTGAGGGATAAATATATTATATAACATTTAAATGTCCGGTCAAGAGGAATTCAAATTTAATGCCTAGTTTCTTTCAGTTGTAATGTCATAATTTTATATTTTCATCTGATTTATCGAAGCAGATCTTCCTATTTTTCTATACAATTTAAGAATAATATTTTATTATATGAAATTAATTTATAGTTTTATTTCAATGGTAGAATTAGATAACCTCAAATTTAATGGGGAAACCGAACGACAATCTCCTTTTCCTAGAACCTATATGGTATGTTGTCAAAAGTAAGCTTATTACCCCACACCGTGGATATATTCAAGAATATTATTCTCTTATTGCTGCATTGAGTTGTAGCTGGCGCCCATCAAATAACGTATGTGTAAGTAATCAGGTAAGAACCAAGTGTGAGTACAAGGTCCGATGATTGTGTATTTTATTTTGAATATGGTTCATGTTTGTGGGTTACTGTAGTCACGTCCTCGTTCGTGAACCATGGGCAACGGCCGAGTGGCCTAGTAAGTGGTCCTGAGAGTCGGGATACCAGTTGCTATGGAATGGGAGTGGGCATCTCGGACATATTCTGAGTCGTGGTCCTCCTTGTGCTCAGGCGGCTAGGACTATACAATTCACCGGTGGTCCATAACCCGTTAGAGGAGAGATCCTCACTTGGATTATGTGCAAGTAGGGCAGCATCCTGCTTCATGAATTTACCGAGCTCAGAACACTTTAAGCAAGCCTCGGACCTATGGGAGTAATGGAGTCCCACTCCCATTTGACAGGCGAGGGACTCCTTGGAAACAACTTGGCGAACGAAATGGAATTCGATGGGGAGCTATCAATATTAATGGCGCTTATGGAAGAAAGAAGGTAGAACTGGCTGAGTCAGCAAAGAGGATGCATCTGGATGTGCTAGGAGTAAGTGATATTCGGGTAAGGGGAGATAATGAGGAAGAGATAGGAGATTATAAAGTGTACTTGACGGGTGTTAGAAAGGGAAGGGCAGAGTCTGGGGTGGGACTCTTTATCAGGAATACCTTTCCACGCAACATAGTTTCTGTTAAGCACGTAAATGAGCGAATGATGTGGGTAGATTTGTCAGTGGGAGGAATTAGGACAAGAATTGTGTCCGTGTATTCACCATGTGAGGGTGCAGATGAGGATGAAGTTGACAAGTTTTATGAAGCATTGAGTGACATCGTAGTTAGGGTCAACTGCAAGGATAGAATAGTGCTAATGGGCGATTTCAATGCGAGAGTTGGGAATAGAACTGAAGGATACGAAAGGGTGATTGGTAAATGTGGGGAAGATATGGAAGCTAATGGGAATGGGAAGCATTTGCTGGACTTCTGTGCTAGTATGGGTTTAGCTGTTACGAATACATTCTACAAGCATAAGGCTATTCACCGCTACACATGGGAGGCTAGGGGTACCAGATCCATAATAGACTATATCTTAACCGACTTCGAATTCAGGAAATCTGTTAGGAATGTACGTGTTTTTCGCGGATTTTTCGATGATACAGACCACTATCTGATCTGTAGTGAACTAAGTATCTCTAGGCCTAGGGTAGAGAAAGTGAAATCTGTCTGCAAACGAGTAAGGGTAGAAAATCTCCAGGACGAGGAAATTAGACAGAAGTACATGGATATGATTAGTGAGAAGTTTCGAACAGTAGACAGTAAGCAGGTTCAGGATATAGAAAGTGAATGGGTGGCATACAGGGATGCTGTAGTAGAAACAGCAAGGGAATGCCTAGGAACAACTGTGTGTAAAGATGGGAAAAGGCGAACATCTTGGTGGAATGAATAAGTGAGAGCAACCTGTAAACGTAAAAAGAAGGCTTATCAGAAATGGCTCCAGACAAGGGCCGAGGCAGACAGGGATTTGTACGTAGATGAAAGAAATAGAGCGAAACAAATAGTTGTTGAATCCAAAAAGAACTCATGGGAAGATTTTGGTAATAACCTGGAAAGGCTAGGTCAAGCAGCAGGGAAACCTTTCTGGACAGTAATAAAGAATCTTAGGAAGGGAGGGAAAAAGGAAATGAACAGTGTTTTGAGTAATTCAGGTGAACTCATAATAGATCCCAGGGAATCACTGGAGAGGTGGAGGGAATATTTTGAACATCTTCTCAATGTAAAAGGAAATCATCATGGTGGTGTTGCAAGCAGCCAAGCTCATGGGGAGGAGGAAAATTATGTTGGTGAAATTATGCTTGAGGAAGTAGAAAGGATAGTAAATAAACTCCATTGTCATAAGGCAGCAGGAATAGATGAAATTAGACCTGAAATGGTGAAGTATAGTGGGAAGGCAGGGATGAAATGGCTTCATAGAGCAGTAGAATTAGCATGGAGTGTTGGTAAGGTACCTTCAGATTGGACAAAAGCAGTAATTGCACCTATCTATAAGCAAGGGAACAGGAAGGATTGCAACAACTATCGAGGTATCTCATTGATTAGTATACCAGGCAAAGTATTCACTGGCATCTTAGAATGGAGGGTGCGATCAGTCGTTGAGAGGAAGTTGGATGAAAACCAGTGTGGTTTCAGACCACAGAGAGGCTGTCAGGATCAGATTTTCAGTATGCGCCAGGTAATTGAAAAATGCTACGAGAGGAATAGGCAGTTGTGTTTATGTTTCGTAGATCTAGAGAAAGCATATGACAGGGTATCGAGGGAAGAGATGTTCGGCATACTGGGGGACTATGGAATTAAAGGTAGATTATTAAAATCAATCAAAGGCATTTATGTTGACAATTGGGCTGCAGTGAGAATTGATGGTAGAATGAGTTCTTGGTTCAGGGTACTTACAGGGGTTAGACAAGGCTGCAATCTTTCACCTTTGCTGTTCGTAGTTTACATGGATCATCTGCTGAAAGGTATAAAATGGCAGGGAGGGATTCAGTTAGGTGGAAATGTAGTAAGCAGTTTGGCCTATGCTGACGACTTGGTCTTAATGGCAGACTGTGCCGAAAGCCTGCAGTCTAATATCTTGGAACTTGAAAATAGGTGCAATGAATATGGTATGAAAATTAGCCTCTCGAAGACTAAATTGATGTCAGTAGGCAAGAAATTCAACAAAATTGAATGTCAGATTGGTGATAAAAAGCTAGAACAGGTCGATAATTTCAAGTATTTAGGTTGTGTGTTCTTCCAGGATGGTAATATAGTAAGTGAGATTGAAGCAAGGTGTAGTAAAGCTAATGCAGTGAGCTCGCAGTTGCGATCAGCAGTATTCTGTAAGAAGGAAGTCAGCTCCCAGACGCAACTATCTTTACATCGGTCTGTTTTCAGACCAACTTTGCATTACGGGAGCGAAAACTGGGTGGACTCAGGATATCTTATTCATAAGTTAGAATTAACAGACATGAAAGTAGCAAGAATGATTGCTGGTACAAACAGGTTGGAACAATTCCAGGATGGTACTCGGAATGAGGAGATAAAGGCTAATTTAGGAATGAACTGGATGGATGAAGCTGTACGCATAAACCGGCTTCGGTGGTGGGATCATGTGAGGCGAATGGAGGAGGATAGGTTACCTAGGAGAATAATGGACTCTGTTATGGAGGGTAAAAGAAGTAGAGGGAGACCAAGACGACGATGGTTAGACTCGGTTTCTAACGATTTAAAGATAAGAGGTATAGAACTAAATGAGACCACAACACCAGTTGCAAATCGAGGATTGTGGCGACGTTTAGTAAATTCTCAGAGACTTGCAGACTGAACGCTGAAAAGCATAACAGATGTAATGATAATGTATGTATGTATATTAATTTTCACATTTTAATTCATATTTTATATTTTTAAAGTAAGTAAGTGAGTCAGGGAAGTCTACAATACAAATATTCAGACCCGAGCTACAGCAATTAACCTGACGCGATGAGGCGGGAATCGAATCCGGGGCCGCCTGAACCGTAGGACACTACGCTAACCATTCAGCAAAGATCTTCCAACCATCCCTGAAATACGTAACAACAGAACACCTCCCTCCACATAGGGTTGACGTCAAAAGAAACATCACTGGACTAAGTACGCATGTACGACACTGATCACATTACAGTAATGTTTCTGTCATATACTTTATATCTCACCCCTGTGTTTGTATTAGTTTCCTCTCGGTTTTCAATAATTTTCTCTATTCTTTTTCGTTTCATGTCTATGCAATGAATGCTTTTCTATAGCTTAATTTGATCAAGCACACAAATTATTGCCTCACATGCCCAACAAGGGTCTCAGCCCGCTAAGAAGACAACTAGACATCCACATGGTCTGCAGGCACTGGAGTGCCTCTAGGTGAACATAATGACATCCTCCGCCCATTTGCTTGACTTCTACTACCGGGTCCACTGCCTCTCTGCTTCTCAGTTTGTCTTACGAATCTGAGTGAACTTCGTTACAGACATCAGTCCAGAATTAAAATACTTGGACGAAACCGCTGCTCTATAGTGCCGTCGTTTAATTTGACCATCCTCCCCAATTATTAAAGAAAGTTGTCACCTGTTCACGGAATGAATGGCATAGGTTATAACTAGGCCTCGGAAGTTGAAGAACCGATCTTGATAGCTGCAGTCGCTTAAGTGCGGCCAGTGTCCAATATTCGGGAGATAATGGGTTCGAACCCCACTTTCGGCAGCCCTGAGGATGGTTTTTGGTTTCCCATTTTCACACCAGGCAAATTCTGGAGCTGTACCTTAATTAAGGCCACGGCTGCTTCCTTCCCACTCCTAACCCTTTCCCGTCCCATCGTCGCCATAAGTCCTATCCGTGTCCGTGCGACGTAAAGAAACTTGCGGAAGTTGAGAAAAAAACCTTTTTTTCTCGAGTGTCGGAAGACGAGGCCCATCATAATGTATGTTCATTCTGGTTCACTGTGGGCCAGAAAATGGTGGGTTTTATTTGTCCTTTTTATGCCTTTTCGGCAATTTTTGGCTTATTGGTCCCTTTCAGCCTTTTTAGGTCTTAGCGTCCATTTTTTTTGCAACTTCCACTTCTTCCGACTACATTTTTAATGTCCATTCTCAATTCGAATCAACATTAGTTCATCCATCACCTGATAAACGTATTTTCTCTAGTAAATACATATATTTCAACCACATCTGAAAAGACAGAAACTGAAATGAAATAATGAAACTAGTGCCTGAAAAAACCAGGGGTGACCAAAACATATCAGATGTAAGGCTTTTCAGGCGTTAGCTCTATTAACCAGCGTTTCGTCTTAGGTCTGACACAAGACTCATCAGATTGGGATGTGTCAGACCCTGCCCACTGACGCTGGGGTGTATGCAGGTGAACTTATCAGAAGCCTTTATAAGAGGCACAGTCTGATAACTGCATATGGGAGATTAATCTCCACAATGGAATTATTGCCCGCCTAGCAATTCCGAATGGAAAATTCTATATTCCCATGTCATGCTCTATTGGTGAAAAATATCTAATTCCCTCCATGGGAATTTAGAATTTTCTATTCAAATTATGTGCGAGATAAATGAAATATTGAAAGAAGAAAATGTTGATGCGGGTGTTTTTGAAGAAAATGTAACTTGCTTCAAGTATGAACCCTTAACATCCGTTGAAGTGGAGAGAAGTTCCTCCATGTTTTGCAACGTGCTGTCTGCAAACTGACGATCCTTTACACCTAAGAACTTGGAGATGACTATTTTGATATACTGCAAAGCCAGCTGATGTAAGGTTTCTGAATTCCAATTTCTATAAAACCAGGGGGTTAATCCAAATATGATTTCAGTTATACTAATTTCAATTTCTCTCCCCGGGATGTCCATTGCGGGTTCTTTGAATTCATTCTAGGTAGAAAAAGTATTTCATTCTAAATTCTGCACGTACTTTTTTTAACAAACATGGAATTCCTTTTTAATGATGTCAATCTAAAAATATATACTGTCTGAAATAAGTATTTCACTCATATATTTCTGCACTCTATGTTGCATACCACCAAGATTTTGCATCTTTAAACATTTTATTATTTTATTAAATATGTAATTAAAACTAAAATATGAATAAATATTGATCGCATTTTACGTCCTTTTTCCAGTTTTAGGTCCTTTTCTGGATATGTTTAGGTCTTTTTAGGCAATTTATAGGTCTTCACCTTCCGATCCCTAACTAGACAAGTATTGTCTCTACTTACCTTACGGAATCAGCATCCGACTTGACGGAATCGCCGCTACGTATACGCGTCCCTTCTGGCCTCTGTAAAGCATTTTCCCGCTTATTATTATGATCATCTCGTCTGTACGGCTTATCGTGTACTTGGGAGTGTTCCCAATCACCATGGGTATCAAATCTCCTTCCACCAGAGGCGATACCACTGAGTGCGTGTGGTATATGGTCTCGTCTGAGAGAGTCATCCCTGTGATCACCATTCCACCGCCTTGGCTCACCACTTTGCACTGTTTTCTGAGGGTTATATCCACCGTTATAAGGCCTGTTGTGAGACATCACATCGTCCCGTTTCTGGCCGCCACTGTGAGGTACGTTCCTTCTTCCAGGTTCGTAGTTTAGAACTCTGTTCTGGTCATTGTGGTAAGATGTAACCATTCTCTTGCTGGGCCCATTGTTATATCTTCTTTCATCTCTGCGTTCAGGCTCCGTACGGTACGGACCATCTCGCTGATTTACTTCCCTCTCAAGCGCCTCAAATTTGGGCGGACCATTCGATCTCTCACGATGACCGTATGGCGAGTTCCAACCAGGGGAATCGTCTCTACTTGGTTCTCTCCTGTAAGGACTGGTCCGGTTTGGGTCTCCGAATGATTTCCGCAGTTCTTCTACAATAGGATCAGTTATGGGAGATATGTGGTGCCTAGGTGGCATGTCCTGTCGCTCTGGACTGAATTGTTCGTACGGTGTCTCATGTTCTTCGAACTGGTTCTTTCCATTCTGCCTGACATGATCTGCAGCGAAAATCCAGTTAGAATGCGTTGGTAGTACATGACCGTCCGCAACCTGCAACACAATCAGAGCAACGGAATTATGGCATGAACACTTCTTATATATTTCACATTCAGCCATTCAGAAAACATCTGACATGGAACAAACATAGCTACATGAATTTCTGCTAGGAATGTAATAGTGCATAGTGAGTCACCTGTTGACGAATGAGAGTACCATTTCATCAATAGAGTAACGGCCATGTGATGTCAAACCTATCTGCATTGTTAGAACATTCGTAGTCGTCTTCGGTGCCTCCGCCACATGGCAAAAATACTAATATAAAATGTCTAGAACTATGCAAGTTGATTGCCAAAGTGTGTATTAAACAATTTAACATTAATCCTTTGAGCAATGAGTTTTTCCAGTTCCTACCGAACATTGAAGTGAGTATTTGGTGGAAAAGAGGAATTTGGATGACAAACATTTTATTTTGTGTTAATTATCATCATAATTACAAATACACTCATCCCCAGGCTAAAACTGAGAGTCTACCAATATTTCGAATATTCTCAAGGACATTCTCATAATCGACCGCTCGACTGGCCACCGCCTGCATGGGCGGTCATAGGTATCTTATACTCCCACCTTCCATGCTTTCCCTCGCTCATAACCACCGCATAAGAGTAAAAAAAGAAATATGCTGGGAAAATATTTTCTCTTTGGCAATTCTAAAATCTGACAATCCTGCTAGATAAGGCATTTCAGCTTCTCTTTTAACTCTGATATTATTTTGTGTAAATGCAATGTTATAAATTGTGATGCAAGTGTAATGGGGGGGGGGCTAGTAGGCTATAACTTGGAAAAGATATTCTCTAACCCATGGGTAAATAATGGAAATACCGAGCTCGATTATTATTATTATTATTATTATTATTATTATTATTATTATTATTATTATTATTATTATTATTATTATTATTACCTGTAAGGTGTGGCTATGAAGTTGTTTACGTCTACTATTATTATTTACGTAGTTATATACGGACTATATTTTGTATAAATCATGTTCGTATTATTTGTGAGGTTATGTCATGAAACATCTGCTGTATGTATATTAATATCAGTTTATTTAATGTAAGAACCCGTAATTAATGGTGTATAATTTATTATTTACCTGTACGTATGACGTATAAATCCAATGCAATATTGTGCAACACACGGTAATAGTCCAGAACAACGTATCTTTGGCTCTGGGGAGTTACAGAAAATTCCTTTCGCTGTAAATAGGTTACTGGAGACTCTCGAAATTACTAGAAAACATGCTGTGTCATATTCTTCTAGAAGCCTGGCCAGGCAACGTATATAGAGAGGCAGTCTTGAGGGTGGAGTGGAGTTGTTTTTAGTGAAAGTTATGAGTGCAAGTCGTTAATCGAGTATGTAAATTTGTTACGTTGGTAGTTGTTTGACATGCAAGTGTTTCAGTCCCCAGTCTTTTTCTGATTCTTCGTAGCATTGTTTTGTTCATTATGGCAGTTTATTAGCGTGTGTATGTAATATGTGTAAATAAAATAGTGTAGACAACTGATAGCATTTCGTATGTGCGTCTTTGTGGTAACAACAAATGTTCGACCTTCCATAATCCTACGTTTCTGTTTGCGAAAGCCCAGTAAAATATACTATTTTAAAGATGTCACCAATTTATTGAATTACATTTACGTTACCTTCTTCGTGTGCCGATTCTCGTGACGTTCTTGCAGGTAGGACTTGTGGCTCAGCCACAGGACGACACTGTTGATGAGCCACAGGACGCCCGCTCTGATGCTAAACACTGCCATAAAGATCGCAGCGTTCTTGGATAAGATAGCGTCCTTGAAAGAAAATTGAAATACACAAGGGATCATTCAACCCTAGACAAAGGAAAATATACAAAGTATTTAATTAATAATCTTATACAAACATATATTTTGAAAGCATCTTACTGAAGGAGTTGAACTGTGTGAAGAATAGCATGATATTCACAAAAAATTAAAAAAATATTCGTCATGTGGCATAACTACATTTTATGAACTCTCCCGCAACAAAATCCTCAAGGTCAAAGCCACACTCACCACTTCAGTTCATGAAAACTTTATAAACACATTATCGTATAATAATTGACGGATTTTACCATTTATATCAGCAGAATAAAAGCTGAATTAAATATATCGTCTGGCTTGAAGTTTAAAATGTGTATTTTTTTTTTTTAATGTCTTACTTTTAGTCGGCCTTCTTTAAATATAATTTGAAGTGTTATAGAGTTAGAATACTGCTATTAATACAAACAGAATTGAGTTGTCCTTTTCCTGTACCAAACCATTAAAAATGTCTTTTAAATAATTGAAAAGTTAATTTTATTAGTCGAGTTAGTTATTGATGTACTGTTTTAAAAAATTCCATAAAATCACATTTCTTCTCATACGGAACTCTTTCTCTTACATTTGCATTCCTTAGTAGGTTTCTCTCTTGCCGCAACTTTCCTAAAAACTCCTGTGCATTGTTCACTATTCGCATGTTCTATCTTCCACCCGTTCCGTTCCGTTCCGTTCCGTTCCGTTCCGTTCCGTTCCGTTCCTTTTTTTTTTTTCTTTGACATCGGAAATGTAAAATTTTTCCGTCTGCTTCGAAGAATCGGATTTACACATTCTTGCGAAGATTTTCTTCCCGTGTCATCATTTCGGTTATGTTCACTGCCTGAATCCCCAAAATGTTCACTCATATCACTTTTGGCCATCATCGCTGTTATTACCAGTGTTGCCAACTTATATTTTCAAGATCCGCTAAATACTACTAAAAATCCGCTAAAATTCCGCCAAGAAATCCGATCTCAAATAATGAGCAATAAAAACGGGCAATAATAATAATAATAATAATAATAATAATAATAATAATAATAATAATAATAATAATAATAATAATAATAATAATAATAATAATAAATGTCTGCACTCACCTGATCTGTGAGTTTCACTGGGATTAACCTCCTGCCTGCGAGCCGCCGAGTTAAAACTTGTAGGTGTTCTAGTGCCGGGAGCAAACTAGGTGAATCCCCTACCTCAAGGGCCACACACAAAACAGGCCAGTTCATCAAACGGTCATCCTTCATATCATAAATATAAATGATACTCTCTCACAGTTTCATTATCTGTCGTCATTCGTCAACTAAGAGAAAATACCCTTTCCCCACGCATTACAAATTCATGATACCATGATCTCATAACATCAAATCCAAATAACATGTTTTCCTAATGTGACGGCTAGCTCCTGATAAGAACTACGGAATAGCTTGGTGAAAGACTGGAGTACAAATTTTTTTAAAAAAGTAAAATGGATAAAACGCTATATTCCACTGTAATAAATTTAGAATTCCGCCAAAAAGTCCGCTATCCACTAAATGATATATTTCTCCGCCGACAGTCTTCTAATTCCGCTAAATTTAGCGGAAAATCCGCTAAGTTGGCAACACTGGTTATTACAGTACTGCCAATGCAGGTACATCTTGGAGGAGTCCCTAATACAAAAAAGCTAGGCAAGTTTAATTTCAATTGCATGTATTACTATCAGTTTTCATTTTAATTACACCAAATAATGCTAATTAATGTTATTGGCTTTACGTCCCACTAACTATTCTTTAAGGTTTTCGGAGACGCCGAGGTGTCGGAATTTAGTCCCACAGGAGTTCTTTTACGTGCCAGTAAATCTACCTACAGGAGGCTAACGTATTTGAGCACATTCAAATACCACCGGACTGAGCCAGGATTTAACTTGCCAGGTTGGGGTCAGAAGGCCAGCGCATCAACCGTCTGAGCCACTCAGCCCGACCAAAGAATGCTAATTGTTTTCTATATACAGAGGGGTCCAGAAAAATGTAGACACTCTTTGATAGTTAAAATGTTTGGAACAAAATGACATATCGTTGCAAATCTTGCGCGGTAGCGTAGTCCAGTGTTTTCTCAACAGATGATGAAGGTCACGTGAATAGCGCGACAATCTTGACGGGCGTTTTCCAGCAGATGACAGTGCAGCAATGAATGAAGTAAGATTGTCGCTTGATCAACGCAAGGCCGTGTTGAAGTGGTACTGGAAGTACAAAAACATGATGGAGGTACAACGACAATGGCATAATGTGTACGGAACTCAGCCACCAGCACGTACAACAATTTATCGTATTCGGGATGGATTCGAAGCCGACGGTTCTGTTCAGGATGTGCATAAGAAAAGGTCTGGACGACCAAAAACATCAAAAGGTCCAGCTTCCAGTGCTGCTGTGTTGCATATTTTACTAGGACTACAAAAATCTGTGAATCAGGGTGCACGTGAAAGCGAGGTAAGCCGATCAACCGTACGACGAATTCTGAAGGCTGCAAAGCGGAAAATGTACATTCCAATATCGCTGCACGCGATGAACGAGGACGACCAGGATCGAAGGATGAAGTATTGCGAGTGGTTTGAAGGCATGATTCGCGAGAATGAACGGTTTGCAGCGATGGTTATCTGATCTGACGAGGTGGAATTCATACTGAACGGTACTGTAAACCGCCACAACTGCGTGAACTGGGCTCCTGAAAATCCTTACGTTCACGTGGAGAAACGTGTTAATCTACCCGGTGTTAATGTGTGGTGTGGTCAGTCATCGAGCGGTTTGATTGGCCCATTCTTCTTTGAAGGTACCATAAGTGGTACGGTGGATCTTCATATGCTGTAAACATCGATTTTACCTGCCATCCGAGAGGTGACGGGAAATTAAAGATTTTACCTACAACAAGATGGCGCTCCGCCTCACTACCACAGGGATGCCAGAGCCTAATGGGATGAAAATCTACCTGGAAGATGGATAGGTCGCGAAGAACTGTCGAGTACCCACCACGGTCTCCAGACCTTACACCCCTTGATTTCTACTTATGGGGGGCCTTGAAAAATAAAGTTTATCGACAGAAGCCAGCTACATTGAACGAGCTACGAGAAACCATCGAGGCGTCCTGTACGGCTATCACACCGCCAATACTGTTCGGTCAGCAGTTCAGCTGCATCGACGTTGTTTGGCTTCTAATGGGGATCGCTTTGAACACATAAAATAATCTTCCCCCCCCCCCCCCCGTGCAAGTATTGTAACGGTGTGTCATTTTGTTCCATTAACACTGACTATTAAAGAGTGTCTACATTTTTCTGGACCCCTCTGTACACATGGATAAAACGGATTATGGAGTATTTTTAGGTACCCCTTTCTTTCACCAAACCCTTCAATTAAAACTACGTGCAGCCAAGATCTTTATACTAGATATCCTATTTTTAATAACACAACAGGTGTTAACATTTAAGTTAAACTCGCCCCATCACTCGGTTCAAGTCAGTCATGCTTCATCAGGCTTGACGAAGAGTTCCAGAAATTAATTAAATTATTCCCCTCATGCCATCTCAAACCAAGAATGATGTTATTTTGAATTTTTTCTATACATAATTTATGTTTCCTGCCATTTTTATATTTTTGGAAGTACTATTCATCATTAAGAAATCTAATTTATAAGACTACACAATGGAATAAGCATTAATAAAACCATATAAAGAAATTCAACCTCTTTCCGATCACATTGCAGAGAAAGAGCCGTTTTGTATTGTCGGCAGCATTCATCCCAGCGTTGGCATTACTCTCAGCTACAGTTTCATTACTTTGAATCAGATCTCTATGCTACACTATGCTTCCATTTTCATTCCTAAGTAACTACTACGATCTATATCTATTCTAACCTGTTTATTATATTCATGTTTTAACTTCCCCGTACAGTTCTCAATCCCTCGACTTCTCTCAAAAACCAACAGGCAAATCCCAAGTGTATCAAAAATGCAGTCCATTTTGACTTCCTGAATTTAAAACATCTGCTATATCTTGCTGGGACCACACAAGTTGAGCCTCACTGGAATTATCTTTCCGAAACCCGAACTGCCTTTTAACAAACCAGTTAGTAATTTAGTATAATCGGACAAAAATAATTCCCAGAGCTTTTTTGCAACAAATGTTAAGCTGACTGGCTTGTAATTATCCGGCTTATGTTAATCACCCTTTTCTTTGTACACTGGGGCAACTATAGCAACTCTCAATTCATTTAGTATAGCTCGTTAAAGCAGACAGTAATCAAATAAGTATTTCAGACACGGCACCGCATCCCAGCCCATTGTCTTTGGTACATATCCAGAAATATTATCAATCTCAGCGGTTTTTTATCTTTCAACGTTTGTACCATTTGAAAATACTGTAGATAAATAAAATTAACTAAAGTTTATAAGTGGAGCCACATTTATGCCACTTACAGATGAAAAATGACAATCCTCAGCCTGTTTCCAGTCATTCGAACCGGGCGAGTTGGCAGTGCGGTTAGGGACGCGCAGCTGTGAGTTTGCATTCGTGAGATAGAGGGTTTGAACCCCACTGTCGGCAACTCTGAATATGGTTACCGTTGTTTTCCATTTTCACACCAGGCAAATGCTGGGGCTGTACCGTTATGAAGGCCACGGCCGCTTCCTTCCCATTCCTAGGCCTTTCCTATTCCATCGTCGCCATAAGACCTATCTGTGTCGGTGTGACGTAAAGCAAATAGCAACAACCAGTCATTCGATCGGGTCAGGAATGGAATGAAGCCCCATCTAGCGGCGAGGATAGGAATTTTGCTGGCTGCCGAAGCCTGTCGCACTCCTCTGGGGCAATGGCTAATCACTGACAGATGAAATTATATAGGAGAGTATTGCTGGAATGAAAGATGACAGGGAAAACCGGAGTACCCGGAGGTAAACCTGTCTCGCCTTCGCTTTGTCCTCACAAATCTCACATAGAGTGACCGGGATTTGAACCATGGAACCAAGCGATGAGAGGCCACCCGCTGCCACCTGAGCCACGGAGGCTCCAATGGCAATGGCTGATTGTTATATTGACGGCCTTACGAAAGATCAAAGATACCATTACTCAGACAGTTCTTACAAGATACAGTACAAGTACCAACGTAACAATGAAGAGGGTTCCCAGTGATAGTACGACCGCGAATCACTTTATGTCAACAGACTAGTATTTGGAGTAATACCTGATGATGATGATGATGATGATGTGCTGATGATCCTTTCGTTTAGGGGGAGAGGGAAATTATATGTTTCGGCTGTCAAGTTATCATCTCCTGAATCAGGGAAGTTAATAGTAATAATAATAATAATAATAATAATAATAATAATAATAATAATAATAATAATAATAATAATGGTGTTTCGTCCGGCTAACTAATTTTGACGATAATACGTCTATACTTTGAAGTATTAGGGTGCCATTCCTCAAAGTCGATCGACATATTTTCAGGCGAGGTAAAGAATCATGGAATCCAAAGTCTTGAGTTAGAGAAGGTGATGTCATGTAGCGACTCGCAGAAGGGGAGAGTCGAGGAATGAATTGGCGGGTCGTTTGGTAACCGAAGCAGTGTAGCTCAAAAATGCGAAGCGATACAACGTTGACAGATGTTTCAAACGATTCGTAAAAATCAAGATATAATCTCAATTCAGCAATAATCTACAAGTTGAATTGGATGAATTCGCGAGTGAAGTTAAGTGAGCAGGGAAAATTCACGGTGTCGAGGCATAAGCCTATGCAGCACAAAAAGCAACGTCAGAGCACGATGGTTACTATAGTAGCCGGATATATGGTTACTTTGAGGAAACTCAGTACAACGCAGTCCTACGTGACCTTGAGTTAAATTGGAAACATTCGTGAACGAAGTCCCTCGAAACTGTAGAAGGAGAGCATGCTGGAGACGGTGGCTTGCCTTATTTGATTACAGAGTGTCGTTCGGGATCTCTGGACACAATGTTTGAAGGGTAATTAGCTTATGAAAACCAATGTCTCCATCAACGATCTTACTCAATTGGAAAGCCAGCATTTCTAGCTATAGCCCGACAACGTAATTTCCATTGCAGCAGGCATTTTTGCACAGCTAGCGTGTCTATCTTATCCCAGGCTTTCCAGATAGTGCGTGGACGTATATTTCCTAAAGCTCTCTTTAGGATATAGTTCTCGCATCAGCTTTAGAGATGCACTTCAGAAACCCATCGACAAGTTACTAGTTTGGGCTCGAAACAACGAATTGAATATAAACAAAAAGAAAACAGTAACGATGACAATGAAAAGAGGTGGGAGACGCAGTGAGTCTGAGACCATTCTGTACGAGGGTGAAGAGCTGGAAACAGTAAACAAATTTAAATATCTAGGCATAACGTTTTAAACTCACGGAACAACTTTCACTATCCATGTTAAGGCGAGGTTGGCGGGAGCGATTCTTGCTATTCGTGATATTCAGCACCTGCAAAAATTTTCTCTGAACTCTGAGAACTGCTCTAGCGTTGCTTCAGATGAAAGTAAAACCAATAATCACATATGGACTGCATTTAATATGGAAACATGTCACTAAATCAAATTTTAAAAAAGAGGCTTAAAGCTACTTTTATGAAAAGGGTGCTTTGCGTCTCTAAGTGGACACCATCCAGACTGATCTATGAATTATGTCGAGAACCAATGTTCTTGGAAGACCTGAGATTCAGCCTGTCACTATCATCTACGACGCCTTATCAGTAACTATTGCAAGAGTATTATCGGAAGAAAGCATAGATTTGGAGTGACTTTTACCCTGCTGACGCTATGATCAGCAGAGAATGGCCAGTTTCCAACTACGAGTTACGTCATCTTATTACTAGATTTGCAGTACATGGTTTTCACCATAAAGTCTGTCGTACAAAAGGAAGTTTCACACACCTACCGTAAACTGTGTATGCTCTCTCTGCGATAATACTTGCGACCGATACCATCTCGATAAGTGCCCGAGGAGGAAGTCCTTACGTGACCAGCTATTTATTCTATATTTCTTGTAACATATGGCCATTGGCTGCAATAAATTCTATTATTAAATGCACAGAAGTCCATGGATGACTCTTCGGGTGCCTTTATCGGAATGTCATTAAAAGGAATTGCACGGATTCCAGTTTCCATCTCCACTCTCTCTACAGACAGAGGAATCGAAAAAGAAGTGTGGCTTTATCTTGTATCGATACCAGATTTTTTTTCGCACTCCCATACAGTGCTGGGATATCCATGTTGTAAATGGGTGTCAAAACCTCGTGTGATAGTATTTATAGTTCACCTTCACATTATTAGCGACACGGCGAATGGTAATAATAATAATAATTATCGTATGGCCTCAGCTACCGTTTGCAGACATTTCGATTTGACGCCATCTGGCTGTCTGCTCGTCAATTTCGACGTTCCGGTTTACTCTAGGTCTATGGCTGAGATTTAATTAATTTTGTCGGGTAAATACCAAATGTATCACCAGAGTTCTTTTACATGCCGACATCGTACGACATGGAGTGTCGAATGGACTTTTTTCCGCCCTTCAAAAATCCGACTACCTCTGCCGGGTTTGAACCCGCTATCTTGGGATCCGGAGGCCGACACTCTACCACGGATCCACAGAGGCAGCTACGGCGCATGGTTAACTTGCCATTGAAGCGGTATCCAGCGATGATCATAAAACCCCTTGGAAAACTTACGTGGCATTCTTTATAGAATGTTTGATATCTTTTTTTGTCTCTAGGGCGATAGTAAATCGAGCCGCGTTTGTTACAGTCACTAAGGTACACATATTCTTAGTCTTATGTCACCATATTTTTCCATCTGTCTTCAAATCAAATCAAAATCTCTTTATTTGCAAATGAGGTGTCTACCTCGGTGGCAAATGGTACACTAAAATACATTATTGTCAAGCACTAAATTTTAAATTAACAGGAGACGAATAAAATTTTCCTAGAATACAATATTATACAATTTATGCTAATAATTTTTTCTATTAAACACACACATCATCCTTAATAAATTTATATTGTTTACAAAATTCTACTTATAATATCTTACAAACATAGTCAACTCATATACAGTACGGTATGTGAAATTACTTCTAATAATACTATACAACTGGTATAAGATTAAAATTAACATTGAATTTATTTACATATTTATATTTTACCCATTTTGGAACCTAAGTAGCATAACGACCTGCTGCGTCTTAACCAGAGCCCCTTTTGCCACCACTTTTCAGAGTTCCTGAAGGGCCTTCACAGCTACCGTAGCGGTCCCAGGGCCCTCGAAGTCCCCACTGTACTTCACCCCTACAGGCAGTCCCCTACTTGGGCTGTCCAAACTCCTTAGACCAGGGGATGGAATTAATTTAATCACACACATTTATTATTTACAATATCCTGCACTGGTTGAATGCCCTCTAACATTTAATTTATTATCTCTGTTGTTTATTCTCTTCTTGAATATCTGTACAGATTTTGGAAAAGGATCAAACACTACCCCTGGTAAACTGTTCCACTCCTTCACGCCCTTCCCAATGAAAGAAAATTTACCCCAATCGCTTCTGCTAAAATTCCTTCTAATTTTGTACTTGTGGTCAGTTCTACCAATATAATTATTTTCCAACCGAAGCCTCTCACGGATATCTCCCCATGCTTCTTCTCCTGTATAGGCTCTATATAATCCTTTAACATTTCTGATACACTACTCTTTCTCCTGAAATCCCCTGTTACAAACCTTGCTGCTTTCCTCTGCACACCATCTAGTTCTTTTATTAGGTATTCTTGGTGAGGATCCCAAACACTGTTTGCATATTCCAATAATGGACGAACCATACTTAAGTAACATTTTTCTTTTAATTCTTTGTTGCATCCTTTAAGTAGCCTCATTATGACATGTAACGATCTGTATGCTTTCCCAACAACGTCATCAACATGACCCTTCCAGTGCAAATTACTTTCAAATCTTACGCCTAAGTATTTGCACTTGCCATCTTTTGGGATAACTACCTCATCCAAAGTATATTCAAATTCAGTTTTAAAGCTCCTGTTTGTAAAAGTTGTAACAGTTGATTTGGCTCCATTAATCTTCATATTATTTTCTTCAACCCATTCCTGGATACTGTCAAGGTCCCTTTGTAATTCTGAACAATCCTCAATGTTATTTATTTCCCTATAAACAATTATGTCATCTGCATACAATCTAATTTTTGATTTTATATTGTTCCCTAAATAATTTGCGTATATTAAGAAAAGTAACGGACCGATTATACTACCCTGTGCAATTCCCTTCCAGACTTTCTCTTCCTGTGATATATTATTTCCTACTTTGACTTTCTGAACCCTTGAATTTAGAAATGTTCTTATCCAACGTATAACCCTTACGTCCAATCCTATTCCCTCCAATTTCTTTAATAATATTCCATGTTCCACTCTATCAAAGGCTTTGGAAAGATCTATGGCTATGCAATCTAACTGGCCTCCTGAATCTAACTGATCTGATATGTCCTGCTGAAATCCCACCAGTTGTGCCTCGCAAGAAAATTTCTTTCTAAATCCATACTGGCTCCTCATGAACCAATTTTTATCATCACATATCCCTCTGATGTACTTTGCTATTAAACTCTCCAGTATTTTACAAACTATACTGGTCAGGCTGATTGGTCTGTAGTTCTCTGGTTTCCTTTTATCACCCTTTCCTTTATAAATTGGTATTATTATAGATTCCTTCCATTCCTTTGGTATCACACTATTGTTTATGACATAGTCAAAGAGAAATTTTAAATAAGGCACTATATACCACCCCATTGTCTTTAATACCTCCCCAGTAATTTGATCACTTCCTGCTGCTTTTCCTTGCTGAAGCAGTTGGATTTCTCTGAAAATATCTTCATTTGTGAATGAGAAGCTTCTTGTTTCCCTCTGCGTCTCTCCCTCTTTATCTTCTGTTACGGTTTCCAAGTCCTGACAATCTTCTACTGAATCTCGGAATTCCCTACTAAAGAGGTTTGCTTTCTCAGTATCTGTTAAATAGTGTTCACCCCCTTCTCCCACCATTGTAGGAATTTGGATTCCTTTTCCTTTTTGATTCCTAATATATGAATACAGCTTTTTCCATTTCCCTTTGTGGTCATTACCCTCTTGAAGAATGCCATTCATATAATTCTCTTTTGCTTCCTTTTTCACTCTATTCAGTTCCCTCATTAGTTGTTTTCTAGTTTCTCTATTCTCCCTACCTTCTTTGATTTTCCTGTTTACTATTCTGCATTTTCTTTTTAATTTTCTTATTTCCCTTGTGTAATAAACAGGGTCTGAGGTCATTTTACCCTTCTTAACAGGTACAAATCTCTTCTCTCCTTCCCAAATTATTCCTTTAAATTTAGCCCAAAGTGTATCCACATTATTCCCTTCACTTATCCAACAACTGAATTGTGATTTAAGGTAAGTCCCAAATTCATCAACTTTAGTTTTTCTGTATAATTTCTTGTCTTTTGTGACCCTCTTATTAAGCATTTTTGGTACGAGTCCTACATCCACTATTACAGCCTTATGGTCACCTATTCCTTCAATTACCTCAGTTTTATCAACAATTTCCCATGGTTTAACCAAGAATACATCTAGCAAGTTATTGAGACGAGTTGGTTCTTGTACTACCTGTGTAAATCCTCCCTCCCAAATTAACTTATTTGCCAGTTTCTGTTCATGGGCTTCACTTGCAGCTCCATTCCATTCAACTTCAGGCAAGTTTAGATCTCCCCCAATTATTACCGTATCATTATTGTTTTTATGAGTATAATCTATTATTTTCTCAAATATTTCCATATCTCTTTCCTCTCTTCCAGGCCTATATGTTCCTATAATTCCCACCTCCTTCATATTATCACAAACTAATTTTATCCCTAATATTTCATCCCTTTCATCAGTAAACCATTCATGCGAACAATAAGTTTCCTTCACCAGAATAAATACCCCTCCTCCTTTTTTATCTCCTCGGTCTCTACGATAGACTGTATACCCTTCTGGAAATACTTCTCTATTACCCACCCCTTCTCTCAACCACGATTCCACTCCTATCACCACATCCGTCTCATAAGATTCCATCAATGTACCGAATTTTAATTGTTTATTTACTACACTCTGACAGTTTACCAAGAGCAATTTCAGACCTCCTTCCTCCCTAAAACTTGACTGTTGCAATTGGGTAACGTTTGACTCATGAGTTGAGAACTTCCCTGGAACCCAGATCCTTGTACATAGATCTTGATTTAAGGGTCTGGGTTTTCTGGCAAGTTTCTACCAGATAGCGCTCATACAGCTTTCTTGCGTTAGTGCGACGTTCCGAAATGTGACGAGGTACCAGCTTGTGAACTCGACACTTATGCCACTTTTCTCATTCCAGGTCCTTGTTGATTATGATGTTACTGTTGAAACAGAGACCCCCAGCTTACGTGTGATAGTCTTTTGGAGGGCAGTGTTACCACCTGAGACGAGGGCCTTCACTTTCCTCACCACTTCTGGTGTACGGTGGCTGGTCGTGGATTTGCCTGTTTTTTCCCCTCTGGAATTAAGCCCAGTCAGCCTTTGCCTTTTTTATTCAATACAGCTGTGATCTCGTTCTGTAATGTCAAGAAATCACGCTTCTTGCACATTCCTTGGATTGCAGAATAGCTATATTTAGCATCGGAAAGGGCTGTTAGTCCGCCTCTGTGGTGTAGTGGTTAGCGTGATTAGCTGTCACCCCCGGAGGTCCGGGTTCGATTCCCGGCTCTGCCACGAAATTTTAAAAGTGGTATGAGGGCTGGAACGGGGTCCACTCAGCCTCGGGAGGTCAAGTGAGTAGAGGTGGGTTCGATTCCCACCTCAGCCATCCTGGAAGTGGTTTTCCGTGGTTTCCCACTTCTCCTCCAGGCGAATGCCGGGATGGTACCTAACATAAGGCCACGGCCGCTTCCTTCCCTCTTCCTTGTCTATCCCTTCCAATCTTCCCATCCCTCCACAAGGCCCCTGTTCAGCATAGCAGGTGAGGCCGCCTGGGCGAGGTACTGGTCATTCTCCCCAGTTGTATCCCCGACCGAGAGTCTGAAGCTCCAGGACACTGCCCTTGAAGCGGTAGAGGTGGGATCCCTCGCTGTGTCCGAGGGAAAGGCCGACCCTGGAGGGTAAACAGATGATGATGATGATGAAAGGGCTGTTATGTGGCCCTCCAAGTAAGGTTCAATGCGCTTCGGCATCGTTGCAGTTAATGTCACGAAGCTCTACATACACGTCTTCAGAACTGACGTGAATCATCACTCCCCGTTTTGACGTGCTCAAATTGATAACGACGACGCCAGCGGCCTTCAGACTTGTAACCAGAGATCCCGAACGACCTTCTATATATGTACTTACCACGGGCTACACTTACAAGGACCGGGCGAGTTGGCCGTGCGTGCGACTGTGAGCTTGCATCCGGGAGATAGTAGGTTCGAATCCCACTATCGGCAGCCCTGAAAATGGTTTTCCGTGGTTTCCTATTTTCACACCAGGCAAATGCTGGGGCTGTACCTTAATTAAGGCCACGGCCGCTTCCTTCCAACTCCTAGGCTTTTCCTATCCCATCGTCGCCATAAGACCTGCCTGTGTCGGTGCGACGTAAAGCCCCTAGCAACAACATTTACAAGAGGGGATTCCCTACTCGTCACCACCGATTTCGCTCAAATTTATAGAACATGCAGGCCTTGGCTAGAAATGAAAGTACCCAAAGTGAGAACTCCAGATGGCCAAGCGTATAGAATATAAAAATAAAAATTATGTTGACGCGGCTCTCGCACCGTATAAGCTACTTACCTTGGTGCGCACGCTGAGCAGTAGTTGGCGTGGCGGTAAGAGCTCGGACCGGTCATTCGATGCTCGTGGGTTCGACTCCCCGTGTGGAGAATAATTTTTCAATTTTCATATTATTCATTTATTTTAATTTTTTTATTTGTATGCAAAAGGCATATAGGACGTCATTTTTTTATGAGCGTACAATTGTAGAAAATTTGGAGTTGCGAACTTTCCTGACGTGTTCAAAAGGAAAATCTTCTCTTTTCTCCTTTATTGGCTATCTCCCCTCCTTGGAGAATGTGCCATAAACGTGAATAGTCGTTTGGCTGTAAGATTCGTTTTCACCTGACAAGTGAAGTTTGCTCCTGACGGCTGTACACAAACAATAGATTCTTGGCGCAGGTAGAAAAAATTCTGACAATTAAATCCCAATTTTTTTACCTTGTCTATGCTTTTTGCGTATAAATAAATAAATAAATAAATAAATAAATAAATAAATAAATTATTCACCTCTTTGCATAATTGGAAAATGAATAATATAAAAGTTGACAGAAAAAACCAGTCTCCATACAGGTAGATGAACCCTCGACCATCGAATTACCAGTCCGAGCTCTTACCGCTACGCCAACAACTGCTCGACGTGCGCGTTATCGTAAGTGACTTATACGGTGCGAGAGCCGCGTCAACATTATTATTTTTATTTTTGTTTTCTATACGCTTGGCCATCTGGTGTTCTCACTTCGGGTACTTTCATTTCTAGCCAAGCCCTGCATGTTCTATAAATTTGAGCGAAATCGGTGGTGACGAGTACGGAATGCCCCCTTGTTAGGTGATTACGACAAATATGGAATCGTAAATGGTGCCATCGTTATTCTGAAATACATCGAGATGCTGAGTGCGTATGAACACTGTGAAGCATGCAGAAGCCAACAACAAATGACCATAGCTCCCAGCCAAATGACCATGGTGAGTGGTTTGATGACTGGTAGCGACAGCAGAGTTCGACTGCGGCTTGAGTTTCCGCAAACGGCTAGAGGTCAACGACGTAGAATCAAGGATAAACCGCGTGTGTTGCACAAGTGAAATGTGCTAAATTTATCGTTGACGCCGCTGATTAAATGATCGATAAATATTACACTCGGTAGCTCGTTCATGTGTAGACGCGTATTATTTCCTTTCGTGCTCGCACGTGCGATCACAATCCACAATTTACAAGCAGGAAAATTCGATGAGATCATTTTCAATACAACAAATCACAACAGAATCGTGTTCATACCATGGAGTCGAATCACTAGTCTAAGCCAAGTCACTATTCTGCCAATGTGACGCTAATGAATACGACGTTTATGAAGAACATACTTCAACAAACCAAAGACTAGTTATACTTGGGATTTCATTTAATATACAGGATATCCTTGTTCACGTAAGAGACTTTGAAACAGATTACATCGTTAACCGTTCGTGTTAGTTGGCGTTGAGGGAGTCTTAGATGGTTAACTTTCAGGCATTACAATTGTGTGAGTTCGAAATATAATTTTGCAAACTACTGCCACACGGCTACGAAGCAGCCGTCTATCCTGTTCATCGTCTATCAAAGCAACAGCATCGTCATCAAACGTAGTGTCGGTGGAGTTTGCGATATATAGAAATCTCAACAGCCTGACCGACTGTGGCTAGTAATCGATGTTAATCGTAGATTTAGAATTATTGCAAATGACTACGTTGGAGACATGTGCTTGGTTGAGGTGACAGTGATTTGTAAATCGAGAGGACAGTTCAGAACTGGGTTCTAGTATGGTTTGCGAGATATTACTGTACTACAATTTAAATTATATTCTATTGTTCCCGGCTGTTACTAGCCTGGTGCAGCCCTTCTAAGGCAGACGCTCCGACACGGGAGGGTGGTGTACGATGATCGGATTGATCCGTTCAGGTGGACAAATGCTATGGATCTCTACCACTAAACAAAACGTTTATGGTTTTCTAAGTTTCTGAGGATAATAAAATAATTTCTATGGTTATTTCAAACCTAGGCACAGCGGAATTTACTATGAATGTGCAAGTGAACAGAGATTGACGTATCAAATGAAGTTTGCAAACAGGCAAAGTCAACAGTTAACAGGCTGGCTTGAGAAAACCTTGTGCTCGCTCTAGGCTCAGTTACGGGTATGCTGCTAATTGAACAAAGAATATCACACTTCGAAATATGTGCACCGGTTACCGTCCCTATTAAACGTTCCCGAACAGAATCAAGGAAGAAGCTATCAGCAGAAGCTTGAGATGCCACAATTAACTATGGGAGAGCACAGAACAAAGAAGTCCTCCTCGTGAAGCCGTTTCGCCATACTTTCGCCAATGAACCATTAGGGGTAGACTTGGATTGACATTATGCAACTAGCTGTGCAATCTCGGTCTCATTCTGTGTGAAGATACCCGCTCGACATTTATCTTCAGTGATGAGTGCCTTAGAAATAGCAGTTCGTGTAAAAGAAACGTAGTATTTTGGGAAAAATTAAATCCTCACTTTATAATTGAGTTGGAACATAGCACACTACATGTTATGTGTTACGATAGCCTCCTTTGGTCCTTATATTTTCAGTGGGTCTGTTCATGCAGCAGGTTATTCAAGGATGTTGAAGACGTAGTTAATGCTGCGTCTGGCTCACATAGACCTACAAAATCATGTGTAGCTGAAACGGTTTATCTGTGCACGACATTTTTGAAGAAAATTGTCCAAAATTGGTCGAGGCTCACCGGCATCACCAGCACCATTAACGTGGTTACCCGGCAATCCAGATTTCACCGCCACGGGCAACGCGGTATCTATCATCAAGGAACACACGTCGACGCACCACTATAAGAGCAGCGGCGAGTTACGGCGAGCTCTAGAAGAGGTCCACAAATCTTACACAGAACATGGATGCACATGAGAAAGTGTTTCAAGGATCAAGGAGCACACACACAGATAACATTTCATGTATAGGGTAAGTACTGTATAACCCTATATTATGCTATTGTTGAATTACGCAGATTGCAATACTGGTGGCACAACAACAGATGCTGTCCGTCACGGCCCATATGCTCTCATACACGGAACTAAATAAGTTATCACTCTAGATCACTCAACATATCGACTGCCACGCTGGGGATAGATGAGAAGAATATATTCTTACCTTGTTCATGTCTAAGATGAACAGAATCATGGCTGTCACGTCACTCAATAACGTGATGATAACCGTTACGAACCAAGGGTAGAAGGTCAATCCGGTCAGCTTCCCGCGCGCTCCACCTAGCGCAACAAAGAGCAGGGATATCTTAGATAAATTTCGTCCTAAGTTCCACCGTTGTATTAATTAAAAAACATGAATATAATGAATGATGTTTCTCATCGCAACGTTTTGACCTATTTTAATACACAACTAGGAAATAAAACCACTCCAATCTCTTTCTTTTTAGCTGAATTATGATGCTGAACACCAAAATGTAATAGTGGACACGTACAAGCGGTGGAATTATCTGTTGATATGAATAAAAAGAAATACCTTACCATGGGAAGGGAACAGGTTGAGGATCTGAATCTTGAGTCTGTGTACCGAGCAGGTGGCTGTGCGGTTTGGGTCGCGTAGTTAACAGCTTGCATTCGGGAGATAGTGGGTTCGAACCCCACTGTCGGCAGACCTGAAGATGGTTTTCCGTGGTTTCCCATTTTAGCATCAGGCAAATGCTGGGGCTGTACCTTAATTAATGCCACGGTCGCTTCCTTCCCACTCCATCCCATCATCACCAAAAGACTTATCTGTTTCGGTGCGACGTAAAGCAGCTTGTAATAGAAAAAATCTTGAGTCTGTTCAGCAGAGAAACCTCGATGAATTTAAATACCTGCGATGAGTGATGGACAGTCCGGCTCCGTGACTAAATGGTTAGAGTGCTGGCCTTTGATCCAGAAGATCCCGGGTTCGATTCCCGGTAGGGTCGGGGATTTGAACCTTCATTGGTTAATTCCGATGACTCGGGAGCTGGGTGTGTATGCCGTTTTCATAATCAGAATTCATTGCAGGTAGAACCCATGCTCATAGACGCGCAGGTCAGTTCTAAAGCGTCAAAGCCTGAAGTGATGGACAGAACTGATCAGTATGATTCGGTTAGGTCACACTAGAATAGTTCAGGCTAATATAGCCATAAGATCTATGAATGTGATGTTTTGGAGTCGGAATACATCTAAGCGAACAAAATATATACTCTTTCAGTACGGTAATTGGAAGTATACTGACATACGGATCCGAAAGTTGGACCCTAAATTGTAGTAATTTTGAGGAAGTTGAAATGGAAATGGATACGGCGTAGAGAGCTACCGATGGGATCGACTGAGGAACGAGTTTGCAAGCGCAGAGATTGGTGCTGAGTACCCGGTGACGAGTAGAACTGACGTTCGAATGTTGAGGTTGTATGGACATGTTCGACAGATGAAGGAACAACTGTGACCCCGGCAAGTGAGCAATTGGTCCCAATCATTAAGAAGATGTAAGGAGATACCTAGAGCGATATGTAGAGGTACCACGAAATCTTTCTGAAGAAGATAGACAACGGTGGAATCTGAGGATAGAAATCTGCTTACAAGTGGAGATGTATGGAAATTATGTAAAATAGAATTAAGAATTCTAAAACAAAGGAGTGACTAGTGGTAGTATGTAGTTCACCACTGAGGTTGCGCCAGTATTGTCGTTAGCTAACCGGGTGACGCAGTGCGTTTGTCACTTTTCTTCTATTCCCCAGAGAGCAGGTACGATTCGGGCAGACACCAGTCTAATTTGAGGGTATTTAAATGCTATAATTGACACGTTAAACATTTCTTTCTTTTTTCTTTCTTTCTTTCTTTCTTTCTTTCTTAATCTGCTTACCCTCCAGGGTCGGTTTTTCCCTCGGACTCAGCGAGGGATCCCACCTCTACCACCTCAAGGGCAGTGTCCTAGAGCTTCAGACTCCGGGTCGGGGGATACAACTGGTGAGTATGACCAGTACCTCTTCCAGGCGGCCTCACATGCTATGTTGAACAGGGGCCTTGCAGGGGGATGGGAAGATTGGAAGGGATAGACAAGGAGGAGGGAAGGAAGCGGCCTTGGCCTTAAGTTAGGTTACCATCCCGGCATTTGCCTGGAGGAGAAGTGGGAAACCACGGAAAACCACTTCCAGGATGGCTGAGGTGTGAATCGAACCCAGGCCTCCGGGGGTGGTAGCTAATCACGCTAACCACTTCACCACAGAGGCAGATTAAACATTTCTTGCAATGCAAAATTCCCACACCCAGATATCTATTGAAGGCAGTTCAAGAAACGTAAAGATAATTAGCAGGGTTGGGATTAAGGATATACCTTCCCGATCCTGCTTTACGGAACAGAGAGCTGCTGCTCCTTCATACACGCACACTTAAAGAGAAATGACGCATTTGAACTGTGGGTTTATTGACACATGCGGTGTATAAGTTGATAAACATCAAGAAGGGAAAGCATTAATATTTTGCCCATGTCATTCAACACGTGACACCCAGATAAATGGAGTCTCTTGCATGTCATCAAGGAGCATAAGATTGAAAGCAAGAGAAATTCCGGAAGAATAAGAACACCCTGGCTAAATAATGTAAATTACTGGTATGGAAAATCTTCCTTCAAACTGTTCCGATCAGTGGCCGATTAAAGAAATTAAATTATCACCTACTTTCATTAAGCGGATATAACACAGAAAGAAGAAGATTGATACTGTCTTTAGATGACCCATTGCTGTAAGAACATATACTTTTGTATTAATTCGTGTTCTGCACAGGTCATTGAAGTAGCAATTGATAAATATCGAGCAGGGTTTTATTGAAGGCTTTCGAGACTCAAAAGCTTTAACGAGACATGCTACTGTTAATCAGTTTTGGTTTAAATGACAAGAGCTACTGAAACAAGAGGTTTCGTATCAATTTGATGGATGCTCTTTACTTCAGTATCCCTCCTATTCACCCGACTTAGCCCCTGAGACCTTTACATTATTGCAAGAATGAAGAAATATCAAAATAGACGTTCTGCATCAAGAAAGGCGTTAAATTTAGTACAGTAGAAGGTATAACGAGGAGCAGTGCTCCCAGAAGGTATACCAGCGCTGGAGAGAGTGTTGTCTATAATCCACAGGGCGAGTTGGCCGTGCAGCTAGAGTCGCGCAATTGTGAGCTTGCATCCGGGAGATAGTGGGTTCGAATCGCACTGTCGGCAGCCCTGAAATTGGTGTTCCGTGGTTTCCCATTTTAACACCAGGCAAACGCTGGGGCTGCACCTTAATTAAGGCCACGACCGCTTCCTTCTCACTCCTAGGCCTTCCGTAACCAACCGTCGGAGCGACGTAAAGCAAATGGCAAAAAAAAGTGTCTATAATCCGCGAATCAATTACTCTAAAGATGTTTGTGCATAGATGTTTCAATATATTTATGGTGTGAAACTATACTTCAAGTGCCTGAACTGTTTGAATCCTAGTTCGACGAATTTCACACTCGGACCCGAAGGCAATGCAACATTTCTGTAAGGGAAGAACTCTTCATTTTGTAGCCCTTATGTTTCCACATATAGTCCGATTACGTGCGATTAATGTTTCCATATGAAGAATAGATCAGTCAGAGCATAGGATCCCAACACGATGGACCCTCTGTTCGCTCGGTATCTGTACGTTTTTGGCCTCTACAACCGAGCTCCTTGTTGTTTGAGCCAACAGTCCATAGACTGGTTTGATGATCCATGCCATCCTGTCGATTGCCAACATTTCCATTTCCACATAAAGACTGCATAGTACATATACTCTAACCTGTCCGTCTCTTCTACTGTCCTACTGTTCATGCCGCCGACACTTCCCTCTAAACCTAACTGAACAAGATATATCCTATCAATTTATTTCTTACTAGCTGATATACCCGTGCTTCGCTATGGAATTCTACATCGTATACAGAATTCTAGGTTAGGTAGTGTACACGTTGTGAGCAAGATTGTATTAAATTGCAAAGCTTTTAACGTTACCCTAGAAACGCGACGGCGATATCACCAAACATCTTTTCTCATATGAAGACTGAGTTAGGGAATTTTCACTGTAATGGTAGACCCGCTTGCATACCATCAGTCACAATAAGGTTGAGAAGTTTTCATTTTAATCGTAGACACTCACTCTCCACCTGCCTTTTTACATCCTCAGAAAGACTCGGTAGTTTTCCCAACTGAAATGAACAAACATTACAGTGACGTCAGTAGGAATGGCGCAATTAAAAGCAATGCTTACGTATGAAATACTCGATCAATCACAAACCACACATTTTCTCACTTGTAACGAACAGGTCTAAGCTCCCGATGTTACAGTCCAAAGTTTCAGAGCTGGTATGACCAAGCCGCAGACAGCCGTGATCCGTGAACACTCTTTGTCTTTTTTTCGGCGGGGAGGAGGTCGGATAGTGGAGAATCCTAGAGAAGAAAATATGCCCTTTTACTAATCTATTTCCTTAGGAGTACGCGATGAGTAGGTAAATATCAATTCACTACACCAGGCCATACTACTACTACTACCAATACTATTAAGTGAGCCTCTGCCTGAAGTATGCACACTGTTCATTCAAAACAGCGCGTCAGAGTGGGGATCGAACAGCTGGAATACTATGATGAACCGGTGTGTTACGTACCAGCTGTGTCAGAAAATGTATGAACCAGAGGAATGGCATGCTAAAGAAGAAAGTTTTCTAACTCCCCGGCTATTTTCCGCCAGTAATCAGTTAGGCTATTATACTGGGTACGCAGCAGTAAACCATCTATCGGAGTTGAGAGGCAGCATAAGAGATAAAGAACACCGCCACTAACAATAGTCAATGTAATGTTATTATTCATCAATGTTATGCGCTTTCGAAATTGTAGGTCTTCACATTTAGTTTTCTTCCGAATCTGAAATACCACTCCTATTATAGTCGGTACGATAAAACTGAATAAAATATACATGATCGGAAATTGTATTCTCTGTAACTTTTGTTATGTAAGTTAGTACTTTTGGATAGGACCAATAACATACGTATTTAAAAATTAAATTTTAGACACCTTCCCCTAAACTACAATTTAATCCAGTTTGAAGAAAATTTGTTATGGCTTAGACTGTAGTTTCTTATTCGCCGTCTCTATATACCAATTTTAATTAAGTTCTGTTAACCTATTTTCTCGTGGCTGGGCGTTGATATTGACTTTGCAACAAAAATACAAATTCATGAATATCTGTGTAATCATAGCCGGTACGATAAAAATATAGAAGACATTAATGGTCGGAAATTTAATTCTATATGACTTTCGTTATGTAGTATTTATCGATACGACCACTAATAATATAAATATTTGAGAATTAAATTTTAGGCCTTCCCCCATAGTACCATTTCACTCAGTGTGAATAAAATTATGTATAGCCTAGATTTTAGTGGCTCGACCTCCGACTTTGCATACAAATTTTAAGTGAGATAGGACCACTAATAACGTGAATATTTAAGAATAAAATGTTTGGCCTTCCCCTAAACTACCATTTCAATCAGCGTGAATAAAATTGTTAAGGCCTAGGCCCTAGATTGTAGCAACTTATTCCGCGACTTTGCATACCGAATTTTATTCAATTCTCTTCAGCCATTTTCTAGTGATGCGTGTACATACATACAGACAGACAGACAGACAGACAGACAGACAGACAGACAGACAGACAGACAGACAGACAGAAATTACGGAAAAGTAAAAATTCCATTTCCTTGTTACTGTGGACATGACCGATACAGAAATACCATTCTTTTCAAATTCTGAGCAATGTGCAGACAAACCTCTTATATATATATATAGATTCTGGGCGAATTTCGCCAAATCATCACTATCCTGATTCGATCTCTCTTCATTTGTGAACCGATCTATCACCTCACCTTCAACATTCTTCGACCTTTCAAAATATCATATTATTCTTCTTTCCTCTCTAGTAAATCTCCATTTTTCTACTTCCATTCAATTGCCAAGACTGTTATTTTTCGTGTGATGTGTAGTGGAACCTTCCACTAATTGAACATTCCCAATTGAACTACGTGTTTCAGTCTGTTTCTTGGAACGAACTTAATTTACATCTTAATAGGATGCACAGAATGTAAAATAAATGAGCTACTTCTCATAAAACGGGTGACTGAAGATATCAGCCTACAGTGGTGAAGCCCTTTCATTTTAAAAAAGTACTGTTTAAGAGGAGACATCTTCGAATACCATTTCTAAGTTTATAAAGAAATGAAATGAAATGGCGCACGGCTTTTAGTGCCGGGAGTGTCCGAGGACATGTTCGGCTCGCCAGGTGCAGGTCTTTTGATTTGACTCCCGTAAGCGACCTGCGCGTCGTGATGAGGATGAAGACGACACATACACCCAGCCCCCGTGCCAACGAAATTAACCAATGATCGTTAAAATTCCCGACCCTGCCGGGAATCGAACCCGGGACTCCTGTGACTAAAGGCCAGCACGCTAACCATTTAGCCATGGAGCCAGACTTTATAAAGAAAATTAATCAGTTTCTGACATGATGGACAGAGCGAGTCATTACTTAACTGACAGTTCTGTAGTTCAGCTTATGTCATGAAGGTGTCTTCACAGACAGCTATTTCAAGAAGTTTAACACATCGCTTTGTGCACTATCGGATATGGTTAAAGGAAATAAAACGCTTCCTTACAAAATTATTAATTAAAAAACTATGAATTAGAGAAAAGAAGCCAAACACATTTTTCTTACCTTTCAAAATGTACTCCTGATTGATGTCGCATGATTTATTTATTTTTCTATATTTGTATTTCTGCCATTATTCACATCGCATTTAATTACGTAGGTTTTGGGTTAATAAACGGCAAGTAACATCTATGTAACTAAAGATTTACGGGATTCGTTTTACAAAATTGTGTATGTGCATGTGTCTCCTGTTGGCGTAAAATGTTACAATTTGAGCAAAACTTAAAAAATATTTTAGAATATTTTCTACATACATTAAATCACAAATACAAGGGAAGCAGAAGCCAAAATTGTCTTTGAAAAACCAGAGTGGTTGTCTTCATACTGGATCACAAAAGGAGCTCACTTGCCACTGATGCGTCCTGCAACCCGCCACACACCTACGGCAATCAAGTCACCTAAACATCACATCAACGGGGATTGTTGGGATAAAGGCCAGCCAACATTTTCGTCTACAGTATAGTTGAAGGCACGTCCGTGAGGATCTGTACGTGAGAAGCTGCTCATTCTTCAATATTACTTACTTAAGTATATCTTCTCAATAAATTTTATATTCCCGAACGTTGGCATAGGCTACTTCTTATATTATCTGTTTACAAGCAACCAGTAGCTATTGGGCAGCTTTTAGCTAAGGAAATGTAAAACAGCCCCTTAAAACAATTTAAATTATGGAGGCATATTAAGTACATATTTTACAGAAATCGTTTCATGAAGCAGCACTTTATTTCATAATTTACACTGTCATACACGCATAGTTTGACTATACTACTCTTATTGATTTTATAACCATAAATAAATGGAAACTTACACTTAAGAAGTTAAATACCCTACAATAATTATTGTATTTTGAGTTATAACCGTCATAAGGTATCAAAGCCATTATGTTAAAAACAGTTCTGATGGTAGTATTATTATAAAAATTGATCAATAAAATTAAAATTAGTATTAATAAAAATACTGCATTTTGTAATGTAATGAAATACCTACCTTGAACTAAATCATTTCAATATAACACAGTAAATGCTAATATCTGTCCGTTTGTGTAGTGTAGTGTAGTTGTAAGTGTGATTAGCTGCCACCCCCGGAGGTCCGGGTTCGATTCCCGGCTCTGCCACGAAATTTGAAAAATGGTGCGGTTGCTGGAAGGGGGTCCATTCAGACTAGGAAGGTCAACTAAGTAAAGGGGGTTCGATTCCCACCTCAGCCATCCTCGAAGTGGTTTTCCGTGGATTTACCACTTCTCCGCCAGGTAAAAGCCGGGATGGTACCTAACTTCAGGCAACAGCCGCTTCCTTCCCACTTTCTTGTCTATCCATTTTATTCTTCCCATCCCGCCCTCCCCCCTCCCCCCCCCCCCCCCAACAAAGACCCTGTTCAGCATAGCGGCTGAGGCCGTCTGGGCGAGGTACTGGTTCTCCTCGCCAGTTTTAACCCCCAGTCTAAAATCTCACGCTCCAGGACACTACCCTTGAGGCGGTGGAGGTGAGATCCCTCGCTGAGTCCGAGGGAAAAACCAGCCCTGGACGTTAAACGCATTAAGAAAGAAAAAAGGCTTTATAAAAACGGTATATTATTTACAGCAACTCTTTTGGAGGTAAAAGCACCTTAACTCGCAAAATGCAAAATAACAGGAAACCATAAATTGATGACGGTAATCACTCATCAGTAGTTGAATTAACACAAAGCTATTTAGATCCTCTTAGGATGAAGCTAATGAACTGCATGTCTCCAACGAGGAGGTATCCCGTCGTGCCAGGAAATCTTATCGCTCACAAAACGCAGGTAAGCAACCAATATTTCGAAATTAAAATATAGTCTGATGCAACTGATCATAGAATATAAAATAGAAGGAAACCTAGACATGGGTAGAGATGAATATATTGAATGCAGAACCTCCGACAGTTCGATATCCACGATGCGGTAACTTCGATATAATGAATACGAAATACTTTAGGAAAAAGTACTCCATGAACGATCACCAATTTTCTGCGAGGATATCGCACCAGAAGAAGGGGAAGACTAAGATTATTCTTCGTTCACTTGCAGCGACACCTCCAAATGTTCTGTTAATGCCGGTTTTTTTTTTTTTTTCAAGAAATAATTCAAAAATTACGGACTAGAATGTCATTCTTCTTAAGTATAGGGAATGTAACAAAAATTGGTGTCAAATTTTGCCTTGTGGGAAAATCAAATGTTTCATGAATATCCCTTAACAATGAATTTATTTGTATCTGACGAATTGTTTTTGTGAGACATCTGTATGGAATTTGGAGTCAACCCTTGTAGAATTCATTGCATCGGAAGGAGTAAGATGACTCAGGGTCTATGAAACTACCATGAATGATATAATCACTTCTCTAGAGCACGACTAGATGAGGTATCTTTGATAAAAGAACGTTCTGTAAGTCCCTCAGTCATGGCCATCCATCAATACTTCACATCACAGCCTGCAAGATAACATCGACCATCATTACTTTAACGCCCCTCTTTTATAATATGTCTCTCAATCATGGTCATCCATCAGTACTTCACATCACAGCCTGCAAGATTGCTAGGTAACATCGCGTCGCACGTTTTGTCAAAATGATCCGTGATTGCTCACTTCCATGTTGTGTCCATTCGATCACTCCGTAAATTAAAACTTATAATCGAAACCAACTTTCAACCTATTAGGTCGTGTTACGTACATTTAGTACGTGTTGAAGAGATGTTAAGTACAGAACAAAATTGGCCAACCGGATACAAGTGGGATCCGAACCCACAACCTCCCGATTTCGCGTCGGTTGATCTACCAATTGAACTATGGTGGCCTAGTTCACATTTTTCTTTCTTTCTTTCTTTCTTTCTTTCTTTCTTTCTTTCTTTCTTTCGTTCATTCTTTTCTTTCTTTCTTTCTTTCTTTCTTTCTTTCTTTCTTTCTTCCTTTCTTAATCTGTTTACCGTCCAGGGTTGGTTTTTCCCTCGGACTCAGCGAGGAATCCCACCTCTACCACCTCAAGGGCAGTGTCCTGGAGCGTGAGGGTGTGGGTCGGAGATATACAACTGGGAAGGAGGACCAGTACCTCACCTAGGCGGACTCACCTGCTACGCTGAAAAGAGACAATATAGGGGATGGGAATATCGAAAGGGATGTACAAAGACGAGGTAAGGAAGCGGCCTTGATCTTAGGTTAGGTATCATCCCGGCATTTGCCTTGAGGAGAAGTGGGAAACCAAGGAAAGCCACTTTGAGGATGGCTGAGAAGGAAATCGAACGTCCCTGTATTCAGTTAACCCCCTGAGGATGTATATACACTGTACCAGCCCTCGTGGCCTAGCTGGGCCACCATAGCTCAATTGGTAGAGCAACCGACGTGAAATCGGGAGGTTGTGGGTTCGGATCCCACTGGTATCCGGTTGGCCAATTTTATTCTGTACTTAACATCTCTTTAACACGTACTAAATGTACCTAACACGACCTAATAGGTTGAAAGTTGGTTTCGATTACAAAGCGGTCTTGAAAATTCAATATTCATAAAACTTATAATCATTCCATGCGCACATGCAGCGACATTATTTCACCCTAACCATCAGCGGAATTGTTGAACATAAACATGACACCGTCTCGAAATCCGATGTTTTATGTGGAAAAACATGATAATCCTAAATAAAAGTGAATCATTAGATATAGGGTTTCTACGTCATAATATTGACCAATCCCTTGTAAAAAGCGGAAGGACACGGACACATTTATGCCACTAATCAATATAAATGAAGAATATCTTACACATCATAGTAAGTGATGTAGCAATCCATAGTACACTGATAACTGTGTAGTAGATCAAAATGAAGCCAGTCTTCTTGGCGATGGGATTTCTGATACCTAGATCTGTAGGCCTCTGGCAGATGTCTGTAACATAAAGAGACATGCAAACAATACCTTAATTTTCTGAAATTTACATTCGCTTCCTTCCCTAACCATTTCCGACCTAATTTGGTCATAATATATTATTCTTCAGTTTATCTCAGTTACAGTATTTAGTATTAGTATTATTTATTTTGCACACAGATACAGTATATGAATTTATAGAGGAAAAAGGCTAGCCCCAAGTGCATATAAAAATGTATAGACCTACGTTTAAAATTAGATATCGCCTGAAATATTTACATGGTTTATAAAATACATAAGAATATTATATAATATATATACTTCATGAATGTTAAATCCTGAGCCCACCCAACTTTCACTCACGTACAGCAAAGAACAGAGCGAAATAAAGTTAATTTCGCCAAAGAGCTTACCTGTTTCTTATATAATACTGTTGGCCGCAACTAAAAATCTCACTGCATTAGTTTTGCTACACTTGATTCCATTTTACTTAGATACTACCATCCTGGGAGACTACACATCCTGATTCCTTGAAATCATATTCCTGTTCCAGTGTTGTATTTTCTGCCTGACATTCAGTTCTCGTTTCCCTACTGAAATAACAATTTTCAAATCAAACTCGCGGCACCTCTTCTCACGTACCAAGAGCTTTCTGCCACTAAGATCAAATCGTCGACATAGGTCAAACTGCTTACTATACTTCTACTCTGTCAAATCCCTCCTTACTATCTCATAACTTTCACTAAATGATCCACAACAACTATGAACAATAAGCTTAGCCTTTAAATGCATTCTCTTCTTTTCTTTCCTTTCCAATATTCCTTCATCCTTCCGTTGTGTTTCTTCTTTCTCTTCTCAGACCGGTTTGTACCAACTTCCTTTTCCCCTTTGCCTTCGAATCATTCCATATTTAACACTTTATTCGTAAACTCTTTGATGTCTTGTTATATTATTCTTTTTCTTTCTTTCTTTCTTTCTTTCTTTCTTTCTTTCTTTCTTAATCCGTTTAGAGTCCAGGGTTGGCCTTTCCCTCGGACTAATCGTGGGATCCCACCTTTACCGCCTCAAGGGCAGTGTCTTGAAGTGTGAGACTTTGGTTCGGAAAGATACAACTGGGAAGGAGGACCAGTATATCACATAGGCAGACTCACCTGCTACGCTGAATAGGTGCCTTGTGGGAGGAAGGGAAGATCGGAAGGTATATACAAGGACGAGGTAAGGAAGCGGCCGTGATCGTAGGTTAGGTATCATCCCGGCATATGCCTGGAGGAGAAATGGGGAAACCACGGAAAACAACTTTGAGGATGCCTGAGAAGGGAATCGAACGTCCCTCTATTCAGTTGACCTCCTGAGGGTGTATGTACCCTCTTTCTGCCCTCGTACCACTTTTCAAATTTTGTGACAGAGCCGGAAATCGAACCCGGGCTTCTGGGCGTGGCAGCTAATCACACTAACCACTACACAACAGAGGCGGATTATTATATTATTTCGTTCCAAATCCCTTCATTTCAGGTTGTTGTTGAATTTTCTCCCAAAGACTATTATTATTATTATTATTATTATTATTATTATTATTATTATTATTATTATTATTATTATTATTATTATTATTATTATTATTATTATTATTATTATACATACATTATCATTATAGACTATTATGCCTTTCAGCGTTCAGTCTGCAAGCCTCTGTGAATTTACTAAACGCGCCACAATCCTCGATTTGCAACTAGTGTTGTGGCCTCATTTAGTTCTATACCTCTTATCTTTAAATCGTTAGAAACCGAGTCTAACCATCGTCGTCTTGGTCTACCTCTACTTCTCTTACCCTCCATAGCAGAGTCCATTATTCTCCTAGGTAACCTATCCTCCTCCATTCGCCTCACATGACCCCACCACCCAAGACGGTTTATGCGTACAGCTTCATCAATCGAGTTCACTCCTAAATTAGCCTTTATCTCCTCATTCCGAGTACCCTCCTGCCATTGTTCCCACCTGTTTGTACCAGCAATCGTTCTTGCTACTTTCATGTCTGTTACTTCTAACTTATGAATAAGATATCCTGAGTCCACCCAGCTTTCGCTCCCATAAAGCACAGTTGGTCTGAAAACAGACCGATGTAAAAGTTTTGTCTGGGAGCTGATTTCCTTCTTACAGAATACTGTTGATCGCAACTGCGAGCTCACTGCATTAGCTTTACTACACCTTGATTCAATCTCACTTACAATATTACCATCCTGGGAGAACACACAACCTAAATACTTGAAATTATCGACCTGTTCTAGGTTTGTATCACCAATCTGACATTCAATTCTGTTGAATTTCTTACCTACTGACATCAATTTAGTCTTCGAGAGGCTAATTTTCATACCATACTCATTGCACCCATTTTCAAGTTCCAAGATATTAGACTGCAGGCTTTCGGCACAGTCTGCCATTAAGACCAAGTCGTCAGCATAGGCTAGACTGCTTACTACATTTCCACCTAACTGAATCCCTCCCTGCCATTTTATACCTTTCAGCAGATGATCCATGTAAACTACGAACAGCAAAGGTGAATGATTACAGCCTTGTCTAACCCCTGTAAGTACTCTGAACCAAGAACTCATTCTACCATCAATTCTCACTGAAGCCCAATTGTCAACATAAATGCCTTTGATTGATTTTAATAATCTACCTTTCATTCCATAGTCCCCCAGTATGCCGAACATCTCTTCCCTCGGTACCCTGTCATATGCTTTCTCTAGATCTACGAAACATAAACACAACTGCCTATTCCTCTCGTAGCATTTTTCAATTACCTGGCGCATACTGAAAATCTGATCCTGACAGCCTCTCTGTGGTCTGAAACAACACTGGTTTTCATCCAACTTCCTCTCAACGACTGATCGCACCCTCCCTTCTAAGATGCCAGTGAATACTTTGCCTGGTATACTAATCAATGAGATACCTCGATAGTTGTTGCAATCCTTCCTGTTCCCTTGCTTATAGATAGGTGCAATTACTGCTTTTGTCCAATCTGAAGGTACCTTACCAACACTCCACGCTAATTTTACTACTCTATGAAGCCATTTCATCCCTGCCTTCCCACTATACTTCACCATTTCAGGTCTAATTTCATCTATTCCTGCTGCCTTATGACAATGGAGTTTATTTAACATCCTTTCCGCTTCCTCAGGCATAATTTCACCAACATCATTTTCCTCCTCCCCATGAGCTTGGCTGTTCACAGTACCACCAGGATGATTTCCTTTTACATTGAGAAGATGTTCAAAATATTCCCTCCACCTCTCCAGTGATTCCCTGGGATCTATTATGAGTTCACCTGAATTACTCAAAACACTGTTCATTTCCTTTTTCCCCTCCCTTCCTAAGATTCTTTATTACTGTCCAGAAAGGTTTCCCTGCTGCTTGACCTAGCCTTTCCAGGTTGTTACCAAAATCTTCCCATGACTTCTTTTTGGATTCAACAACGATTTGTTTCACTCTGTTTCTTTCATCTACATACAAATCCATGTCTGCCTCGGCCCTTGTTTGGAGTCATTTCTGATAAGCCTTCTTTTTACGTATACAAGCTGCTCTCACTTCATCATTCCACCAAGATGTTCGCCTTTTCCCATATTTACACACAGTTGTTCCTAGGCATTCCCTTGCTGTTTCTACTACAACATCCCTGTATGCCACCCATTCACTTTCTATATCCTGAACCTGCTTACTCTCTACTGTTCGAAACTTCTCACTAATCATATCCATGTACTTCTGTATTATTTCCTCGTCCTGGAGATTTTCTACCGTTATTCGTTTGCAGACAGATTTCACTTTCTCTACCCTAGGCCTAGAGATACTTAGTTCACTACAGATCAGATAGTGGTCTGTATCATCGAAAAATCCACAGAAAACTCGTACATTCCTAACAGATTTCCTGAATTCGAAGTCTGTTAAGATATAATCTATTATGGATCTGGTACCCCAGCCTCCCATGTGTAGCGGTGAATAGCCTTATGCTTGAAGAATGTATTCGTAACAGCTAAACCCATATTAGCACAGACGTCCAGCAAACGCTTCCCATTCCCATTAGCTTTCAAATCTTCCCCACATTTACCAATCACCCTTTCGTATCCTTCAGTTCTGTTCCCAACTCTCGCATTGAAATCGCCCATTAGCACTATTCTATCCTTGCAGTTGACCCTGACTACGATGTCACTCAATGCTTCATAAAACTTGTCAACTTCATCCTCATCTGCACCCTCACATGGTGAATACACGGACACAATTCTAGTCCTAACAGCCAGTTCTACTTTCTTTCTTCCATAAGCCCCATTAATATTGATAGCTCCCCATCGAATTCCATTTCGTTCGCCAAGTTGTTTCCAAGGAGTCCCTCGCCTGTCAAGTGGGAGTAGGACTCCGTTACTCCCATAGGTCCGAGGCTTGCTTAAAATGTTCTGAGCTCGGTAAATTCATGAAGCAGGATGCTACCATACTTGCACATAGTCCAAGTGAGAATCCCTCCTCTAACGGGTTATGGACCACCGGTGGATTGTATAGTCCTAGCCGCCTGAGCACAAGGAGGTCCAGGACTCAGAATATGTCCGAGATGCCCATTCCCATTCCATAGCAACTGGTATCCCGAATCTCAGGACCACTTACTAGGCCACTCAGCCGTTGCCCATGGTTCACGAACTAGGACGTGACTACAGTAACCCACAAACATGAACCATATTATTATTATTATTATTATTATTATTATTATTATACCGGTTGGTACACCCCGACCCGCAAATTTAAATTGTGCGCCTAAAAAGTATCCCCTACAGGAGAAACTCTGAACTTTAAAATCTGTATTAAATCAAAGGTTTCTTGGAAGATGTCACTACTGTAAATTTTGAAGTGTTCTGAACTGTGTCTATTTCGATTTGTCTTTGTTTGCTCTGTAGCAAGAAGCGTGGACATTCTCTTCTAGATGTCACTACATAAAAACCCTGGTGCGAAGTGAACGAACTGTTTTTGAAGAAATTTTGTATCCATAAGTTTGTTCTTTGTTAAATTTCTTTCGTTTTTGGGTTGGCAATATTGATCTCTGTTTCCGCCAGTTTTAAATTCAGCCAATCCTAAATTTTCTAATTTAATTTTCCACCAATCCTAGATTTCTTCTTCAGTTTTGACATGTAATATTTAGCCGACCAATAAAAGGTAGTGGGCGGGACTGTTTTATTCACGAAAGGTCTCGAACTTTCCCCGAGCGTATAAAACTGCTGAGGTTCATGGCTCGTCGCCACTTCATCGACAACTTGCTTAGTGTGTGATTATGTAGCAGGGGGCGGGAAGCGCCTCTTTCTTCGGGCAGCAGTTCATCAACAAGGTAATGGCCGTTTAAGAACTTTATTTCTTGCTAGCTCAGCAGTTTTAACCCGCGGGGAAGGTTCGAATCCTTTTTCAATGTAAACCTTACTATATTCATGTAAATTAACCGCAATTTGGGATAGAGAGTGCTTAACCCTCTCGAGCTCCCACTCATGTTGTTTTGAGGTGACTGCGTTTTCATAACCGATTTTCTTCTCTTCTTAATGTAATAAATTATTCTTCTACGAGTCACCTCCCTAGTATGGGATTAGCCCCTGTATAACTGGCCGAGTGCCACCTAGGTTTTAAGAAGTTTCATGTAGGAGTGCAAGCTACGCCTTCAGTCAATTTGGTTTTTTGGGCCATTTAATTAACCCAAAGCTTTGTTTTCTTCATGTGAAGGCCCTGTAGGTTGGGTACAATATACCCCTGTTTCACTGTATGTGTGCCTTGAGGACAGTTAGGAGTGAAGTTTGTTGTGGCCTTTGATAGGCTTGTAAAATTGAGAGCGGGACTGCTCTTTCCAAATTTGATCTCTGCGTGCCTCTAGGAGGCTTTACATTCTAATTAGGGGCAATTGCTCCTTGGTATGAAGGGGTTTTCTGCCCTTAGGTAATTTGTGGTTGTGAACTGAGGGCTCAAGGAATGTAAAACGGGGCTCGAAGCCCCAAAACTTGTAACGTCTGTAATCTATAATTTCTTAATTTGTTGATTTGCTACTTGGTAGCTGTTACGCTTTTGTTATTTGTTGTCATTTGTTGATTTTGGAAAAGAAAATATAACCTTTGTTAAAGTTTTAAATTAACTTTAATTTTGTAGTTGAGACCTATTCCAGCCCGCACCTTCTTTCACCTCTGCTTTCCACAGATACCTCGGAACAAGTGGTAGCAGAGCGTGGTTGAATGGGTCTCAATTTAGCCCCTTTTGATGGCTAAACATTGTTTTCGATTCGAACTCTAACAATTTTCTCAGTTGCTGGATTTTTTTTTATTTTTCTAAAAATTTTCTGTCATCATGTCCGGCCCTCGCGACGTCCTCCATCCCGGCTATTTGCGCAAGGAGGAATTGATCTATGAATTAACGATTAGGAATGTTCAATCTGGAGGCACGGTTGCGATAGACACCAATAAGTTAAAAGATTCCCTTGATTTGCCTATTACCATCCCGACTTTGGGAGAAAAAGAGGTCGATGACGCTCTCTCCACGATCACTGATAATGCTACTGAGCTAGCATCGGTAGTTAGTTTTTTTGAAGGGGGTGATCAACTTAATCAACTTAAACGTGTACAAGCTAGATTGTACCATTTTTCCATTAGGGTGAGTGATCTGTTGTCTCTTAAATTGAATGATACTCAAGGGCAGGAGGCTAGTGCCGTCCTCGAAAACCTTTCCGATTTATCCAGTAAGGTTGGACTACTGTTAACTGGGGCAGTACCTCCCAAAACTGATCAACCAGCTACGGTAAACGTAGGCAGCGAGGAAGAGTCTTCTAAAGGAGAAGCTAATAGGAAAGCTGTTGTAGCTCAACAAACCTCTGCCCCATTAGACAACGAATCTGAGCGTCGTACATCGCTGAATTATGCACGTTCTGAATTAGCTTCTTCGCCACTTAGGCCTCTACCTACTATGTCACCAGGGTTCAGCAGTTTTCCCCATCCATTAGCAATGTTGCTCAGGGGTATTTCTAAGTTTTCTGTTAACTCTACCAGTAACGTTATTTCATTCTTAAGGTTTTTAGTTGAGTTTCAGGATCATGCTTTTGTTTTTTCTCTTTCTCCGTGTCAAATTTTGCAGATCATTTATCACTATGCAATTGGTGTTCTCTTAGACAAGATAGTTAGGGCAATCGCTGAACAGTCCTCCATAGAAGACTTCCACGCCCATCTGTTAGCTAATTTTATTCCGGCTCGAGCTAGGTCATCTCTAATTCAGAAGTATTATTATAGAGTGCAACGACTTGATGAAAACCTGGCAGACTTCATACAAGACATCAAATTCTATACTAGGGTATTTGCCCTTCATTTTCCCGAAGATCATATCGTTCAAGCCATTGTGGAAGGAATTTCACCACCTTACAGATCATACTTGTGTTTTGCGTCGCGTCAGCAAACTTTTGCCGAGTTAGAGGCTATGGCTGTCTCAGCCGAAGGAGTTAGATATGCCGATACCTTGCGTGTCGCGAAAGAACCCCCTCCATCCTCTAGTAGTTTTCGGCCTCCACCTCGCCGACCCGTCACACCCCGTAAATGTTATGCTTGCGGGTCTCCTGACCATCTTCGCAATAAATGTCCATTGATCAAGTCTAGTGAGACAAGGAATGGTGCAGGGTCATCTCAAGGCTGTTTTATATGCGACGCGTTTTCCCATATTGCCAAGAACCGCCCTAATGCTAACAGCACCCCCTCCTGCTCAACTTCGGGTGCAACTTCCACCAAAAATCATAAGTGACTAGTGGCTTCGGCTGAGTCGGCTAACCCATCTTCCCGAGGCTATGCCCCAAGTAAACCTGTCGAAATTTCAGGGAAAAGTCAGTCTTCAAATTTATCTTTTGAGGGTCCCAAAGAATGTCTTAGGATTGCGGCGGATGCCCCCGCACCTGTTCCTTTTCTCAAAATTGAATTAAATAATGAACCTGTAACAGCTCTATTAGATTCTGGCAGTGTTTGTTCTATTATTTCGGCTGAATGGTACTCCAAATTGAAAACTGTTTGTAAATTTCCTGATTTTTGTTCGACTTCGGTTCATTATGTTTCGGCAAACTCATCCCCATTAGATATTTTAGGTTTTCTGTATGCTAAAATTCGTATTTCTAAATTTACTTGGAAGGTTAAACTGTTTGTGGCAAAGCACTTGTCTTGCCCCATTATATTGGGAGCAGACTTCATGTCCCATACTGGTCTAGTGCTCGATCTTCTGAGCAAGTTGTGCACGTTCAAATTTGCTTCAACTTGTAAAAATCCCTTATTAAAATGTAATTCTGTGTCGTTTACATATGTTTCGCCTACCCAGGATGAGATGTTGACCTTAGACATCTCCCTGAGGAGCAGGCAGAGAGTATTCGTAAGTTGTGTTAGTCGTTTCCAGAGGTTTTCTCTGAGACTCTTGGTGTTACTGACCTTATCGAATACAAGATTGAGGTTACGGATTCGATTCCTGTCCGTTTTCCACCTTATAGGCTATCTCTACCTAAAATGAAAGCTTTGAAGGAAATCATAGATCAGATGTTGAAGGATGGTATTATTCGGCCCTCTAAGTCGGCATACTCTTCGCCGATTTTTCTAGTTCCGAAACCCCAAGGTAGCTTCAGGCCTGTGATTGATTATAGGGCTCTCAATCGGAAGGTGGTGTTACAATCTGTGCCCCTTCCAGACCTTCATTCTTGTTTTTCATGGTTTCGTAAAGCTAAGTTCTTCACCATCTTGGACCTCAATCAGGCTTATAAACAGATACCGCTAGCAGAGGAGTCCAAACACCAAACAGCTTTTTCCACAGATTGGAACTTGTACAAATACAACCGCGTGCCTTTCGTGGTCCCCACGGGAGCAGCTGTACTTACAAGACTGCTAGATAAGGTTTTCTCCGACATCAAATTTGAGTACTTGTATCATTATCTGGATGATGTCGTCGTATTTTCTGAGACCTTTGAAGAACGCCTTGATCATCTAAAAGAGGCCCTGAATCGTCTTCGTAAGGCAGGGTTAACAGTTAAGCTGTCCGAAGTAGCTTTCGCTAAACCTTCCATGTCATTCCTAGGGCATATTGTGTCGCCCGATGGTGATGCAGTCGATCACTCTAGAACACAGGCCATACGTGATTTCAAGCCTCCCAAGGACATCAAAGGTATTGCTAGGTTCATTGGTACGGTGAATTTCTTCAGGAAATTTATTCCAAATTTCGCCAATAGAGCGGCGCCCTTGAACTTACTTCGTAGGAAAGGCATCAAATTTGAGTGGGGACCTTCTCAACAAGCCGCTTTTGAAGATCATAAATTAGCTCTGTGTAATGCCCCTGTTCTTGCCATGCCCGATTTCTCTAAGAAATTCATCGTCCAAACCGACGCGTCGTCGTCGGCAGTGGCTGCGGTCCTTCTTCAAGAGACCGAACTAGGGAGGCGACCCATAGCCTATGCATCTAGGTCTCTTTCGGCTCAAGAAGCCAAGTATTCCATCTATGAACTTGAGGGTTTGGCTGTCTTGTTTGCGCTAGAAAAGTTCCGCCTTTATCTGGAACATGTCAAGTTCGACTTGGAAACTGATAACCAAGCCTTAAGTTGGGTCTTAGGTAGGCCGCGTCGTACGGGTCGTATAGCCCGGTGGGCCATCCGAATTTCTGCCTTCCAGTTTGACATTAGGCATATTAGAGGTACTGAAAACGTGGTTGCTGACGGACTAAGCCGTGTGTTTTCTAATGATGTAGAGACCCCTGAACAGGTTGATAGTCCGTCACCTCCCGAGTCCATACTACCTGAGGTTAATGCCATTCTAACCGATGCTCCCATGTTGTTTAGGGATCTCGAGAAATATCAACGTGAAGATCCGACGCTGGCCCCCATCATGCAAACCCTTTCTCGGGGGAACATGTCGTCCCTTATGTACTGAGGAATGGTATTTTATGTTGCCCGTCGAGGCATGATAAGATGATGAAAGTTGTGGTTCCAGCTGTTCTCGTGCCCATGATCTTCAAGTACTATCATGAGACCCCATTAGGGGGCATTTAGGAATCTTCAAAACCCGTGAAAAGATCCGTGAAATGTTCATTTGGAAGGGTATGGACGGAGAAATCCGTGAATTAGTAAAATCTTGTAAAACTTGTTGGCTTGGTAAACACTCCATGTCCACTAAGCAAGGGCTCTTGTCTTCTCATCAGGCGTCGCGCCCCATGGAACGTCTTTATATCGACTACGTAGGACCCTTCCCCCAGTCAAAGGGGAACGCCAACAAATTCATTTTTGTGTGTGTAGATGGTTTCACAAGATTTTCCTGGTTATTTCCGACTAAGCTGGCTACCGCTCAGTCCACTATTTCTTGTTTAAATTCCATTTTTGCTTCGTTTGGTCCGTGTCAATATATTGTGTCTGATAATGCTAAAGCCTTTACCTCTAATCTCTTTCGTAAATTCTGTTTTGGTCTATCTATCTCACATGTAACAACTTCTGCTTACTATCCTCAACCATCTCTGGCTGAACGGGTCAATCGTAATCTGAGGTCGGCGCTGATTGCATATTATCATGAAGATCATTCTAGGTGGGACACGTCCCTGCATTGGTTAGCTTTTGCTTTGAATTCGGCGGTTCATGAATCTCATAAATTTACTCCAGCTTCTTTGATGTTCAAGTTTGTTCCCAACACGCCGCTCTCTAACCTTTGGTCTCTTAGTGATATTCTACCTGAGACAATAGATCCTGATAACATTAAAGATCTTTGGAAGAAGGCCAAGGCCAATCTTAAAATTTCTCATGAAAAGGTTAGGGAAAGATATGATCGTGGACGGAGGGCCACCAATTTGAAGGTAGGAGACCAAGTTATGGTCAAGAATTTTGTTCCCGCGGGCAAGCTTGCTCCCAGATTTCATGGGCCGTGCATAATTTTAGATTTTCTTACGCCGGTCACTTTGTTAGTGAGTAATCCAGCCACCGAGAAGATCTTTAGGGTACATCTGTCGCAGATAAAGCCTGTTTAATGTCTAATAACTTAGTCTTGAAAGTTTGGCTGCAACGGCGTAAAGATTATATTTTTGGTTTCATTTTTAGGCCTTCTGCTCTTTGAATTAGGTTATTTGTATTTAAATATTCATTGTACAACCTCCCCTGTCAGTTAAACTGCTATCCTACCCACCTAGACGATTACCATGCTCCCGTCTCCTGCTCAAACACACCAGTGGCTTGAAAAAAAAAGGTCACGCTGCTAACCCCTCAGCCTCAATGTCAATAACGTACCCACTAAATAAATTGTCTCCAACAACATCCTTCTGCCACAGAATTTTTAATGTTTCAGTGCCCGGCAGCTGCTCGGCGCCGTACTCCCACTGAGGTGGGGTACGGGCCCACTCCACTCCCGTGATGACCATTTGAGTACGGCACGCCGGAGTTCGTATCCCGGCACGGGCTGTTGCGCGGCGGCCCTTCCATCAACTCAGCGGGAGGCTTAAACTTCGCATCTCCTCTGCGGCATGCAGCACCACTACCCCTCTAATAGTGCGGGAGAACGGTATCTCAGGGTACTTGAGGGGTCCGAGCGGCATCGGTGAAATATGGGAAGTGGCGGCTGGACTTTCCGTCAAGACCAAGCAGCATGTAACTGTCACATGGACATTCTATACCTACATTTAATATATTTTGACTCTAACATCAACCGTGCTAAACTTTAAAATATATTCCTTCAAGAATTAATGTTTTGTTTCGGAATCCAACTACTACCGTACTCAAAAAATTTCGCATCAAAATCCAACTACAACAAAGACACTCTCTATCCGGAGTTCAACTAACTCCTAACTATGTTGAAACATGTCTTGATGCTTTAAACGGTTCCTGTTTAAATGCTGCTACAGACTCTGTAAAGTTTTAATAACTCCTCCATATACTCCTACAAATCTATTTCAAAGGAAGCTGCAATTCAATTAATTTCAAATCATCTACAACAAACTTGGACTTTGGTTTAGAAAAAGATTTTCTTCAACATTATTCTGTGTCACCCCTGGGAAGGTCTTTTTTTTGGGGGGGGGGAGGTCTGTACCGGTTGGTACACCCCGACCCCGCAAATTTAAATTGTGCGCCTAAAAAGTAGCCCCTACAGGAGAAACTCTGAACTTTAAAATCTGTATTAAATCAAAGGTTTCTTGGAAGATGTCACTACTGTAAATTTTGAAGTGTTCTGAACTGTGTCTATTTCGATTTGTCTTTGTTTGCTCTGTAGCAAGAAGTGTGGACATTCTCTTCTAGATGTCACTACATAAAAACTATAACTGTGCACCCTGGTGCGAAGTGAACGAACTGTTTTTGAAGAAATTTTGTATCCATAAGTTTGTTCTTTGTTAAATTTCTTTCATTTTTGGGTTGGCAATATTGATCTCTGTTTCCGCCAGTTTTAAATTCAGCCAATCCTAAATTTTCTAATTTTCCACCAATCCTAGATTTCTTCTTCAGTTTTGACATGTAATATTTAGCCGACCAATGAAAGGTAGTGGGCGGGACTGTTTTATTCACGAAAGGTCTCGAACTTTCCCCGAGCGTATAAAACTGCTGAGGTTCATGGCTCGTCGCCACTTCATCGACAACTTGCTTGGTGTGTGATTATGTAGCAGGGGGCGGGAAGCGCCTCTTTCTTCGGGCAGCAGTTCATCAACAAGGTAATGGCCGTTTAAGAACTTTATTTCTTGCTAGCTCAGCAGTTTTAACCCGCGGGGAAGGTTCGAATCCTTTTTCAATGTAAACCTTACCATATTCATGTAAATTAACCGCAATTTGGGATAGAGAGTGCTTAACCCTCTCGAGCTCCCACTCATGTTGTTTTGAGGTGACTGCGTTTTCATAACCGATTTTCTTCTCTTCTTAATGTAATAAATTATTCTTCTACGAGTCACCTCCCTAGTATGGGATTAGCCCCTGTATAACTGGCCGAGTGCCACCTAGGTTTTAAGAAGTTTCATGTAGGAGTGCAAGCTACGCCTTCAGTCAATTTGGTTTTTTGGGCCATTTAATTAACCCAAAGCTTTGTTTTCTTCATGTGAAGGCCCTGTAGGTTGGGTACAAGATACCCCTGTTTCACTGTATGTGTGCCTTGAGGGCAGTTAGGAGTGAAATTTGTTGTGGCCTTTGATAGGCTTGTAAAATTGAGAGCGGGACTGCTCTTTCCAAATTTGATCTCTGCGTGCCTCTAGGAGGCTTTACATTCTAATTAGGGGCAATTGCTCCTTGGTATGAAGGGGTTTTCTGCCCTTAGGTAATTTGTGGTTGTGAACTGAGGGCTCAAGGTATGTAAAACGGGGCTCGAAGCCCCAAAACTTGTAACGTCTGTAATCTATAATTTCTTAATTTGTTGATTTGCTACTTGGTACCTGTTACGCTTTTGTTATTTGTTGTCATTTGTTGATTTTGGAAAAGAAAATATAACCTTTGTTAAAGTTTTATATTAACTTTAATTTTGTAGTTGAGACCTATTCCAGCCCGCACCTTCTTTCACCTCTGCTTTCCACAGATACCTCGAAACAATTGTTATTATTATTATTATTATTATTATTATTATTATTATTATTATTATTATTATTACTATTATTATTATTATTATTATTATTATTATTATTATTATTATTATTATTATTATTATTATTATTATTATTATTATTATTATTATTATTATTATAGCAGGAGGTACACCCCAACGCCGCGCATTTAAATCTAGCGCCTAAAAGAACTCCTCTACTGGTGAAACAGTGAAACTGAATCTGCACCAACTTATAAATTTACTCAGAAGATGTCACCACTAAAATAAGATGTAGTTGTAAAGTTTTCTGAACTGAATATATTTCTAATTATTTTGTTTGCCATTCATCAAGAAGTTTGGACATTCTTCCATAGATGTCACTACTAAAAACTATGATCATGCATCCTGGTGCGAAGTAAAAGAACTGTTGATTTAAAGAAGTTTCGTATTCATAAGTTTTTTTACTAATTGATATTAATTTGTTTTTGGGTTGGCAATATTTTTCTTATCTTTCCGGCAGTTTTGAATCCAACAAATCAATAACTTCTGCAATTAATTTTCCACCTATCACAGGCTTCTTCTCCGATTCTGAGTGTCACATTTGAACTCAATCAATAAAATTCTGTGGGTGTGTCTTGATTATTCATGAATGATCTTGAACCTTCCCTGAGGGTTTATAAAGTACGGATTTTCACGTCTCTTGGCCAATTGATCGTCGTCTTACTGAGTGTGTGTCAAACAGGAGGCGGGAGGCCTCTTCGTCAGCTGCTAGAACTTCTACCAGGTAATGGCCATATAACATCTTTTTTTCTTTCTTGCTAGCTCCGCAGTTTAACCCGAGGGAAAGGTTCGAATCATCAATTATGTAACCTTCTTTTCTAAAAATGTAACTTTCTGCCGGCTAATGTAATAACTTCATAAAATCTTCAACTGTAAATCGGTGATAGAGAGTGATGTACCCTCTCGAGCTCCCCTTCATCTTGGTTTGAGGTGCCACGTTTTGTTTCTGCAATATATTAAAGTTATTTCCATGCGTGCAACCTCAGTAGTTTGGGAATAACCCCTGTTTCGTCCAATAGGTTTTAATTTTTTTTTTTTTTTTTTTTGAGCTCAGTCTTCGACTCCATCCAAATTGTACTCGGGCCATGTATTTAACATGTTCTTTTTCACTAAGGCCCTGTAGGTTGGGTACTAGATACCTCTGTGTAATAAGATTTCTATTTGCAAGTAGTGCCTTGTAAGGCCAGAGATTATTAGAGTTTCTTGCTATGTTGCTTTGAGTAGGCTTGGAAAACTGAGAGCACGTTAGCTCTTTTTCAAGTGTTGTAAAAGTGCCTCTGGGAGGCCTGATATTGTAATTTAGGGAGCAAGTGCTCCATGTATCAGGGGATTTCTGCCCTTGTGGGTAAAAATTTGTGATCTTTGTAAATTTGAGCGGGTAGCTCAGGAAATGTAAAGCTAAAGGTTTAAAGCCCAAGGGGTTAAGGTTCTGAATCTTGGATTTTTACCAATCTTGTTTAACGTTGGCTACTTGTAAAAATTGTCAAATTTTGATGTCAGAAAATATAACCTTCAGTTTAGTTTTAAATTCATTATTGACATTGTAGTTAGACCCATTCATCCGGGCACCTTCTTTCACCTCTGCGATCCACGAAAAACCGCGGAACAATTATTATTATTATTATTATTATTATTATTATTATTATTATTATTATTATTATTATTATTATTATTATTATTATCATTATTATTATTATTTAAATAAAACATGTTAATTTACGTGAGTACCGAGCTCGATAGCTACAGACGCTTAAGTGCGGCCAGTATCCAGTATTCGGGAGAGTAGGTTCGAATCCCACTGTCGGCAGCTCTGAAAATGGTTTTCCGTGGTTTCCCATTTTCACACCAGGCAAATGCTGGGGCTGTACCTTAATTAAGGCCACGGCCGCTTCCTTCCCACTCCTAGCCCTTTCCCGTCCCATCGTCGCCATAAGACCTATCTGCGTCGGTGCGACGTAAAGCAACTAGCAACTAGCAAAAATTTACGTAACACAGGAAACTACAAACCTGGATTATAAAAGTACTGTACGGTGAAGTCATTCCACCCTACGTGAAATGCACAATAGTACACCAGTAATCCTACAATGTTAAGGATGGTCCATATGACAGCTTCAACCTGCAACAAAGAAATAATAATAATAATAATAATAATAATAATAATAATAATAATAATAATAATAATAATAATAATAATAGACCAAGTGACTCAATTTCCAAAGAGGATGGCCGTTTGGTGTTTACTCGTGCACTATCCTCGCTATCGAGTGGTCGTCAGTGCGGCTGATGACCTGAAAACCTGGAATGTATTCAAAAACTGGAAGGCGATTAATCCGGAATTCCCTATCAGCAGTGAGAAGAGGAGGTTATACCACCATCCTGTGTTCACCTGTCGCGGCGTACGGAGCGCGCATGCGTGCGTCACTGGCGTCACTGCGCTACCGCTGTCTGAAGCTCAGTAGAAATCTGCACCTGCCATCCGAGAACAAGCAATGGACTCCCTGCAACATTCTGTGTCATCCCGCACCATTGGTCGGAGACTAGCAGCAACCGGACTAGGGAAATTACTGTCCCATGCGTAGGCTGACATTAACACCACAGCACAAACGGCTGCGTTTGAAGCGGTGCGGTGACCGGGGAGCATGGACTGCTCAGAATGGCGTCGCAATGTGTTCAGTGATGAATTGTGGTTCTGCACTATCCTGCAAGTATGGTGGCGACCTGGAGAGAGGTCCCATTCTTCCAATGTTTTGGAGAGGCACAGCGGTGTTACTCCTGGCGTCATGGCGTGGGAAGCTATCGGGTATGACTTCAGGTTACGGCTGGTAGTGATTGTGGAAATAATGACGGCAAGGCGGTACGTCACGGACATCCTGCATCCTCATGTGCTTCCTCTCATGCGTGGTGCAGTTTTTTCAACAGGACAATGCTCGTCCACACACGGCACGTGTCTCTGCGTGATGTTTAGGTACCCCCGTCTCCAGCAACATCCCTAGATCTGTCCCCGTTAGAACATGTGTGAGACCAGCTCGGACGTCAACTCCGTCCCAGTACCATTGTCCAGGATATCAAGGACCAGTTACAACAGTTGAGGGAGAGCTCGGCTCAGGAGAGGATACAACGGCTTTATGACACCATTCCCATCCAGGCCAGAGTGGATGCAACGTCATACTAATAAGTGGGCACGTACTGTCAAGTTCTGTGTGAATTTGACTCGAATTTGTAATCACTGAAATAACACCACACACCCTCTCAACACCTCAAGTTTCTCCCCTTCTGGGTGCTTCATTTTATTTGTATTTTTGTCAGGCAGTGTATAAACACCGAGTGACATTGTCACTAACTTCTAAAGCGGTCACTGTTCGAATCCCGGCCAATGCTCGTGGGGTTTTTGAATGACAAGGCATGTCCTTGTGGTTTGGATTCCACATAAAGGTGAACGTCCTATGAGCACGATATCAAAAGTCATGTAAAACTACAAGCTTGCAAATATCAACACTTTAGTTTCCGGCTGCAGCCTGTTAGGACGCAAGGAATGTAGCAACGGAAAGGCATTTCTTTACTCAGAATATTTATATTCAGCAATGTAAGCTCCATTTAATCCATGAATTTTGTCGAGATTTTCCCAATTCTTATTTTCATAATTCCATTTACGTAAGAGTGGCTCTGGTGATTGGTATTTAACGGGAGGTTTGACACTTCCAAGAATGAGTTTATTTACAAAATGAAGAGAAGGTTCATGAGAGGCGTAAAAATGAACGACTCGCTGAACCCTACAAACTTAATAACCGCCGGGATCGAAAGAGAACAACAGTTGACCAAGAGAGATCAGATAGGAAAGATTAAAGTTAGTAGCCTGGCGTATGTAAGCGCCAGATTCTGCTACCCGCCATCAATCCTCATTCCCAAAAAGAGAGCCACCTTTCAGTTCTCTCCTAAGGTAGTTAGGGGATGACTGAGTGAGTGGCTGCGCGGTTTGGGTCATGTAACTGCATTACGGAGATAGTGGGATCGAACGCCACTGTCATCTCTCAAGATGGTTTTCCATGGTTTCGTAATTTCACCCTAGGCAAATGCTGGGACTGTACCTTAGTTAAGGTCATGGTCACTTACATCCTAATCCTAGCCCTTTCCTAACCCATTGTCATCATAAGCCAAAATGACGTAAACCAAATTATAAATTTAAAAAATAATCGTTGTAGTCTTTCAAGCAAGCAACTGTATTTTGGAAACTCCTAGGAATACGAGCTACGAATTTCAGGTACAAAAAATTCAATAAATTATGAGAATATAATCTTTATTTGTTCCTAAAAATTACAATCCCTTCCTTAATCATCGTTATCTGGTCGATAAGGTTAGCAGTTTGCCTTTTTCTACCACTACGAGCGCTAATGTGAGTCAATGCAGAGATTCACTTAAGCCCTTATAACTACATTCCTTGCGGACATTCTTCAAAAAATCAAAGAAACGCCTGAGGGTATTGAACCAAGGAACACATTACAGAAAGAATAATGTAAACAAGTTAATGTGGCTAGGATTGGAATAAAAAAGAAAAAGAGTAAAGAAACAAGAGATTGTAGGCAGTTTTTTCCGGAACTGCATTTAGGCCGGAAATGATTTTCGAAATGTGTTGTATAGTTTGATAGAGCCATCCAAGACTCACAATTTGAAACCTTGCGGGTCCTTCAGCCCTTCAACTTTCAGCACAATTGAGGAAATTGCTTAATTTTACGTCTTTCGTAGTATGAGGACCCTCTACTTTGTCTGCTAAGAAATGGATTCAACATTAAAATAAGTTAGGGGATGAATTCTATATCCTCAAAGATATTGGCTTCCGTTTACTTACAAGAGAATTAAAGAATCATAGTCTTAATTACAGGCTGTTATTCCTTTCATCATTCAGTCTGCACGCCTGTAAGTGCCTCCACAATTAAATGCAACTATTCTCTTGGCTCGGTTAATTTCACATCTTACCTTTCTTAAAAAGTCAGAGCCCTCTAATCGTCGCCTTGTCTCCTTTTGCTTGTTACCCCCCATGACCGAACCTGTTATTCCCCTAGATCAGGGCCTTTCAAGGAGAATTCACCGGTGCACTGCGTGGCGCACGACTTGGCTAGGTTGACCAGAGTGCAGATACCCCACTCCTCGACTTTGAGCAATAGTTCTCTCTCTTTCCCTATGCCTGTCCCTCTCGCTCGGCCTGTTTCCCCCCTTCGCCTTTTGCTCTGCATCGCTCCAGCATCCGAGCCGAGTTGAGCCGAGCTTAGCCGAATCGCCCCGAGACAAAACGCTGGTCCGAACCGAACCGAGTGGGAACGATACACGGTGCACAGAGCCTCTGCACCTCGGTTTTCACGCGTGAGATTTTGGGCTTCTTCTTTACCCGCCTCATATGACCTCACTACTGAAATTTTTCATATGCATAATTTTATACATCGAGATTCTTCCTGACTTATCCCTTAACTCCCCATTGTGAGTCCCCTCCTGCCACTGTTCCTACCTGTTTTTCACCAGTAAAGTGACATGAGACATATCACGTACACCTTCTAACACAAAAAGTATCGAATGCAGGCACATCCTTTCTGTCTCCTTTATTTGTCCTAAACGCGGTACAACAGCTCGGAGCACCAAGGAGAACGGCTTCGATGATTCTCAATAATGTAAACACATTCTTACAAAATATTTTGAACAATAAAAAGAGGTATATCGCGTACTGAAAGACACCACAAGATAGCGATAGCTCAGGCCTGGGGAACAACAGGCTTTACTGTGCATAAAGAAGTCCATGGTCTACTGCATAAAGGTAGTACTCGTCGGATTGACATCATCGCCTACAAGGACACCGAAGGCTACATAATAGACCCAACAATCCGCTTCGAATCCTCTGCAAACGAGCCGGACGACGTTGGTCAGGAAAATAAACAAATTTATGAGCCCACTCTTACGTTCTACAAGAAAATGTATGGCCTGAAAAAGATCCGAAGTTATTGGACTGATAGTTGAAGCCAGGGGCACAATACCAAAGAAATTTCTTACATTCTGTCATGCTTTTCAACTTTCCAACTCAGTAGTGAATGAAGTGGCACTGATCTCTTTAAAGACATCAATCAGCATTTTACGCAACCACCTTCGCTGTGAGACGCTTTGTCGTTGTTTATTTATTTTCTAATCTCTTGGACATTCTTGAATATTATCATTGTTGTGTTATATTGTGTCTTTTAAGCAACCCTCAAGTGCAGGAAATGTTTGCTAAATTTCTTTGGTAAATATATATGTATGAACAATGTTTATGACTTTTAAACTATTGTACAATATTAATATTATCATCATTATTATTATTCCAGAACGCTGAAAAATATACCTGAAGATTGAATCGAGTTTTATGCACTTTAAACAACGCATCGGAATAATGATGGGTTGTAAAGAAGAAGAAATATATACATCCAAGCCAAACTGGAATATTTAAAATATGTTAAACGTTACGTTAAAATGGATAAAATACCCAAAGAACCAATCACGAAATTAATCTTGAGTTGTCAATTAAAGAGGTGGAATTTATTGTAACCGGAATACGTCAGAAGTTCTATCGCATGAAACGAAAAAGAGGAAGAAGAAAAGCGTAATAATGTGGACGAAACCTTACTCTAGTAAACAATAGTTAATTGTTCATTAAGAAATCTCGAATTAATTCAAAACCTTTCTTGATAGCATATCACCGTTAGATAGGCAAATGGATGCTGAAGTTTTCGATAGGACCAAAGTATAAGTGGTAAACACTCCAGGGAGAAAATATGCGTTAATTAAGACGAGCGATAATAGAGCACGGCAAGGTTGTTCGTACTTCAGCAAGGACGTTGTGATTCAATGAACTTTCTTCCCCTCCATTTCTTATTGTAATTCAATGGACTTTCCATTTAACGCAGCTTTCTCCTTTTTTGCTTACTGTTATACAATGAACTTCCCAGTTGACGGGTACTTTTCCCTTTACTCGTTATTATTAGGGTCTATTATTATTATTATTATTATTATTATTATTATTATTATTATTATTATTATTATTATTATTATTATTATTATTATTATTATTATTATTATTATTATCCATTTAACTAATATAATTCCTCTTTATTCCTTAGTGTTATACAATGAACCATCCATTCACATCATCATGGATTCCCCTTTATCCTCATTGTTATACAATAGACTTTCTACTCTAGAGATAGGATTCCTCTTTTATCCCTTATGGTTATACAATTTTGACTTTCCATTTTTAAAAAGTCAGAATTATCCTTTATTTCACAGTGTTAGCAATAGACTTTCCATTTAATGGGTAGCATTGCCAACAATGGACTTTCCATCTAACAAGTGGAATTTCCCTTCATTCCCCTTTATTCCTCAGTTGACTTTCAATTCAACAAGGTGATTCCCCTTTATTCCTTATTATTATTAAATGGGCTTTCCATTTAACTTATAGTATTCTCCTCCATCAATGTTTACAATGGAGTTCATTTTTCATTGTTATTCAACAGACTTTCCAGGCAGACTCGTTGGCTGAATGGTCAGCGTACTGCCTTTCAGTTCAGAGGGTCCCGGGTTCGATTCCCGTCAGGGTCGGGGATTTAATTGCTTCTGATTAATTCGTCTGGCTCGGGGACTGGGTGTTTGTGTATGTCCCAACACTCTCCTCCTCACATTCAAACGACACACCACACTACCAACCACCGCAGAAACACGCAATAGTGATTACATCCCTCCATAGAGCTGGTGTCAAGAAGGGCATCCAGCCGTAAAATAGAGCCAAATCAATTTAACAGGTGGGATTCCATTCTATTCTTCATTCCGTACAATGGGCTTTCTATTTACCTAGCAGAATTCATTCCATACCTGACACGGCCAAATGACTGGAAACAGGCTGCGGATTTTCATTTCATTTTCATGATAATGCCATCTTAATGTAGACCGTAAATCTCCCCGGATAAATGGAAGATAATGGTTTCCGCTATTCATAACCTCGGCAGAAACAGAGATGGAGTAGTTCTAGAAACGATAACCTTTATATAATTATAGTCCTTAAAAACAACAGTAGTGACCGACCGACCGACATCGAACCTGCCAAGTTGGGCTAAGAAGACCTGCGCTCTACTATGGTCGGTCACTTGCTTTCTTGGCTTACGCTGCCTGAACCGTCAACGATAGACCCCAAGTGTAAGCGTAGGAATTGTAGAGCATAAAAACCTCTACAAAAAGTCCGCGAAAGTATATACCTATTTCGAATCGTTTACCCTCTAGAAGCAATTTTATGTTATAGTCCGCGGTAAGAAAACATAACTCCTTAAGATTAAATAAATATTTCGATATTATCCTCGAACTCCTCATCGAAATAAATTGTTTGACCTCCTCCACTATTTCTTGTTTTTCTGTGTTATTCGCCGCTCATTACTCTCAGTATATGGACTGTGCCTGACCTGAGCAGAACATCTTGGGCTGATGGAGCCCTCGCCTGAACTCTGCAATTCGAGCTACTCAACCAACATCAACGGGGCTGACCAAGCCCATGTCAGGACTCTGAACCAAGGACAACTTGGGCTGATCGAGCCCTCACCTGATCTCTGCAGTTCGAGCTATTCAACCAGTATCAACGAGGCTGACCAAGCTCATGTCAGGACTCTGAACCAAGGACAACTTGGGCTGATCGAGCCCTCACCGGAACTCTGCAGTTAGAGCTACTCAACCAACATCAATGGGGCTGACCAAGCCCATGTCAGGACTCTGAACCAAGGACAACTTGGGCTGATCGAGCCCTCGCCTGAACTCTGCAGTTCGAGCCACTCAACCAACATCAACGGGGCTGACCAACTCTGAACCAAGAACAAACCGGACTGACTTAGCCCACACTAAAGCCCCATTCACAATGAAAACGTAACGTAACGTAAACTTAAAATTAACGTTAACTTGGAAGTTAGCGGCCATGTTACTAATGGAACCATTCACAATGCGCCGACGTAAACTTAACTGCGAGTCCGTAAAATTAAGGGATTGCACACTCCAAGCTCTTGCGGTTAATTTTACGTTAGGTTTAAGAACCAGCCAATCAGAGCAGACGTAAACATTGTATTTTGTGCACCATATATTGACTTCTTTCGACGAAACACTTGTAATTCTCTTTCAAAATAATCGTTGTGTGTATATATGATAAAAGGAAAAAGAATTACAAAGACTCTGTACCGAAGAATAATACATGGAAATATCCTGTAGCAATGAAATCTGACGGTAAATGACGGGAGACAAGCTCGCAGCGCTGGCGGACGAGAGACAATCCCTGTCATAGATAAAACAGTGTCCCTGTATATTTGTTAACATTATGACGGACTACTAGATTACGAAAACGATATCATCCAAACATCTCATCGGGATATGATAGCTAGGGGCACAGGAGACCTTACACTTCTTTTTATTAGAAAAGGGGAATCAAATCGTAAGATAGTGTCAAACAGTTCAGGTTTCATCCACATGTACAAAACGAACTGATGAGGGTCATTTCTTAAAGTAGATTACCGAAATCGCCCTGACATAACCTTCCTTGATTCAAGGGATGAACCCATTTTCTGCAGCGTTCCTTAGTTCGCCTTTTCAGGTACACAGCTCCCAGAAGCAAAGCAAGATGTGTTTGAAGTAATATGAATTCCACTACCACGTTGTTTGATTCCATCGAGGTATTAAAATATAAAACTGCGATATAGCCCAAAACTTCCGTGCTAAATAACATGGCAGTGTTTTGATTGGCTGCTGTGTACTCTTTACGTTCATGTTACGTTCCTCCATTGTGAATACCTCAAATTTTATATTAATTTTACGGCTACGTTACGTCGTTAAGTTTACGGTTACGTTTGCATTGTGAATGGGGCCTAACACGAGCCGTACCTCGCCGGTACTTCAACGATGGTGAGACTTTGCTTGCTGTCTTAACCAGTTTCCCGTATCGAACAGCTGTGCATAGTTCGGCGACGCGTCATGCAGCCGACTTCCAAGTCAACATGAACCTACTTGCTAGACAGGCAACTCTTATCCTTTTTTTAACGTTAAAGGCTAAAACTATATTCACTGAGCTCGATAGCTGCAGTCGCTTAAGTGCGGCGAGTATCCGGTATTCGGGAGATAGTAGGTTCGAACCCCACTGTCGGCAGCCCTGAAAATGGTTTTCCGTGGTTTCCCATTTTCACACAATGCAAATGCTGGGGCTGAACCTTAATTAATGCCACGGCCGCTTCCTTCCCACTCCTAGCCCTTCTCTGTCCAATCGTCTCCATAAGACCTATCTGTGTCGGTGCGACGTAAAGCAACTAGCTAAAATTATTGTAAACCGTCTTCCAGATTAATCTCAAACTTTGTATACGATCAATATAATGGTCACTAGTGACTAAAACATTTTTAATGTAAGTTTGCTACCTTTTAGCTGAGTCTTAATTTATTTAAGAGGCTGTGCCTCTAATTTCGAGACACTACAGTAGTACTTACTTAGGGCAGTGCCCCATTTCATATTCTTAGTAACTCTTTTAAATATTAATATACTGGGGCTGGTAACTTATGATTTATGCCTTAAGCCGTTTAAATGTTGGTTAATCGCCTCTTACGGCATTTTTGTAATATTTAATCGCAGTCTCAATGCATTTCAATTTCAAGGCTTAGTCCGTCTATTTAAACGTTGGTTAATCGCCCTTTATGGCGTTATGTAAAATTTACCTGCAGTTTTACTGTTTTCATGTAAATTATTTATGATCATTTTTCAAGACCTTTATAAACTTAATACTGATACTCACAACTTCTTTTTTTTTTAATTTTTTTTTACAAGTTTCAAATTCAATAAAAGTACACTTTTGTAAATCTGTGGTTCCAACCCCCTATTTCCGTATTTCAGTGAACCTTCACTCTTTCCCCAATGGTAGGGTTTTGGATCCTTATCCTCAATCATCTCTCCAGCGCGGAAGGAAAATCCACCTTCACGTAGCACTACTATACAACCTCGTTCAACCGCAGTGATCTGTTGATACTGGCCTCTTCGTCGTCGTAAAGGCATTCTTGACCCACTCACAGTCACTCGGTCCAATCTCACAGGTAACTAACGCTCTTGCAACTACTACTAAACGTTTTCATTCCTCCCCTGAAGGGGGAGGCGGGCCTCTTAGACGGTGATACCGTCTCTCAGGCCGGGAGATTTGTTACTGTGAAGGAGATGTGCGGAGAGGGTGAGGGGGTGGGCGGCCGTGGCCTATACTACGAACTGTCCCAGCATTCGCCTTAGTGCAGGAGAATAGAAAACCACGGAAAATCATTCTCAGGACAGCCGACGGGTGGGACCAGGCATGTAGTCTGGCACTGTGCCCCAGAACCGTCTCCCGAATGCAGAGGCGTAGAGCCACGGTAGAGCCGTGGCCAACTTTCCTCTGCTCCGTTGGCCGGTCAGAGTACAGAGCATATGGCTGCTGCTGCTGCAGAGCTTTCATTCCCCGCCCGAAGGACGGGGCGGGCCCCCTAGATCGTGTCGCGATCTCTCGGGCCGGGAGATGTGGAGAGAACAGTGAGAGGTGTCAAATGAAGAAGAGGGAAAAACGGTGTGAAAATTTGGAGATTTATACAAGAGTGTCGAGAAGGAAGTTTCGTGGGAGTGTAAGGTGGTGAAGTGTTGAAGCGATGTGATAGAGGACAGTTGTGAGGTGTCGGAGATGTTCAAGGGTCGGTGGTGGTGGGAGGGAGATATTAGCAGAAGAAGGAGTGGGACGGACATAGATAGAGCGTTGGAAGGGAGGATGATCAGGCCGGGTATGGCGACGAGAGGTGGAGTGGTGATATCTAGGGCGGGGAGGTGAGCGAGAGGGTTCGACGGGATGACGACGGCCGTAGAGAAGTGCTCCGCTGGAGATCAGGTGGGCGACGGCTGCTGCGCTGGAAAGCTGAAGTCGGATTAAATACGTCGGACCGGTGGAGTTGTAGATACGGAATGCCCTCTTGACGGGTATGGCTTGAAGGCGAAGTTGTTCTTGAATGTCGGTTGCCGGGATGAGTGGGCTTACGCCGCGGACGACGCAACTGAAGACTTCGTTTGTGGCTGATGTGTCTGACGGTGTTGGAAGTTGATGAGCGGCTGCTGCTGTTACGACGGACAGTGGTGGCGGTGATGTCGTGGTCGGCAAGGCAGATGTAGACAGCGTAGAAGGGCGGGTGAAGTAGCGGGGAGGAATACGTAATAGTCGAGGTGGATCAACAGGAGGTAGCGCGGGGAGAGAGGTGGATAGAAGCGGCGATGAATGGGACGATGTAACAGTTGTGATGGAAAGCGAGGAAAAGGTGTGAGCAGCGGTCGCAAAGGTAGTGGTGATGGTCGTGGTGGTGGTCGTCATGGTGGTTGGTGGTAGGAAGGCTGACATCCAACGAGGAGTCGGCCTACATGCTTTGTTGGCTCGGCGCGAGTGGAAAGTAAAGATGTGTAGCCACCCGGCCGATCAAAAATAACAGGAGTGTCTTCTGCGACGAGTTGTGGAGTTCACTTGAGGTTTACCCAGATTTGAGATCCTGGAGAGAAGATTTGCCGGAGCATATGGGACAACAACCCACTCTGCATCTACTGACCCGCTCTCGCACAGTACAGCCCGTATTTAAAGCAAACCTGATGTGCAACGTCATGCGGCCGCTATTAGCGTCACGCTAATGCGATTTGTGGGAAATTTGAATCAACGTCATCTTTCAGATGTATAAACACGCCTACCAACGTTCGTTAATCTAGCACAACCCATTCTTGGTGTTTGGATATTTCCTTCCGCCAGTGTATTTAGAAACAAATATATTTATTTCTGTTTAAATACTTAGGAACTTGAAATCAGCATTTACTCTGGAGCAGAGACAAAGGAGGACGTCATTAAGATAAGTTACAGCTTTCAATTTCCTAAGTATTTAAAAAAGAAAGAAACATAAATATTTGAGAGTGATTTTATAGAATCTGATGATGTTCTTTCAAGGACGAAACATGTTATCCTATTTTAATTAAGTTGTTCCTTTTTCAACTGCAATACTGATACCAAGTTTTCTTTTTCAGGTAGTTTATACTGTAAATGTATTTACTGAACATTAGTTTCAGCAGACGGAAGACCGATCGAGTTGGCCGTGCGGTTAGGAGCGCGCGTCTGTGAGCTGGCATCCGGGAGATAGTGGGTTCGAATCGCACTGTCGGCTGCCCTGAAGATGGTTTTCCGTGGTTTACTATTTTCACAGTAGGCAAATGCTGGAGCTGTACCTTAATTAAGGCCACGGCCACTTCTTTTCAACTCCTTGGCCTTTCCTAACCCATCATCGGCATAAAACCTATATGTGTCGGTGCGACATAAAACCACTAAAAAAAAAAAGCAAGCAGACTGAAGATCCTAACAGTTATAAATTACCGTTAGTGTGTTTTAGATTCGATTTGTCGCCATATAACTTATATTATTGTCGAGGCCGATTCTTCTTGTATTTCCTAAAATTAAATATTGTTATTATTATTGTACCGGGGGTACACATTCTCCGTCCCGTTGAACTGCGCACCTTCTAGATGGTCAACTGTGTGGTGAATTCGGAACTAATGTAACTCAAGATACTTGGACCTTTAAACTTGAGATGTCTCTACCATCGGCCTATGTGCTCCCTCTGGCGGGATTAAGGGCAATTAATTCTGAAGGGAATTTCAATCTTTTGAAAGTGGCAAACCTTAAGTTTTTAGATTGTTTCTTTATGTATCTATGTTGTCAACACTCCTACGGCTTCCTTCTCCCTAAAATTATTAACCAGTCAGGAATAATGTGTACATTTCTCTAGCCTGGAATATTCTCCTCTGAGATGCTATAAAAGCTGGGCGCTTTAGGGCCGTGTTTGTCTCTTCATCGCTCCTGTCTAGTGTGTGTGTGCGGTGTATAAGGAGTCAGGGGCTGCCTGCCATCATTCGGAAGGCCCAATTACTCAAGATAATGGCAGAAATTTCTTAACATGTGATAGCTCCAGGTTGATAACTTGAGGGGGCGGTTTAAAACTTCTTCTTAACGTAAAGTTTTAAAGTCATTAGTTAAATGTAAATTTTCGGCAATTCTGTGGATTCTATTCAAATCCCTGATGAGAACAAAGAGTGTTCACCCTCTGTTGATTCCCATTCAGCCTGGTCTCGGGTGAATAAAATTTTCTAAACCTCTAAAATCTTCACTCTCCTTCGGCACTTGAATATTTTTCATTTAGTCACCCCCTTAGTCTCTGCAACTTCGGGCCATAAGCCCATTTAGGATTTTAGGTGTTTTCCTAAAAGGAGTGCATGTGCTTCGCCTCCTAGCCATTTTTTCATGACCGTTCGTGTTAAACCTTTTATTCTTGCATTAAGGCCATTTAGTATGGGCACTCATTGCCCCTGTTTAAAGTCTAATTACTGATAGACAAATGTGTAAATGACTGTTGAGCAGAAGTGACTGTAAACACAGGCATAATTCTCTAAGAAGCTTGTGCCTCTTAGAGGCTGGACTACAGAAACCTTTGGGAGCTCAGTCTCCTGGAATGTAAATGCGTGGAGTAAATATGCTCTTGTAAAATAGTGTACTTTCAGAGATATATTGCTCATCCTTTCTAAATTATTGTATCGATAATTTTCTCTATTGTACGTAATTTTTGGACTTAGAGCCCACTGTTGTTATTCGAGCTGACTAGCTCATTAACTGTTATTTGTTGTTGTTCATTCAGATTATCAATAACATTTTGGAATAAAAACAGAAGGAAAGAAATAAAATTTCAATATTTAGTGCTTTAATTTATGCTCTGGTCATTTCCCTGTCCGCCCATTCACCCTGGCACCTTCTTACACCTCTGCGTTCCACGGAACCCCCGGAAAAAGTATTATTATTATTGTTACGGAGTTATCCGTGGTAGTTAGAGATGAAAGAAGGTGCGGGTTGGAATAGGTCTCAACTACAAAAGTAAATTTAAAACTTTAACAAAGGTTATATTTTCTTTTCAAAATCAACAGATAACAACAACAGAGTAACATGTACCAAGTAGCAGGAAAACAAGTTAAGAAATTACAATTGTTACAAGATTTGGGCTTCGAGCCCCAAGATTAATTTCTGAGCTCTCAGCTCACCACCACAATAGCTGAAGGGCAGAAAACCCCTAAGTACGAGGAGCACTTGCTCCTAATTACAATGTTAAGAGGAAAAGAGCAGACCCGCTCTCAATTTTACAAGCCTATCAAAGGTTACAACAAACTTCATTCCTGACTGCCCTTAAGGCACACATACAGTGAAACAGGGGTATCTTGTACCCAACCTACAGGGCCTTCACATGAGGAAAACAAACTCTGGGTTAATTAAATGGCCCAAAAAACCAAATTGACTGGAGGCGTAACTTGCACTCCTACATGAAACTTTTCAAAACCTAGGTGGCACTCGGCCAGTTATACAGGGGTTAATCCCATACTAGGGAGGTGACTAGTCGGCAAATAAGTTTAAGACTTTAAGAAGGAAGAGAAAAACAGTTACGAAAACATAGTCACCTCAAATTCAAAATGAAGGGGAGTTCGAGAGGGTGAAGCACTCTCTATCCCCGCTTTACAGATTTGTAATTTATAGATAGACAGAAAAGAATTTACATTTTAGAAGGGTAGTTTACATACTAGACGTTTCGAACCTTCCCCGAGAGTTAAACTGCTGAGCTAGCAAGAAATGAAGATGTTAACAGGCCATTACCCTGTAGATGAACTGCTGCTTGGAGAAAGAGGTGCTTCTCGCCCCCTGCTATATATTCACACACTAAGAAAGATGTTACTGAAGTGGCCCCGAGACAAGAAAATCAGCAGTTTATATATCCTAGTGGAACATTCGAAACCTTTCATGAATGATAACAACCCGCCCACAAACTTTTATTGGCCGACAGCAAAAACTAATACACAAGACGATGAAGAAACACCTTATTGGTGGAAAATTAATTACAGAAATTTATGATTGGCTAATTTCAAAACTGGCGGAAGGAAAGGATTATATTGCCAACCCACAAATCACAGAACAAAATTTAGTAAAAATAAAACTTAGGAATACAATATTTCTTCAAGAAAGTTCATTCCATTGCACCAGAGTGTGTTACCATAGTTTTGGGTAGCGACATCTGTTAGAGAATGTTCAAACTTCTTGATACGGAGCAAACAAACACAAATCAAAATAGACACAGTTCAGAACACTTCAAGATTACCAAATTTACAGTTGTGACATCTTCCGAGAAACCATTGAGTTAATACAGTTTGTTAAAGTTCAGGCTTCCTCCTGTAGAGGGATTTCAACTGGAGCAATATTTGAATTCGCGGCATGGAGGTGTACCGCCCGGTACAATTATTATTATTATTATTATTATTATTATTATTATTATTATTATTATTATTATTATTATTATTATTATTATTATTATTATTATTATTATTGTATGTTCAGTCTTCAGCCCTAAGGCTGGTTGGATCCTCAAAAGCTCTGCCATCAGCTGTCATAGATGGCCTAGGCATTACTGAAGAGGCGTACTAGGGAAATGAGGAGTGAGGTAGTTTACCGTTGCTTTCCTCACCGAGCCAGAAGTTGCTATTACATATCAGTCTGCCAAGCCCACTGAAATGCATGCACCAACCGACCCTATGAGCAACGTTTTCACACCATTCATAGCAGGGACTGGCTACATAAGGAACGGCATTACTAGCATCACTCATACCTCAGTCACGTTCATATTGTCAAAGCCAAGGATAACACAGAGACAGATCAATGAAAGTAACAAAATTGCTCTAGCCCATACCAGAAGACATAGTGCACAGTAAACACTAGGCCCTGCCAGCAAAGGCATATTATTATTATTATTATTATTATTATTATTATTATTATTATTATTATTATTATTATAGTTTGTTATTAACTGCTGTTATATTTAATGCTATCGTTATATATTATTCATTTATTTAATATTTATTGAAGCATTTAAAACATTCAATAATGAAACGAAATTCATTTTGAAATGTATCTGTGTTTTTGTAACGACCTCGTTCATACCTGAGGCCCTGCCGCTTCGTAACCTTACACACTGTTACCATGCCATTAGTAACAATTTATGAACTTAGTATTTGCGCTCATGGCATAAGGTTTTATTTGTCTTTTTTCAAAGAATGGTGAATTAAACAACGCGTCAACATCAAATATTTACTGATGTATCATACCAAATTATGTTGTCGCATCACGTGCATCGCCGAATTTACCTTTATTAATATGGAGCAGACCATATTAATTCTAAGGGAATTAACACCTTTTTTACTCATTTTGATTCGATAAGATGGTTTGGAAAATGAATACTCATATATGGACTATTTGCAAATAATGCTCCATGCTCGTTTATACATTGTTATGCAAAACTTAAGAACGAAAGTAACTTTCGCACGTTATATCACTACCAAGTAACACAGCTCGATGAAACTTGAACAACACGTAGGAAGAACTGCTACAGTGTGGTACGGTAGGCAAGTAAAAGGAATATGCGATGAGACGAACAGAACTTACACTTTTATACAGAGACAATTACACGTAAGTCACTGCGACTCATTATGGTCCTCCGGATATCACAAAAGAAGGGATATGGTTCTTAAAAGGGTGTGTGATCACCACGGACAGCGATGCATGCTCTGCAATGTGTTCCCAGGCTGGCCACAAGATTGGTAAGGAGTTCTTATGGTAGGGCGTTCCATTCCTCCACCAGTGAGGTTAACAACTAATGGATGGTCGTTGGTTCATGTGGACGTCCTACAATACGTCCACCCAACGTGCCCCACACGTACTCCATGGGATTTAAGTCGAGGGGAACGGACAGGCCAGTCCATTTGCCGAATATCCTCTCGTTTCAAGAGCTCCTCCACCTGCGCTGTTCGATGCGGTCGTGCATTGCCATCCATAAAAATTAAGTCAGGCCCAAATGCACCCCTGAGAAGACGCACGTGGGGAAAAGAGTACAGTGTTACAATAACGTTGACCAGTGTGTGTAGCCCGTTCAAATATTTCGAGGTCGGTACGCCCAAGCAACATTATGCCTCCCCACACCATAACACTTCAAAACGATCATGCTCAACAATGTTCCTGGGTACATTACGTGTTCTACCTCTCTTCAGATGAGAGAACGTCTAGAATCACTTCTCAGACTGAATTTGCTCTCATTTGTGAAGAGCACGCGACCCCACTCCTCGTCCGTCCAGACCTGAAGCTCTTAGCACCATCGCAAAGGGTGCCGCCGATGTGCGGGTGTAAGGAACACAACGTAATGGTCGTCGGGCAAACAGATCACCCTCATGCAGTCGCCGTTCCACTGTGGAACGTGAGATTGTGTGCCTTGCAGTCCTGTTAAGTGTGGTTGCAATTGCACCCGCTGTTTGAAGTGAGTCTCCTCTTGCCTGTTGCACAATGTAGCGGTCATATGCTGCTGTAGTTGACTGTGGTCGACACCCTCCTCTCCTTCGGTCAGCAGTGTCTGTGGTTCTGAATGCTCTCCATACACATGAAACAGTGCTGAGAGCAATTTCAAACTCCTGGGCTACACTCGTCACACTTCATCCTTCTTCCAGTTTCTCGATGATTCTTCCCCGTGTGAAGTCATCCAAATGTTGTTTCCGGGCCATGTTGTAATGAATAACACCACCACAGCGCACAGTAGCAGCTCGCTGATTGACTCGCACTGTCTTGTCCCGTTCCTTCAACTGCCTCGTTGTCCGGCTCAATGGCTAAATGGTTAGAGTGCTGGCCTTTTGTCACAGGGGTCCTGGATTCGATTCCCGGCAGGGTCTGAAATTTTAACCTTAATTGACTAATTTCTCTGGCACGGGGGATGGGTTTATGTGTGGTCTTCATCATCATTTCATCCTCACCACGACGCGCAGGTCGCTTACAGGAGTCAAATAAAAAGACCTGCATCTGGCGAGCGGAACTTGTCCTCGGACACTCCCGGCACTAAAAGCCATACGCCATTTCATTTCAACTGCCTCGTTTTGTGGGGCCAGACCCATTTGGCGGTATAGTCGCGCTGACCTCGCACCAGGTTTTCCATGCCCGTGTGGGAGACCTCTGGCAACATATTACCGCATTTTCATTCATTTCCACAGAGTAGTTGATATGTTATGTTGCTTTACCTATCTCGTCCTTACGTTTTTCACAGCAGTGAAGTTGTCGAGCGTGACCATGACCAAAATTTGCATCTAAAAGACAAGGCAAGCTATGTTCGTTCGACCTTGCCCCTTGATACTCGCTCTTTCAGGCACAAGTCACAGGTACAAGTGGTGCCCCCCCCCCACCTCCACCTTGTTTCTACTAAGAATGGAAGGATGCGGTAACACATCAACAATACCTACTTCGCCAAAATTAGCACCGATATTAATAAGTTCTTGCTATAATTATTTAAAGCCTTCTCCGGCAACAGTGTTGAATAGACGGAAATCTTTGGCACACATGAAAACACACGCGCTGGTTATGCTTTGCTTTGTATACACGTTCCACGGGAAACATAACATGTCTTCTGACTGTCTGTAGTTCCAAAATCAGGCCTGATTCCATCTCTTTTGACTGGGTTATAATCACTGTTTTGAATTTTAGTCAATAACGTTGTCTGTCGATTCACGTGGCATGGTGAAGTTCAGCTCAAAACTAATGGTTAACTCAACCACTCCATCCTTTTATACTTCCCAATTTCTTGCCTCTGCTCTTTTTAAACAAGGGCTTACTAATCTCTGGATGAACCACATTGCTTGCAACATGTTAAGTAAACAAGGTCACCCACCCTCCCCAGTCATCATACTTCGCTTCGAACATGCCCTGTCGAACGAATTGGAGATAACTCGGGCTCTTTATATTACACGTTCCACTCATGCGTAATGGTGGTTGCATATGAAGCAAGGCACATCTTGGTTACCCGTCTCAGATTCGAACAATGCATGTCACTAATGTGAGTTTCTACCTGTGTACACAGTTTATTTTCGTCATTGCGACGAATCAACATACATCTTCGTACTTCTATTCCTTAAGAAAGCATACTCGACTCTTTTCTTTTTCCTTGAGTACGAACTCCTAAAATCTATAGACGCATGCCTCTGACATGCGTCACATTATCTTTCTCTGCATGGCTCCATTCGGAGACAGCGTGGTAGTAAGTAGCGCATATGTTATCCCAGGTCATGCTCTAATTGTCCCTTTCCTGGTAAAACTAACAAATCTTTACCACCTAAGCTAAGTGAATGAGCACCAGCCAAATTAAATACAATCCAAACCAGTTCTTATCAAACAGGATATGAAAATACTTCAGATTGATGTCCTTGTTAAATACCTCGGTATTGCGCTAAGCATATGACCTCTTTGAATAATCTAATCAAAGTGCTTACCTCTGGAATCTGATAGCTCTTGATAGCCTATCAATAAGCCGAGCAAGGAGAGCTGCAGAGAGAATGAGGGAAGAAGTACACTCTTTTAAAATTGATATTAAGCCTTGTAGGAAATTGCGCTTGATAAGCTTCATTTTAATAGAACTAATTGTTCAGGTAATGAATTCATTTTAAGTGTTTGAGACGTACATATTCCTCTGACATTCCTCTGCGTGCCTCCATTAACAGACAGTCTGATCAGTCATTACTGTCGCCCAGGTGGCAGTTTACCTATCAGATGGTTACCTAATATTTTCTTAAATGTTCAGTTATTCCAATCTCTAATTCCTCTTCCTATAAATGAAAATTTGCCCCAATTTGTCCACGTGAATTCCAACTTTATCTTCATATTATGATATTTCCTACCTTTAAACTCCACTCAAACTTATTCGTCTACTAATGTCATTCCACGATATATCTCCACTGACGGCTCGGAACATACCGCTTAGTCGAGCAGCTCGTCTCCTTACTCTCAAGTCTTTCCCAAAAAAAATGCAACATTTTCATAACACTACTATTTTCTCGGAAATCATCCAGAAAAACTTTGTGCTGTTTCTATTGGATCTTCTCAACTAATCCTGGTATGGGTCCCATAAACTTGTGTCTTATACACCCTCTCGTTTACGTCCTTACTACAACCCCTAAATACCCTCATAACCATGTAAAGAGATCGGTAACCTTTATTTACAGCCTCATAAATATTGATTACCTCAATGAAGAAGTTTCCAGACCGAGCAAGTGACTGTGAGGTTCGGGTCACGTAGCTATCAGCTTGCATTCAGGAGATAGTGGGTTCGAACCCCACTGTCGGCGGTCCTAAAGATGGTTTTCTCTTGTTTCCCACTTTCACAACAAATAAATGTACCTTTATTATGGCCATGGTGGCTTCCTTCCCACTCCTAGCACTTTCCTGTCCCATCGTCGCCATTAGATCTATCTGTGTCGGTGCGACGTAAAGCAGATGGTAATAACAACAAAAAATATATTTCTTTATAATAACACCTATGTACTTACAGTGATCCCCATGAGATACTATCACCCCATCAATACAGTAATTGACAATGGGAGGAGTTTTCCTCTTAGTGAAACATACAATCTGATTATTCATACAGCTTGTAACTGTTGGATGAAATGAAATGAAATGGCGTATGGCTTTTAGTGCCGGGAGTGTCCGAGAGCAAGTTCGGCTCGCCAGATGCAGGTGTTTTGATTTAAATCCCGTGGGCCACCTGCGTGTCGTGATGAGGATGAAATGATTATGAAGACGACACATACACCCAGCCCCCGTGTCAGCGAAACTAACCAATTATAGTTAAAATTCCCGAACCCACCGGGAATCGAACCCGGGACTCCTATGACCAAAGGCCAGCACGCTAACCATTTAGCCATGGAGCCGGACATTGCCTGTTGTCCATCTCACAATATCTTCGAAGTCTTTTTGTAGTCAAATCAAATCAAAATCACTTTATTTGCAAATGAGGTGTCTACCTCGGTGGCAAATGGTACACTAAAATACGTTATTGTCAAGCACTAAATTTTAAATTAACAAGAGCAGAAGACATTTTCCTAGAATACAATGTTATACAATTTACACTAACAATTGTTTCTATTAAACACACAGCTCGTCCTTAATAAATTTATATTGTTTACAAAATTCTACTTACAATATGACATATCCTGTACTTACAAACATAGGTAACTCATATACAGTATGTGGAATTACTTCAAATGATACTATACAACTAGTGTAAGATTAAAATTTACATTGCATTTATTTATTTATTTATTTATTTATTTATTTATTTATTTATTTATTTATTTATTTATTTATTTATTACCCATTTTGGAACCTAAGTAGCATAACGACCTGCTGCGTCTTAACCAGAGCCCCTTTTTCTACCGCTTTTCAGAGTTCCTGAAGGGCCTTCACAGCTATCGTAGCGGTCCCAGAGCCCTCGAAGTCCCCACTGTACTTCACCCCTACCAGAAGTCCCTTACTGCCGTTGTCCAATCTCCATGGACCATGGGATGGAATTAATTTATTCACATACATTTTTCATTTACAATAACCTGCACTGGTCGAATGCCCTCTAACACTTCATTTATTTTCTCTGTTGCTGTTTATTCTCTTCTTGAATATCTGTACAGATTTTGGAAAAGTATGAAACACTACCCCTGATAAACTGTTCCACTCCTTCACGCCCTTCCCAATGAATGAAAATTTACCCCAATTGCTTCTGCTATTCCTTCTAATTTTATACTTTTGTTCAGTCCTGCCGATATAACTATTTTCCAACTGAAGCCTTTCACGGATTTCTTCCCATGCTTCCTCTCCTGTACAGGCTCCATATAATCCTATAAGTCTAGTTTTCTCCCTTCTCTTACTTAAAGTTTACCACCCACGTTCCTCTAACATTTATGTTACACTACTTTTTCTCCTGAAATCCCCTGTTACAAATCTTGCTGTTTTCCTCTGCACACTATCTATTTCTTTTATTATGTATTCTTGGTGAGGATACCAAACACTGTTTGCATATTCCAATAATGGACGAACTATACTTAAGTAACTTTTCTCTTTTAATTCTTTGTTGCATCCTTTAAGTAGCCTCATTATGACATGTAACGATCTGTATGCTTTCCCAACAATGTCATCAACATGACCTTTCCAGAGCAAATTACTTTCAAATCTCACACCTAAGTATTCGCACTTGCCATCTTTTGGGATAACTACCTCATCCAAATTATATTTAAATTCAGTTTCAAAGCTCCTGTTTGTAAATGTTGTAACAGTTAATTTGCCTCCATTAACCTTCATATTATTTTCTTCAACAAATTGTTGGATACCCTCAAGGACCCTTTGTAATTCTGAACAAACCTCAATGTCATTCACTTCCCTATAGACAACTATGTCATCTGCATGCAATCTTATTTTTGATTTTATATTGTTCCCTAAATAATTTGCGTATATTAAGAAACGTAACGGACCGATTATACAACCCTGTGCAATTCCGTTCCAAACTTTATCTTCCTGTGATACTTTATTTCCTACTTTGACTTTCTGAACCCTTGAATTTAGAAATGTTCTTATCCGACTTATAACCCTTACGTCCAATCCTATTCCCTCCAATTTTCTTTAATAATATCCCATGTTCCACTCTGTCAAAGGCTTTGGAAAGATCTATGGCTATGCAATCTAACTGACCTCCTGAATCCAACTGATCTGACATGTCTTGCTGAAATCCCACCAGTTGTGCCTCACAATAACATTTCTAAATCCATACAGGCTCCTCATGAACCAATTTTTATCATCACATATCCCTCTGATGTACTTTGCTATTAAACTCTCCAGTATTTTACAAACTACACTGGTCAGGTTGATCAGCCTGTAGTTCTCAGGTTTCCTTTTATCACCCTTTCCTTTATAAATTGGTATTATTATATATTCTTTCCTTTCCTTTGGAATTACGAGTGTGAGTCGATAAATAAGTCGCAAACATGTGTGTGCTTTATACCATTTGAAATTACGCGCTCAAGTTTTGCCAGCAGATGGCAGCATATGTATGCTTGTGGTACGACATTTCTCAGGCACTCAGTTAGTCAGAGGCTGTTAGTGCACGATGGCACATGTGTTGCATGACTGTACACGAGCAGACCAGCGTGCAGTTGTGCCTTTTTTGTGGGCCAAGGGACTGTCCACAGAAGAAGTGCGTCGTGAAATGCATCCCGTCCATGGTGAAAACTGTTTCTCACAGAAAGCTGTGTTCAACTGGATCCAGAAGTTTAACCATGGAAGGAAAAGCATCAGAGATGGGGAGCGCTTGAAACATCTACCGTACAGTCCTGACTTAGCCCCCAGTGATTTTCATCTGTTTGGGCCTCTAAAAATCATTTGGGTGGCCGTCATTTTGATACGGATGACGCCGTAATATATGAGGTTACACGTTGGCCGCGACAGCAACCAAAGGACTTCTTTTCTGCTGGCTTTCAAGGACTTGTAAAGAGATGGGATAAGTGCCTGAATGTACAGGTGAATATGTGGAAAAGTGAAGTAAATGTCAGAAAGTTACTTTGAATATTTTTGTCTCAATTCAGTTTTGCGACTTATTTATTGACTCACCCTCGTACACTATTATTTATGACATAGTCAAAGAGAAATTTGAAATAAGGCACTATGTCTTTAATACCTCCCCAGTAATTTGATCACTTCCTGCTTCTTTTCCTTGCTGAAGCAGTTGGATTTCTCTGAAAATATCTTCATTTGTGAATGAGAAGCTTCTTGTTTTCCTATGTGTCTCTCCCTCTCTATCTTCTGTTTCGTTTTTCAACTCCTGACAATCTTCTACTGAATCTCTGAATTCCCTACTAAATACATTTGCTAGTCGTTCACAATCGTATAATTTATTACTGTAGACAGTATAACATTATCAGCATAAAGCCTTATCTCTGATTCCAGTAAGTAGCTTAGCTTATATGTTATCCCAGGTCATACTCTAATTGTGTGAAATTTAATCCAGATACGTCAAGTCACTCAGACGTGATAGTTCTACAAACATCCAAACTCATTTCAACATTTATTACAAAAACAATAAGGATGCATTTCTCACCCCCTTTTATATCCTCAGTTTCATGTCAGTCATCTTAACAGTTTTGTCAATAATCGTTAATAGGTCATATGTGAAGAACAAACGACAGAGGGAGACATAATAACTGTCTTAGTTGTATTAAACACTTCTTATCTTAGTCATTTGGATATGTAAGGGAAACATGAAAATGTTTGTAACTTCAGCAAAAGCATACACATTGAAAATTATCTTTAACGAACTCGAAGATTATCGGGAAAAAAGGAGAAATATACATTTTTTTATACAACTACAAATTTTTATTAAAACCACATCATTTTTAAATGCATGTGTGTGAATAGGCTACAATATTTTTGTATATAGTAAACGAAATACTCAAGTAAAACAAGATCAACCTGGTATTAAAATGTTTCCAGTCATTACCCACTTCGAAGTAGGCACCTACTGCCTCACGTCCTGCTTACCCAGTTTAGTTGAGCGTTGGTTGCAACACTTCTTCTTCTTCTTTCCCTACCGCTTTTTCCCACACCTGTGGGGTCGCGGGTGCAAACTGCGTCGCACATGTGACTTTGGCGCTGTTTTAGGGCCAGATGCCCTTCCTGACACCAACCCTATATGGAGGGATGTAATCACTATTGCGTGTTTCTGTGGTGGTTGGTAGCGTGGTATGTTGTCTGAATATGATGAGGAAAGTGTTCAGACGGACATATACACGCAGTCCCCGAGCCAAAAGTATTAATCAGAAGCGATTAAAATCCCCTACCCGGCCGGGAATATAACCCGGAACCCTCTGAACCAAAGGCCAGTACGGTGATTGTTCAGCCAACGAGCCGGAGAGCGCTGGTTTTAACACTGTTTATATTTATTTAAGCAAAAGAAGATCTCATCAGGTACATTTTCGGTCAGCTGAAATCCACGAAGTTTAAAAAGCAACCATGACTTCCTTTTTTTGTAGGAGGAGGACAAGAGGCATCCCTGTCTTCTTCATCCTCTCCCACATCATTTTTATTTTGGACATCCTTTCTTTGACTGAGTCGAGAATTTCATTAACCGTTGGATAATCAGCAATAACTTCTACAGCCACTCTTAAAATTCATCCAGTGGAATGTCCACATTAATTACGCCTGCTGCTCTTCATTTTAAGACACTGCGCTGCATTCTTCTTCTATTGCTTTCGTAGAAGTTGTGTAACTTTCTGAAATGAATATTATCAGAAAATACATCGATTTCCAAATGTGAAAGGAGATTTTAGAGAATGTGTTTTCAGTAATGCATTTTCAGATTAATTATCATTATTTCGTCCAACGGTTGTAATGTTGGTGTTTGGAGGAAAATACGCCAGCCTTACATTTGTTCTTTTGTTCGCTGAGGAAGGCAGGTCTACTGGGCAATTCTATAAAGAGAACAACTCAACTTTCTTCTTCTCTGTTTATCGAAACGCACAAGCCACTTTTTAAAACCTCCACTTGTCATGCATGCTTTCTTATTAGAATCGTAATCAACCGCTAAGATTTGTACCCCTGTAAAAAACCTTGCATGCTTAATTTTTGCTATCGCAAAAAGTTTTTTCTTTTCCAGACATGATGGCACAAACAACAACATACACTCGCTCTTTTCTATATATATCGTACCTCAAAATCATTTGTCAACGCTAATGTCTTACTTGGTAACCACTTAAGAAAGTCCTGTTTTGTCCATGTTGAAAGTTTGTCAAGCTCACACTTTTAAAATCCCTTCTAAGACTTCAGTTTCCCATATGCTGCAATCTTCCTCGGGCCCGCTGTTGCTTTCCCCCGATGCTACTTAATCTGCGATGGCCTCACGCTTCTTAAATTTGTCTAACCAAGCGGAACTTGCCTGGAATATTTCATGTCTCAAATGTCGTGTATATTCAGCTGCCTTTTGTTGAATACATGGTCCTGATATTGTTCAAAATCGTGCCATAATCTTTTACTATAGTAAAGTAGGCGCAACTATTTTGTGACTGTCGTTTATAGGGAGTGGTAACAATAATCCAACTCGAAACACCTAACATACGGCTTGTATTGCCAGGCTGTGCCAGAGCAGGTGTTTCCAACTTTGGGAGTTGCAGAGTTTTATTCATTTTCCCTACCAAAATTAGTACGCTAAATAGATGTTTTTCGTTAAGGGAAATTTCACGGTTCCCCAAGAAAGTACGTCGTTCAGACTGGTCACTGCCAAAAATGAATTTCGGATTGTGTCACATGTTTTCCAACTGGAAATTCCAAGATGTAGGTATTAAATCAAAGTTTATCTCCACGTTCTCTGTTCATAATGACGTCATGCTTTGCCAACACACTGATAACGATAAAAAAGATTATCTCGATTCCAGCTGACAACAACGTGGTACCTCATGGAAAAAGACAGCAGCTTACATTCATTGGCTGTCAATCTACTCCTGTCAGACTTTAGTGACTCAAATAGTAGAACGCAGGGTTTCTGAGAGAAGATTGGCGGGTTCGATCCCGGCTGAGTCCGGTGGTATACGCCACCTTCTTATCATTAGATTCACAGCACATAAATGAACTCTAGCGGGACAACATTTGCGGTACCTCATCGTCTCTGAGAACCGTAAAGCTATGTAATGGGATGTAAGTCAGGCTCCATGGTTAAGTAATTAGCGTGTTGACCTTTGGTGCAAGGAGTTCCGGGTTCAATTCTCGGCCGGGTCGGGGATTTTAACCTACGGTCGTTAATTCCAATGGCTCGGGGCTGGGCGTGTTTCCCGTCTTCGGCATTAGAATTCATCCTAGGTAGGGCTCCATCTCACAGACGCGCAGGTCACCTATAAGGTGTCAACTCGAAAGACCTGCACCAGGCCTCTTCAGAGCCCACACATTATTATTATTATTATTATTATTATTATTATTATTATTATTATTATTATTATTAAAATAAAAACATCTCCGTACAGGCCAATAAGGCCGTAATACATAAACTCAGCACTAAGTGGCAGAGGATGTTTAGCTTTATGACCGACCATCTTTACTCCCAGAAATTAATCTGGTACCCACTTTTAATGTAGGCTTAAGTGAAACTCAGAGCCATATGTCTCCCCGGAAGTTGATACCTGTTTTCTTCAAACCAGACTTAAATTTGAGTCAAGCCACCACAGAAAGATGTAATAGTGAGTACAACCCTCCATATAGGGTTGGCGAATCGAAGGGCATCCTGCCGTGGGAAAAGCGGTAGAAGAAGAAGGCTTAAATTTGGGTCAAGCTACTTGAGTCAGGACACTATGTGATAGTACATATATCACACTCTCGCACTATATTCACAACTACGAGATATTGTTATTCGTATGTATATTATTACTACATGTGTATATGTATTCTTAATATGTCAACCTTTAAGGCCTTTATATGTAAATGAAATGAAATGAAAATCCACAGCCTGTTTCCAGTCATTTGACCGGGTCAGGAATGGAATGAATGAAGCCCCATCTAGTGGCGATAATAGGAATTGTGCCGGCTGCCGAAGCCTGTCGCACTCCTCTGGGGGCAATGATTAATGACTGACAGATGAAATGAAATGATATTGTAGAGTGTTGCTGGAATGAAAGATGACAGGGAAAACCGGCGTACCCGGAGAATAACCTGTCCCGCCTCCACTTTGTCCAGTAAAAATCTCACATCGAGTGACCGGGATTTGAACCATGGCACCCAGTGGTGAGAGGCCGGCGCGCTGCCGCCTGAGCCACGGAGGCTTCTCTTTATATGTGATATGAGTAATTTGTTTGGTACAAGCGGATGGGAAAACAGTGCCATTCATGGGAAACAGCCCAGAGTCCGATGACGTGGCCTTGCTGTTATTGTCTTGGGACCCGGCAGGGGTTCGGGGAGTGGTTGTGGAATGGCAAAAGGATCTTCCACTAGTGATTGGATGGCCAGGACCAATCTAGACGTACCATGAGAGAGTAGGCGGAAGCTGAGGTCTATATAGGCATGTGAGAAAACAGCGGAAGAGAGGAGATGTGGAACGTAGTTGACTTAAAACACCGATGGAGCGAGCTTGACTTAAAACTTTTGTGGGACGAGGGGACTTAAAACTTTTGTGGAACGTGGTTAACTTGAAATTTTTCTGGAACGTGAAGTGTGGTACTGACCTACAAACTGCGGAGTGCTTAGGCACTTGGTATTATATCACTTGTAGCGGCTTAGTATCTTATATGGTAGTAAAAGCTGTGGGGTACTATATTCCAGACTCTCCGGACTTTATGGTCCGGAACAACAAGCGTGTGTTGCTCAAAGTATCTTTAAACCAAGTATTAAAATCACTAAACACATAATTATAAAGGTACAGTATCAATGTAATATAACAAGTGCCGAGGGTGAGAATCTGCAAGCTGTGTTGATACACAGAGACGGTGAAGGGTATTTATCCACATATATAAGTTTTGTAATTAGTGCTCATCGGGAGAGTTACAAATGGTAGCTTGGCCCTCTCTATTGGTTTCCCAAAGTTTCGTTTGTTTGTTTGTTTCTTTATTTCTTTCTTTGCTCGATAATTGTGTAAATATGGAGTCTTCCAGCATTATTTTGTGAGTGTATTCTAAGTATATTTTGGTGTGTTGATGAGGTGCTCAAGCACAGATATTATTCAGAATATAAATTATTTTAGAATCAATGGAGTTATTGATGAACCTAGGTGCAGTTCCTACCTATTTAGTCGTTTTCAGAAGGTTGGTAAGGCCTGAAGCAGATGAACCAGTACGCAGCTTTATGGACGCGCCCTGGGAGAGAGAATTAGCTTGCTCTGTTAAAATTCGATGGATCCATTTAGGTGAACTGTGGTGCCCACACTACGGACATTGTGATTAATTATTTTATTAAGCTATTTGAGTTATTTTATTTATTCAGATGTTTTATATATATTACAAATGACGCCCAAACGTGACGCGATTACGTATTTTATTTTACCCCCATTTCATTATTGTTAATCATATTTTATTGGCACCCAACAGTGGAGCAATGGTTATAAATGGTCATTAAATATATTTCAACTAGACACAAACTAGATCTTTCAATTTATCTGTCTGAATGATAACGTAGAATTTAGTATTAAAATCCGCTCAGTGACCATTTGACCACCAATGTGACATCTATAAACGCAGTGTGACTGCAAATTTCTGGGACAAACTTGGAGTATAGTTTTCTGTCGGTACAAGATCTTAGAATAATGCCAGGGGTATACATAAGTCTTTTCCGGTTTCACTAAGAGATGGCGGCAGCGAACAGTACGCAGCGTATGAATTTGACACACACTGTACGTCAGGTTGTTCGTCTGGCATTAACCCGGCCGTGAGTTTACCAACACACACAACTTGAGTCTGCCAAACACTAGTGTCTGAGAATATTGAATTTTCACGACTGCATTGTAATCCGGGGTGCGGCCAGCATCCAGTAATCGGGAGATAGTGGGTTCAAGCCCCACAGTCGGCAGCCCTGGAGATGGTTTTCCGTGGTTTCCCATTTTCAAACCAGGCAAATGCCGGGGCTGTACCTTAATTGGATGCCGTTATGCATCACTAGACCAAGCGCCAAAAGTTGGTTGCGAGATAATCGCGTTTAAATTTGGTTCTATGTGTAAATTGCAGCGAACATAATTTTGCTAAATATGGTATTACTGGTGTTGTAGGATAATAGATTGTACCTTCTCACCAAATTTCAACATTTTTATACTCGCACTACATAGATTTTCTTGAAGAAATGGCGCTTAGTCTACTGATGCAATTTAAGGTTTTTCTCAAGTGCGAATAATGCATCACGATGCTACACCAATAACTCATAACTGTTGAGTATGTACTGAGTAAAACTTCAAAAAATATAACGTGGCGGCAGCCATGATAAAAAAATTAATCTCCTACTGTCTGGAAAGTCCCGCTAAGGCTTGATCCACCACGAGCCGCGCCACAACTCCGGTACATTATTCAAGTTTTAGATGGAGAAATTCTAGAAGGGAAGCTATTCTCTAAAGGCGTTGCTATAACGACTTACTGATTTGAAGAATTTCAACTTACCTGAGTCAAATACAAATGGTAAGACATGAGCCATTGTAGTCTATACAATGTTTGAATGGATTTTCCTTTACGATACGCCTATTATATTCTGAGAGTACAGTATTGCCGTGATATTTTTAAGCCTTGTTTTGTTCTGCTTGAGACAGAAAATGTGATTAAAGATATTTTCTCCTATAAATACACACAAGTCACTGGACAGGTAATAAGATTGTTGCTCTCAGTTCATTCAATCTCGAAATCAGGATCTCCATTAAATCCATCTACGTCATCCACGATGTCAGAATCTGCTTGAAGATCCTGGTAAAATTGTTTGGCATCTGCAGGTATTAAGTGCATCAGCGAACCAAAGTCTCTTAGTTTGGCTTCAGAGATAGGTTTTCCTATTGGCCACAAAGGTATTAATGCCTGGTGAAAGAGAACTCTACTTTCCCGCGGTCGTCCCTGTCTTGACTTATTTAGATTTACTTCCTGAGATTCACCATCAAATTCTAGAGAATGATTCTGAGACGCAACCTTCTTAGCAAGCTGCATTAGTAGCATTGTCCTTCTCCTTACTTTTGGAAGTACTTGGTACATCGCTGAACTTCGTCACTTGATAAGCCACTCAACGTATCACCACGTAAAAATGTCAGCACTGTCGAAAACGCGGGTTCCCTCGCTGTCATCCCCGCGCAATGTGAGGAATGTGGCGCTTGGTCTAATGATACAAACTGGAATGTCGCATAGTCTACTGATGCAATTTACATTTTTACTGATTCCCGTTTTGTCGCTTAGGTTTTCTGTTTACTAACAACTAACGGCCTCTTGTAATGCAGTGGGGAATTTTTTATAAATAGTTCAAGCCTTCCTCTACAAGATGGCGCTAAAATCTCAATTTTCGTCAAATGGCGCTTAGTCTACTGATGCATAACGGCATCCAATTAAGGCCACGGCCACATCCTTCCACTTCCTAGGCCTCTCCTATCCCATCGTCGCCATAAGACCTATCTGTGTCATGCGACGTAAAGCAAATAGCAAATAGCATTGTAATCGAAATCGACTTTCAACCTATTAGGTCGTATTTAGTACGTGTTGAAGAGATGTTAAGTAGAGAACGAAAATGACCAACAGCCTCCCTATTCCGCGTTGGTTGCTCTAACAATTGAGCTGTAGTGGCCTAGGTCATCTTTGTCCTGTTGGAAAGGATCTAAGCTACAGGTCTGGCACTACTACCATCACACTGTAGAGTGCGTGTAAGTCGCCCGCTGAGGGCCAAGTCAATGAATACCGTATGGAATTGTCACGACCTCATTGTAATCTAAATCGACTTTCAGCCTATTAGGTCCTGTTACATACATTTAGTACGTACTAATAGGTGTTAGATATATTATTAGGTCGTGTTACATATTATTACTTGGCTTATTTCTCACTAGCAATTACCCGCGGTTTCGCTCGCGTAGATTTCGTAATTTGATCAAAGTAACTTTTCCTCGGCATTGTACTAAGACATTACCTGAAAATTCCTAAAGTATAAAAACTCGCCCAAAAATTGAGTTTCATTTGCCCCAGAAATGATTTGTAAACCATGTTTGAACCATGTTTGTGGTATTACCTTTTGGGGCTAAGAAGACCATGCGACATACAATTGTACATGCGAGAAACAGTCTTCTATCAAGTCGAAAAAATAAATACATGTTTCTTTATTTTTAAAGGAGATTCCAAATACATATTTCCACATCTGAAACATTTCAGTTTTTGAGATATACAGTACATAATTATCCCCATAAAAAGAATTCAACCCCTTGATCAGTCCTTCCCCCACCCCCACACCCACACCCACCCCCACGCCCATCTAAGTGTATTTTCCGAGAACAAAAATAAATGTTTATTTTATTTTTAAAGGAGATTCCAAATACCAACTTTCATGTCTGTAACATCTTCATTCACCTCACCCCAAAACTGCGTGTTTCTTTATTTTTAAAGGAGATTCCAAATACCAATTTTCACGTCTTTAATATCTTTCGTTTTTGAGATATAATTATCCTCATACAAAGAATTCAACTAATTTTTCAATTCATTCACCCCATTAAGTGGATTTTCCGAAGACAAAAGAACACCTGTTTCTTTACTTTGAAAGCAGATTCGAAATACAAATGTTCATGCCTCTAACATCTTCAGTTTTTTATATATAAGTACAAAAAGAATTCAAATCCTTTTTCACCCCTGCCCGTTAAGTTGATTCCCCCCCCCCCTCGAAAAAATGCGTGTTTCTTTATTTTTAAAGGAGATTCCAAATACAAATTTTCACGTGTGTAACCTTAAGCTTTTGAGATGTAAGTTTCTCCATAATATGAATTAAACTTTTTCACTTCCTTTCATCCTCCCCCTTAAGAGAATTTTCCGAAAACGAAAAATACTTGTTTCTTTATTTATAAAGGAGCTTCTAAATGCCAATTATCACGACTGTAACATCTTCAGTTTTGAGATATATGTATCCCCATAAAAAGGAATTAAACTTCTTTTTCACCGCTCCCGCCCAAGTTGATTTCTCCCCCAAAATGCGTGTTTCTTTATTTTTAAAGGAGATTCCAAATACTAATTTTTACGTCCGTAACATCTTTAGTTTTTGAGATATAACTGTAAGTATCCTCATACAAATAATTCAACTAATTTTTCAATTAATTCACCCCCCTTAAAGTGGATTTTCCAAAGACAAAAGTACGTGATTCTTTACCTTGAAAGAAAATTCCAAATACAAATTTTCGTGTCTGTAGCATCTTCCATTTTTGAGATATAAGTATCCTCATGAAAATAATTCAACTCCTCTTTCACTCCACCCCCGCCCGTTAAGTTGGTTTCTACCCCACACAAAATGCGTGTTTCATTATTTTTAAAGGAGATCCAAATACCAATTTCCACGTCTGTAACCTTCAGTTTTGAGATATAAGTTTCTCCAGAAAAAGAATTCTTTTTTTTTTACTTCCCTTCACACTCCCCACTTAAGTGAGTTTTCTATAAACAAACAGTACCCGTTTCTTTAAAAGAGCTTCCAAATACCAATTATCACGACTGTAACATCTTCAGTTTTTGAGATGTATGTATCCTCGTAAAAGGAATTCATCTCCGTTTTCATTCCCCCTCTACCAAGTTGATTCCCCCAACAAATGCGTGTCTCTTTATTTTCAAAGGAGACTCCAAATACCAGTTTTCTCGTTTGTAACTTCTTTAGATTTTTGGTATATATAGCCTACATTCTCATACAAATAATTCAATTTATTTTTCAATTCTTTCACCCCCCACCCCCGTTAAGGGTTTTTCCGAAAACCAAAGAATACGTGTTTCCTTATTCTTAAAGGAGATTCCAATGACCAATTTTCACGTCTGCAACATGTTAAGTTTTTGAGATATACTTTAGATACGCTAATTTTTAAAAAATCACCCCTTTTTCAGTTCCCCTTAAGTAGATTTTCCGAAGAAATATTTATGTTTCTTTAGATTTACAGGAAATTCCAAATACCAGTTTTCAAATCTGTAATATTTTACGTGTCTGAGGTAATTTGCTGATATAGCCTTTTTAAAAATTCACCCCGTTTGTCACTCCTGTTCACCCCCTATTCATCGGATTATCCAAAAACACAAAAATACGTTTTTCTTCATTTTCAAAGGAAATTGCAAATTTCAATTTTCATGTCTGTAACATCTTCAGTTTTTGAGATATAAGTCTCCTCAAAATAGATGTTCAACCCCCTTTCCCCCTTTTTCAGCCTCCTTAATGGGAATTTCTGAAAACAAAAAATATGTGTTTCTTAATTTTAAAGGAGATTCCAAATACCAAGTTTTACGTCTGTTAACTTTTGAGTTTTTGAGATATAGATATCCTCATTTTAAAAATTCACCCCCCTTTTCACCCCCTTAGCGACGGAATATCCAAAAATCCTCCCTTAGCGAGCACCTACATGTTAATATGAATGTATCCTCAAAATTTCATTTCTTTATGTCCAGTAGTTTTGGTTCGGCGATGATGAATCAGTCAGTCAGGACAAGTTATTTTATATAGAGAGATTACTGACTAATAAACATCATTTCAACATCTTACATATTCAGTAAAAGGTACAAAGCAGCATGCTTATTAAATTCAAAGGTTTATAGCAGAGTGGAGTATGAGACTGTCGCGTTACACAGTGGTTCAAATCATTCGAATACCTGACCAAGATGATGTGCGCATTCCCAGTTTAGCTGCATGAAATCGTATCTTCATGGCAGTGCTACACGTTACTTCAATGTGACGCGGATATTCTAGCCGTATGTCTGCGTTGTACGCGCTACCCAAGTCGCCTGTAAAACACACCGGCGAAAATATTGTCAGTTTCCGAAGTCTTCATTCATGTGTTGTTCAAAGTGTGTACGTAATATCTCGTCCCGTATTTTTGAAAGTATTAGGCCTATATCAAATATATATTCAAACACATATAGATTCTAACCTCTTGCACCTGACCACGATATTCTCACAAATTGTTACGTACAACATTTTCTCCGCAAAGTACCACTTTGAAAAAAATATCCTAGTGAGTTTTAATGCATTTAAACGGAAAAAGAAAGAATTAGCTGCTGTGATTTGCCCGACTTTGTTTCATCGCCATTTTACTGCGGCAGTGCGAAGCAGGTATGCCTTCGCCATAGATATATTTAGCGTGTCTCACGTTCTTCGTTTTATTGATTATTGTGAAATAAACCATTTCTTCCATATTCTATTTTGTATAAAAGTTCTCTTGTACCTTGAATTTGCATTTTCTATTTCCCCGAATATCCGTTCACTTTTTTCTATTTCCGATTCGTCATTTTAAAACTTTCAATTGTCTTTCTACCTTATCCTGAGAAGAGAATCTATGAGCTACTTCGTAAGGAATGAATTTCATTAGTATATTTCTTTATCAAGGCTGTTTTGGATGAAAGACAATTCTGTGAGTTTTGCAGAATTTCCAAATTGATGTTCAATTCTACCTGGCTCCAATGGGCCGTGTAGTTAATACTGAGTTGTTCTGTGAGCATCTGATCTTCTTTCCAGTATTTGTTTTCCGTGATATTGGCACAGACATGTGTTAAGACGATAATTATAATAATAATAATAATAATAATAATAATAATAATAATAATAATAATAATAATAATAATAATAATAATAATCCCAGACGAAACTATCTTTACATCGGTCTGTTTTCAGACCAACTTTGCTTTACGGGAGCGAAAGCTGGGTGGACTCACGATATCTTATTCATAAGTTGGAAGTAACAGACATGAAAGTAGCAAGAATGATTGTTGGTACAAACAGGTGGGAACAATGACAAGAGGATACTCGGAATGAGGAGATAAAGGCTAATTTAGGAATGAAGTCGATGGATGAAGCTGTACGCATAAACCGGCTTCGGTGGTGGGGTCATGTGAGACGAATGGAGGAGGATAGATTACCTAGGAGAATAATGGACTCTGTTATGGAGGGTAAGAGAAATAGAGGGAGACCAAGACGACGATGGTTAGACTCGGTTTCTAACGATTTAAAGGTAAGAGGTATAGAACTAAATGAGGCCACAACACTAGTTGCAAATCGAGGATTGCAGACTGAACGCTGAAAGGCATAACAATCTATAATGATAATGTATGTATAATAACAATAATAATAATAATAATAATAATAATAATAATAATAATAATAATAATAATAATAATGGCGTATGGCCTCCGGAGAGGCCTGGTGCAGGTCATTCCCTCGTAGATGGCCTATAGGCGACTTACATGTCTGTGTGGATGGGGCTCTACCTAAGATGATTTCTAATGGTAAAGACGACACACATATCCAGCCTTTGAGCCAGATGAATTAACCAATTGAGGTTAAAATCCGTCCGCCTCTGTGGTGTAGTGGTTAGTGTGTTTATCTGCCACCCCCGGATGTCCGGGTTCCATTCTCGGCTCTGCCACGAAATTTGAAGAGTGGTACGAGGGTTGGAACGGGGTCCACTCAGCCTCGGGAGGTCAACTGAGTAGAGGTGGGTTCGATTCCCATCTCAGCCATCCTGGAAGTGGTTTTCCGTGGTTTCCCATTCCTCCTCCAGGCAAATGCCGGGATGGTACCTAACTTAAGGCCACGGCCGCTTCCTTCCCCCCTCCTGGGCGAGGTACTGGTCATCGTCCCCAGTTGTATCCCCCGACCCAGAGTCTGAAGCTCCACAACACTGCCCTTGAGGCGGTAGAGGTGGGATCCCTCGTTGAGTCCGAGGGAAAAACCTACCCTGGAGGGTAAACAGTTCAAGAAGAAGAAGGAGGTTAAAATCCCCGACCCCTCCAGGAACCGAACCCGGGACCCTCTGGACCAAGGCCAGCATTTAGGCATGGAGCCGGACGTTAAGGCGATGATGGGATAGGACAGGGCTAGGAGCGAGAAGGATGCCACCGTGGCCTTAATTAAAGTAGATCGCCATCATTTGCCTGATGTGAAAATGGGAAACCATGGTTATATTTTTTCAGAGCTGTCGATAATAGGGTTCTAACCCAGTATATCTCGAATCTAAGCTTACAGATATGCAACCAAAACAGCGTAGTCAACTCGCCAATGAGAGCAACTGAATCGGATTTACGTAATTTTGAAACGACATTCCTCAACTTTAATGCTGCAGTCCATCGAGTAAAATAATCCAACATAAAAGTCAGGATTTAGATGCAATAGAATTGATGGTCCATGCTTATCATTTGATTGAGGAAGGTGGTTTGAAAATTGTGAAGAGAGCAGAAACATCTGCACTTCCAAATTCAAGGATAAGTAAACAAATTCGGATCGTGGCAGAGAGAAGAGATGAGAGTCATTAAAATGAATGGCTCTTCATTTAATAACTTTTTTTTCTATCTGACAAATAGTACCGTTGTAGGAAATTGATTTTTAGTCATCTTTTAGTTCTCTACTGTATAAAACGTATCAGTTTGTTATCTATTCTATTCCCATTCCATGTTCTTTAGATTTGTCGAGCTTTAGAGAATGTTTCAAGGGAGCATTGGTAAGTGACAAGTAGAATTTATTCGTAGAAATTAAAGTCTACGGTCACATTGCCAGATGGGGAGAACGGAATCGATTAGTACATGCACAGAATTTACAATGGTTTATCAGCTAACTCAGTGTAGGTACATTTATCAGTACGTGTATACTAAGAAATAAACTAATTCAATCCCACTGTTGGTCATGCTAGCAATAGTTTTCTATGGTTTATAACCCTTCACCAAACGAATGTCCGAACGAAAGGCACAGTCACTTCCTTCGCAATCCTAGAAAAGAAATCTGCGGCACATACAGCCCATTTGGGGCTTTGTCCTACCAAGAGGACTGCTGCCCAGACAGGTAGCTTGAAGATATTGGAGTGCCACGTGTTCAGTGTGACGACTTCCTCAGCCGAACTGCTAGGAAAGAGCTTTTCAGATGATGGCGAGCAAATATTTGTTCTACGAAAGCCTAGCCTCGGAGCTCCAGTAGTGATGGGCGGCGACTACAGTACATTGACTTAGTATATAAAACAGAGTGCACAAGTCGTCCAAAGAAGTTAGTTGTAATTGTAATTTGCCGACCCTATCGCTGAACATAATTCGCCTTCACATTTGTATGTTGGTGCATGTGAAAAGTGTCATGGCGTGGGAACCTCAAAGCAACGCCACTTCAAACATTGATCGAATACATGTCAAAACATTCGAAAAGACGCATCACGCTATCATGTGTCGAATTCGTGTTTCCACTGAAACCCATAGAGGACAGTTGTATTTACTGTGACTGATCAGACATGCATATGTTATGCAGTTGAATAATGAGATGTCATGAAATAAACGTTTTATTTACGTGAGTGTACTGAACATTTTCTGATATATGTGCATATGGGATCTTGTACTGACAAAAATCACTGCCCGGAGTTTGAACCCAAAATTTGGAATCACGCTGTTTCCACAAACGTAAGTCACATTGGTGATCAAACAGCTAGCGAGTGCGCTGTAATAATGAATTGTGCATTATCCTTAAAATGGAGAAATCAAACGATCTATTTTTTGTCAAGTTTCCTGACTTCTTGTCCATTTGAACTAAATTTAAGTGTGGTTTGAGGACTTCATTATTTAGATGCAATGAAATGAAATGTCGTATGGCTTTTAGTGCCGGGATATCCCAGGACGGGTTCGGCTCGCCAGGTGCAGGTCTTTATATTTGAGTCCCGTAGGCAACCTGCGCGTCGTGATGAGGATGAAATGATGATGAAGACAACACATACACCACCCAGCCCCCGTGCCAATGGAATTAACCAATTAAGGTTAAAATCCCCGACCCGGCCGGGAATCGAATCCGGGACCCTCCTAACCGAAGGCCAGTACGCTGACCGTTCAACCAACGAGTCGGACTAGATGCAATGATTGACGGATACAGTTCACGGGTGTGACCTAACCGTGGAAAACTGAGCTCGCAAGTCATCCAATGAAAAGAAGTAATTGTATTTTCAGCCCGATTATTATTATTATTATTATTATTAGTAGTAGTAGTAGTAGTAGTAGTAGTAGTATGTTCAAATTGGGTAAGATTCTTTAGTAGTTTCAAATTCTAAACATATTTAATGGATTCTCTCGTTTTGGATCACAGCATTTCAAATTTAATCATAATGGCTTATTAATATTAATTATCTTGCAATCAGCAATCGAAAACAACGATATCATTGGTGGCGTCATCGCCCTGTTGAACTGTGATAACATTTTCAGTTCACTGAATGAATTGCATTGAGCCTGATTGATTGATTGATTGATTGATTGGTTGATGATAATTCACGTAAAAAGCGTATGAACAGAGAGGTCATCACCACCAAGGAGAATTAAATCGAATCTATGATCTTTAACTTATACGCTGGTGATCGCATCGACGATATCTTAAGGATATCTTTAAACTAGCATGTATTTATTTATTTATTTATTTATTTATTTATTTATTTATTTATTTATTTATTTATTTATTTATTTATTTATTTATTTATTTATTTATTTATTTATTTATTTAACGTTACATGTTTTTGTTCAAAAGCGACACACAGACAGCCGTATAGCACATGCGTGTTCTCTGCAGTGGTCGTCATATTTACCACAAACCATTGTAAGTGTAAAACTTCGGGGTGTAAAAAATAGATCTACACAGTATACTGGGCGAGTCTATCCTCTATGGAAAAATACAAGGACGTAATTCGGGAGGTCTTAAGGATGACATTCGCTAGCAGAAAGAATCAAATCTTTTACCCGTACAGGTTGGGATAGAACACGCTAAGGGAAGTTAAGGAATTGAACGACTTGGGGTTGATGCTTGACAATGGTAATTCAGTTTGCACGTAAGCAAAATAACAGTTGAGGGATACCAAGCACAAGGATTTGTCATCAGAAGCGCAAAACCATTCACCAAGGCGAAGTCGATCATAGCAATCTCTAACACACATGCGAAGAGGAAAACTAGAGTATACAGTGTGGAGCCCGTCGTGCAAAAAATATATCAGGTTAATTGAAAAGGTGCAGAGACGTTTCGTAAAATTTGCAGACCATACATTACAAGATTCTGAGCAACTGCAAAGTGACCTCGATAATGTTGTGAGATGGACAGCAGGCAATGGTATGTTGATAAACGGGGTTAAAAGTCAGGTTGTGAGTTTCACAAATAGAAAAAGTCCTCTCAGTTTTAATTACTGCGTTGATGGAGTGAAAATTCCTGTTGGGGATCATTGTAAGTATCTAGGTGTTAATATAAGGAAAGAATTTCATTGGGATAAGCACATAAATGGGATTGTAAATAAAGGGTACAGATCTCTGCACATGGTTATGAGGGTATTTAGGGGTTGTAGTAAGGATGTAAAGGAGAGGGCTTATAAGTCTCTGGTATGACCCCAACTAGAGTATTGTTCCAGTGTATGTGACCCTCACCAGGATTACCTGATTCAAGAATTGGAAAAAATCCAAAGAAAATCAGCTCGATTTGTTCTGGGCGATTTCCGACATAAGAGTAGCGTTACAAAAATGTTGCAAAGTTTGGGTTGGGAAGAATTGAGAGAAAGAAGAAGAGTTGCTCGACGAAGTGGTATGTTCCGAGCTGTCAGCGGAGAGATGGCTTAGAATGACATTAGTAGACGAATAAGTTTGAGTGGCGTTTATAAAAGTAGGAAAGATCACAATATGAAGATAAAGTTGGAATTCAAGAGGACAAACTGGGGCAAATATTCATTTATAGGAAGGAGAGTTAGGGATTGGAATAACTTACCAAGGGAGACGTTTAATAAATTTCCAATTTCTTTGAAATAATTTAGGAAAAGGCTAGGAAAACAACAGATAGGGAATCTGCCACCTGGGCGACTGCCCTAAATACAGATCAGTATTGATTGATTGATAAATGGTGTTTATCCTTATATGGTGTCATACAACCATCTGTAACGTAATTTGGAAGTAAATGAAATGGCGTACGGCTTTTAATGCCGGATGTGTCCGAGGACTGCGGCTCACCAGGTGCAGGTCTTTTGATTTGACGTCCGTAGGCGACCTGCGTGTCATGATGAGGATGAAATGATGATGAAGACGACACATACATCCAGTCCCCGTGCCAGGGGAATTAACCAATTATGGTTAAAATTCCCGACCCTGCTGGGAATCGAACCGGGGGCTCCTGTGACCAAAGGCCAATTTGGAAATAATAAGCCTGGAAGATCGAAGACAAATAAGAGATTCTAAAGTCCTCCACAAAACTGTAAACGGTACCGAAGAGTACTCAGACTCAGGATATATTTCCAAGTACCTCGTATAAATTCAAGGCTAAATACTGTATTCAAGTATGAAAAAACACACACTACCTCATGCTACAATTCACCACTTTATAGATTTTTAGAGCTGTCCTGAAAGATGAACTCAAGGCCTCAATTTGCTTATCAAACAATTCTTAAATATTTTCACTGACAAAAGGTTAACATGACTGACAGAAGACACTCCTTATAACTGTATATTAGTTTAGTTTCATCATTCTTAACATGAAATGAAATGTCATATGGCTTTTAGTGCCGGGATATCCCAGGACGGGTTCGACTCGCCAGGTGCAGGTCTTTCTATTTGACTCCTGTAGGCGACCTGCAATTCTTAACATGTAAATACTTTAATTAATCCTCTTGCAATATACAGGGTGTATCATAATTAATAGCGCAAATTGAAACAATTGAAAGTACACAATACAAGAAGCCAAAAAGTCTGAGTAAACATGGGTCCGCAAACGAGCAGTTTGGGAGATAATTTAGAATTTGTGTTCACTACCCACCACTGATTTGAATGTGTGTAAATGTAATTCTAGTTAGGAAAAGGTACCAATACAACGTTATGAAAAGTTATGGGATGTTTTGATAGAAATGCAGTTGTGTTTAATAAACAAGAAAACATTCATACTAAGTATGTTATAGTTTACTTCCTTCAACTACGAGTAAGTACACTGTACAGCCATAGTAACATGTATCTATAAGATACTAAGTAAGACTAAAAGCAACTGAGGAGTGTTTGTTCAAAAGGCGCTATTTCCACCCTAAGAAAGTTGTGGATAAACTCAAAGAAACGTATAATAATAAAAGGTACACGGAACGTACCTATGATTTGGTTTGGTACTACTTTTAAAGAATTACATTTTTCTGGCCTGGATTACTCATGCAATGCGTGTAGACGAAATACTACAAAAAAAAGAAAATTGAAGTGAAAATAGGGTCATTTGAACAGACACTCCTCAAATGTACTTCTACGAAAGTATGTAATAACTTCGTTTAATGTTGTATTGGTACCTTTTCCTCACTAGGATGACGTTTTTACACAGTCAAGTCAGTGGCGGCTGGTGACCACAAATTTTAAATTGTCTCGCAAACAGCTCGTTTGAGGACCCATGTTTACGAAGACACTTTGCTTTTAGTATCGTGTACTTACAGCTGTTTCAGTTTGTACTGTTAATTACGATACACCCTGTATGTATGATATAAATAGTTTTATGTTAGATTAGACTTAAATGCACATGGTCTAAGAGTTAAGATTCATTCCTTAATGTGCTTTAGTAATAACTACGTTAAAAGTAATTGGTGTAGGTTTGCTACAATTGGGGTGATTTCGCCCTGTTCTAAACAGGAAAAATAAATAAATAAATAAATATGGTCGCCGTAAGACTAATCTGTGTCGGTGCAACGTAAAGCCACTAGCAATAAATAAATAAATAAATAGATAAATAAATAAATAAATAAATAAATAAGTAAATAAATAATACTGGGCCAACAGGAAGGTTCAAAAGGCCGTTAAGAATACAATCCAGTATGCCAAAAGGGGCAGACGACGACAAAAACACAGCTAGAACACAAGCAGCGTGGTCCACAGATGGCCTAAACGCAAAGAAAAAATAAAGCCAAGATATACGGTCTAATTCACCGCCATATTGTACTACAACTGTATGCTGCTAAGAGAGGAACTACGCTTCCAGGCCTGTATCTGATGACTAGAGCCCGGATTTTTACGCATTAATAGGTTAGAATGCAAATTTACTGAAGCGAGTTGCAAGTATAGTCTACCTACACAACTATTGTGCTATGGGGACTGCATAGACATTAGGGGTACGGTCCATCAGAACCCCTATAATTTATGTTACTCTCGCTACATTATGGAAGAGCGGGTGGCCGACACTTCCTACTAACCAAATTAGTTTGCAATCTAACCTGTTACTGCATAAAAATCCGGACTTTACTGATGACGCTAGAGCAACTGTCATCTCATAACACACGTGATTTAAGCGTAAGTGTGAAGTGTGTGTGTGTGTACGAGATATTTTCGTACAGTAATCTTCGGGCAGACTGTTGACGAGTGTATCCCGTCTAATGGCTGGTTTACACGTGGACAGTGTTTAGTCCAGTAGTAAGTGGTAAGTTACTACTTAACTCACGTAGGCTTGTTTAAACGTAAGACAGCGTTTAGTACAGTGGTACATGGCAGTTTGTCACTCAAGCCACGTGATTCAGTCGTTCCTGTGTCGTCAACTAGATCAGAGATAAGATGGACGGCCATCAACAACGTGTAAAACTTGTTAATGACGTTATTCGCTGCGTGTTAGATAACATTTTAGAGGAAGTTGAGGATAAGGTGACTAAAGTTAGGAGAAAAAGAGAATGGGAGCGAAAATGGATTACCAGAAGGAATAATAATCCCGGGGCAAGTACAATTCTCTTTAAAGAATTAGCCGAGGAGGATCGACAGGGATATATGTTATCCTTGCGAATGTCAGAAGTAACATTTAGCCTAATGAGTTACTGCATAAAGTTGAACCAATGATACAAAAGAAAGATACCATCATGCATAGTGCATTATCAGCAAAGCTGAAACTGCATATCGTGCTGTACATGCTCGCGACGGGAAATAATGTCCGAAGCCTTCATAATTTCTTCAGAGTTTCCAAATCCAGTATATCTTTAATGATTCCGGAAGTATATGAAGGTATATATATATACTGCTCTGAAAGATTTCATACAGGTAAGGGAAAATACAGATACATATTGCTTACAATATTATATGTAAGCAATTGTTTAGCAAAACGACTATTATAAAAGGTTTATTGCTTTTAAATTTCTAAATTACTGTCCGCGTGTAAACAGGCCGCGTGGTAACTAAATTTTTAACTTAATTTTAAGTGACTTGCAGCGTGTGAACTGTGACTTTAGTGGTAAGTGGTAAGTAAACGATTAAGTAACAATTTAGTCAAGTGGAATAGAATCCAGTCCATTTTTCCTTTCAAGTAGACTTCTCACCAGCTGCGCGCGCACCCATCGGAGTAGTGGGGGAGCACTGTACTTGCAACTTACCACGAGCGAACAGGCGCAATTTAAAGTTCATAAGTTGTGGGTAAAGCTACGGAGCTGATCATCGTTGTGAGTTCCTTTTTTCTTTTGATCGTTCATTCTAATTGCCGAGAACAATGGCTAGATGGACAGGAGCTTTTAACTCACTGCAGAATTGAAACAATACTAATTATTGTGATAGGTTTTTGATGGTGTATTCACTGAAATTTAAAAGCAATAAACCTTTGATAATAGTCGTTTTGCTTAAACAATTGCTTATATATAATATTGTAACCAATATGTATTTGTATTTTTCCTTACCTGTATGAAATCTTTCAGAGCAGTCTTAAAGATATACTGGCTTTGTAAACTCTGAAGGAATGATGAAGGCTACGGACATTATTTCCCGTCGCGAGCATGTACAGCACGATATGCAGTTTCAGCTTTGCTGATAATGCACTACGCATGATGGTATCTGTCTTTTGTATCATTGGTTCAACTTTATGCAGTAACTCATTAAATGTTACTTCTGACATTCGCAAGGATAACATATATTCCTGTCGATCCTCCTCGGCTAATTCTTTAAAGTGAATTGTACTTGCCCCGAGATTATTCCTTCCGGTAATCCATTTTCGCTCTCATTCTCTTTTTCTCCTAACTTTAGTCACCTTATCCTCAACTTCCTCTAAAATGTTATCCAACACGCAGCGAATAACGTCATTAACAAGTTTTAACGTTGTTGATGGCCGTCCATCTTATCTCTGATCTAGTTGACGACACAGGAACGACTGAATCGCGTGGCTTGAGTGACGAACTGCCATGTACCACTGTACTAAACGCTGTCTTACGTGTAAACAAGCCTACGTGAGTTAAGTAGTAACTTACCACTTACTACTGTACTAAACACCGTCCACGTGACCAGCCATAACAAGGTCTACGCCTGGCCGAGCGCGAAACAACGTCACTACAGTTACATTTACGTTACATTTACGTCTCACTGACCACTTTTCTGGTTTATGGAGACGGTGAGATACTGTCCTACGGGAGATTTTGACCTACCAGTGAATCTACCGGTACAAGGACGGCATATTTAAGCTCCTTCTAATTATTTAAGATAAGACTAGGTAAAACTTGATACGGAATCTGCCATCAGCGGAATAGCCTTAAATGCAAATCAAAGGAAATTAATTCATAGATTGATTGACCACTATTGACTCTGTCATCAGAACTGAAACGAATAAATACCAACCTGTAGAATTATATGTGAAGTGTCAAATCTACAACTCTATCGCCCCGTACTACAGAGAAAACGCCGGTTGAAATCATAGGCTTAATGGTGCTAGACGGGACAGTGAATGAAAATCCACAGCCTGTTTCCAGTCATTCGACCGGGTCAGGAATGGATTGAAGATAGGAAGTGTGCCGGCTGCCGAAACCTGTCGCACTCCTCTGGGGCAGTGAATTAATGAATGACAGATGAAATGAAATTATATTGGAGAGTGTTGCTGGAATGAAATATGACAGGGAAAACCGGAATACCGGGAGAAAAACCTAGAGGGGACAGTATTCACAAGAATTGTCAATTTCTCTAAAACGTCCGACCTGAAAAACACTTAAAATGATGACCGAGCGGGTTGACCGAGCGGGTTGACTGAGCGGTTAGGGGCGAGCAGCTGTGGGCTTGCATTCGGAAGATAGTGGGTTCAAACTCCACTGTCCGCAGCCCTGAAGATGGATTTCCGTGGTTTCCCATTTTCACACCAGGCAAAATCTGAGGGTGTACCTTAATTCAGGCCACGGCCACTCCAAGTCCTTTCCTGTCCCATCGTCGCCACAAGACCTACCTGATCGGGGCGATATAAAGCCAATTGCGAAAGGTTCTCTAAGAATAATTAGAAACCATTTATGTGTATTTAATACAGAATTCACGAGTGTTGGAGTCTATAAATTTTAATATAATATATTCAGGTTTTAATGTAAATTCGACTGTTTAATCTGAATGAATGTTTTCTTAAACTTGTTAATGTAATTTTAACTGCTGTATATTTATGGTTGATTTTATTAAGCCTATTTTATTCTAAGCTTTGTAAGAATGAGCGACCTCCAGTTATGGAATAAGGCTTGATGCTGATGATGATGCTTGTTGTTTAAAGGGGCCTAACATCTAAGGTCATTGGCCCCTATGGAATAAGGAGAATAACATTATGCAGAATAAGTTAACATATAAAAAATTTATTCTATTGTCCGGCTCCATGGATAAATGGTTAGCGTGCTGGCCTTTGGTCACAGGTGCCCCGGGTTCGATTCCCGGCGGGGTCAGGAATTTTAACCATAACAGGTCAATTTCGCTGACAAGGGGGCTGGGTGTATGTGTCGTCATCATCATTTCATCTTCATCACGACGCACAGGTCGCCTACGGGAGTCAAATCAAAAGACCTGCATCTGGAGAGCCCAACTTGTCCTCGGACACTCCCGGCACTAAAAGCCATACGCCATTTCATTATTGTATTTTACTTACAGCAATCATTACTTAGAAGTCATGATAGTCAAGTGTTGCAATGTACCGAGTTTTTATTTAAAATTATGCAAGGTAGGTTCGATAATAGCCGTATGGTGACCTCACCACGTGCAGCCTGAAGCTGACAGCTGAGCGGGATGATTTAATGTCAACTGAGACTGATAAATGATGTCAATTTATCGACTACAGCAAGAGGCTTGGTATCGTTGACATCACCCTAATCTTAATGTATTTATTTTGGTAGTGAGTTTCTGTATGAATTTATTTCTGTACAGTGTTCGATTCGTTGGCTGAACGGTCAGCGTACTGGCCTTCGGTTCAGAGGGTCCCGGGTTCGATTCCTGGCCGGGTCGGGGATTTTAACCTTAATTGGTTAATTCCAATGGCACGGGGGCTGGGTGTATGTGTTGTCTTCATCATCATTTCATCCTTATCAAGACGCGCAGGTCGTCTACGGGTGTCAAATAGAAAGACCTGCACCTGGCGAGCCGAACCCGCCCTGGGATCTTCCGGCACAACAAGCCATACGACATTTCATTTCTGTACAGTGTTGCTTAAAATGTGTTTCCACTTGGTAGTTCTAAACGAAGTATTCACCAGTCAAGCAGTGCGGGTTTCAATTCATTCACAGATTTACTGAAGTCCCTTTCAAATAGTAATACAGTAAATAATAGAATGAATAAGTTGCGCAACACCAGGCCCGTACTTAGCCAAAAGAAAAATAGGAGATGATTGTGTTCACAGAGGTAAAGCTCGGTAACGTAATAGCTCCCGTGGAAGGAAGCCCATCTAATTTTCTGTCCCATCTCACCGTACAGGGATGACGAACCAATGACACGCGTGCCGCGAACACGACTTCGGTGGCACATCAGACAACGTACTAACATATTTTCATGTTTTATCATGTAATAAATTGGTCGGAATTCTAGTAACATAGCATATTTTAATATTACGTTTTAATAAAGATGTCTCAAATTAACTCAATGGCCATAATTTTACAAACTTTATTAGGTGAAAGCAAATATATCGTCGTAATCTGTTTACCCTCCAGGGTTGGCTTTTCTCCCGGACTCAGCGAGGGATCCCACCGCTACCGCCTCAAGGGCAGTGTCCTGGAGCTTCAGACTATGGGTCGGGGATACAACTGGGGAGGATGACCAGTACCTCGCCCAGGCGGCCTCACCTGCTATGTTGAACAGGGGCCTTGGCGGGGGATGGGAAGATTGGAAGGGATAGACAAGGAAGAGGGAAGGAAGCGGCCGTGGCCTTAAGTTAGGTACCAACCCGGCATTTGCCTGGAGGAGAAGTGAGAAACCACGGAAAACCACTTCCAGGATGGCTGAGGTGGGAATCGAACCCACCTCTACTCAGTTGACCTCCCGAGGCTGAGTGAACCCCGTTCCAGCCCTCGTACCACTTTTCAAATTTCGTGGCAGAGCCGGGAATCGAACCCGGGCCTCCGGGGGTGGCAGCTAATCATACTCACCACTACACCACAGAGGCGGACGAAAGCAAATATATACCGTATTTTAAAAATATGGACGGCACTCTTGACAATAAAAAGTAATAAACAAGTCCTTAACTGACACGCTAGCCGGTAAAGGTTTGCCATAGCTGGGCTAGTGAGTCATTTTCTTCTGCCTAAAAGAAAGCACACTGACCAAAACTGTTAAGAGCGAAACCGTACAAACTCACAGCTGTCCATAATTTAAGGGACTCTAACAGTGGTCCAAGATTTCACTTTTTAACTGTCACTTATTAACTGCTCGCTATGGTTGCATTGACCCGGATCTGTTATTCTTTAGTGATGGATTTATTTGAGTGGCTGTGTGATTAGTCAGAAGAATCGCTACTGCAGTGGAGAAAACCCCCATTCACGACCGTGTTAAGTTCTGGCAGAATTATAGGGCCTATATGTTTTCTTACCGATATATAGTCCTCATTCTGAGATGGTGTGGTAGTGATTATTGTTGGTTTTTTTATTGCAAGTTGCTTTACGTCGCACTGACACAGATAGGTTTTATTGCGACGATGGGACAGGAAAGGGCTAGCAGTGGGAAGGAAGCGGCCGTGGCCTTAATTGAGGTATAGCCCCAGCATTTGGCTGGTGTGAAAATGGGAAACCACGGAAAGCCATTTTCAGGGCTGCCGACAGTGGGGTTCGAATCCACTATCTCCCGAATACTGGATACTGGCCGCACTTAAGCGACTGCAGCTATCGAGCTCGGTGATTTTTGTTTTAAGGGGAAGTACAACTGGGCAACCATCCTCTATTAACACTTACCAGTGAGGAAAAAATTAAATGGGTCTGAAGCTTCGAAAAATGAAGGTATCGGCCAAATAAATACAAGGGCCACGAAGGGCGTGAAAATGGAAGATTCCCCAGGCCTCTACTACTCTAATTCCGTCGGGGTTGAAAAACAACAAAAGTTGACCAAGGGAGACGGGAAATAGCCGAAATTGAGAAGCTAGGCTCAAGTAAGTGGAAGCAATGCCAGGACTCACTTAAGGGCCCCGTGGTCACCAACCCACGCTCCCAATTCACCACTTACGACAGTTGGGGATAACATGTATGTATTCTGCCACCCCCACCCACAGTGGTACTCATTCTGAGAACATCCCTTCAAGAGCTGTCGGATGCGGAAAGGCATTATTGTCATTTCTCGTAAGATAATGCAGAGACAGTTCACAGTGTCAAGTGAAATAGCGCTGCCACTCCTCCAGTCAGAGCGAGAAGGCGGTGGACAACATTTTATACTTGTTTTACACAAGGATCAATTGTTAAATTGAAAAGACTGCATAAAATAAGGACCCTGTATAATAACTTGAGAGATATTACCCATGGCAGAAAGTAAAACCTTTTCAACATTCTTTCTTGAACCAAAGCACCGCAAACGGTCTATGTATCATCTTTATACGGTGAAATTGATATACGGGCCGCTATAGATCACGGCTAGGTTCCAGCTTCTCGAAAAGGGGACCCAGATTCAAATCCAGTTTATTTTTTGTGACATTCGCGAAATGGATATGTATATCATGTGGTTCAGATGTACGTCCCTTCACTCATTACAAAAGTCAGACAGCCACTTAAAACTACAATGCTGTCTGCAAGTTTACTACGCGGATTCAGTTGTCATTTTCACGTATCAGAATGAGTGGTTTGTCACAAATGATTCTATCTCGCCAAAATAAACCTTAAATGATGGACATGATATATAAAACTTAAAATAAATGTTACTCCAAAACAACAACGCAAATATCGATAGCAATAACATGCCTGTGAATAATGAAACCCAAAAATGAATAATTGACACTTAGAAACCAATTGTCCAATGCAGTTCATGTATAGAGAGAAATAACTTTAATGAGAGAAAGTAATGCTATTCCATTCAGGAATATTATGGTGAACTAAGTGTATATTTCGTGTTTTAATGGACTGAAAAAATTATAAGTGATAATAATGTTATTTTCTTTACGTCCCATAAACTATCTTTACGGTTTTCGGAGACTCCGAGGTGCCGAAATTTAGTCCCGCGGGACTTCATTCACATGCCAGTAAATCTACCGACACGAGGCTGACGTGTTTGAGCACCTTCAAATACCACCTGACTGAGCTAGGATCGAACCTGCCAAGTTGGGTCCAAAAAACCAGCGCCTCAACGGTCTGAGCCACTCAGCCCGGTATATTAAGTCAACACTGAAAAACAGTGGCTTCCTTCTTTAACAAATGATTGTTAGAACTGATCAACTTTTACTTTCCACATGGTTTTATATTTAAAGTGTTGCTTGGTTACCTGCTAGTAAATCCATTACAGGGTGAGTTGGTCGTACAGTTAGGAGCGCGCAGCTGTGAGCTTGCATCCGGGATATAGTGGGTTCGAACCCCACTGTCGGCAGCCCTGAAGATGGTTTTCCGTGGTTTCCCATTTTCACATCAGGAAAATGCTGGGGCTGTACCTTAATTAAGGCCATGGCTGCTTCCTTCCCATTCCTCGGCCTCTCCTGTCCCATCGTCGCCATTTGACCTATCTGTGTCGGTGCGACGTAAAGCAAATATCAAAAAAAGTAAGTCCATTACTAATGTCTAACGAGAATGTGGTAACATTTTTCTAGAAACATGAAAAATTTGGTCACTGAAGAAACGGAGCGATGCCGCCTAGATTTTCGGAATATGAAAATAATAAGCCCGGAAAATCGTAGATAAATTAGAGATCTTAAATTCTTCAACACAATTGTAAACAGTACCGCAGCCATTAATCATTACCCCAGAAGAGTGCGACAGGCTTCGGCAGCCGGCACAATTCCTATCCTCGCCGTTAGTTGGGGGTCAAATGACTGGAAACAGGCTGTGGATTCCATTTTTTTCTCCATGATATATTTTTGCGTACATCGTATAAATCTAAGGGTAAATACTGCAATCAAGTATAATGAAACACACTCTACCTCGTACAACAATTCACCACTTTGCAGATTGTGTAGTAGCTAGAGCAGAGCTGTCCTGAAAGACGAAACTCTAGGCAACACTCGGCTTTTCAAACAATCCTTAAATATTTTCACAACACTGACAAAATCTTAACATGATTGGCAGAACTATAGGGCCTATATGTTTTCTTGCCGATACATAGTCCTCATTCTAAGAGGAATGTGGTAGTGATTATTGTTTTAAGAAGAAGTACAACTGAGGAACAATCCTTTATTAACATTTTCATTCTCGGTTCAATTCAGCCTCTCGATATGTCGTATTTGGTATTTAAAATCAATATAGCCTATATTTTCGTTTGTCAAGCTCCTTAGCTGAATCGTCATCGAAGTCATCGTTTCAGAGGTTTCCGGATTCGATTCCCAACCGGGTCGGCGTTTTTGTAGCGTTTGGTTAATTCCTCTAGCAGAGAGACTGGGTGTTTGTATTATTTTCACTACACACCTCTTCAAATAAGCACAACACCTCACAGAAGCCTGTAAGAGTGAAAACATAGTTTCACATAGGGTTGCCGTCTGGAAGGGTATCCAGGCGTAAAACAGGGCCAAGATCACATATGCAACACTGTTCACACCTGCGACCTCATCAGTGTGGAAAAGCAGAAGAAGAGATATTTTTGTTCCTTCTTAAGTCAGGGCAGTGCGCCGGCCTCTTACCACGGGTTCCGTGGTTCAAATCCCGGTCATTCCATGTGAGATTTGTGCTGGACAAAGCGGAGGCCGGACAGGTTTTCTCCGGGTAATCCGGGTTTCCCTACCATTTGTCATTCCAGCAACACTTTCCAGTACCATTTCATGTTAGCCATTAATCATTAACCCAGAAGAGTACGACAGGCTTCGGCAGCCGACACAATTCCTATCCTCGCCGTTAGATGGGGGTCAAATGACTGGAAACAGGCTGTGTATTCCATTTTTTTTTCTTAAGTCAGAAACACGCGGGAACTTTCTCAATGACAATAGCGAAAGTAATTTATAAATTCCATGTCAAGAACAATCGTACCGGTATTTAATATTTAGAAACTATACTAGACTTCTCATATTTATTATATCGTCTTGCGAAAAACACAAACGTAACATATGCGTCAGTCCGTAGCCAGAACGATGCAAGTTCCACTTCATAACCCAGAAATATTACCGAAATTTAATTTATGTTTCATTCTCAGTAAGGTTTAGTGCATATTGCCTGCTAAAATTGTGTTTTATGTATGTAATTGATATGATTTGTTTTTTTTTGTATATATATAACAAGTCGGTAATTAATTAATAAATAAATAAATAAATAAATAAATAAATAAATAAATAAATAAATAAATATCAACAAATTAAAGTCGAAGTTTAGCTATGTATAAAGGTAGATATGAATTAACGAGGCACTTCCAGATACTCTGGAAACTTCAAATTTGATACCAGAAAACCATACATTCCCAAAATTTCCCAAGGGAGATGAGCTGAGTGAGTTCCAATTTTGAGCTCACAAGCAAAACAGCATAATCTCGCAAGCGTAAACATTTCACATTTTTCACCCAGTGGAAAACTTCTCTCCGAAGGTATTCAGTACAAGTGCCTACGAACAATGCACGTACAATGGCACTTAAAGTTTTCTTGTAACTACTACGATTATTATTATTATTATTATTATTATTATTATTATTATTATTATTATTATTATTATTATTATTATTATTATTATTATTATTGTTATTATTATTCTACCGTTTTCGTCTTGAAATTTATATATATTAAAAACTTCCTTTTAATTAGTATATCAAGTACTTAATATTCATATGCTCTTTATGTACGTACAATGTGTTTTATGTATGTAGTTGATATGATTTGGTATTTTTTTTTTTGTATATATGACATGACACTCCCTTAATATCATTAGGTTTGATTATTTTATTAATAATATTACTGCTATTATTAATAATATTTTTCGTCTTATTGTCATCAGTAGTTATTATCAACAATGTTCTAGGTTAAGAATTGTTAAGCGTAAGAATGGGAGTAGGCCCTACATCCCTAAATCTGTCAGAATAAATAAGGCTTATTATTATTATTATTATTATTATTATTATTATTATGTTACAATGCTGATTTGGCCCTGTTCAAGTGCCGGATGCCCTTTAGGACAAACACGAACATCCAGTCCCTGAGCCACAAGAATTAATCAGACGCCATTAAAATCCCCGACCCTGCCGGGAATCGAACCCAGGACCCTCTGAACCGACGGCCTTAACGGTGACCATTCAGCCAAGGAATCGGGCACTTAAAGTATTACAAATATAGATAAATCTATAGGAAAGAAGTAATGTTTATACTAGAGTACACTTAACTTACTGTATGTATTGTGGACCTTTAAATTGGAGAACGCCACTGGTCAGGTTCACTTGTCTTTCATGTTATTATAGGCCTATACTATTAGTGAAAAATGGCCTCCTCAGTTTCTATCTATTAAATAAATAAATAAATAAATAAATAAATAAATAAATAAATAAATACCGAACGAGTTGGCCGTACAGCTAATGTCGCGCACCTGTTAACTTACATTCGAATACCATCGTCGGTATCCCTGAAAATGGTTTTCGGTGGTTTCCTATTTTCACACCATGCACATGATGGGGTTGTACCTTAATTGAGGCCATGGCAGATACCTTTCCAACCCTCACCCTTTCCCAGCCTTCCGTTGCCGGAAACCTTCGATATGTTAATTCAACGTTAAACAAGTAACAACAAAAAAGCATGTCGGTAATAAATAAATAAATAAATAAATAAATAAATAAATAAATAAATAAATAAATAAATAAATAAATAGGCTTCATGCCATTGGTGATAAGCATTTATCGTTTAACTGTTTCTTAAAACTCATTGTGAGTTTAGAAAGAGCGAAGCGTACGGGTACCACCAGTATATTAATAATTGTTAAGTGAGAAAGATAAATGTCACTGTTCTTGTAAGCTGGAACACTGCCACAATACTAGGCGTAATGGACATCCTTACATCAGTGAAATGTGTGTCACAGGACATGCGGCGCTAAAACAGGGTTCCTTTTCGTCTACTTTTTTTTTACAGTCCCATTTTCCTTAAATATTCCAACTCTAAAACACATTTCAAACGCACTGCTTGTTAAAGAATAGTTAACAGATTTTGCAAAATAAGACACAAAAGCCGTAAGTAACAAGAGCTTATGTTCTGTTCGGCACTTCCCCAATCTAATGAATCAGTTAAGTGATTTTTTTCGGAATAAATTCCTCGTCATCAGATGAACAATGCGCATATAAAATATATTAAAAGCAAGCTTATCGTTTTACGTTGACTGTTGATTTGTGGCCATAGTCATGAGACTTGCAGCTTGAATTGGAATCACAATGAGGTGACATGTTTCACAAATCCCATATCCATTGCCAAGGTTTCGAACTGGGACCGCCTTCATGGAAAGTTGATGACAAGGTCACTTATCTACAGCGTGTGTACAATTACATTGAATACTCTTCGCCATCACTAAGACCGCTTACGCTAAAATAGTTTAAAAAATGGAGCTCTTTGAAGAAACAAAGCCTCTCACAAATTTTCATATAGATATGGAAAGTAAAGTAAATTTCATTTTTGTGGGTTTTATGAAAGTAATATACTGTATAGCCTATAAATAATAAATATAACTTTTGTATGAACATTATTTAAAGTGAAATCGATAACGACTAATATATGCTTTTACACCACCGATTCCAGTGCTATACATGTAAGAAATTATTTTTCTGTGCATTTTAGTGCCCCACTTAATTTTCCAGAATGACTCAAGTTCTTTCATGTAGAAAATAGAAAAATTCTTCTTTCTTTTCTTCAAAAATGTATTTCTAGTAACACGACTTTTGGAGGATGTAGAAGGTAATAAACACTGCCAAGATTGAACAAGAAATATTCTGTTTGATAGGAATCGTCTGCTACTGTAAATTTTTAATGGAATGTTCAACTTACCAACGTGAAGATGGCGGCTGATATGTAAGCCTTGCGTCCAAAACACCCCATAACACTCCTGTATTATGTGGACAGGAGGCTGCAACTGCTCATCTCCCATCATGTCGATAAAGTGTACAGTATCTCCCGATAAGATAACAGGTTAATAATTATTCTCAAGCGCCACTGAGTTAAAAAGAAACCCGGACCCGCACTTTATCAAATGAAACGGCCGCACAGCGTAGAGAGAGTCCCTTATCTCCCAGTACGATAGGTGTTGATAACATTTCGTCATTGCCCAATACCATAGCTGAACTCCGCGATAGATTCATTAACATTTTCCTTTATTTTAATGTTGCCTCTAAAAATGATCCACCGGGCGAGGTGGCCGTGCGGTTAGGGTCGCGCAGCTGCGAGCTTGCATCCGGGAGATAGGGGGTTCGAACCCCACTGTCGGCAGCCCTGAAGATGGTTTTCCGTGGTTTCCCATTTTCACACCAGGCAAATGCTGGGGTTGTACCTTAATTAAGGCCACGGCCGCTTCCTTCCCACTCCTAGCCTTTCCTATTCCATCGTCGTCATAAGACCTATATGTGTCGGGCGATGTGAAGCAAAATATCAACAAACAAAAATCAACCAACAACTGGGTTCGATTTTCTGGCTCCTCGGATGAATAGTCAGGGTAGTTGCCTTCGGTTCGTTGCATGGGACTTCAGTTCCTGGCCGTACCAGGGATTTTTTTTTTTTGCTAGGGGCTTTACGTCGCACCGACACAGATAGGTCTTATGGCGACGAACCAGGGATTTTAAATGTGTGTGGTTAATTCCTATGGCTCGGAGACTGAGAATTTGTGTTCATCTCAATGTATTCTTCTCTTCATCTACATACAACACTCCACACCACCCACCACCATAGAATACGCAATAGAGAATACATCCCTCCATTGGTAAAGTTGGCACCAGGAAGGGTAAAGTAAAGCAAGCAAAGTCATCTCCGTACAGGCCATGAAGGCCCTTGGAGATGCGGAAGGTGAAGGCTTCCACTATCCGTAACCTCGGCACTTGATGGAGTAGAGTGGTTAGCGCTACGCCCGGCCGCCTTTTCCCCCAGGAATAAAGTAATATTAATGTCTTTGGAATTAACCTGGTACTCACTTTTGGTGTAGGCTCAGTGAATCTCAGGGCCATGTTCACCTCCGGAAGTGGAAATCTCGATTCTTAAATTTTACGACTTCCTGACGGCGCGGCGATTCGAACCCACGTCCTTCCAAGCGAACCGAGCACGCCTTTACCGCCTCGGCCAGGCAGCCCCTCGCCACGAAGGATATCCGGCCGTAAATATGGGACAAATACACATAAGTGCCGGCCCCAATCAATTGATAAAGAAGTCCACGAAACAAAAAAGAAGAGGAAGAAAGGGAACCGGGTTCGACAGGCCTCTGCGTCAGAAATGTGCACATCTGTCGTGAGGATTTTGCTGTGATATTTGCATAGACGTTAGGGGTATAATATGCTGTAACCCCTGCTGTTTATGCAATTCTCACTGCACAACTGGAGTGCAGACAATAGGATAATTGATAAAGATTCCATTCTAATCTTCTTCTTCTTTCCTGGACTTTTCTATAATTATCTGGGGGTAGAGCAAGCCCAGTGTTACATCCGAATGTCCTTCTGTCGTCAATCCATGGTGGAAACATGTATGCAGCACTGCGTGTGTCTATTTTCACACCAACTTTGTTGTACAGAAGTGAAAGCTGGGTGGACTCAGCATATCTCATTCATAAGTTAAAAGTAACAGATATGGAAGTAGCGAGAATGGTCCCTGGAACAATCTGGCGGCAATGGTCAGACTCAGTACCGAGCTCGACAACTGCAGTCTCTTAAGTGCGGCCAGTATCAAGATTGCCATTTTCACACCAGGCAAATGATGGGGCTGTACCTTAATTAAGGCCACGGCCGCTTCCTTCCCACTCCTAGCACATTCCTGTCCCATCGTCGCAATAAGACCAATCTGTGTCGATGCGACGTAAAGCTACTTGCAAAAAATGTTAGACTCAGTTTCTAACGATTTAAAGACCTACAGAACTAAACGAGACCACAGAGCTAGTTACAAATAAGAGGATTGTGGAGGCGTTTAGTAATTTCAGAGAGATTTGCACAGTGAACGCCGAAAGGCATAACAGGCTATACTGAAGATGTATGTATGTATGTATGTACGTATGTATGCATGCATGTATGTATGTATGTATGTATGTATGTATGTATGTATGTATGTATGTATGTATGTATGTATGTATGTATGTATGTATGTATGTATGTATGCTGTGCTAAGCTGTGCTAACCATACTCTTTCGATTCCAAGATTGATCAGACTCATCAAAATGCTCTAGATTCAGGTAAATAATTCTATGGGGAAAAAAAACACAAAATTTTACTTAATTGGCCAAGCAAATCCAATTCGACCAAGATCGGAAAAAAGAGTTCCTATTCATAGACATCAGCTGATTCCTTCCCCAATTTCATTCACGATCATTAATTTCACCTTAATTAGCTCCTTAGCTGTGGTTTGCGTCGGAAAGGGTATCCGGCCGTTAAAACCATGTAAATTCATCTCATCCCATCCCCGACCCTGTAGCAAGAAAAGGGATGAGGAGGTAGGCATATATCGGCAACTAAATGGGCCTTTGTGTTGCAAATCTTCGTGTGGTGGGAAAAGGCACACAATTCAAAAAAGCATCTTTTCAGGAAACACATTTTTCTAATGTCTAAGAGGTTTTTCAGTTTTGCCTTTCTTCACGCAATAGTTGTTTTGAAAGGCCGAGAATTTCTCCAAGAAATGGGTGCGAATGCTGAGTTTTAATTGTTCTAGATGACCTGAATGTTGGCCCCTTTAAACAACAACAACAACAACAATAATAATAATAATAATAATAATAATCACCATACAATGCATACCGGACGAGCTGGCCGTGCGGTTATGGGCGCGCGGCTGTGAGCTTGCATCCGGAAGATAGTGGGTTCGAACCCTACTGTCGGCAGCCCAGAAGATGGTTTTCCGTGGTTTCCCATTTTCACACCAGGTAAATGCTGAGGCTGTACCTTAATTAAGGCCACGGCTGCTTCCTTCCCAATCCTAGGTCTTTCCTATCCCTTCGTCGCCATAAGACCTATCTGTGTCGATGCTAAGTAAAGCCAATTGCAAAAAATATATAATGCATAATGATGATAACCTAAAAATGCTAAATAAAGTCCTATCAAATGACCTCAAAATTCTCAAAAATGTCCTAAAAATTTACAAAGAAGACCTAAAAACCCCAAATATTTGTCTCACAAACAAAATTGTATGCATTTTTAGGTATACACAAAATTTATAATTTATACTTTGTCATTTTCATATTACAATATTTTATTTCTTTTTTTATGGTATGTCGGTTTTCCTTAGATCGTAATTCTTCTGACACCATGTAGTCTGTAAAGATAATTTATCTGAATAGGAAACGAGCTTTTCTATAAAGATAATCGCACTCGAAACTTCCGAAGATGAGCATTCATGTAACTTTCGAGTACGTGGATGGAGAAACTGGTAATAAGATGGCGCAAAAAAATGGATAAATGCTTAAAAATCAACAATAAGAAAAAATAAAACATTTAAAAATGACAAATTAATGGCGCAAAAAGCAAAAAAAAAGAATCAAAAGTAAAATACTTATAAAAATGTCAGAAAATGTCTTAATAAATACTCATTTCTGTGATCTGGTGGAAATAAACAGGATTTGTATATCAGCTAGCCAATGTGTATGATGCACAAATTAAATGATGGCATATCATCAACATCGGAGCCCTGATGATAACAGTAATTCTTGCGGGAAAGGAAAAGCCTGCCTGTTCTAAGACACGTTCTATCACAGTTTGCGGTTGTAGTTTGCAATGAGCTTCTGGTTCTCTGAACAAACCAGAATCGTTCGTAATAAATGATCTTGACTACGTCACCATAATATCTGCGAACGAGCTCCTATGGTGCCAGTAATGGGCGAGTTGTTAGTACGTGATCAATGGGTCAAGTTCGAAGACCGCGAAAGAAAAAAACTGTTCAGAATTCATTCGACCTGGACAAGGGAATCAATTACGTGCTACTTTTCCAATCCAACATCGTGTGTTCAAAATCTGACTGAGGTCCATGGATATATAAACAAAACAGCGTAATTTCCTTAGATTGTTTGTACCTAAATGGAACAGAGTGGAGTGGACGTGCATGTTAACGACCTACAGCTATGGAGCCAAGCTCTGCACTTGGGAAGCACGTGGGTTCGAACTCCATCGATGGTCCTGAGAATGGTTTCCTGTGGCTTCCCATTTTCATTTCCAAGCAAATTCCGGGACAGTTCCTATTCATAGGCCACATCCGATTCCTTCTCCAATTTCACTCAGCATCATTCATTTCATCTTAATTACAGTAGCTCCTTAGCTGAGGTTGGCGTCAGGAATGATATCAGCCGTAAAATCATACTATATAAATTCATCTCATCCCCGATCCTGTAGCAAGAAATGGGACTAGGGGGGTAGGCATTTATCGGCAACTAAATGGGCCTTTGTGTGGCGGGAAAAGGCACACAAGTCAAAAAGTGTAACTTTTCAGGAGACACATTTTTCTAATGTCTACAAGGAATGTACAAGAAAAAGTCTTCTTCAGGTACAGAAAATGTATTTTAAAACATTATCAAAAAGGATTGTTAGGTTCTACAGAGAATGGATGAGAAGTAATTTTGTTCAGAAATTAGTGCTGACTTAAGTTATTATTCCCTCATTATACTGTAGTTCATGATCATTGCTCTGTTATAAGTAACTGTAACAGTAGAACGGCCTCTCCACAGTGGTAGGCAACACTTCTAACGCCCGAAAATAGTGAAGTCTCACGGAGATGTGCTGAACTGAATGAAGAGTGCACGATTTTCACGTTTATTAAACGACGTCACTACTTTTTGACTGTGGAGTACCGTCTAGGAAGTTGGATTGTGTACAACATAGTGGTTAATTGTTACTGTTTCGGGGTTGGCACAAAAAAAAATACTTCTTTTGTTTCTAAGTTTTCCACTACTGTCTTTTCCTTATCTCTCCTTTGTCCGCAACTTTACTGTTTATAGTCTGAACTTTTTTCTTAAGCGGGTTACGCTCTTGAATGTCTTTATGTATGATCTTTATTTCTTTCAGAACTTTACCCACTTCGTAGACACGTTTTTCTAATGCCTACAAGGAATGTACAATAAAAAGTCTTCTTCAGGTACAGAAAATGTATTTTAAAACATTATCAAAAGCGATTGTTTAGGTTCTACAGAGAAATGGATGAGAAATTGTTTGTTGTCCTGAAAGTAGGTAAAGATCAGGTTGGTCAATCTTACTGGCCTTATTATTTTGGTCACGTCCTTCACAGACCGTATTTTTTGAATTCAAGTGATTCTCGTAGTCCCTCCGACATTATCCGCAAGATTCGACTCTTCGTTCAAAATCATATTCAGTCAATTGTTTACGTATTTCAAGTTTACAAGGATGAAACTTCTGTACTTTGATAGTTGTATGTATTAAAATCATAGAAATTCCGATGTAAGAAGAAACGTTACGAAAATAAATTCTTGGATTAGCAGAAATATATCCTAGGATTTCAAATTGAAGTGACTTCGTCGAGTACATGCGGTGCCTTTACTTTCCCTAATTAGCAACTGATCCTATTTGTTGTAACCGTCCAGGCTTCTCCAGCCATATTAAATTAGTGTACAATCCAAATACGGGATATCACTCGATATCAAGATTATCCGCCATCGGAAATTATTCATAATGAGATATTAATTTAACTTCAATCATCTGTAAATAAGGCTTTTGGAATCACATTGTATATATTAGAACAACATTTATTATTTAAATTATTATATTATGTAGGATAGAAATTCATTATGTACTGTATATATATGGTCAATGTTGAGACAGAGTTGGTGTCATTTCATCTCATATTTGTGTACACGGAAAAGTATCCTTGAAGCGGGGAAGCTGGATGACTCACGGGTTTAACTCATGAGCAAAGGTAGTATATAGAGACCCGCGCGCGAGGCTAACAAGCCAGGCATCTACATCATCGCCACGCCTACTGGTTACTTGTGAAGAATGAATAGAGGGAGATGATAATGCGATCTACGAATCAGATGCTTCGTTGTATTGAGATTTGGTATTGAACTGCTACCAAGAGTGGGGAGAGCCCGGGGATATATTATCTAGCGCGGAGCAACCCTCGACTCACACTACCAGAACCACAACTACTTTATTGATTTTTGAGACAGTGAGTGGTCGCTTCGAGACATGGTTATTTTTCGTACTGTGTGTTGTCGCTTCGACACAGTACTTAACTGCTGTGATACTGTCGGATCAGGGTGTGACGAAACAAGCTTACGGCTTGTGACATATTCAGTAATTATTCTGGACGAAGAACTACGTTTAGTTCAAGTCCACGGAATTTGGTACAAGTCTGTATTGTATCAGTAGAATAGCTAAGTTGGATTGAGATTTTCTGTTAACATGGAAAAATTCATATCTCTGAATTTTCTCCTCCTACGATCAACGCTGATCAATTTTCACAAGTATAGGGCCAATGTCTAATTTAAAGACTAGGCAATTAGGGAGTGCTAGTCCAGATAGCCCAAAACCACATCACAGGAGGAAGGAAGGATTTCCATGGAGCCAATTCTACAACGAGAAGAGGGGAACGAGTAACAACGGAAGATAGATTACCTCAACGGAAGCTGTAATTGGTGAGCCTCAATTATGTGAAGCCAGCAACAGTTAATTTCAGTAACGTAAATTCTAAAATCCCTCCAAGCTTTAAGGAACTTTTCCGATTCATCTCATTTTTGTTTAATAAATTAATTTTATTTTATATTGCGTTAATTTTCTTTCTCAAGCGATAATTAATGGTTAATTATTTAAAATCCTACCCCTGTGATGTAAGTATAAGTATCTATGCTAGGGGGCGCCCAAACATTACATAGAGATATGGGAAACCATGGAATGATAATTGATTCTATTTGCATGGCAGTTTGCGGGCAAGCCACATATAGTTTATATTCATGTGTCCTCAGGTATTAACTTTCGTCTCCTCTAATGAGAAGCTTAGGAGAGCGAACAGTTACATTGCCTAAATGTCTCAACTAAATCACGTACCTGGGTATGACTTAAAACTTCTAGCACGAAATCTTTCGTTGAATATGCGAGCTGTCGGTCTTCTTGCATGTTGATTCGTAGATCCATAAATTAAAATAATTTCAACTTGGGTTTGTAAAGTGTACACCATGATGTGCATGTGAATATCCCCTCGCTTGAATATTTCAATAGGTACCAACTTCTGACTTAATCCCACACAGTTGTTTAACTATTAACTGTTTTGTTATGTTTATGAGAGAGGTAAACAAAATAAACTTCTGAGTTTAAACTGCGTTTGTGTTTTTAAGTGTTTCTGTGTTAATATAAGTCACATTAACGAGACTGTAAATAAAGGTTACAGATCTCTGCACATGGTTATGAGGATATTTAGGGGTTGTAGTAAGGATGTAAAGGAGAGGGCGTGTAAGTCTGTGGTAAGACCCCAATTAGAATATGGTTCCAGTGTATGGGACCAACGCCACGATTACTTGACACTAGAACTAGAAAGGACTGAAAGGACAGCAGCTCGATTTGTTCTTGATTTCCGACAAAAGAGTAGTGTTACAAAAATTTTGAAAACTTTGGGCTGGGAAGACTTGAGAGTGAGGGAACGAGTTGCTCCAGTAAGCGATATGTTCCGAGCCGTCAGTGGTGAGTTGGCGTGGACTGACATTAGTAGAAAAATAAGTTTTAGTGGAACTTGTAAAGGTACGATAGAACAAAATATGAAGATAAAATTGGAATTCAAGAGGACAAATTGGGACAAATATTCATTTATCTCAAGAGGAATTGAATGAAAATCCACAGCCTGTTTCCAGTCATTCGACCGGGTCAGGAATGGAATGAATGAAGCCCCCATCTAGTGGCGAGGATAGGAATTGTGCCGGCTGCCGAACCCTGTCGCACTCCTATGGGGCAATAATTAATGAATGACAAATGAAATTATATTGGAGAGTGTTGCTGGAATGAATTATTACAGGGAAAACCGGAGTACCCGGAGGAAAACCTGTCCCGCTTCCGCTTTGTCCAGCACAAATCTCACATGGAGTGACCGGGATTTGAACCACGGAACCTAGCGGTGTGAGGCCGGTGCGCTGCCGCCTGAGTCACGGAGGCTGCAAGAGGAATTGCGGAATGGAATAATTTAGCAAGAGATATATTCGATTAATTTCCAAGTTTTTTGAAATCATTTAAGAAAACAATAGATAGGGAATCTGCCAAGTGGGCGACAGTCCTAAGTGCTAATCATTCATGATTTATGAAATATAAGCAAATGAAACCTAAGTTAGTCTTCCAAAGTATTCGCGTGAAATAATATTTTTCAACTTTCTTAAATATTTTATAAAGTATTCTTGGTTTCTGCCTGCTGTCATTTCTTGATGGGTACAGTACTTTTGCATCCATCTCTTGGCACAGGCCAGAGTAAAGTGTAGCTTCCACCGAAGTCCCAGTCAACATCCATGGCTGTGACGATATGGAAGCTGCTGGGGTATGGGTAGTGCTCAGTAATGACGTTCAGAGCATGACTAGTGCATCTGAGTGTTATGAAAGGTGCTGCTCATAGGGTCAGTCGTGCTGCAATAGTACTTTCTGACCCAGTGAGGAAAGCAATGGCAAACTACCTCACTCCTCATCTTGCCTAGTACGCCTCATTTTGGTGGTGCCATTGGTTTTTGAGGTTTCCTTATAACCGCATAACATTTTGGTGGTGCTATTTGAGGATCCAACCAACCTCTGGACTGATGACCTAACAGACAGACAAACACATTCTTGGTTTAATAAAAACGTTTCAGACAAAAAAATGTTTGCACCTTCACGTAAAACCAGAATCTGATAACAAAAAATGGGGTTCCCATTTTTTAAAAATATTGACCTCGAAATTACCTTGAAAACCTTCCTTAAATGAAACTAATGTCATTGTTTTACCTTCCCTGAAATGAAGAAAAATTTGTCATAAGTTGTTACTTCCAAGTAAGCAGCTGGAAAGCTTAAAAGTACACTCTGTTAATGTTAATGTTAATGTTAATGTTAATGTTAATGTTAATGTTAATGTTAATGGCCGATATAGAATGGTGCATCACCTTCCCATGACAGTTCCGGACACACTTGCGCGTAACGCAGATCGCACTGTAGACTAGAGGCAGATGTCGGCCTCTGGATCAAAACAGTGCAAATTCAAATTCGGCTGATATCTGAGGATTTGAAGACGGAAAACCCATCACGTTCCATGAGAAATAACTCCATAAAACATATAAGGTTATTTAGCTAAAATTCTCCCAGTATTGTAATGTACCTACGTAGAGGTCTCGTTTTCGCTCTGAAAACACTGATTATTTGTTGACGACAATGGTGCGGCTAATTATCAAGAACAGAAAGGCAAAATTGACACACAGAAGCAAGTGAGATGACTTGTAATTTCATGAAAACGTTGGTATCGTGATCAAATCCACAACAACCAACTAATCCTGTGGCACATCTCACCCATCGAGTTTCCTGGGCAGCAAAGACGACTGCTACCCAGAAAGATGGTCAGCAGATATTGGAATGTCTCGGGGTCAACGTCACGACTTCTTCAGTCTATTTCTTGGCTGTCGTGATCAGATCCGCTGCCTCTAATTTCTACAGCTCCTCTGTTCAACTCACGAAACTGAATGAATCCTGTTCTAGTCCTCAGTCCAGGATTAAAAAGTTTTGCACGAGCCGGAGATCAAACCTGGATCCTACAGGCAGAAGGAAGACACGCTACTACTACACCCACGACGCCGGTGATTGCAGTCACGGAATCTCCGAACTGCGAAGACTCATACGTTGGACGGGATTCAAACTGAGTTCGCCTCGTTAAGAAAGCTGTGACTATGGCGCTTGGTTACCACGTCATTCAAATTGACATACAGTTCGCGCAGGTTGACTATAATTGTATTATTATTCCTCAATCTGAGAACTTCCCTGAAAAGCTGGTGGAGGCGTAGTGACGAGCACACCCTCTATAGTTCGGCCCCGCGGTGTAGGGGGCAAAGCGTCCGCCTGTCACCCGGTAGCCCCGGGTTCGATACCCGGCCTGGTCAGGTACATGATTAATATCCCTGGCCTGGGGACTGGGTGTTTGTGTCATCCTTAATGTTCCTTTCCTCACATTCAACACTTTACACTTCCGCAGTTTTCAAATATTTAATCTCTTCATCCCCTCTATTAGCCACTCGAGCCCCAGGGGCTCTGAACTATGGAACGTGGGTTGGCGACCACGGGGCCCCCAGCTGAGTCCTAGCATTGCTTCCACTTACTTGTGCCAGGCTCCTCACTTTCATCTATCCTATCCGACCTCCCTTGGTCAACTCTTGTTCTTTTCAGACCCCGACGGTATTACGTATGGAGGCCTAGGGAGTCACGTTTTCACGCCCTTCGTGGCCCTTGTCTTCCTTTGGCCGATGTCTTCATTTTTCGAAGTGTCGGATCCCTTCTATTTTTTCCCTCTGATTAGTGTTATATAGAGGATGGTTGCCTAGATGTACTTCCTCTTAAAACAATAATCACCACCACCACGTTAGCCACTCGATCAAAATGGATAATTTGTCTTGCAATATTCCTTGCACTAGTACACGTGTAATAACTGATAGCCGCTAAGATTCGAGCTGCGAAAATGAAGTTATAACAAAATGAGTCGTTATTTCCTAAGACAGACGGTATCACGTTCTGTGGGCGAAGTTCAGCCATTGCGAACTGTCATTCGATTTAAGTGGATGTTAATTCGTGTCACGTACACAGATAAGAGTCCTTGAAATGTGACTTTCACAACAAATATTTCTACATTTGATACACTGGTCAATGGTGCTGAAGAAGGTAGTAAATCGCGCAGATGATTCACAGTATCACCAGTAGTGAACAAGTGCTAGACCTGTAAATTATACATACAGTAGTTACATTTCATGGACGTCATATTCCAAGCAATGGACTTTTCCTTAGAAACACTAGAACGAGGTAAGCCAACCGTTGTGTTTTTAGCACTTCAAACTTTGTACCTCTGAAAAAAAGCGTTTTAGGCCTCTTTCGCACTGGCAGCAACGTTTTCTGCCGGCGATTAAGTAGTTTGATCGCTTAAACGTTGTTCCTGTCTTCTAGCACGCGCGCACTGGCACCAAAAGTGTGGCTGTATGCTTTGTGTCCACTGCAGTGTCAAAAGTGGGCTTCACTGAAGGTGCATGTGTTTGTGCTCTCAATTTGCGGCAAAGACGAAAACAATTTTGGGCCTATCCAATAGAGAGCCAAAGACCTTTTAATAGAAAATTTGCTAAACTATTTAATAGCGTAAGTTAACACGGTATAAAATTATTCAATTTTTAAAATACTTGTTTGAATATTATTTCATTTTATATATGCCGGTCGTTTCATTCTTTAAAACAGGGCCTCTCAAACGCCCAAAACCTCACGCGTGCAGAGCGAGGCGCAAGAGCTCCGTGCACTGTGCATCGGTGCCGCTCGGTATGGCTCGGATCAACGCTTCGTCTCTGGGCTACTCGGCTAAGCTCGCCTCTACTCGGCTATACTCGGCTCAACTCAGCCCGGATTTGGCGCGCTACGGCACAAGTCGGGCAGAGGGAGACAGGCGGAGCGTGCGAGAGAGGCGTGAGGAAAGAGAGAGTAAGCGCTATTGCTCCAATTCGAGGAGTGGGGGGTCTGCACTCTGGTCAACCAAGCCAAGTCGTCTTTTGCACCGTGCACAGTGCATGTACCACGCCCATGCACCCTGAGAGGCCCTGCTTTAAAACATCGATATCAGCGTCAACTTGTCAGATTCCACAGCACGCGAGTACAAGTAACTGCAAGCAACTGAATAATCGCACATGCGCGCCGGCAGGCTTGAAGTTTGCATTCATCCGTTGCCTACGCTATAGACAAGCCGACACATTTCTGGGCGAACAAAGTAGTTCAGGCAATGGCCGCTTCGATCGCCTTTATGTTCTGTTGTTCTCATGTTCTGTCTATATCGTTATATTGAAGATACACACAATAACGTGAAATAATACATTTTTACTTTCATTATGCCCGCCGTGAATCAGATATAAAAATATAAAACAACTTAGAACACACCACACTTCATAAATTTCTTTCATTTTGCACTTGTTTATCACACAAAAATAAAGAATAGGGAAATAAATAGAAGTACTCACCTGATTTTTCCCTATTTCTATAATTTCAACACTTTTTCTGCTCAGAGACTTGCTCTTGAATTTGTTTAATAAATTACAGCCATTAGTCACTTTCTTTGCATTGTTATTATTTTTTTTTTTTTTGCTAGGGGCTTTACGTCGCACCGACACAGATAGGTCTTATGGCGACGATAGGATAGGAAGGGCCTAGGAGTTGGAAGGAAGCGGCCGTGGCCTTAATTAAGGTACAGCCCCAGCATTTGCCTGGTGTGATGCATTGTTATTAAGAACAGCCCTGGAAAATTTTGCAAGTATAACGTATGTGATGTGTGCTTGATCACAGTCGCGGCACTGAAACGTCTCTTTAAACTTTGGAGCGGTAAGAAATATCAGCTTTCGGCGGTAAGAAATTTCAGCTTTCGGATAAGGTTACATTTTCCGAGGTATCCTAACGTCCGCGTTGTAAATATTAATACATTTTTAGAAGAAGAGGAATTTTCGTCGGTATTTGTCGGGGAGCAGAATTCCCCTCACAGTACTTACACTGTAATCTGATTCGACAAAGTGCAAGCTACATATTCTGGAGCCCAGAGAGATCCTTTACTGCTGCCCTCTCGAGAAATAGCAAGTCTCTTCTTCAGTAATCTCGGACCTTTAACAAAAAGATGAACATTTATATTTGTGTATATTTCTTCGCTGTGTCAGATGTGCAGTTAGGCAGGCAACAATAAACCATCTTAACCTACAGAATGGAAAGAGAAACTTGACGGTAATTGGCCCTAGGGGCTCTGAAATTTGGAGCATGGGTTGGTGACCACGTGGCCTTTAGCTGAGTCCTGGCATTTTTTCCACTTACTTGTGCCAGGCTCCTCACTTTCATCTATCCTATCCGACCTTCCTTGGTCAACTCTTGTTCTTTGCCGACTCCTACGCTATTAGGTTTCCGTGGGCTGTGGAGTCTTTCATTTTCACGCCCTTCGTGGCCCTTGTCTTCCTTTGACCGATACTTTCATTTTTCGACGTGTCGGGTCCCTTCCAGTTTTTCTCTCTGGTTAGTGTTATATAGTGGATAGTTGCCTAGTTGTACTTCCTATTAAAACAATAATCACCACCACCACCTTCACGGTAATTTGGAAGCACATAACTAAACAAATGTTAAATGCATCTCACCAACCATCCATATATTGCAAATCGTGAGACTAAATAAATTAAAAAACGTCAAAACTCTTCACATTTCATATTAGATAAGGCCTTGCCACATAAAATGAAGTTGAATATGTTATTTCTTCTCATAAATCATGTTGCTGTAACACACGTAATCATAAAATTCGTGCCAAACAACAGAACATAAACGCGAACCTAGCGGTGGAAAAGAGAAAAACTATTACCTCGCTTTTAATGCAAGAAATTTGCTTTCTGTCCAGGCCTTCTAGTATCTAGTAGGCTTTGATTCATCCCAGAAGAGAAACGACATTCAATTATTTTGTTCTCATAATAAAAACATAACTACGTAAGTCCACATTTATGCTACATAAAGCCATTTTTACATTTTAACATTAAAAATGCCTAACCTAATCCCATGATACTACAGCCCTGAAGGGCCTTAGTCTACCAAGTGACCGATGCTCAGCCCGAAGGCCTGCAGATAACGAGGTGTTATGTGAACAGCACGACGAAACCTCTCGACCGTTATTCTTGGCTTTCTTGACCGGATTGAAAATGCCACTTTAAAAGGGGGGAGACCCAGCTCAACACGGGGAAAATAGGCCAATATTCATTCGATTGTTAAATATGCTACAAACGTCTTTCACAAATGCTGCACATATCCCAGTATTGGCATGCTTCCTTGCAATCAGAAGCAACTTCAGTAATGTCAAAATTCTAATTATAACATTTTCAAATAAAATGTTTAAAATTTCCCGCCTTTTTAACAATATATCACGGTTTCCTTCATAACTATCTTACTGTTTCACGGATAATTATGATTTTTTCAGGGCTTCCTCCCATATTGTTGGACTACAACCTGTACCTCATTCAGGTCAGTAGGATTTATATTAGATTTTATATAACATATTTATTTACAAAAATATTAATATTTTCAGGTGCTCGGAATAAAAACTCGATAAAAATATCTAAATCACAGTCTGCGTAGGTGATTGTCAACAACAATTGTAGCATATTTAACAATCGAATGAATATTAACCTTTTTTCTTTTGTTAAGGTGGGTCTCCCCCCCCCCCCCCCTCACAAAAACTTGAAGTTAAGTATTTCACTCTCTTTGTGGCTCAAGTATTGAAGATAGAGAAATGTTGAAAATGTCGGAATGCGTGTTTTGGAGAGCTGTATCAAATGGAAAAATAAAATTTTGGAAATCATATGCGATCCAAATATCATTCATGAAAAACTTGTAAAAAAATGCAATAATTTTTAAAAATTAAGATATTCCACAATTATTATCCGATGTTCATTTGAAATATTTCATAAAATGGATTGATCCTTTGTTAAAAATCTGACGCTAGATTTTTGAATTACGCAAAACTAAGGTCTCCAGTTGATGTGACAATAGAATTACTAGTGGTAGAGTTAGTCCACCAATGAGTTTCCGGATTGACGTTATGTTGCCTGTCAATGAATCACGTGAGTATGTCGTGCGCCATTATGCCGCCAACACATAAATAATTAGAAAAGTGGAAAAATCTTAAAGGACCGAGTGGTCGGATGAAGATGTCATGATAGTATAGCAATAATCAAAGGCATTTGATGAATATAATCGACCTTCAAATAATTCATACGATATCAAAGTGCATAAGCAACGTAAACCTTATCAACAAGAACAACCAATGTACGGTCAGGAAGCTGCCTGGTTCTTAACGCGCCTACCCATGAGCGAAGCGTCACAAGTATACTTCATACCTACCCATCATCCGTACATACGGCACAGGAGTAGGAAATCCAAATCGCAGATGGACAACGAGAACTTAGCTGGGGATTCTACCCAGTGGCGGTGGGCTCTCAGGAGCACAGGAGCACGTGAACACCCAGTTTTATTACATATTTACGCATTCATTCTTTTCTTTCGACCTGATTTCGACAATCGATCGAAAGCATTCGACAATCGACTTATATCGAAGCTCCGTTACACCGACAGTTGTTCGTTTTGACTGACAGTGCAGCGAGCACACTGGATAATGCGCTATTGTGCCGAAGACTATACGCATGCGCAAAGCAGATGACGTCATGGTTTTCTGCACGGATGTTCCCATTAGCGAGGAGCACGGTAAGGTACGTGCCTTGTCGTCTAGAGCCACCCTCAACCCAGTGGCAGTATTACAGTTGACCACAAGGGTCCGCCACCTCCCCTATTATGGTTAGCCACAGCCTCCCAGGAGCTACTATTGCATTACATTACCGGCAGATTTCGCTAGTACTCTAATTCTGAATAGGCATTTTGGTGTCTATTCAGACTCTTTTCCAGAAAGAGAACTGAATACAGTGGCGCATATGTATCCCTGCCTAAATAAGACACAGCTGAAGACTGAACTAGAAGTATTGTATATGAGAAATGGCTTTCAGAAAGATGATGGGGCCATTTTCATGTTGCAGTTTCTGCTTGACAATGAACTAGATAAGGACACATTTCCACAAGTATGCGAATTACTCCGAATTGTTGTCACAACCCCAATTATGACAGCGGAGCCCGAGCGGTGTTTTTCTACTTTGAATACGAATTAAAACGTTTCTGAGGAACACCATGACTGGAGAACGACTGTCAGCGCTGGCTATGCTTGCTATTGAGAAGAGATTTGTCAACATCATCAGTGACTTCAATCGTAAAGTGATTGAGAAATTTGCGCGATTGAAGGGCAGAAGGATTGCTTTCCTGTACAAATAATCAGCATTTACGTGAGTTGCTAATCTAAATCCTATCATTTAAATAAGCTTGATCTAGTATTGTTGATTGTACTGCATGCTAAATTGTTTAGAGTAGTGGCTATAATTTGCAAAATGAGAATAATTACCATGTGAAACAGTAGAACCTGACTAACCGAGATAATGTGGAGACTATTGGGGTCAATTCGGAAATAATTATTTTAAAAATTTACCGGTAAATGCGGTACACATTCCTTCTATGCTTCTCGTCATATCCAGGTGAACTTCGTGCTGTTTAAAAACCAGGAATAGTGCTCGCATCCTTCAGTGTTCGCAGTGCAGTAAAGTTATTATGAATTTTGCTACTGTTCTACATTAAGACAGCCTGCCCGCGGTTTAGGGGTAGCGTGCCTTCCTCTTACCCGGAGGCCCCGGGTTCGATTCCCGGCCAGGCCAAGGATTTTAACCTGGATCTGAGGGCTGGTTCGAGGTCCACTCAGTCTACGTGATTACAATTGAGGAGCTATCTGACGGTGAGATGGCGGTCAAAAAAGCCAAGAATAACGGCCGAGAGGATTCGTCGTGCTAACCACACGACACCTCGTAATCTGCAGACCACCGGGCTGAGCAGCAGTCGCTTGGTAGGCCATGAGGTTTGGTTTGGTTCTACACTAACACCCAGGTGAAATTCGTGCTGTTTGAAAACCAAGAATAGTACTCGCATCCTTCAATAATCTCAGTGTAGTAAAGTTATTGTGAATTTTACTTTTGTTCTACACTAACAAATTAGTCTCGTATAAAATTTATCCTCGGTTACAGGGGTTCTACCAAAGTATTTGTGAAGAAGGAACCGTACAAGGAACTGTTAGTGAAATGATTTATGTACCTATGTTACTTTTTTGCTGATTTGAGACATGAACAAAAATGTTGTGAACCCCCTAAAAATTTTGTCACGAGCCGCCACTGATTCTACCGATGTTTGGGAATATAATATCGTTCACTACTACGAACGAAGACCTGTATGTCGGAGTTGAGTTTGGTGGACTTTGTGGCGCAATTTGATCGTATAACAAGCAAACGATCTCCTCAGGATAATGTCAGTCGATCTAAAGAAATGATTGTCGTGATAATCCATATAGAAACTTATCCACGACAAGAGATCTGAAGAGAGGATATTCTGGTGATAGTGGTGAAACTATCTCTTTAGAAGGATATCGATGTATCACAAGAACTCGACTAGGAGGACGTGTAGTCATTTATGAATCCTTAAAATCGGGCTTCTCGTACTGCCACAAGGTTGAGATCGATGTTCTTAACCCTCGACTGGCGTTGTGGGGTCTTTAAAGATACCAGTGACTTTGTACAACCCTGGCGCTCCCTCCGTATTCCGTTCTGGCTATCGCCGTTCACTGTAGCTGTTACTTAGTACAAGGTCAACTGCTATCTGGAGTTGTAGCGATTAGTAAATATTGGTCTTCACAGGAACTTGATTTTTAAGTATTGTGTGGTGCCGTTTACGACCCCACAACGGCTTTTGTGTTACGAAGTTTGTCGTGACTTAAAATCTTGCAAGTGTTCATATTTCATTCGAAGTGCGTGTTTGGTACTTTTTCTTCGTGTAATCCTTGCTATGGCTTCCACATCTCGCCCTAACATGTCGGTGCGTGATCCTAGAATCACAGTGTTTTTGAGGAAGATGCCGAAGGAAGTGGCGACAGCGATCTCTCAGATGAAAATGATCCAGATTACAATTCCGAGCACGACACGGATTCGGAACAAGAAGAAGGTGAGGAAAAGGAAGAGTGAAGTTTCATGGACAACCTAGACGTTCATAACCAGCCGTCATCCTTCTCTGGTAGGAACAGATAGAAGTGGTCAGCTATCGAACCAAACAGGCAAGTGAGACGTCGAAGTCACAACATTATTGTCAAACTTCCAATCTTTAAGTGGTTGTGAAAGTGATGTAAATGACTGTGAAATTCAACAGTTTTATGAGTTATGTATACTATAATATTTAAATTTACCTTTAAATTTGCTTTGGAGCAATGAACATTTAAAATTTGTTTTCATTTAAGTTTAATTCATTGGAGTGCTATTTTCTTTTCAAATCAGTGACGGTAAAACATTTGTGCATTATCTTACAATCTATAATCAGTAAAGATGTTCATTTCTCATTGTAGGTAATGCAAAAGGTAGAAGTAAATATAATTTATGTGTCTTTATTTTTGAAACTTAAATATAGGGTGTTTGAGGTCATCCATTCTATGGTATCTTTTTCGACCCCACAACGCCATTTACGTACCAAAATTTTCACAACGCCAGTCGAGGGTTAATGCTCGATGTTCGTCAAAAACTTCGATAAACATTGTGTGGAACAGAGAGTTGCAGTTACAGGGTTTTATTGTCCCGACATTAGTTCAGATCTATTGATGCTCCTGATTGACATGGTTCTCATTACCTTCTATATTGGTGTTATGGAACTTCATATTAGTAGGAAGGAATATCTGTATTACTGTCCTTTGATTTTATGTGGAGATTTAAACCTTGACTTTAGGTCGAATACCTTTGCACAGTCATTAATTATTTACACGAGAAGCATCGTATACTACAGTGGCGTATTCTGAGGGCTACCAAGGCTATCGGTGAAGCCAAAACTTCAAATGAGAACGATGGAAATCTAAAGCAATGAAAAAAACGTCGCACATATTTCTAAAGCAAAGCATCGGAGACTGATATTGCAATCCATGCTGCGTCTCTCTCCCCTCGCCTCTCCTCGTGCGTATTGCTACTGGATGTCCCATATTGATGCACGGATCGGACGGGATAGATGTGTTTAGGCTTCTGTCCGTCAGATCGCCACTGCTATCAACCACGTGTTCCTCATCGTATATACTTCCTCACCTCATACCCATAGATAACAGAGTGCTGGTATTTCACTTCCGTTTACTTCTACATTCTTATAATGTCATGTCCAGGGACACGAACCTTCATCAAGTAGCAGCACATAAGTAATACATAGTGATTATTTTGGTAACTCAATCCACTGGCCTTGCTGTCGAAGCAGCCATGTGTTGGGGGTGATATAGAATGACAGTTAAAAACAGAGTTGTGTGAGGTCAAGAGGTCTCACGAGGAAGTCGATACGGACAAATCTAAAAAGTCACGTCCTGTCGTCTGGAGATGGCAAGAAAATGGGGGTAGTTTGAAGGATACGATACTTAAAATTAATGGGCGACCCAATTAAGTGAAACGGGACGCAGTGTCATGTTTATGATGACAAGTATTAGAAATGGGGAAGTTATTTTATGAGCATAGGTTTAAGGGCGAGAAGTCAAGTTCATGTTAATAAATATTGCCACGTGCATAGTGTGGGATTTGAGATACATGGGGGAGGTGGTAGCACCAATAGTAAGCCAGTAAGGCTTTATCTGAGAGGAGGGGAGACCCTCATATCATATTGCTAGTCCCTTTAAATACGTATGTAATTGAAGGAACAAGCGTCTTATTGCATTAGTCTTCGCCTTGGGAGCCTTGCCTTCCGCTCACGTTAGAGGGTTGCGATCAATTCTCCAAGCGGTCTCGCTACTTAGAATATTTCTTAGTAGATCAGGTTGAACGGTGGTGCTAACACTTGGTATTCACCATTCATACTTTGATTCTCGACTTAAGCCCGAGTTCTTCTGGGTTTTATCGTAGTTGGCAACTTAAAGCTTGAGGAATCTCTGTGAGATTTCACGATACTCTGTTTTTAACATCGCTTAGCATTTCAGTGGTACTCTAATGCTTAGAGTCCACTTGCATTTACTTGGAGTAGCCGTTCTGAGGAAGGCTAGTTCCAGTACGTCACAATACGTGACCGACTTCAATTGTACGTGTATATTCTTTGTACATCATCTGTCAATATACGCACATATATAGGAAATCATATGAGTTTCAACTCTTAACAACCAACTTACCTAACGCCTATAAATTACCATCTTATATCCCTTTCGTTTTTAGTACTGTTGTTAGCCATCAGGTGATTCCACTCACCGCTCGGCGTCTCACCTGTTGGCCGGGATACGACAGGAGAAGAAAAACTGGTGTCAGATGTGGGGTTGGTCCTGAGTTCGACGTCCATCCAGGGTTGTTTAACTCTTAACCAGGCGTTGGTGGTTTCCTAAGCGGCTGTCTATCCTAGTAGACTGAGGGGCGGTCGGAAGAAAGAAGAAGAAGTCCGGAGGCTGTCTATCCTAGTAGACTGAGGGGCGGTCCGAAGGAGAAAGAAGAAGTCCAGCGGCTGTCTATCCTAGTAGACTGAGGGGCGGTCGGCAGGAGGAAGAAGAAGTCCGTAAGCAGACAGAGAGCAGAACCAAGAAGGCGTAAGGGCTGGCCCACGGAGTAGCAGAGGGATTCATAGGAGTCCAAGGAAGGAAGACGCAATCGACCCGGCGTACCTGCACGTCGTCAGCTCACCATCAGCAAGCAGTAGAAGACCAAATATTGTAAGGTAAGCCAAACTCAAAATCAGTATGTCTAATTCTGAAGTGGGAAGTGCCAGTGATAATTCAGATAACAATTATATTAATATCAATCAAGCGTTCAAGTTAATCGGAGATCCTTTTGACGGGAGAAATCGGAGTAGGTTGAAAGAGTTCTGTGCAAATGTAGATTCAGCAATAGAATTTGTTCAACCAGATGATCATCCGCTGTTTTTTAAATATGTTCTTACCAGAATAACGGGTGAAGCTAGAAGCAAGTTATTAGTAAGACAGGATGTTACGAGCTGGCCAAAAGCGAAGGCAGCTTTGTTTGAAAATTATGGAGAGCGTAGGACTATTGATCATTACGCATGTAAAATGTTTAAAGCACAGCAAAATAAAGATGAATCTGTAATAGCTTGGGGTTCGAGAATGGATGCAATGGTAAGCGAACTTAAAGAAGTTGCCACGGCAAGAGTCGAACCGGAGGCAAAAGTTCATAGAGCGAATTTAATAGGAGAGTTAGGGATATCATGTTTTGTACAAGGATTAATTGATAAAAGCATTCAAACGATTGTCCGTAGTAGGAACATTACGGATGAATTCGGTTTAGCAGTTGAGGTAGCGGCCCAAGAAGAGTCGGCCGTACTCTCAAGTAAAGAAAAGCACGGTGAATCAGTTAGGAGAGATAAATATTGTAGTAATTGCAATAACAAAGGACATTCGGGATCCTCATGTTTTCTTAAAATGCGACCAAAAGAAGTTAAGGCAATAACGTGTTACAATTGTAATAAGGAAGGGCACTATTCACGAGAGTGCAGAGTAATAGTTTGTAAACGTTGTAAGACAACAGGGCATGTAGAGAAAAATTGTAAAAGTAGTAAACCGCAGCAATTCACTAATTACAAGGGTAAAGGTTACGAGAACAAGCAGGCGGAAAACTAGAACAGGATCATGACGCAAGGCCGGTTATAGGTCCTAAAAGTGTTCACATAGGCCAAGTACACAATAAGTGTAATAACAATGAAGGGACAGTTTTACTATCTATAAATGATGTACACGGACCTTTTCGATTTTTAATCGATACAGGCTCAGAAATAAGTGTAATAAAGAAACAATGCGTACCGAAGGAAATAAAGATAGATACAAGTGATAGATTAAAATTGCTAGGAGTTAGCAAAGGAACACTATTCACGTGTGGAACCGCGAAGGTAACTTTGGGATCATCTCAATGCAAATTGCATGTAGTAGATGATGAATTTCAGCTGTCACAAGACGGATTGATAGGTAGAGATTTATTGAAGGATTCTGTAATTAATTTCACGGAGGAATTCATAGAAGTAAATGGTGATAAACATAAAATAGAAATTAGAGAAGCTAAAGCAATAACAGTATGTCCGAGAACGAAAACTATGTATGACATAGGACAAGACGAAATTGCGCACGTAATGAAAGTAGAAAAAAGTGACGCACAGAAATGTTCACAATCGAGAACTCGAAGATTAATTGAACTAATTAGGGCAGATCATATGCTAAAGAATGATAGAGAAAGGATATTTGAATTGTGTCCAGAATTTAATGATAGATTTTATTTAGATAGAAAATTAAACGAGATTACGATCGGTAGCATGTACCCTATACCAGGTACTACGGAGTTAAGTAACTCAATAGGGAAAGCGAATTATTTCTCGACAATTGATTTAGCCAGTAGCTATTATCAAGCTGAAGCAGAGAAAAAGATACTGAAAAGATCACATTTTCGGTATTAGATAGGCATTTGATATAAATTTATGCAAATGACGTTCATGAGATTAATTAGCGGAGTAAATGGAACTAAGTGTTTATGCTAATTATATTACAAAAAATAAAACACAGTATTTTCAGCATTAGATCGGAATTTTGAATATAAACGTATGTCAGTGACGTTCATGAGATTAATGACAAACGTATTAGCGGGAGTAAAGTGAATGAAATGTTTATTAAATGAAATTAAATTATAAAATTATTTTGGAGATCCAGTAAAATAATAATAATAATAATAAAATTATCGACGTTTTGGGGAAGTTAAGAGAGATTTTCTCAACCCACGACCACGAAACAACTTAAGGGATTTTTGGGATTATCGGGATATTACAGACGTTTTATACCAGATTATAGCAAAATTGCTAAACCACTGTATGAACTTTTAAAGAAAGAAGTAGACTATAAATGGGAAACTAAACAAGAGGAAGCATTTCAGACTTTAAAGAATAAGTTGATAACGTATCCGATTTTACAATATCCAGATTTCGAGAAGCCGTTTATTGTAACAACCGATGCAAGCAATGAAGCGTTAGGCGCAGTATTGTCGCAAGGGAAGGTAGGAAGCGATTTGCCAGTAGCATACATATCTGAGTATTGAATAAGGCAGAAAGAAATTATTCAACAACAGAAAAGGAAATGTTGGGAATTGCATTTGCAGTAAAGTATTTTAGACCGTATGTCTTAGGACGAAAGTTCACTGTAGTGACGGATCATAAACCACTTAAATGGGTATTTAATGTGCAAGATCCAACCTCAAGATTGCTAAAATTTAGATTGAAGTTAGCAGAATACGATTTCGATGTTGTTTATAAACAAGGAAAGTTAAATACAAATGCAGACGCACTGAGCAGAATACACAAATTAGATGAGGTTGAACAAGAAGAAGTTTCAGAAATGGAAACAGATGAGAAATTCACAGAGAAATTAACAGAGGATGAAAAGAAAGAGATTATGAAAGAATTTCATGCATCTTTAGTTGGAGGACACCAAGGCATTACACGCACGTATGCTAGGTTAAAAGATTATATTGAGTGGCCAGGAATGAAGAGAGATGTAGAGCAATACATTCGATCATGTCATTCATGTCAAACTAATAAGTTTACGAAGCCAGATACGAAGGCGAGTATGGTAATCACAGACACACCGCGGATTGTGTTTGAGAAAATAGCGTTAGATGTGGTTGGACCACTTCCACTTACACTCGACGGAAACAAATTTATTTTAACGTGTCAAGATCAGTTATCGAAGTACTTAGTAGCAGTGCCAATGAAAAATCAAGAAGCAGAGACAATTGCAAGGGCATTGATGGACAATGTAGTACGAACATTTGGAATAACAAGTGTAATATTAACTGACCAAGGTAGCAACTTTTTGAGCGAAGTAATGAAGAAATTATGTAGATTATTAAATATTAGGAAGATTCATACTGCCGCATTTAGGCCACAGTCAAACGGAAGTTTAGAGAGGTCTCATGCAGTATTAGCTGAATTTTTGAGACACTATGTATGTGGAACCCAAGACGATTGGGACAAGTTCATTTCAATGGCAACTTTTGTATACAATACAACGAAAAGTACGTCAACTAATTTCACACCATTTGAATTAGTATTTGGAAGAAAGGCGAATATACCAGGGACATTGCAGAGAAAACCAAACGAGAATAATTATAATGAACACGAAAGCTATGTGGAGGAATTAGCTCGAAGGCTTAGAGAAAGTCACGAGGTAGCACGTAAAACTCTAATAGAAACCAAGTTGAAAAATAAAGTCCAGTATGATACAAGAATAAACGAAGTAACGTTTAAGATAGGAGACCAAGTTCTTTTAAGAAATGATTCAGTAAGGCGAGGTCGTAGCAAAAAATTAAGTCCAAACTTTGTTGGCCCGTACACAGTACAGGAAGTTTCAGGAGTAAACTGCGTTTTGAATATGAATAAGCGAGGGAAGCGCGTTACAGTACACAGTAACCGATTAAAGTTATATATTTAAATGAGAAGGAAAATTGTATGTAAATACATTGTGAACAATCAGTAATAAATTATAGGCAACGCAAGGTAACACAAATCTGTTACTTGCAGGTCAATGGCGCTGATAGCAGCGGCGATCGCAGTGATGGCGATATTTACGAAAGGAGGAAAGGCAATTGATTTCCAGCTCCAACCATATGAGTCCACCCCAGGGGTTTATTTCGACAAGCTAGGTGAAGTTCAACTCTATAACACTGAATGGAAGGTTAAATGATGCGTATAATGTTGGTAAGAAATACATTCAGAGAACCATGAGATTGTGTTCAGAACTGGAAGTAAATTTAACACATACGTGTGAGAATGAGGTAAAGCTTTTAATTATGCAATTAAATAAAACTCAAAATTTGCGTGAATTAATAAGACAAACAACTAAGACTGAGGAGAAGGAAAATTCAGATCAAAATAGAATGAAGCGAGGAGTTCTTAATTTTGTAGGAAGTATTGCTAAAATTTTATTCGGAACCTTAGATTCGCAGGATGCAGCCTATTATCAAAGTCACATTAAGGATCTTGAATCAGAGAATTTGTCGATGTTGAAAGTCGCGAAAGAACAGATGATTGTAGTAAAAAGTACGTTACAATCAATGAATAGCTCATTGTATGACGTCGCTAAGAACGAAAAAGAATTAAGCGATAATATAGCAACAATACGGGGATATCTGAAGGATGAGACTGAGCAAATAGAAAGCGCATTTAGGAGAACGGAGATTGAAATCGCGGTCAATAGGCATTTAATTGACACGCAAGGATTCTTAGCGCAATTAAAAGATCATTATGAGATTCTGTTAAATGGAATAATGTTGGCTCAAAAGGGAGTCTTACAACCTCAGATTATAAGTCCTAGTGATATAATAAAGTCGTTTTCAAAGGCACAGAATAATTTCCCACCAGGAATGACATTACCTGTTGAGTTGAGACTGGCTTATGGCTATTTAATAACTAGAATAGCAGAGATTGAAGTGTTCATTACTAAAGAAATACTTGGTTACATTGTAAAGGTACCTTTGGTAGATAAGGTAAAATATGATCTTATTAAGGTTATACCATTCCCAACAAGAGTGAATGGTGAGATAGAAAACTTTGTTTTTATTAATAGTGAAAATGAATTTATTCTTTTGGACCAGAACAGGCAAAATTATGTAATGTTAACTGAAAATCAAATTAATAATTGTAAGAGGTTGAGTGATAAACTTAAGGTATGCAAACAAGAGTTTGCTATCAAACTAGCTCATTCACATGAGGAATGTGCAGTAAAATTGTTGACAGGGGCACAGGTTATGCCACAAGATTGTCAAAAAAATGTAATTAGAGTACAAGAAGTAATGTGGTTTCCCTTAAGAGAAAATAAGTGGATTTATATCGCTCCACAGGAGGTAAAAATAACAGTAGTATGTCAAGAGCTGCACACAAGTGATGCTAAGTTAACAGGTACAGGAATAATAACAATGTTTAATAGATGTACGGCCTTTGGGCCAAAATCAAAAATTCAATCTTCAAATGTAATTAAAACAAATAGTACCAAAGATCAAGGGTTTGTACCTGATCTATTGTTACAGTATGACTGTTGCGATCATTTAGGAGTTAACACTAAATTGAGTCAATTGCAGGATGAAGGAAAGATACCGTTGGTAAATGTACTTCACCATGCAGAGGAATTAAAATTAGCAAGTCATAAAGTAGAGGCAGTTGAAAAATTAATACTTGAACAGGAGGATGAATTAAAGCAAAATCATAAATTGGATAAGTTGAATTTTCTGTCTTATATAGGTGGAGGAACAATTGCTGTTATTTTGTTATTATTATGTTCCTGCTGTTGTTGCAAAAGATGTTGCAAAAGATTTACACTTGCTCATAAACTGTCAGAGCTAGGAGATGAGTGTTGCGGAAAGGTATGTATCCGCCAAACTATAATTAATGGTCCTAACTCACATTGTTCAGACGAGGACGTTACAGTGCACTTTGATAGACAGGAGTATGTAAGAGGTAAGCGCGTAAATGAGCGCAGGGGTAGAAGTATGACAGATCTTACTACTTCCAGTATAGAGCTTAATGAAAGGTCTCTCATCAGAGAGCCAAGGAGGCAATAAAGAGGGAGCGTAACCACATTAGTAAAGTAAAAAATTTCAATGACCATTGTATAAGTAATGAATCACTAGTAAGACAGTGTTAAGGCTGTAATGTAACAAATGTAACTTTAAAATTGTTAAAGTACAAAAAAAAAAAAAAAAAAAAAAAAAATAGAGACTTGCCAAGGGGCAGAGTCGAACAGGCAACCTTATGTTAAGGTAAAATTTCATGAGACTGGCCTAAGGAGGCACAGTTCGGGCTTGTCGAGGGAGGCAAGACCCAAGCGTCCATTCCTATGAGTTTGGTACGGGTAATGTCAGTAATAGCTGCACAAGAATTTGTGAGACTGGCCTAAGAAGGCACAGTTCGGGCTTGTCGAGAGAGGCAAGACCCAAGCGTCCATTCCTATGAGTTTGGTACGGGTTATGTGTCAGTAATGACTGCACAAAAATTTGTGAGACTGGCCTAAGGAGGCACAGTTCGGACGTGTCAAGAGAGGCACGGTCCAAGCGTCCATTCCTATGAGTTTGGTACGGATAATGTGTCAGCAGTGACTGCACAAGTTTGTAAGACTTACTCAAGAAGTATAGTCAGGGGAACCGAGTTGCTATTGCAATCTCGAAGCCGGCCATTCCAAGAGTTTGGTACGGAAGTAAAAACCGACCAGAGAAGGCTGGAAGGTAAAGTTGTATGTACTGTGAAGCATATAAATTGATATGTGTTAATTACTGTGAAATGTGAAATTAAAAAATGTGAAATGTAAATGAGTGATATTAAGTACTGTAAAATGAAAAAAAAAAATGAAGTGTTATATGTACTGTGACATATATAAATTGATATGTATTAATCACTGTAAAATGTGAAATGTAAACTGTAAATGATTTATATCAGTACTGTGAAATAAAAAAATGAAATGTTATATGTACTGTGAAACATATAAATTGATATGTGTTAGATGTTAAATCTAAACTATGTTATATTAAGTACTACATGTACTGTGGAATATATGAATTGAAATGTATTAATGCAATATGGTTTACTGTGAAAGAATATGTTAATTGTAATGTGAAATGTAATTTTGAATATTAATTGTATGCAGGGTAAAGAGAATTGTATTAATGTCAAAACGTAATAAGTTGAAGTGTATCTATGAACTGTAATGTAATGTTGCTAAAATGTAATGTGCCATGTAAGGTACATGCGGTAATTAACCGTGTATGTACGTGTACTCAGGTGGAAACCAGTTGCATGTGTGGCAACTAGTTTCTTTCCTAAGGGGGGAGGTGTCATGTCCAGGGACACGAACCTTCATCAAGTAGCAGCACATAAGTAATACATAGTGATTATTTTGGTAACTCAATCCACTGGCCTTGCTGTCGAAGCAGCCATGTGTTGGGGGTGATATAGAATGACAGTTAAAAACAGAGTTGTGTGAGGTCAAGAGGTCTCACGAGGAAGTCGATACGGACAAATCTAAAAAGTCACGTCCTGTCGTCTGGAGATGGCAAGAAAATGGGGGTAGTTTGAAGGATACGATACTTAAAATTAATGGGCGACCCAATTAAGTGAAACGGGACGCAGTGTCATGTTTATGATGACAAGTATTAGAAATGGGGAAGTTATTTTATGAGCATAGGTTTAAGGGCGAGAAGTCAAGTTCATGTTAATAAATATTGCCACGTGCATAGTGTGGGATTTGAGATACATGGGGGAGGTGGTAGCACCAATAGTAAGCCAGTAAGGCTTTATCTGAGAGGAGGGGAGACCCTCATATCATATTGCTAGTCCCTTTAAATACGTATGTAATTGAAGGAACAAGCGTCTTATTGCATTAGTCTTCGCCTTGGGAGCCTTGCCTTCCGCTCACGTTAGAGGGTTGCGATCAATTCTCCAAGCGGTCTCGCTACTTAGAATATTTCTTAGTAGATCAGGTTGAACGGTGGTGCTAACACTTGGTATTCACCATTCATACTTTGATTCTCGACTTAAGCCCGAGTTCTTCTGGGTTTTATCGTAGTTGGCAACTTAAAGCTTGAGGAATCTCTGTGAGATTTCACGATACTCTGTTTTTAACATCGCTTAGCATTTCAGTGGTACTCTAATGCTTAGAGTCCACTTGCATTTACTTGGAGTAGCCGTTCTGAGGAAGGCTAGTTCCAGTACGTCACAATACGTGACCGACTTCAATTGTACGTGTATATTCTTTGTACATCATCTGTCAATATACGCACATATATAGGAAATCATATGAGTTTCAACTCTTAACAACCAACTTACCTAACGCCTATAAATTACCATCTTATATCCCTTTCGTTTTTAGTACTGTTGTTAGCCATCAGGTGATTCCACTCACCGCTCGGCGTCTCACCTGTTGGCCGGGATACGACAATAAGAAGACACTGCAGGGTTGCTGTTATAGAAGTAATATAGTTTTATTTATACGTAGATCTGCTAAAATGAAATGCAGTCTTTCAGGTTTAGTGTTCTCTTTTGTTGGTTGGAATCGAACCCGTAATCATAGGTCGCACACCACCACTGACCTCCCGAGGACGCCAATAAACCAGAGAACGATGGGGACGACCACTGGTAATGCTGTGAAATTCAAAATTTGTTTTTAATAATAATAATAATAATAATAATAATAATAATAATAATAATAATAATAATAATAATAATAATGGAGGTGGTGGCTTAATGAGGATGAAATGAATGGCGAATACATCATAAACACCCCGTCCCCAAAACAAAGTTATCATTTTCATAATGAACAGACAGAATGCATTCAAAACAAGTAGCCTACAACAATTTGGGGCCGATGACCTTTAAACAGCAAGCATCATCATCATCATCATCAAACGAGGGGGTTGATTCTGAGAATTGAACCGAGGCCATCGGACGAAAGGCAAGCATTCTATCCATTTAGCCACAAAGCTGGACTTTTGCTAAGGACTTTATTTTGCTTAACCTCAGGCTACCTTTTCCACTGATCAGGTGTTGATTATTGACAGTAGCAGAGGCCAGGGCAGTAGCTTGTGAAGTAGCCTTGACAACACAGCAGGCTACTCCGTTGGCTATTGGCTGTAGCTCAAAACGCTTAAGACTTGACGTTCACTAAACCAACCATCGAAAAGAGGTAACCTAAGCCTAAACCTGATCCCAGCATACGCTACTGTCTAGTAAACACTTGGGGATCAGTACTCGTAACGGAACGTCTCTCGATGTAGTTTTCAGCAAGATGACACCGCTCGAAATTGTGTATTATACGTTATAAATCAGCACTCACGGAGCGATACTTGTATCGGTACTCAAACAAAAGAAATCACATGTTGAGGATGTATTAATCAGGAGTCCGGCAGCTGATCAAACTATCGACGCGTATAGACATCATTAGTGAGGAGTTCGAGAAGCAAGCTAAATCGTTTGAAAAGACAGAAACTCAAATACATCTGACAAAAGATGTATTTATTTGTATGTAATTATAGTAATAAATACTGTGTACGTTATAAGCAAGGAACTACGGCGTGTTTACGTCCAGTACTGTGTTATCCGGCTTTTTCACCTTGCTTCAAATCTACTACTGCTCAGCTTATCATTCTATCAGTCCACCGCCATACAGTGGTTTCATTCGCTCTAAACATCGCTAGCCTCTGAGTGATCAACACACACTTCATTCTGAATTCGTTCTATTGTTCTCTTCAATAGTAGTACACACACAAATTCTTCTCTAAAACTCATATTGTCCTATCAGTAATGCGAGACTCGTGTAATGACTGTGCTCGGCCCGCTATCATCTGCCAACTGCAATGAACAGACACTAGCGCCCAGGTCCAATGGTATTTTGAATGTGTAATATTTCCATTATTATTATTATTATTATTATTATTATTATTATTATTATTATTATTATATATATATATATATATATATATATATATATATATATATATATTGCGAATGAGCCCATTAGGACTACGCAAAGTACTTAGAGACAGGCATTTGCCTTTCTTTGTGCCCACACTTCCTTCATTCGTTTGCTGTGTGCTTCTTTTCTCTCTTGAGACCATGTTGTTCCGGTCTTCTTCTTTGGTTTTTCCTCTTGGTCAACTTGCCACTTATGAACTTTGGTTCTGAAGATAACCCGGCTTTGGATGTCTTCAGGTGTAATTCCTGCCAGTTTGAGATCTGTTTTAATTTCGCCAATCCATTTTATTATGTCCGTTTTAGCTTTACTTCGGTTTTCATAAAATTCAACTATTTGCTTGGTAAGTCTATCTGGGTTCATCCTTTTTATATGTCCAAAGAATCTTAATCTGCGTTTTCTGATGTCGCTGTGAATGTTAGAAAATTGTTTGATTTCCTGTTTCCCTCTAAGGCGGTACTGTTCATCTACGAGTTTTGGGCCTAAAATTTTTCTAATGATCTTGCGTTCCTTTTTCTGAATATTTTCTAGATCAGTTTTCCTGTTCAAAATTAGTGTCTCTGATCCATAGAGGCATTCTGGTTTTATAACTGTATTATAGTGTCTTAGTTTAGCATGCTTGGAGAGACACTTTTTGTTATAGATATTTTGGGTGAGTCTATACGCAGTTTCCATTTTTTGGCATCTAACTTCATTGGCTTTTGTTTCCATTCCATTCTCCTGAATTATTTCACCGAGATATTTGAATTGCTGGACCCGTTTTATTTTGCCATATTTTGTCTCCATGAATTTAGGGGCTTCTTTGCTGCAGGTCATGTATTCAGTTTTTTCAAACGATATTTGGAGGCCGACTTTTTCCGCTATTTCTTTCAGGAGTTCGATCTGGTTTATGGCTGTTGAAACGTCACGAGTTAAGATTGCCAGATCGTCCGCAAATGCCAGGCAGTCTACTGCTAATTTGCCCCTACCAAGAGTGATTGGTTGGTCAATCTTGAGGGCAGACTTCTGTTTGCGCCATTCCTGTATTACCTTTTCAAGGACGCAGTTGAAGAGTAGTGGAGAGAGCCCATCTCCCTGTCTTACTCCTGTTTTGATCGGAAAAGGGTCTGAGATTTCCCCCATGAATTTAACCTTAGATTTTGTGTCTGTCAATGTCTCTTTTACAATTGCGAGTGTTTTCCGGTCTAGACCCTGTTCTTTTAATATCTGAAACAGTGATTGACGATCAACTGAATCATAGGACTTTTTGAAATCAACAAAAGTACAAACTACATTTTTGCTACAAATTCTCTGATGCCTTAGGATTAACTTTAGGTTCAAAATTTGCTCTGGACATGAACGGCCTGGTCTAAAACCTGCTTGATATTCTCCAATTTTTGGTTCTAGTTGCTGTTGGGCTCTATCGAGAAGGCACTGAGATAAAATTTTGTAGGCAACAGATACCAATGAGATTCCTCTGTAGTTATTTACATCTGTTCTGTCTCCTTTCTTATGTAAAGGATGAATTAGTGCACTTTTCCAATCTTCTGGAATTTGTTCTGTTTCCCAAATCTCTTGTATGATACCGGTGAATTCTTTTATAGTATTTGGGCCTGCTGATTTGAGAATTTCTGCTATGATCCCATCCTCACCTGCAGCTTTATTCATTTTAAGTCGTTTTATCTGTCTGGTAATTTCTTCTTCATCCGGTGGTACTGAATTTGGGTTTGTGAAGTCAGGTTCCTGCGGTGGAAATCTTTGTGTTGGCTCTGGGCAGTTAAGCAGTTCTTCAAAATACCTTGCAAGTTCGGTGCAGTTTTCTTGATTGTTCAGTGCAAATTGCCCATTTACTTTCTTAAAGCAAAGGTTTTGTGGCTGATACCCTGTTAGCTTTGTTTTGAAGTTCTTGTAGAAATTTCGTGTGTGGTTTTTTTCGAAGTCCTTTTCAATTTCCAGTAGTTGATCTTTCTCGAATTTCCTTTTGGTCTGTCGGATTAATTTCGCTGCCTCTTTCCTGACTGCCAAAAACATTTTGTGATTCTTATCGGTCTTTTTGCTGTTCCACTTATTGTATGCATTCTGCCGGGATTGGATGGCTTGTTCACAGTCTGCGTTCCACCAAGGGTGTTTTTTTCTTTTCTGCAGAGGAATCAGTGTTTGTGCTGTTTCAATTAGTTTGGTCTTGAGTTGCTGCCAATTGTTGGACTGCTTTTTCTCTAATTCTTCGGTGAGAGATGGCTGGATCCGACTGGTATCAAATTTCGGAATTATTTGCTTCCTTCTTCTGAACCTTTGGGGTATCAACTGTAGTTTGACTCTTGTCAGATAGTGGTCTGAGTCTATGTTTGCACCCTTCCTTACTTGGACATTCATAATTTCTCTGTGGTTTGGGTACGAAATTGCCACGTGGTCAATTTGAAACTCGCCCAAGAGGGAGTTGGGTGATCTCCATGTCATTTGTTTAGAAGGTTTCTTCCTGAAGTGAGTCGACATGACTTTAAGGTTGAATGCCCTGCAGAATTCGACTAATCTCCGTCCATTTTGGTTCGTCCATTTATGTGCTGGGAATTTTCCAACTGTTTTCCTGTATTTCCTTTCCTTGCCTAGCTGAGCGTTGAAATCTCCTAACAGAATTTTGACGTGGTTTTGAGGAATTTTTGATGCTGTTTCTTCTAGTATTTCCCAGGATTTGTCTACCTTCTCGCGATCTGTTTTATTGTCTTCATTGACTGGCATATGTGCATTGATCAGTGTGTATGATTTGTTTGGACACTTTAGGGTGATTGTCATTAGCCTATTGTTTACACATTTCACACCTATTATTGAGTTAAGTATGCTCTTCTTGACTGCAAACGCAACTCCTAAATGGGGTGTGTTTTTGAGAATCCGTTTGTCTGTTTTACTTTTGAAGAGTCTGTAGTTCCCGAAATCCATTGCGTGTTCGTCAGTCAGCCTCGTTTCTTGGAGTGCCAGTATTTCTGTTTTTTGATCATTTAGGGTTTGCTCTAGTTCGTACAACTTCCCTGCCCGCAAGAGAGAATTTATGTTCAGTGTTCCGAAAAATGTTTTGCTGTTTGGGCGAAGTTGGCCAGAGGTCTCCGACTCCCTCTGTTTGCGTGTCCAGCCAGACTCCCCAGAATCCGATAGTCTGGTTGTGCTGCTAATGTCAGCAGTGGATTGATTACCACCTGGGGTACAAATTTGTTTTCTGCCACGCCTCATGGTACTTGATTATCCAAGTATTGGACCGTAGTCCAGTTTCATAGGACTGGAGTGGATAGTTCCAGAACATACATTTCCAGCCGCACCTCTGGTGAACAGACGCTGACCACTTTGCCGCTTGCTGCAAGTCAGACGCGAAGTGGATTTCAGTCAGTTCTTCCGCCCTCTCTGCCATCGGGATGAATCCTCTTATGCCGTCGAGGCCGTTGACCATTTTCCTTGTTCCCTCAGTTGATCCGCGGGTGCTTATTTGGCTATGCCTTATTCGCACCTGTCCTGCATATCTACAGGAACTTTCCCTATCAGCCATTGGGACGCGCCGTGTCGGGGTTATTATTATTATTATTATTATTATTATACTCCGCCTGGTGACCATGATCTTAAAGGCGTCAAGTATTAATTCATTACGCCCCTGATGAGGTGGCGTGTTCAGGCACACGGTGGTCATTTTGAGCACCTCCTATATTAGAATGCAGTATCCCTGCTGGTACACCGACATGACGACAGCTACTTGACATGGGATGTGCCAGATAAGAAAGTTAGAAAGTCTGTAACTCGCAAACGATCGACCGTAGGGCATCTTTATAGGGAATTTTGTGTTGTTTTGTGGAGTACTATCTTTTTGTTTTTATTTACAAGTTGCTTTACGTCGCACCGACATAGATAGGTTTTATGGCGACTATGGGACAGGAAAGGGCTAGGAGTCAGAAGAAACTGGCCGTGGACCTTAATTAAGGTACAGCCCCAGCATTTGTCTGGTGTGAAAATGGGAAACCACGGAAAAACCATCTTCAGGGCTGCCGACAGTGGGGTTTCGAACCCGCTAGTTCCCGAATAATGGATACTGGCCGCACTTAAGCGACTGAAGCTACCGAGCTCCGTGGAGTACTATTCGACCCCAGATTACTTCCCACATGTTTGGGAACACTATATATACAGACAGAATTTGAACCGCTGGTCTCCAAAGTCATTATATGACGTGGAATGCTTTATTATTCAAACAAAGTTATCATTTTCATAATGAACAGACAGAATGCATTCAAAACAAGTAGCCTACAACAATTTGGGACCGATGACCTTTAAACAGCAAGCATCATCATCATCATCATCATCATCATCATCATCGTCATCATAATCAAACAAGTACAACAACCAAGCTCCAAGTAATTCTACTGTGTTTTTGGAACTCTTTGAGAATTTGCTTGAAGATTCTATTAAAATAATATAAATAAATGCTAAATACCAATTACTCGCTCATCATGATCTCTTAAAAACCACTAAAGCGATGAGAGTGCAATTTGGAAAAGAGGTATCCCAAGGAAAAGCAAAGAGACCTTTTCAAAACTTCAACCCCTAAGGAGTAAAAATATGAAAATAGTCGATATTTTTAGTAGCATTGATGGGTCGCATGCTTGCTATAATATTTGATGTTTATGCCACTTGGTAGCGTCTACAGTAAAAGAATACTCCAAATCATGAACGCCATCTTGTGATCTTTCTCTGAATATCCTAAACACTAACGGAGATTATTTCACTCCAAGAATATTCCGATGCCATATCTCAAGTTCAGCCAAGTTCAATTCATTCATTGTATAAATAATTACTCATCCACAATTATTTCAGTGGTATCGTGAAACACTTCAATTGCTTTTGTTAGGTAAGGAGCCAGTTTACTAAGTCCCCAAATTAGATAACAGCTGTAATGGGAAGTGAATTCCCTACCTGATTCAAGGGAAAGAAATTCCTTCTTGAATTTGCATTAATTTATATGGAGGTCTGTTATCATGGTACTATTTCCGTCCTACTTGAAATAATTATGCATGAAACATCATTGTGACGTAACCAGAAAGGGAAATATATTTGATTAGCTAGATTTACACATGAATGAAAGTACTGCACGGAGTATCACGTCACTGATATCACTGTGCAGTGTCACTTAAAGCAGTCTAGAGATATAATATCAATTTTCTAACCACTGTCCGTTGGTCGATGACTGTTGGATATGCAGGCTGAATTTCACAATTGAAGAGATGAAAAGCCCGCCTCTGTGGTGTAGTGGTTAGTGTGATTAGCTGCCACCCCCAGAGACCCGGGTTCGATTCCCGGCTCTGCCACGAAATTTGAAAAGTTGAAAAGTTGTTACGAGGGCTGGAACGGGGTCCACTCAGCCTCGGGAGGTCAACTGAGTAGAGGTGGGTTCGATTCCCACCTCAGCCATCCTGGAAGTGGTTTTCCGTGGTTTCCCACTTCTCCTCCAGGCAAATGCCGGGATGGTACCTAACTTAAGGCCACGGCCGCTTCCTTCCCTCTTCCTTGTCTATCCCTTCCAATCTTCCCATCCCCCACCAAGGCCCCTGTTCAGCATAGCAGGTGAGGCCGCCTGGGCAAGGTACTGGTCATCCTCCTCAGTTGTATACCCCGACCCAATGTCTCACGCTCCAAGACATTGCCATTGAGGCGGTAGAGGTTGGATCCCTCCCTGAGTCCGAGGGAAAAACCAACCCTGGAGGGTAAGCAGATTAAGAAAGAAAGAGAGAAATGTGAATTCTCGGAGGACAAAGTGAAATATATAATGATACAATGAATTACCGGAGGATAAAGTGATTTTCATGAGAATAAAGGAAATGCTCCATGAAGATACAGCAAATTCTGAATTTCGAATAATACTGGTGAAAAGTATAGTGTTTGCTATCCGCTCATGTTTTCTCGAGAACTCGGCTTCCTAGTCCGCACTCCGCAGTGTTCGGTCAACGCCGTATGCTTTGACCACCCCGACATCTCGTGGGTTTACTAATATAAAAAAAAAAGCTGGCCGCCTCCGTAGCGTAACGGTTAGTGTTATTAGCTGCCGCCCAAGGAGGCCCGGGTTCGATTCCCGGTACTACCAGAAATTTAAGAATGGCAGGTGGGCTGCTATGTGGTTGAAATGGTACATGCAGCTCACCTCCAATGGGGGTGTGCCTGAAAAGAGCTGCACAGCCTCGAGATGAGCACACGAGTTTACTTTACTTTACTAAAAAAAAAGCTTTCAATCTCGTCATAAATTGAATGCCTGAAGATGAATTCTTGAGGGATAAAGTGAATTATGAATGGATAAAATAAATTATTTGAGAACAAAGTGATTTTTGAAGGGTAAAGTAAGTTCTTTGAGAATAAAGGAAATTTCTTAAGGGTAGAGCAATACGGAGTAAATTATTTGACAGATATGAATTGTAGAATTATAATGCAAACGCTTTGATTACTTTACAGATTGAGCAGAGTGGCTTCGACTTAACAGCTCTGCATTCGGGAGGCGATGGGTTAGTCCCACTCTCGGCTGTCCTGAGAATGGCTTTCTGTTGTTTCTCATTCTTACCTCAGGAAAATGCCGGGACAGTTCCTATTATAGGCCATAGCCACTCTTCTCTCACCGTTCACCCCAACTCAAATCACCGCTGCTCATCTCCTGGGCTGAAAGAGGGCGTCACCCTCGAAGAGGCTCGCCGTACCCCGTTCAGGATACGGAATGAGGCTATCTACTCTTACCCTGGGTCCATTGGTCAATAGCTCTTAAATATTTTACTTCTGGGGCCCTCTGACAAGTGAAAATACTGTCAGATCCCTCTCCGTACTTTAATGTGTATATCAAAATAAAACGCATAGTCTGAGATTCTACTCAGGTTGCATTGTATTTTTATTGATACTATATTTTTAGGCAAGATTCAGTAACACAATATTACTAAATAAAGAAATAGTTTTAACTCGTGTATGTCATCAATATAAATGTATTCAAATGAAACAATGTTTAAGTAACCTGTAACTAATTTTATTGTGTAAAGAAAAACATGTACCTAAATATGAATGTTTATTGTGACGGATGGGCTTACTTTTGAGAGCAAAGTTTATCAAACAGTGATAAAATATCAGAAAAGGCAACTCTGAGTTACTTTGTGATGTTCATTTGTAAACGATACCTTGACTTCAATCCTACCAAAGCGGAAAGGTCTGAATCGTATACTGTTGTGAAAGGAATCGGGATTTGCTTCTTGACTAAAAGTTGGAAATTACCGTATTTACGCGAATAATCCCCGCACCCTAACTTTAGGTAGGCTTATTTTGAAAAAAAAAGAAATGCCAACTATGACGCAAAAAAACCGCATCCCAATTTCGTGCCTCAATTTTTTTTTTTTTTAATGTGCGGGTATTATTCGCGTAAATACGGTTCTTATCATGCATGCACAACTCCAATGAAGAAAATTCCGTAAATGTACTTTTTAGCGAAAAATTACTAGTGTGATCCATGAAATCCTCCTATTGTTATTTACACTTAGAGACGATGGCCTAGGAGCATTTTAAATTGCGTTTTAATCCAATTAAAAAATCAAAGTCACAGCAAAAATGTTTCTTACAAACACATATCTGATTTCTTAAGACCATTTTTAACTTTTATCTCTAGAGAGGTATGAGTTCCACAATGTGAGAATTATTGTTAGGTAATTTCAAATACCGGAACGAAATTTTACGGAAGTAATTTCAGTCGTTTAGAAATGCGTAAGGAATACAAAAACAAGCCCAAAAGTTACAACTTGGACAGAAATAAGAACTTAACCTTCTTCTGCCTTGTGGGGTCGTGGGGGCGAAAGGTGGATTGGCCTTGTTTTACTGTCGGATGCACTTCCTGACACTAACCCTATATGGAAGGATGTAATCACTATTGCCTGTACCTGTGGTGGTTGGTAGTGCCGCGTGTTGTGTGAATATGAAGAGGAGAGTGTTGGAACAAACACAAACAACCAATCCCCGAGCCAGAAGAATTAATGACACGCGATTAAAATTTCCGACCCGGCCGGGAATCGAACCCAGGACACTCTGAACCGAAGGCTTCAACGCTGACTATTCAGCCAAGGAGTCGGACGGACAGAAATAAGAGCATTTCACGAAAAACTAAATTATACAGTTTAGGATGTTGTTTATATAGATTCGAGCCATATCTTCAAGCCTTGCGGTTGATGAACACGATGCTTGTTGTTTAAAGGGGCCTAACATCTGGGTCAACGTTTCCTTATAGTCCACAATCTCCAACGATACGTTATTTGTAAATAAGATGGGATAAAATCTATTGAATCTATTCTACCGAGCTCAATAGCTGCAGTCGCTTAATTTCAGCCAGTATTCAGTACTCGGAAGATAGTGGGTTCTAACCCCACTGTCGGCAACCCTGAAGATGGTTTTCCGCGGTTTCCAGGCGAATGCTGGGGTTGTACCTTAATTAAGGCCACGGTCGCTACCTTAACACTCCTAGCTCTTTCCTGTCCCGTCGTCGTTATAAGACCTATCTGTGTCGGTGCGACATAAAGCAATTTGTATGAAAAAACTATTCTAGCTGGCTTCATATTCGGAATTATTTCACTGGGGTGGAATGAGATATATTGAATGACAAGTTCTGTTTTTAATAATTGTGATAATATTACTCTGTCAGGCTGACGGTCAGTGGTCACCGAGCAAGTTGACCGTGCAGTTAGGGTCGCGCATCTGTAAGCTTGCATTCGGGAGATAGGGGGCTTCGAATCCCACCGTCGGCATCCCTGAATATGGTTTCCCGTGTTTTCCCATTTCCACATAACTTAATTAAGGCCAAGGCCACTACCTTCCCAGTCCTAGCCCTCTCCCATCCTTCCGTCGCCGAAAACCTTCGATGTGTTAGTGCAACGTTAAACAAAGTAGCAAAAAAAAAAAAGTGTGGTCACTGGATACTCCTGTTTGTTCACTTCACAAAGGGGACTGCGTGATGATATCATCATTACTGTGGGTCCCCTCTCTCCAAACAGTAATTTCCTGTCACAAAGTTACAGCCAGACAGAGAGTACGAGGGTTGTGTTCACACGATGAGTTATCACACATACAAGCATGCATCCTTTGTTCACGAAACTGCTTAGTTTTTCAACCGATTGCTTGACCATTTTTCGCACTGGCTGTAAATTAAATAAAACCTAACAACAAAGAAATTAATAAGGCACTTGATACTGATGTACATCTGTTATCTAAATACTGTTACCTCTCAGTAATAAGATGTGACTCTCTTGTTCGGAAATACTAATATCTTGATAAGCGTACAGAATCTAAGGTTCTCAACATTTACTCTAAAATGAGACATTTATCTCTTAATGTTATCGTCCGATTTGTATTTTAAATTATATGATGTAAATTTCACGTCAGTTCTCCTTATTTTGTTTATAAAATTATTAGGTTACATCACTGTAATGTAAGTTTTAATATTCCCTTTTTATTTTGCTTCCTTGTCCTAACTTTATTTTTTCCAGACATTACCACCACAATACCACCACTACACCACAGAGGCGGACATTATTATTATTATTATTATTATTATTATTATTATTATTATTATTATTATTATTATTATTATTATTATTATTATTATTATTATTATTATTATCTTAATCTGTTTACCCTCCACGGCTCATTTTCCCTCGGACTCAGCGAGGGATCCCACCTCTACCGCCTCAAGGGCAGTGTCCTGGAGCGTGAGACTTTGGGTCGAGGGTTACAACTGGGGAGGAGGACCAGTACCTTGCCCAGGAAGCCTCACGTGCTATGATGAACAGGGGTCTTCTGTGAAAATGGGAAGATTGGAAAAGATAGACAAGGAAGAGGGAAGGAAGTGATCGTGGCCTTAAGTTAGGTACCATTGCGGTATTTGCCTGGAGGAGAAGTGGGAAACCACAGAAAACCACTTCGAGGATGGTTGAGGAGGGAATCGAGAATCGAACCCTCCTCTATTCAGCTGACCTCCCGAGGCTGAGTGGACCCCGTTCCAGCCCTCGTACTACTTTTCAAATTTCGTGGCAGAGCCGAGAATCGAACCCGGGGCTCCGGAGGTGGCAGCTTATCACGCTAACCACTACACCACAGAGGCGGACAATATTATTATTATTATTATTATTATTATTATTATTATTATTATTATTATTATTATTAGTTTTACGTCGAACACACACAGACAGGTCTTATAGCGACCGTGGGTTAGGACAAGATTTGAAATTGTAAGGCAACGACCGTGACTTTAATTAAAGAACAGCCCCAGCACCTGCCTGATGTAAAAATGGGAAACCAAGGAAAACTGTCTTCAGGGCTGCCGATAGTAGGGTTCGAACCCACCATTTCCAGAATGCGAGTTCACAGGTACGTGACGCATGACGCGAATCCAACTCGCTTCGTGTAGGGTCGCGAGTGTGAACTGTGTCGGACAAGTGTAGTTGGGCCTATTTTACAGCCGGATGCCTTTCCTGACGCCAACCCTATGCGGAGGGATGTAATCACTATTGCGTGTTTCTTTGGTGGCTGTTAGTGGAGTGTGTTGTGTGAATATGAAGAGGAGAGTGTTGTGACAAACACAAACATCCAGTCCCCGAGCCAGAAAAATTAATCAAGCGCGAGCGATTAAATTGCCCGACCCGATCGGAAATCGAACCCGGGACCCACTGAACCGAAGGCCTCAACACTGCCCATTCAGTCAGCGAAATTTGTCATCACTGTTCGACTTCCTGACGAGGAATCAAACCCACGTCCTTCCGGGTGAAACGAGCAATATCTTTAACGGTTTATAACTTATTTGAGGTGGACATTTTAGCTGAATAACCCTGCATAATAAGCGTATTTCTCACACTTAAGTTTCTGGTAACTATGACCACTGTAGAGAACACGTACAGTGACTCACATAATTATTCGGACACGTTAATTATAGCCTTTGCTACACACTGGCCCTAAGTTTCAGAGAAAATATTGTACACGCAAACTAATTCCTGACAGAATCCAGTTTGACAGATTCAACACGGCGTTGAAATGTGTACTACCGAGCTCGATAGCTGCAGTCGCTTAAGTGCGGCCAGTATCCAGTATTCGGGAGATAGTAGGTTCGAACCCCACTGTCGGCAGCCCTGCAAATGGTTTTCCGTGGTTTCCCATTTTCACACCAGGCAAATGCTGGGGCTGTACCTTAATTAAGGCCACGGCCGCTTCCTTCCCATTCCTAGCCCTTCCCTGTCCCATCGTCGCCATAAAACCTATCTGTGTCGGTGCGACGTAAAACAAGTAGCAAAAAAAAAAAAATGTGTACTTTTAGAAAACAGGAGAGAACCAGTGACGCTGGAACCTCAGAACTTAGTTAACATGCTTCAACAAAATTATTTGGACACAAGTCAATTGTCGTGCAGAGGTCGTGTGTAGAAGAGCCACGAACAGTTTGAACGTAAGTATTCAGTGAGAGTACTGTGTACAACTTAAGAGAAAATGGCCCGCAGAGGAAGAGAGAGAGCACAATCGAACAGCGACAGCTAGTAATTTTTCACCATGCCAAAGGTAAAAGTTGTCGTCAAATTGCTGAAATGTTACAAATAAAGAAAAGTACAGTCTCTGATATTATCATAATATCCCGAGAGGAAGATAGGATTCAAATCTACCGCAACTTTTTCTGTGAGAGAAGAGTTTTATATTATCAGAAAAACAAAAAAGGAACCGAAGTTTAGTGCTCCAAAACTCGTTACGGAGATTGCCGCAGACACCGAAACGAAACTGCATCCCGAAATAATACGGAGAGTGCTCAGAAGAGGTAACTATTACAGCCGTATTGGAAGAAGGAAGCCCTTCATAAATCAAAAACATCGAAGAAAGAGAATGCTGTTTGCCAAAGAGCATGTTACAGGAGACAATGAGTGGTGGAATGACGTTATATTTGCTGATGGGAGTAGATTTAATATATTTCAGTCTGGTGAGAGGATAACAGTTTAGCGGCGTCCTAATACTGAGCTTCAAGAGAAAAATCTGAGAGCTACTGTGAAGGATGGCGGTGGACATGTAATAGTGTAGGGGTGCGTGCCGGCGAATGGAGTTGGTGAATTGGTTTTTATTGAGGGTAAAATGGACCACTTCCAATACCTTAGAATACTGAGGGACAATATGAAAAAAGAGTGCCGAAAATATGGGGATGGTGAACATTTAAAGTTTTACCAAGATAACGAACCGAAACATATGGCCTGGAATGTAAGGATGTGGTTATGTTTAATTGCCCAAAGGTGCTTCATCCTCCCCCATAATCACCAGACTTGAATGTGATTGTGAATCTTTGGGACAAACTTGATAAAGAAAAACAACAATCACATCCAGAGAACAGCTGAAGAACCGACTTCAAGAAGAGTGGCAGAAGATATCTCCCGATTATACTCGGAAATTAGTGGAGAGCATGCCAAATCGACTCAAGGAAGTAATTAAAATGAAAGGAAAGCCCACCAGACACTGAACCATTATGATCATAAGTAAAAAGGAAAGTGTCCGAATAATTGTGTGCAATATAGGTTTCGGTTTTGATTTTGTATTTTAATTATTATATTTTCATTGAGAGTATTCATTAGAAGAATGATGGACGTTTAGTTTTTATATTCCTTACAGAAACTTGTAGTTAATTTATATCAGTGCTTTTTTATTACTGAAATGACTAATACAACGGAAAATGTAATAAATCATGTCTGTCCGAATAATTATGCGAGTCACTGTATGCACTTAACGGCTATACGGCTGTTGAAGACGCTGTCCGTACGTCGCTTTTGACCAAGTAGTTCCACCAGAGAAACATATCCTACGTTAAAACGGATATCTTCAGCGTGGAGACAGATTGAACGGAGCAGAATGTGAATGTACGGGGTTGTCATGTTCTTATACTGTACTTCGGAAACTCGGCTATAATTGGGAAATATCAGTTCTATATCTACAATAGAATGTAATCTACCTTTACCAGCGCATATTGGAACCTAAAATTTCTTCCTTCAAAAATCTAGACTGCCAGGGAATATGAGTGTAAGTCAGAAAATATTCAAAGTGAGATAAGTCCACGTTGTGAGTCCTGAAAGGGATTTCGATCTTCCGTCTAAGTAGTTTAAGTCAGAACTACTGTAAATTACACTTACAATATTTCATTTGGTCCTAACAGTACAAGTGATGATGATGATGAAATGGCGTACGGCTTTTAGTGCCGGGAGTCTCCGAGAACAAGTTCGGCTCGCCAGATGCAGGTCTTTTGATTTGACGCCCGTAGGTGACCTACGCGTCGTGACGGGGATTAAATTATGATGAAGACGCACATACACCCAGCCCCCGTGCCAGCGAAATTAACCAATGAGGATTAAAATTCCCGACGCTGCCGGGAATCGACCCGGGACCCCTATGACCATAAGCCAGCACGCTAACCATTTAGTCATGGAACCGGCCGATGATGATGATGCTGCTTGTTGTTTAAAGGGGGCTTACCATTTAGCTCATCAGCCCCAACAGTACAAATAAACATGTTAATATACACTGAGCAAATGTCATAGGATTGTCACCTAATAGCGTGTGGGGCCTCCTCTGGCCCTGCGAACTGCAGAGAGACGCCGTGGAAGTGAGTCGACAAGTCCCTGGTAGTCCTCTGGACGTAGCTGACACCAAATCGTTTGCAGAGCGGCCGCCAATGCTGGTCTGTTCGTGGGTGCAGGATCCATGGCACAGAGCCTGCGTTCCACGACATCCCAGATATGCTCGATAGGGTTCATATCGGGACTCCTGGGTGGCCATGGCAGTCGTTGGACCTCCGCTGCATGTTCCTGGAACCATTCTCGGGCGACGTGGGAGCGATGTGGCGGCGCGTTATCATCTTGAAACACCGCAGAAACGTCTGAACGCTGGAAGGCCAAAAATGGCTGGAGATGGTCTCCGAGCAGCTCAACATACCGCGTACCATTCAAAGTCTCTTCAAGAACAACTAGGGGGCCCATGCCATACCAGGAAAATGCACTCCAGACCATAACAGAGACACCAGCGCCCTGGACCACACCTTCGAGGCAGGCGGGATCCATCGCTTCATGTAGTCTGCGCCACACACGACATGGTGCAGTTGAAATCGTGATTCGTCCGACCATATCACGTTACGCCATTGTTCCAGTGTCCATCCCTGGTGACTGGCGACAAATGCGCGTCGTTGTGCCAGATGACGTTGGGTTAACAGTGGCACCCGTGTGCGGCGCCGGCTCCCATACCCCATAGAACCCATGTTCCTACGGATTGTCCACTGGGAGACGTGTCTAGCATGGCCCGTGTTGAATTGAGCCGTGATTTGTTGCACGGTCGCCCGTCTGTCACTGTTGACAATCCGTCTGAGATGTCGCTGGTCATGGTCATCGAGGGTGGCTGGACGGGCGGTCGTTCGTCTGTTGTGGACGGCAACACCCGCATCCAACCATTCACAATACACCCTGGACATAGTTGATCATGTGAAACCGAATTCCGGCACCACTTCCGAAATCACGCTTCCCATCCGTCGGACACCGACCACCATACCCCGTTCGAACGGTGTCAGCTCACGACGACGTTCCATGTTACACCTGTCACATGCACAGCCACTGCTCACAAGGTCTCCTATACAACTGCCGCTGGCACAGGGGGCGTGTGGTGCGCAGACAACACACCTGCGCATCTGTGCTCCGCTATCCCATGACATTTGCTCAGTCAGTGTATATCTAGAGGAGAAGAGTACAGGTCATGTTCTCACACTGATTTTCCCTAGCAGTCTAGAAATTTATTTATTTATTTATTTATTTATTTATTTATTTATTTATTTATTTATTTATTTAATTAATTTATTTATTTATTTATTTATTCCAGCCCCGTGGTGTACAAGTAACGTGCCTGTCTCTTACCTGGAGGTCCCGGATTCGATTCCCGGCCAGGTCAGGGATTTTAACCTGGACCTGAAGGCTTGATCGAGGTCCACTCAGCCTACGTGATTAGAATTGAGGAGCTATCTGACGGTGAGATAGTGGCCCCGGTCTAGAAAGCCAAGAATAACGTGCTGACCACACGACACCTCGTATTCTGCAGGCCTTCGGGCTGAGCAGCGGTCGCTTGGTAGGCTAAGGCCCTTCAAGGGCTGTAGTGTCATGGGGTTCGGTTTTTATTTATTTATTTATTTATTTAATCCGCTTACCCTCAAGGGTTGGTTTGTCCCCCGGACTCAGTATGGAATCCTACCTCAAGGGCAGTGTCCTGAAGCGTGAGACAATGGTCGGGGATACAACTGGCGAGGAGGACCAGTACTTCGCCCAGGCGACCTCACCTGCTATGCCGAATAGGGGCCTTGTGGGAGTGGGGAAATTGGGAGGGATAGGCAAGAAGCGGCCTTGCCCTAAAGTTAGGTATCATCCCAGCATTTTCCTGGAGAAGAAGTGGGGAATCCACGGAAAACCCCTTCGAGAATGGCTAATGTGGGAATCGAACCCCAGCCCCCTCTACTCATTTGACCTTCCGAGGCTAAATGAATCTTCATACCACTTTTCAAATTTCGTGGCAGAACCGGGAATCGAACCCGGGCCTCCGGGGGTGGCAGCTAATCACACTAACCGCTACACCACAGGTGCGGACGACAGCCTAGAAATAAGCAGGCAAATTGTTACTGATGAGGTCACTGACGAAATAATCCAGTTGTGGAATTGTCCTTCTATCTTGATTGAGACTTGGCATGATACTGCGTCTGTGAGGACCTTGGAGCGGCGAACAGTGACAAAGATATTTACATTTAATGTACCGTGACACAGGATGAATTGAGGTCTATATTGTGTACCTGCTGCATAGTAATGGTCTAATTATTCCACCCCTTGTCGCAGCTAAATTGACTTCGATAAGTAAGACGTATTATGTCATACTTAAAGATACCGCACACTAAAGGAGTATTCAGAAAAAGGACTGCAAATCTTCGCCGACCTCAGAGAAGGAGTCGATTAAATATTGTTGTCCTTATGCTCTTCAGATAGCGCGTTCAAACCCAGCCGAGGTTCGTGGCATTTTAACGATGTCGAAAAGTAACAACTCCATTTTTTTTTGTTTCCGGTGCTTTAAAGAACTCCTGTAGAACAAACTTTCATCACATTCAATATCTCTCATAATGTGTAGGAAATGAAAGGATTATTATTATTATTATTATTATTATTATTATTATTATTATTATTATTATTATTATTATTAGAAATAATAATACTAAGAATAATATCATTATTGAGTAAAAGATTTTGGGAACGCAGTGTTTCAGTCTGGACGGGCCTCAAAAGAACGACATTGCTCACATAGTATAGGCTATCTATTGCTAATAATAATGTTATTAACTGAACGCCCCACTAACTCCTTTTACAGTTTTTGGACACAGCGAGGTGCCCGAATGTTGGCCCGCAGGAGTTCTTTTACGTGCCAGTAAATCTACCGACACGAGGCTGACGTAATTGAGTACCTTCAGCTACCACCGGACTGAGCCAGGATCGAACTTTGGGGTCAGAAGGCCAAGGCCTCAACCGTCTGAGCCACTCAACCCGGCCGGTATATCTATTATTAACGTAACACACAATCTTCAGATTTCAGGATCTGACGCTGGTTGGGACGGGAAGTGACGGTACTTGCTTACTTCCCGCGACCATCAACACCGTTTTCCGCTTTCTTTTATCTTCCCCATTTGGTTTCTACGTATGTATTGTAATCTTGATTCTTCGGTTTTTCCTAGAGTTGAAATGAAGCCCATGAATGTTTTCCCATTGTGCACTACTTTTCCCGTCATCCTCTTAAAATAGAGACACACAGATGTTTCCTCTGACGCTCGTGAAACTTCATTTCATAAACAGAATAGACATGAAATGCACAAGCGCCCTCATAATGCGCGTACCACAATGAATTAAGTGTTAATAGAGTACCTAACCAACTCTTCACAAAATTAAGGGTATGTTGAGGGTTGAGGGACCAGATCAAGATGCATTCAACTTCGGGAATGCTACTGCAAACAGAAAGGGAATGAAACCCTCACTCGTCCTTCCTAGACTTGTTGTTCTGTTCCAAATGAGGTAATTCCAAGAAATAGAGAGTGTAACAAGAATATAGGAGAAAGTTTTAAAAATGGAGTACCCATATATAGACAAGATAGACAGATTATATCAACCTGCGTGCAGAAATAATTAATATCTATGTTTCCAACATACACGTCCCTCTAACTATTTTTAACTGGTTTCGATGACGCCAAAATTGTGTCCCACACAGATTCCTTTACTTTTTTTAATCCGTTTATCCTCCATGCTTTGTTTTTACCCTGGACTCAGCGAGAAATCCCACCTCTACCGCCTCAAGGACAATGTCCTGGAGCGTGAGATATTTGGTTGGGGATACAACTGGGAAGGAGGGCCAGTACCTCGCCCAGGCGACCTCACCTGATATGCTGAACAGAGGCCTCGTGGTGGGGATGGGAAGATAGGAAGGGATAGGCAAGTAAGAGGGAAGGAAGTGGCCGTGGCCTTAAGTTAGGTAGCATTCCGGCATTTGCCTGGAGAAAAAGTGAGAAAACACGGCAAACCAATTCGAAGATGACAGAGGTGGGAATCGAACTCTCTACTCAGTTGACCTCCCGAGGTTGAGTAGACTCCGTGGGTTACGGGGTTGTTGGTTCATGCACCACTGTGTGGTTACAAAATAATCATGTTAGGACATCCCAAGAAAATTATACAAAATAACATTCTCATAAATAAAATTCGGGTACACTCAGCTAAAAAAATCACGCAAATCCACCTCTTCTATACTCCACATAAGGTTCGGATCCCACTGTCGTCAGCCCTGAAGATGGTTTTCCGTGGTTTCTCATTTTCACACCAGGCAAAGCTGGGGCTGTACCTTAATTAAGGCCACGGCCGCTTCCTTCCAACTCCTAGGCCTTTCCTATCCTATCGTCGCCATAACACCTATCTGTGTAGGTGCGACGTAAAGCCACTAACAAAAAAATAAAATAAAATACTCCACATAAACCCCGAAACCAACTCAGATTCCCCCTGTCCTCGTATCACTTTTCAAATTTCGTGGCAGAGCCCTGAATCGAACCTGGGCCTCCGGGGTGGCAGGTAATAACACTAACCACTACGCCACGAAGGAAATTCCTTGACGTGCTGATAAATCTACCGACCCCACGATGGTGTATTTTGAGTACCGTCAAATACCACCGGAAACCGCCAGCAAGGGGTCAGAAAACCAGCGCTCAACGGTCCGAGTCACACAGTCTGGCATTCAAGTATGATCTCAGTATATTTCAATAATATTACTACCGAGCGAGTTGACCCTGTGGTTAGAGGCGTGCAGCTGCGAGCTTGCATCCGGGAGATAATAGCTTCGAGCCCCACTGTCGGCAGTCTTGAAGGTGGTTTTCCGTGGCTTCTCATTTTCACACCAGGCAAATGCTGGGGCTGTACCTTAGTGAAAGCCACGGCCGCTTCCTTCCTGTCGTCAACATAATACCTATCTGTGTCGGTGTGACGTATAAAACAAATTGTATAGTAATATTAATATCCAAGTTCATAAAACGGTCAGCGTGTTGGCCTTTGATCGAAGGGGTCCGGGGTTCGATTCTTGGCCGACTCAGGGATTTTAAATATTAATTCCACTGACATCACTACAACTCATACACCACATACAACATTTAATTGGTTAATTCTTCTGACTCGGGAACTGGGTGTGCCTACCGCCTTCAACAATATAATTCAACATAGGTACGGTTCCACCATCCTCTTAGACACTCAGGACGCCTACAGGTGTCAGTTTGTAAGACCTGCGTCAGCTCTCTCCGGAGGCCGTGCACCAATATAATGAAATTAGCAAAGCAAAGTCATCTCAGTACAGGCCATGAAGGCCCTTGGAGAGGTGGAAGGTAAAGGCTTCCACTAACCGGTACCTCGGCACTTGATGGGGTAGAGTGGTTAGCTCTACACCCGGCTGTCTTTGCCCCCAGGAATTTTTGGTGTAGGCTGAGTGAACCTCAGGGCCATATGTACCTCCGGAAGTGGAAATCTCATTTCTTAAATTTTACGACTTCCCGACGGGGACTCGAACCCACGTCCTTCCGGGCGAGCCTAGCACGCCTTTACCGCCTCGGCCAGGTAGCCCCTCATAATGAGATTACTAGCAGGAACTATGGCGCGCACTACGGGATCATGTTAAGACAAATGTTCAAAATACAGAGGAGTGGTTTTTAGTGCTTTAAAGGGAAATCTATCGAAATAATCATCCCCTCTAAACTTTAATGACCGAGCTCGATAGCTGCAGTCGCTTAAGTGCGGCCAGTATCCAGTATTCGGGAGATAGTAGGTTCGAACCCCACTATCGGCAGCCCTGAAAATGGTTTTCCGTGGTTTCCCATTTTCACACCAGGCAAATGCTGGGACTGTACCTTAATTAAGGCCACGGCCGCTTCCTTCCCACTCCTAGCCCTTTCCTCTCCCATCGTCGCCATAAGACCTATCTGTGTCGGTGCGACGTAAAGCAAGTAGAAACTTTAATGATGGAAGAAAAGAGAACCGGTTCAACATTATCAAAATTACCTCTCTCTCTCACACACACACACACACACACACACACACACACACACAAACACACACACAAAGGGGAAGAATCATGAAAAGTGTGGAAATGAAAAGACTTCTTAGGCCTCGAAAACCTACTACCTCTAGGTCAGGATAGAAGTAAGCTAGGGCCGAGGGATTGAATAAAAGCAAAGTAAACCAAAGCAATCTCCATACAGGCCATTAAGGCCCTTGGAGAGGTGAAGATAAAGGTTTCCACTATCCGTAACTTCGGCACTTGGTGGGGAGAGTGGTCAGCTCTACGCCCGGCCACCTTTGCACCCAGAAATTAACCTAGTACTCATTTTTGGTGTAGGCTGAGTGAACCTCACGGTCATGTGCACCTCCCCGAAATGGAAATCTCGTTTCTTAATTTTTTCGACTTCCTGGCGTGGAATCGAACCCATGTCCTTCCGGGTGAACTGACCATGCCTTTAATACCTTCTGAACACGTCCCGACATTCCTAGTGTAGTATACAGTCTGACAATTTGCTTACGCTTGCACCGAGCTCGATAGCTGCAGTCGCATAATTGCGGCCAGTATCCAGTATTCGGGAGATAGTGGGTTCGAACACCACTGTCAGCAGCCTTGAAGATGGTTTTCCGTGGTTTCCCATTTTCACACCAGGATGGGGCTGTACCTAATTAAGGCCACGGCCGCTTCCTTCCCACTCCTAGCTCCTTCCTGTCCCAACGTATGACTGCACTATGGTCGTCAGACGAGGAGTTGCGTGAATGCGAGGTAAGAGGTGCGAGGGGTAAACATGGTTGACACACATGCGCCTGTCTCAAGTCTCCAGGCCTGACAATAAACATCTGTTTCGGCCGCGGTGACTCTTGCGAACGGAACTGCTGTTGTGAAAGTTCAAAGTGGTAGTGGAATTGTGTTTTAGTTACACATTTACTATAATCACTGCATAATGAACAGTTCGATAATGAATATGCATTGATTCAGAGGGCTCGGATTGTCTGTCACGGCTGGTGTTTGTAGCTAAGAGAGTAGTATTGTTACTCGTACCGTACCTACAAGCTGCCGCGACTTCTCGTCTGACGCAGATATTAGTATAATAGTGAATAAAAAAGCAGTCATCTCCGTACAGGCCATGAAGGCCCTTGGAGGGGTGGAAGGTAAAGGCTTCCACTATCCGTAACCTCCGCAGGTGATGGGGTAGAGTGGTTAGCTCTACGTCCCGCCGCCTTTGCCCCCAAGAATTAACCTGGTACTCATTTTTGGTGTAGGCTGAGTGAACCTCAGGGCCATGTGCACCTCCGGAAGTGGAAATCTCGTTTCTTAAATTTTACGACTTCTTGACGGGGATTCGAACCCACGTCCTTCCGGGTGAACCGAGAACGCCTTTACCGCCTCGGCCAGGCAGCCCTAAAATAGTAAATACTTAACGATATAATGAATGAGACACTCATGATTGCTTTCATGATAATTGTTATTGGATGGAATATATCTGCACATGTTCTATTGTACCTACTGTATCTCAGAGGTATCAATTCAAATAGGTCAGGCGCACGCTTCAGAAGATCACGCTGGTTCTTAATTGGAGATGTGCACCTTCATAGGCCAGAAGATTACCATAATTGGACCGGTGTTACGGAAACATGAGAGTTTTAAAAGAGAAATAACCTCTAGGTAACAAGTATGATAACAGCGCTCAAACCGAACGAACTGGCTCTGCGTTTAGGGTCATGTAGCTATGAACTTGCATTCGGAAGTTGGTGAGTTCGAATCTCACCATCGGCAGCCCTGAAGATGGTTTCCCTTAGTTTCCCTTTCTCACACCAGGCAAATGCTCGGGGTGCACCTTAATTAGCACCACGGCCAGTTTCTTCCCAATCGTAACTCTTTCGGACTGAGTCAGAATTGCACTTTGGGGTCAGAAGACCAGGGCCTCAACCGTCTGAGCCACTCAACCCATTTCAAACCCACAGTGACTACATATTTTATTTCGACAATAGTCCTTCATGAGAGGAAGTCTTGAAACCATCGTGTCAGGCGACCATTATGGCATATGGTCGTAATTATTCCAGGATATACGAATAGTTCCTCCTCTCCAAGTCTTTCGGGAAATATAAAAAGCGTCAGTCTGATAGCCGCTGTTGAAAGCGGCCAAAATATAATTTTCAAATACAGGGAGGTTTGATAGGTTCAGTTGTACCATCCACCTTACCAGGGCATCCATTACCTGCAGGAAAATGATACGGCATTTTTTATCGTTTTACAGACTGATGGACATTCCATGAAACCGCACCATATCTCCAGTGTGGAGGACAGTAGGTTTCTGATGTTCATGTGCGAATTACGTAACCAGGAAATATACATTTTTTGGCAGGAAACGTAACACATTTCGATAAGCTAATTTATATCACATTACGGTGAAAGAAATATGGTAGGTCGTGGATAAAATGTGAATACTAATTGACTCATGCATTAACAACGAGTATTCACGATATCCATAGTCCATAAAACTACTAGCTTGGCCTTTTTTAGTTAGAGTTTTGCATATCTTGTACCAAACTTCTTCATTCTCATAAAGTTTCCGTGTTTTGACTTTGATTGCAAACCACAGACCATCAATATCTGTAAATTTTCTCAGCAATACTTGGCTTTATTTAAAACCCAAAATAATAGACAGTAAAGTTCGTCCTCCTCATTTATTTATTTATTTATTTATTTATTTGTTTACTTATTTATTTATTTATTTATTTATTTATTTATTTATTTATTTATTTATTTATTTATTTATTTATTTATTTATTTATTTATTTATTTATTTATTTATTTATTTATTTATTTATTTATTTATTTAGTTATTTAATTATTTTCATCTGCTGGCTGTACTTTGAATCTCAAAAAATATATGACTGGTGTTTAAAATGAAAGATCGCATCCCTGTTTCTCTGATTCGAAGTACAATTGAAGGGTCTATGCCTATGATCACGATGTCAACAGTCGTGTATACCTACAGGTTTGGTACTTGTCTTTGAAACCTGGCGTAGCCTATTAAATATTTCAATGCAAGGGATCTTCAATCTCACTTTAAAGTACCATTTTCTGTCACAAAATGCTAGCACCCCGACGTCTCTAAAGACGAATAGTAGCAGAATGTACAATGAAACGCACACAGCCTATGCAAATGTGTAAGTAATGTTACCACATTATCGAGTGCAGAAAACAGGGAGTACCTATCCATAAATCAGTTTACCAAAGTGTAGTCAGTGGTTTTAAGAACTTGCAGTATTATGAGGAAAGTGCTGAAATAGGATTTGAAGGATCCATAAATGAAGACATTAAGATCAACAGTGTTTCACTAGACTTGGATAGTGTCGTCACCATAAGACCTATCTGTGTCGGTGCGACGTAAAGCAAAATAGCAACAAAAAAAAAGACTTGGATAGTAATCCCGCCTAATGAAAGAGAATGCCAGGGACACTCTAGAAAACCATGATGATGATCATGATGATCATGATGATGATGCTGACGATGTTAATAATTCATTATGTAGATATGTTATTGGTTTCACGTAGTACTAACTATTTATATGGTTTTCGGACACAATGATGTGCCAGAGTTTCGTTCCACAGGAGTTTTTAACGTGCCAGTCTCGAAGCTGGCGTATTTGAGCACATTCGGATTCCACTGGACTGAACGGGCATCGAACTCGTTAACATCGATCATGGTTCAGATTCTACGATAACTGGAGATCATGTGGCTATGATTACATCAACGGTCACCTGAATCTGACTTTTCCCTTAGTTATCTGAGAAGATGCACTTGTAGAGTATCATAAGCTTGGACTCCAGAGAAAGGTCATGTATAGAAGGCTACTTCTTCTTGTATGTGAGAGTGAAAGGTTTAAACACTTGACACAGAAAACAAGATAATAAAATAACATCCTAGTAGTTATTTATGCTGTAGAACTGTCATTGCAGATGACAATGTTTTTGTGTACCTATAAAAGTCTTGCGAAGGTGCCTTAAGGTCGTTAAGAATACAGTGAAAGTCATGGAGAACAAACCGTTGATAATAAGTAAGATAACAATTGTGATGCTGTTACAGCAGGAGCTGTCAGCTAGATAATAATATTTGCACAACAAAGGTACGCTGAGAAGTTCGGCAAAAACTCTGCCCGAAGGCTAATTACCGATAAAAAGTCATTAAGTCTTTATAAACTGACTTAAACTTAGTATTAAAACTCTCAAAAATATGAAGGAAAATATTTTATTCATAACAATAAATACTACCACTTACTAACAATAAGAAGAAAAAGAAGAAGTAGTATCTTTTTCTGTGGGAAAATCAAATTATCACAAATGTGCCTTTCAATAAGATGTGTGACGCGATGTTACGTAGCAACCTGCAGGCTGTGATGTGAAGTATTGATGGATGGCCATGACATACAGATCCACGGCCTGTTCAGCTCTCAAGCTACTGTCGCTTGGTAACATTGCGTCACATATTTTGTTACAAGACACTATTTCGTTATTTATATTTTTTAAGTATCTTCAGTCTGCCGAAACTAATTTTGAGTAACAAATTTATAAACTACCTGAAAAAGAAAAACATACGGTAACAGTATTGCACTTGAAAAAAGAAACAACTTAATTAAAATCCTATTCTGTTCTGTTAATTAATATTATACAGTTAACACTTAACTCAGCCGAATCTGAAAAGAGATGGCTTCAGATATTGCAAAAAGAAAGTAAACACTATTTCGTTACACACATTTTCGCATGACCCCCAGCTCTAAGATATATTTATGTCAGTAATAATAATAATAATAATAATAATAATAATAATAATAATAATAATAATAATAATAATAATAATAACTTTATGTCCCACTAACTACTTTTGTGGTTATCAGAAACGCGGGGATGCCAGAACTTTGACCCGCAAGAGCTCTTTAGTCCGCCTCTGTGGTGTATTGGTTAGTGTGATTAGCTGCCATCCCCGGAGGCCCAGGTTCGATTCCTGGCTCTGCCATGAAATTTGAAATGTGGTACGAGGGCTGGAACGGAGTCCACTCAGCCTCGGGAGGTCAACTGAGAGGAGGTGGTACTTAACTTAATACCACGGCCGCTTCCTTCCCTCTTCCTTGTCTATCCCTTCCAATCTTCCTATCACCCACCAAGCCCCCTGTTCAGCATAGCAGGTGAAGCCGCCTGGGAGAGGTACTGGTCATTCTTCCCATTTGTATCCGCGACCAAATGTCTCACGCTCCAGGACACTGCCCGTGAGGCGGTAGAGTTGGGATCGCTCGCTGAGTCCGAGGAAAAAACCAACCCTGGAGGGTAAACAGATTAAGAAAGAAAGAAAGAATAATAATAATAATAATAGGTCTAATAATACTTTTACGTCCCATTAACTACTTTTGTGGTTTTCAGAGACGCCAAGATGCCAGAACTTTGTCCCGCAAGAGCTCTTTAACGAGCCAGTAAATCTATCGTCACGAGACTGGCGTATTTGAAGACCTTCAAATACCACCGGACTGAGCCGAAATTGAACCTGCCAAGTTGAGCTGCATTTCATGTCCGTCGTTGACGGATTAGTTTTTATATAATTGCTACAGTAATACCATTTGTATGTTGGGCATTCAGCACGAAGGCTGGTTTGATCCTCAAGTGCCCTACCATCAGCTGTCATAGATGGTCTGGCCATCACTGAAGAGGCATACTAGGCAAATGAGGAGTGAGGTAGTTTCCCGTTGCTTTCCGCACCGAGCCGGATGTTGCTGTTACATGGCAGTCTGCCAATCCCACTGAAATACATGCACCTACCGACCCTATGAGCGACATTTCTCATACCAAACACAACAGGAACTGGCTGCATAAGAAATGGCATTTACGTTACTAACATCGCTCATACCTCAGTCACATATTGTCAAAGCCAAAGATGAGACTGAAAAAGGCGAATGAAAGTACCAAATTTGATGTAGCTCATACCGGAAGACATCGTGCAATGTAAATACTAGGTCTCGCTAGCAAAAGCACTAATGCCAGCAAGAGGGGATGAATGTTACGTTATTGTTTATTATTGTTAAGGGTATCCGACTCGTTGGCTGAATGGTCAGCGTACTGGCCTTCGGTTCAGAGAGTCCCGTGTTCGATTCCCGGCCAGGTCGGGGATTTGCACCTTCATTGGTTAATTCCGATGGCCCGGGGGCTGGGTGTTTGTGATGTCCCCAACCTCCCTGCAACTCACACACTCACATGACACTATCCTCCACCACAATAATACGCAGTTACCTACACATGGCAGATGCCGCCCACCCTCATCGGAGGGTCTTTCTTACAAGGGCTGCACTCGGCTAGAAATAGCCACACGAAATTAAATTAATGTTACAGGTTCTGGACGGTGTAGGCCATCATATTTTGTGCTCTTCCGGTTCGGAGATATTAAAGTATCCGAGGCCTAAGGAATCCCCGCCTTATCCCATCCCATTCTTTTGATTCCTATTAATTACGGAAAGACTCTGAAACCTTACCTCATTCATGATTTGGTTATTTTGTGTAGATGTAAGTTTGGAAGGAAGCGCTGTACCGATGCAAAACTTGGACAATATCCGGTTCGTAAAAAAGAGAATAGTGCATTCGAATCCCACCTTGTTTTATATTTTTCTGTGGTTTCTGATTTTCACTTAAATAAGGTCACGGCACTACCTTCCCTATCCTAGCCCTTTCCTTTCATTAGGGCGCCGAAAACATTCTATGTGTTAGGCGACTTAAACTGTGAGCACAAAAAAAAAGTCTTCTCATTTCAAAACTCGCATATACATCGAATGGGATATGCACCAAGGCCGCCTTTATAGGAAGCCAACGACAATACAATTCGGCTATCATGTCCGCTTTACGTGGCTGAACTTAGCTGATCGTATTTACGAGTATATAAGTACCTTATATGTAAATATTGTGTATTTTGATGATTCTCAAATGTACACATTTCGGTACATAATTGTGAAATGACGAATGTATAATGAATGAATGGGAGTGAAAGTGTCGTTTATAGGTGCGGTTGATATCATGTCACCTGCTGGCTCGGTGCGGAAAGAACGGGAGACACCATATGCTTCTTATCCGTTGAATGCCTTTTCTGTGACGCGTAGCGTTTCTACGACAGCTAATATTGGGCATCCAACCTCCTTTCTGACTGACGACTCAATACACTCTTAAAGAGTAAATGAGGGTGCTAATCACAACGTCCCATTGCCACAAATCAGTGGTCGCAAAACGTCGCAGATTAACGACGTCTTGTGAATACTATCTGCTCGACACAGAGTCGAGGTTCGTCCGTTGCTGTGAGTGAGAACGCAGAAGTGGATTGTGAACGAGTGTCGTCAACCGCAGGGATGTTTGCGTCGTTTCGTTTGCCTCATTTCAGGTAGGATCTTCTGCCATTTACTGAGACAAGAATTTACGAAATAAACAATACTTCTCACCGTACAAGACAAACTCTCTACTGCGCTTGTTTGGATAAGTTGGTAGGAATCACGTCCAGAGGTGTATGCTAGGTGAATCCTCCTCGTCTTTCCCTCACGTAGCATTTTACATCATTTAGTCATGCAGTGAATTCAGTTACCTGTACTATTATCTAGTTAGAAAGCTATTCATACGTTAGAGTTCCCTGTCGGCATTTTAGTTTCATAATGAAATACTGATACGGTCTCGGCAATTAGTTCCTTTTGACGGTTCAACGCCATAAAGGAAGAGGGAATTATGGGGAAACCTTGAAATATCTAAAGGAGAAGAATATTCTACTTTCCATATTGGTAAATAAGCCCTGTCTCTTTGTATATAAATCCATATTAGATGTTTTTCAAATAATATTCTCATCCTTATATATTTTGTTTACTTGCACACAATTCTTTCTGGAGTAGGAACTTTGAGAGTAAATATAAAAACATTTTGAGTGGTCTGTGCGGACATTGTAGAAAATGAGTTGGCAATACTGATGTGAATACCGTCTCTACCGCCAGTGTACACAACACAGAAATAAGAAGGGAAAGAAGGAATGAAAATCTGTATAGTATTGTGCCTATATTCGTTTCATCTGTATTCACTCACATACTTATTTTAAATTAAATTGGCTGATTTATTGTTACACTGGGATATGCATTTTACTTTACTAGTTTTCAAAATGGGCTTTTTGCCCCTCAGATATTCACTATTACTTACGCACGAAGGGAAGGCTGACATATGTTCATTTTTTGAAATTGCTCAGCAATGCAGATAGACCCGAAGATAGCTGCGATTCTGGCAGCAAGTGACATGACAAGTGAGTATTTAGAGCCACACACAACTCTATCCTCCAATATATTGAAAAATATCTCAACCAATACAGTATGGGTGTTTGCTTTTTACAAAGGTATCGTTTTGCAGGTGAGCAACTTCTATTTGTAAGTCTAGTCTTACATTCATTATACAAAGTTCAAAAAATTAGGAGAAAATGTTTTGTAACGTCTGGATGTGAACGTTAATTTGGTAGATGGAGTTCCAATGGTTGTACAGCATACCTTGAGACCTTAGCTACTCAGGGTATGTCAAATCGAAGTTACACTCGATCTGCAGACGTAGCCATGCATTAAAATGTCAGATGACCCCTCAAAACAAAGTGAATAGCGGTGCGTTCGTGTGTCGTTGTGAGGTACACAGAATACTGCTGTCATTTGAGCACGTTGTACGGAAATCGGCACATCCCATGAGACATCTTAACGAGGTTCAAGTCGCAAGAGCCGTCACTTTGATCCAGGAAGGATGGACTTTTCGTCGTGTTGCTGTGGATCTCAGTTTCTCTCCGTCAGTTATTCACCGCTTGTGTAATCGCTACACTGAAACACGCCAGTTCACAAGGAGGGTTGGACAAGGTCGTGAATGCATGACAATCACAAGGGATGACCGATATCTGACCATCTGTGCGTTGCGGTGTCGTTCAGCAACTGCCAGAGAACTGCAACAAGACCTCAGGAGGGTCACTGGAGTCACGGTGTCTGACCAGACAGTAAGGGACAGGTTAAGAGAAGTGTCCTTACGACCCAGACGTCCTGTTCGAGTGCCCCGTTTAACGCAGCAACATCGCGTAGCTCGCCTTCTGTTTGCCCGTACCCACGTCAACTGGCAACTTCGACAATGGAGACCTGTGTTGTTCATAGACGAGTCCAGATTTCCCCTGACACACCGTGATAGACGTCAACGTGTGTGGAGACGCCGTGGTGAACAGTACATGCCAAATGTTGTCCAGGAAGGCGACCGATTAGGACAAGGTTCTGTGATGGTGTAGGGTTTCATCAGTATTGATGGCCGTACGGATCTTGTAGTCGTCCGTGGTAATCTTATCGCTGCGAGGTACATCGAGCAGGTACTGCTACAGCATGTGTTGGTTGCTGCATACCGTTTTGGCCCTGAATTCGTACTCATGCACGACATTGCCAGGGCTCATGTAGCGCGCATCACCAGAGCTGTCTTCCGAGAACTGGACATTCAAGACATGGAATGGCCAGCAGTGAGTCCCAACCTTAATCCCATCGAGCATGTATGGGATAGACTTGATCGAAGTGTTCGTGGGCGACCTGTTCCACCACAGACTCTCCAAGACCTCAAACAGGCTCTCATTGAAGAATTGGACCTGATACCGCAACGTGACCTCCGTCGACTTATACGGAGCATGGCACGTAGGTGCCAAGTTGTGATAAATGCTCGTGGAGGACTGAAGCTCTCCAACTGTGATAAAAATCTACCCTGGAGGATTGTTATCACTTTGTTTTCGCCCCTGTTTGTACATTTCCGTTTGTGTTCTGAAAATGAACGCGAATCCATCGATGTTCTTTTGTATACTTCAACGGTAAAGAATAAAGGTTTAGTTGGTAATATATCTGGGTGTGAGGTATTGTTTTGTGGGCATAGCATACGTTCAAAAACATGTTCCCCTAATTTTTTGAACTGTGTATTTATAGTAAAAGATGTGCAAACTGTACGAAATGTTCTTTGTGAGATGATACATAATGTCGTTCATATTACTGCTCTAAAAACCCATTAATATACAGGATAAAGCGTGTCCCCAAATATGTGGAAAGTAATCGCTTGAAGTGGATAGCACACCCCAAAACAACACAAAAAGTCCCTGTGATGTCCTACGATCGATCGTTGACTAGCTGAGTGTGTTTTAGTTATTACCTACGTAGGCAAGTCAATAAGTATCGCAATTTTGCTCTAATTATATATATAGCGTTATGTGCTCACTAGCCGCTAGACAGCACCGTTGTCTACGTCTGTGGTAGGTTTCAGCGTTATCAGATCAGTACAGTTTGCGCTATTGCGACGTAAACATGGCCGCTCCAATCTCTGTTTGCACCAAGTAAGAACAGCTTTCCGTAATCCGCTTTTAGTGCTCTGAGAACCATAGATAATGTGCAAATGGTTTGCCACGTTATCAACAGTCACTCGTCTGTTACTGAAGTTCATATCACGCACATGTTCAATATTGGCATCAGTTACGGCTGCAGATGGACGCCCGAAATTTTCCTCATCCTTCACGCTCGTGCGACCCCTTTTGAACTATTCAATCCACTTCGCTGTGGCAAAACATTGCCTCGTATTGTGCTGAAAGTCTTCTATGAATTTCCGCTCCTGGTACACCCTCAAACCACAAAAAACAGATTACGGAACGCTGTTCTTACTAGGTGCTAACAGAGAGTGGCGCGGCCATTTAACGTCGCAATAGCGCAAGCTGTACTGACCTGATAACGCTGAAGCCTTCCACAGACGTAGACAACGGTGCCATCTAGCGGCTGGTCAGCACACAATGGCACAGAGCCAACCTAAAGGCATTAGAGCAAAATTTGAAATACTTATTGACTTGCCCTCCTAGAATTCCGGTGGGGGGAAATGGCTCGTATTTAGGATTAAGCTTGGAGACAGGCATGGCGTTATGAATATTGTAGTACTTCGCCAGCGTGTGGAACAAGATTGCCATCAAGTACGCGCAATGCCTGGAGTGTTTTAATGTGTCCGAAAATCAATCAGGCGGCGTGGTATATTCAGGCGTGCATTCAGACGCATGTTGGACATTGTGAGCACTTCTGGTATTAAAACGCAGTATTGCTGGTTGTACACTAACATGGCGACAGCTATTCGACCTGGAATGTGCCAGGTGAGGTTATTACCAATATTTCCCGTACAAATAAGTATCTAATTCGTAAACAATCAACCGTGGGACTTAGAGACTATTTTTTACATTGTTTTGGTGTATACTATCCACTCCTCAGTTACTTCGCACATGTTTGGCAATTTCCTCTGGAGGGCACGGCTAGGAATGGGAAGGAAGCGACCGTGGCCTTTGTTAAGGTACAACCCCCAGTATTTGCCTGGTGGAAAAGGGGGAAATCACGGAAAACCACATTCAGGGCTGCACACAGTGGGGTTCAAACCCACTCTCCCGAATGCAAGCTCACAGTGGCATGACTCAAACAGCGAAGCCAACTCGCTTGGTCGTTAATCGGCCATTGATATTTTAAGGGACAGTAAAAATGTCATTTGCTTGTCAAGACAACAGAAAAACGTAGCTGTCCTCCTCGTCTGTCCTAAATACACACGCTCGTTATTCTGAAACCGACATTCAGAAGACTGTGTAATCTCTACACAGCCACTACACACTAACAGAAGCGATGTTGTGACGTCCTTCTTTCGCTTGTCACTATTCAGAGGCATGTCGTCTGACTCCTTGGCTGAATGGTTAGCGTAGTCTCCTTCTGTTCAGAGGACCTCGGGTTCGATTCCCAGATGGGTCGGAGAATTTAACCTCACACACCACACAGAACTCTATCATCCAATAATGCTATGTTTCCCATACACGGCAGATGCCACCCACTTTCGTCGGAGGGTCTGTCTTATAAGGGCTGCACCAGGTTAGTAATAGTCACACGAAATTAATAATAATAATAATAATAATAATAATAATAATAATTCCTACAACTAGAGAATGCTATTTAAGGCTTGACCATAACCAATACTGTGCTACCACTATTACACATCAGACTTCTGCAAACTCTGCTCAATATAACAGATATTTTTAAAAGCTTCGACCCGTCTCAAAGTTGCGCAATGTCTGCGTCTAAAATACACCCAGCAGATGGTGGCGGTCCATGAAACTCGCAGCAACATGACACTCGACGACACTCCAGGCGTGAAAGTCAAGTGAGGATGGCGAAACGCGTTCTGGCGCTGCTCGGAGCTAGGGAGACCTTGTCTGATGGGTATAAAACACATAGCTCTGAAGCAGAGAGATTAACAGCGGGTTGCAGTGGGTGACCCAGCTATAAGTAAACTCCTATTTTTTAATCATCACCATAAGGAAATGCGAACCAATACGGCAAATTATTATTATTATTATTATTATTATTATTATTATTATTATTATTATTATTATTATTATTATTATTATTATTATTATTTTATTATTGAATTTATTTAGCTGATGTCGTTACCATTTTCTTCTTCCAGAATCTCTCCATCTTCTCGCTGTGGCTTTTCTGCCGATCTTTTGACCAAGTTTTGTTGGTGGTAGTGCTTGGATGGTGTGTAAAGAGGTGATTCCGACTAATTTTCTGAACTCATATTTGTCTACAGTAACAAAATGTCATCTGTGATGCCTCTTTTCCAACTTCGAGCAGCCAGTTGTTGTTTTTTATTACTTTCGTCAAGGTTCAGCATTCTTTTGGTCAATCTCTGATTACTAATTCTGAGAATATACCCTTAAAATTACGAAAGTTTTTCCTAAATGTGTCTGGCATTTTCTATGAGTGTTGGTACAGGTCATGAGATTTCCGTATCATCCAGATTCCCCCTGTACAGAATGATCTAAAAAAAATTCTTAAGAATTTTCTTTCTTGCTTTTCTACCGCCTTAATCAATGATCTGCCCCCAATTATCAATGTTTCATATTATTATTATTAGTAGTAGTAGTAGTAGTAGTAGTAGTTTTTGTTGTTGTTGTTTAGTATTATGCCACTTTTCCCATACCCTGATGGCGTTGCGGGTGTGAAATATGTCGCAGGTGTCGACTTGGAATTCCATTGGGAGAGCGCATGGTCAGTGCAGTACAGAAACAAACAAGGGTGATCAAACATTGCACATTTGAAATCGTCCCGATTTTTTTTTTCAGGGCATTTATTCTCTTGACATAAATATATCTTATGGATGAGGGTCATCTGAAAATTTGCACCCCGAAATTAGGGATACAAAATGGGTAGCTCGATGTTACCTAGCAACCGTGATGTGTTAGTGTATTGTTGTTCCTATTCTTATCTTCACTTTCCCTCAATTAATAATTTATTTTTACCGGGCGAGTTAGCCGTGCGCGTAGAGGCGCGCGGCTGTGAGCTTGCATCCGGGAGATAGTAGGTTCGAATCCCACTATCGGCAGCCCTGAAAATGGTTTTCCGTGGTTTCCCATTTTCACACCAGGCAAATGCTGGGGCTGTACCTTAATTAAGGCCACGGCCGCTTCCTTCCAATTCCTAGGCCTTTCCTATCCCATCGTCGCCATAAGACCTATCTGTGTCGGTGCGACGTAAAGCCCCTAGCAAAAAAAAGTTATTTTGTACAATAAATAAAGTTGCGACGAGACTCGAACTCATGTCTTCGACGTTCGCAGACAAGTACGGTGACCACCAGTCCACCACTCCAATTGACTGCAACGTAACTCTCCAAGTATACATGCGTTGCACTGGAATCGGGGATTCATCATTTTTTTCGGAAATTGTTATGTTGCGAACCTGACATATGCAAGTAAAATGTGCTCGTCTTTTAGTGTTCTATGACCTCCACTTTGTCGGAAGCGTATTCTGCCTGCGTCATGAAACGAAAGCGTATTGACCTAGGCTCTTATACACGAGTTACTGTTGAGTGCCCCCCCCCCCTCCCACACACACACAGGTACATTGAAGCTCGCTGAAATCAGTTGCCCGCAGGATCTGGCCTCTCCTTGTGGGACTATGCTTTTTTTTTATTCCCATCCCTGAAAGGCGCCCGTTCTAGCTACCGTCATAGCTTGAGTACATCCAGCTCCAGGTGACTGGTGACGATATTGAAGAGAACCCCGCCCCCCCTCCCGGACTAGATCCTAAGAACTGGCAACAAATAAATGACAGTTCAAAAAATATAGCATAATCTCACATTTTATGTGATTATGTTACTAGATTTCCAAACTTCAACTCATTTCAACTCATCCTTGTACACAATGTGTTTAATAAAATTATATATTATATAAACTTCAACTCATGCACGTTGTTTAATGATTTAAACATGTCATTACTGCATTCAGCAGATATCTTTTTGCCTGTGTTCAATTCACGGAAATGCCACAACATTAAAACTGGTTTCAGGGACGTACTCAAACCCAGGTGACACAAATGAGAAGAGAAGTTGCTTCTAATGAGCGGATTTTTGTACATGAGGTATAGTTCTTTAACGCACCGCTTTTTCTTCCGTCTTTCTCTTTCGCAACCAAGCTGACCAATTAACACAGTAGAACACTGGCATGTTGAGCCTAAGTTGACGAGTTCGATGCCGGCTCAGTCCGGTGGCATTTGAACTACTTAAATACGCCAGTTCCGTGTGGTAGATTTACTGGCACGTAAAAGAACTCCTGCTGGACAAAATTCCGGCACCTCGGTGTCACTGACAACCGTTAAAGTATTTAGAGGGATGAAAATTCGATAATATAATTATTTCTTTCACAGAGTGACATTATTAATCTGCGGAATATCTTCATCTTGAAGAAACCTCTTCTTCTCAGAGATTATGCCCCCATTTAATGTAAATAAATTCACGTTTACACCCCTCGCCCTCACCCGTCAGGCAAGTGATTAAAAATAATATAAAAATTGCAATTCCTTGGTATTTGTGGTATATAAGAAAACAGATCAAAGCCTTGGTGCAATACAGTCCATCAAGGACTTGAGCTTGCCAAGAAAGCGCTCGGCCCTCATAACAGTGCCTGAGATATGTAAAGCGAAGAAGAATCTTCTACGTAGAATCCGACTTCCTTCATCTGCCATCCTGACCTACCTCACCGTATGTCACCGGGTGGTTCGCGGAATGACACCCCCTAGTGGATGCGCTGCTGAATCACACGACTCCCTACGTTTACGTTCAAGTAGGCCCTACTGTACGTTCTTACTAGCAGTGACTGGCGATTCATTCTTTAAAGCGACCGCCTCCTGCTCTGCGGTAAGTTTGACTCACAAGGGGGCATTCCCTACTCGTCACCACCAATTTCGCTCAAATTTATAGAACATGCAGGGCTTGGCTAGAAATGAATGTACCCGAAGTGGGAACTCCAGATGGCCAAGCGTATAGAAAATAAAAAATAAAAATAAAAATGTCGACACGGCTCTCGCACCGTATGAGCCACTTACGGTAGTGCGCACGCCGAGCAGTTGTAGCATAGCGGTAAGAGCTCGGACTGGTCATTCAGTGGTCGTGGGTTCAACTCCCCGTGTGGAGACTGGTTTTTTTCTGTCATCTTTTTAAGTTATTCATTTTCCAATTAAGCAAAGAGGTGAATAATTAATTTTATTTCATCATCATCATCATCATCTGTTTACCCTCCAGGTTCGGTTTTTCCCTCGGACTGAGCAAGGGATCCCACCTCTACCGCCTCAAGGGCAGTGTCCTGGAGCTTCAGACTCTTGGTCGGGGGATACAACTGGGGAGTATGACCAGTACCTCGCCCAGGCGGCCTCACCTGCTATGCTGAACAGGGGCCTTGTGGAGGGATGGGAAGATTGGAAGGGATAGGCAAGGAAGAGGGAAGGAAGCGGCCGTGGCCTTAAGTTAGGTACCATCCCGGCATTCGCCTGGAGGAGAAGTGGGAAACCACGGAAAACCACTTCCAGGATGGCTGAGGTGGGAATCGAACCCACGTCTACTCAGTTGACCTCCCGAGGCTGAGTGGACCCCGTTCCAGCCCTCGTACCACTTTTCAAATTTCGTGACAGAGCCGGGAATCGAACCCGGGCCTCCGGGGGTGGCAGCTAATCACGCTAACCACTACACCACAGAGGCGGACAATTTTATTTAATGTATTTAATTTATTTATACGTAAAAGGCATAGAAGTCCGCCTCGGTAGTGTAGTAGTTGGCGTGGTTAGCTGCCACCCCCGGAGGCCCTGGTTCCATTCCCGGCTCTGCCACGAAATTTGAAAAGTGGTACGAGAGCTGGTACGGTGTCCACTCGGACTCTGAAGGTCAACTGAGTAGAGGTGGGTTCGATTCCCACCTCAGCCATCCTGGAAGTGGTTTTCCGTGGTTTCCCATTTCTCCCCCAGACAAATGCAGGGATGGTACCTAACTTAAGGCCACGGCCGCTTCCTTCCCTCTTCCTTGCCTGTCCCATCCAATCTTCCCATCCTTCCACAAGGCCCCTGTTCAGCACAGCAGGTGAGGCAGCCTGGGCGAGGTACTGGTCATTCTCCGCAGTTGTATCCCCCGACCCAAAGTCTAAAGCTCCAGGACACTGCTCTTGAGGCGGTAGAAGTGGGATCCCTCGCTGAGTCCGAGAGAAAAACCAACCCTGGAGGGTAAACAGATTAAGAAGAAGAAGAAAAGGCATAGAAAAGGTAAAAAATTGGGATTTAATTGTCAGACTTTTTTCTACCTGCACCAAGAACCTATTGTTTGTGTACAGCCGCCAGGAGCAACCTTCACTTGTCAGGTGAAAACTAATCTTACAGCGAAACGACTATTCACGTTTATAGCACATTCCCCAAGGAGGGGAGATAGCAAGTAAAGGAGAAAAAAGAAGAATTTCTGTTTGAACACGTCGGAAAAGTTCGCAACTCCAAATTTTCTACAATTGTGCGCTCATTAAACAAATGACGTCCTATGTGCCTTTTTCATACAAATAAATAAAATAAATGAAAATAAATTAATAATATAAACATTGAAAAAATATCCTGTACACGGTGAGTCGAACCCACGACCATCGAATTACTAGTCCAAGTTCTTACCGCTACGCCAACTACTGTTCGGCGGGCGCATTAACGTTAAGTGTCATACCTTGAGAGAGCCGCGTCAACATTTTTATTTTTACTTTTATTTTCTATATTTTCTATACGCTTGGCCATCTGGAGTTCCCACTTTGGGTACTTTCATTCCTAGCCAAGCCTTGCATGTTCTATAAATTTGAGGGAAATCGGTGGTGACGAGTAGGAAATGCCCCCTTGTCAGATTATGAGAACTTTCAATATTTTTATGCACCTCAAAGTAAATCCGTGGTTCTACTAACTTCGTTATCGCTAGCCTGAAATTGCCCATTTGTGCTTTAACTTTTATCATTCATACAGACACCAGGGATGTTCCTTGCAAAAATTCAATGAATTGTGCTGTCTACATAGCTTTTTGAGTTTAGTCTCAGTTGGTGTAAAGCTCCCAGAGTGTAGTGGCGTTCCATTAATTGCAGCAAATACCTTCATCATATCTATAAATGCACTTGCACCTGTTTATCATCGAACTCAGTTATTTTTGGACTTGTCTTCTCTGTACGAACTACTGCTCTTTATGATAGTTTCGAAAACTTGAACAACCTTTGCATCGTACTGAAAGTTGTATTAATAACCTTTATGGGATTGTGAGTTCTCCATTCCTATTCTTTTGGTGTTGTGATACCAGTTGTAATACATTGGATATTTACTGTTGTGATTCTGAGTTGGGGGTCCGCCTCTGTGGTGTAGTGGTTAGCGTGATTAGCTGCCACCCCCGGAGGTCCGGGTTCGATTCCCGGCTCTGCCACGAAATTTGAAAAGTGGTACGAGGGCTGGAACGGGGTCCACTCAGCCTCGTGAGGTCAACTGAGTAGAGGTGGGTTCGATTCCCACCTCAGCCATCCTGGAAGTAGTTTTCCGTGGTTTCCCACTTCTCCTCCAGGCGAATGCCGGGATGGTACCTAACTTAAGGCCACGGCCGCTTCCTTCCCTCCTCCTTGCCTATCCCTTCCAATATTCCCATCCCTCCGCAAGGCCCCTGTTCAGCTTAGCAGGTGAGGCCGCCTGGGCGAGGTACTGGTCATTCTCCCCAGTTGTATCCCCCGACCAAGAGTCTGAAGCTCCAGGACACTGCCCTTGAGGAGGTAGAGGTGGGATCCCTCGCCGAGTCCGAGGGAAAAGCCGAACCTGGAGGGTAAACAGATGATGATGATGATGATGATGATGATGATGATTCTGGGTTACGTGAAAGATATTGGCATACTATGCGTAGTAAAGCAATCGTACCACCTCTACAGCGCTTATGTGGTACTGCAAGACTGCTCACTGTTGTTCTGGAGTACCAATCTCGAACATGTACTGTAGTTATTTTGTATCTGCTCTCTGTGATGGCCTGCGTTCCCACTCATGGTGATTGTGAGTTAGTTTAATATTTGCAATGTCTTTAAATGACCCATGTAGCCCACTTTCACTTTCTTCTCCAGGGCTGTATTTCACTAATTAGTGGAAATATTCATGGCCCGTTGGCTTACCTCTGTCCGGTGCGTATATTGTTTCAAATATTATTTGGCTGGTTCTGCTAGCTTAAATCACGATATTATTTGTAATTTGTTGAGTTTTTGAAATTGGTTACTTGTATCCTGTTTGATTCCCCCCTCGCGACTCTTAACCCTGAATGCTTGCTTACTCTGTTCTCCCTCTGATCCACGTTCGCTCTTTCTTTCTACCTTGCCTTTTTATAGAGACCGTCTCAGTTGTTTCACCGATATGTTTTTTTCGGAAGTAGGGAGGGGTCTTCTCGCTCAGCTGCTTCAACTCTGCTGAAATATTTTGAGAAGAAAGATTTATCGTAGCTTTGACATTACGTTACCTCTTTCCCTGTGTTGGATTTTCGTGATACCCTTAGTGAATGTGGAACACATTGGTTAAAACTTTGCTTCCGGCATGCGACATGTTCTGTAATAATGCATATGGTGGCCCTAACTTGCTGCGTGAAAGTGCGCTATAGTAAAGCTGTTGTGCGTGTAGCATGTTTCGGGCACTGTCTGTATAGTTGTTACCTTTCTTCTTTCTTCTTTCTTGATACTTATGGACTTTTTTACTGTCGTCCAGCCACTTTGCGAATAATAAAACAAATCACATGCAAGATAGAGTCTCGAAAGCATAGGATAAGTGAAGTTTGCACATATTAATGGAGGGGTTTAGAACTGATGTCCCTGAAATCAGTCTAGGTATTCACAGTTCACACACGAAAAAATCTTGCACTGAGTTCATAATGGAAACCGGAAACATAACGGCCGAAGGTAGATAAGAGAAGTAAGAAGAGGACAAAAACATCAATCACCTGTAAATATGATCGAGCTGTGGACATGTCACACAAATTCCCGAATGGAACGATAGCTGTTACCTCTTTAGGCTCGCTACCGACTTGAACCATTTCAAACGGAAACTGCCGTATTCTTACAACCTGCATGCGTACTTACAGTGGGTAAAACAAATATTCATACATGTATGGTTTCAAACGGTACATAAACGGGAATTATCGGTAAGCGATTTGTACGAACACGACATTGCACTACTGCTTAACGCAATTTATAACAAAGTGTTGTTTAACGGCACACAAAAAAAGTTTTCATACAATTAGATTTTTTCTTTGCTATTTGCTTTACGTCGCACTGACACAGATAGGTCTTATGGCGACGATGGGATAGGAAAGGCCTAGGAGTTGGAAGGAAGTGGCCGTGGCCTTAATTATGGTACAGCCCCGACATTTGCCTGGTGTGAAAATGGGAAACCACGAAAAACCATCTTCAAGGCTGCCGACAGTGGGACTCGAACCCACTATCTCCCGATTACTGGATACTGGCCGCACTTAAGCGACTGCAGCTATCGAGCCAAGTACAGTTAGATTGTAGTCATGTATGGTACGTAAATGTCGCCGACTGACTGCTGAAAACAAATCATTCATCGTGTATCTACGTAGGTCGAGTCATAAGTCATGGCAACTTTTTTTTTCCTCGCAAACAGGAGACAACACGGAAAATCTAAGATATGCATTTCGAAACGTACGGTATATACTTGCGCATGATGCCACTAGATGGTGTATGTAGAAAATAGTGTGGGTCTAAGCATGCCCTCAAGTACAGTGTGTGAGTGAGAGCGTCACAAAATGGAAGTCAACAAGCAGGAGCAACGATCGTATATTAAAATAGCAGTTCTCCGCGGCAGAAATGCACGCCAATGCCATGCAGAGCTGCGGGAAGCATTAGGTGTGCATGACATACCCTATAGAACAGTAGCGAGGTGGCGTTAGCGATACACATGCAGCGAATGGTATTCAGTGCCTGCCCCACCGCTGGAAACGCACAGTGGAAACCTTGGGTGATTATTTCGAAAGTCTGTAACCAGTGGAGACCTGTCCTTTGTACGTAATCTTGTGTATTTGCTGTCTATACCATAATAAAACAATGTTTACCAATTTGCCTGTGTTCTGTCACTTTCCTGCGAGAATCTCCTGAAGTCAGAATTTGTCTTCAGGCACTATGCATAAGTACATGCCCTATATTTTCAAATGCATATCTTAGAATTTACGTGTTGTCTCCTGTTCGCGAGAAAAAAATAGTTGCCATGACTTATGACTCGACCCTGTCCGGCTCCATGGCTAAATGGTTAGCGTGCTGGCCTCTGGTCACAGGGGTCCCGGGTTCGATTCCCGGCAGGGTCGGGAATTTTAACCATCATTGGTTAATTTCACCGGCACGGGGATTGGGTGTATGTGTTGTCTTCATCATCATTTCATCCTCATCACGAAGCGCAGGTCGCCTACGGGAGTCAAATCAAAATACCTGCACCTGGCGAGCCGAACATGTCCTCGGACACTTCCGGCACTTAAAAGTCATACGCCATTTCATGACTCGAGCCTCGTAGTGAGTATTAGTGTACAGGAATGGGCAGTGGCGGCCGGTCAGTACGTGCTACCGGGCTCCAGCACGTAGCTTGGAACTGTAAGGAATATTATTTATGTACAGTACAGTTATCCTGGTGCCTTTTCATTGTTCTGAGTACGATATGAATTTGTGTTTTTTTGAAAATCAGGGCGAGATCTGTCGAACACCTAGCGCCGTTCTCCCGGGGAACAAGGCTCGTGCTCATGTGAAGTGAGCCCTTGCCTGTAGCCTGAAGGAAGCAATACGCAGGCGCAGCCAAGCTTGCAACACTCCCACTAGCCGGCGGAGTATACCATAAACCGGGATCAACTTTCACTGATCCCGTCTATAGTTACTTCCTCTCCCGCAAGGGGGTAGAAGTACTCCTGCTACCTGGATGTTGAACGTGGTAAGCAAGTCTGCCACTAGAGAGTAGCATCGTCTGGGCTCGAAAGTAAAGCGTAAGTGGAGGCAATCTCACACATGCTTATTAAAATATCCATCTTCCTTTTGTGTCAAAAATAAGGAATTCGTAGGTGAGTCAAAGAATCTTTGACTGACCCTAAATGTTATCCCGTATTACAATGTAATTTACTCTGGTGAAATGAAATAGCGTATGGCTATTAGTGCCGGAAGTATCCGAGGACATGTTCGACTCGTCAGATGCAGGTCTTTTGATTTGACTCCCATAGGCGACCTGCGAGTCGTGATGAGGATGAAATGATGATGAAGACAACACATTAAACCAATGATGGTTAAAATTCCAGACCCTGCCGGGAATCGACCCCGGGATCCCTGTGACCAAAGGCCAGCGCGCTAACCATTTAGCCATGGAGCCGAACATTTACTCTGGTAATAGGGAAGGTCTCAATGAATCAGTTGGCAGCTCTTTCAGTTGCTTTGTGCGGTTTTTAATCTCGCGGCTATATTACTGGTGCGTGTTTTTTTTCTGTCATTGTGTTAGTGCTAAAGTTTATACGGAGATTTATCAAATTATTTATTCACTGCAGTGTATATAAAGTGAAATTAAATTAGTGTTCTTAGTGGGGATCTATATTCCCACGATTCTATTTGCACTGATGTAAGTTGCGCCATTAGGTTAGTAAAAACAATATTTCTCGAATGAATTATTTATTTCGTAGACAGTTGTCGAATAATTCATCTGCTTCCAAATTAATGTTGTTTTTGTTTGTTCTGAGTTATAAATTGTGAGAAAAGTTGTATTATTATTATTATTATTATTATTACCAAGTTTGAAGTATGCGTTGTTCATCATGGCACTATGCAGATTTAAAACAGCGTATTTAGCTTGTTTCTTGTAGCACGTAGGACGAATTTTTCACGAGCCGCCACTGGGAATGGGACGTCGATCGGGTGAGTTGAAGACTGTTGTGAAGGAAAAATATAGTTTCCTTATGGCAAGAGGGACTTCGTTACCGAAACTGAACCTCTCGCATGCTGCTGTTCAGCATGTTGTGAACAAATACAAATGAACAAGATCTACGGTGAATGTGCGAAGGTCTGGACGTCGTAGAATTATAACGGAGCGAGAATCGTGATATGTTGCAGAGCAAGCATGCAAAACCTCAGGCGTGAACGCCCGAATGCTTGCTTAAGACGTCGCAACAACATGCAAGGAAGTAACACCTCAAACCATAAGGAAATACATTCATGAAGCTGGCTTATTATTATTATTATTATTATTCTCGTATCAGAAACATACATGTTGTACACAGTTATAATTACTATATTACATTTGCCCAAAACTTGGCCACTTCCAAAGCATTTTTTGATGCTTGATATAGTTCATCTTCTGTGCAGGAGGCTGGACATAGACGACACTGGAGCATATGTTGGACTGTCTGGTCTTCTCCGCAGTCACATTGGATTTTTTCTTGATCTATATAGCCCCATCTTGCCAAATTAACTTTGGATCTGCCAACTCCAGATCTCAGTCTATTCAGGGACTTCCAGGTCATCCATTCTTCATTGTAGCCAGGAGGTAGAGTTTCAGAAAATCTTATCCAGCCAGGAGGAAGGTAGGATGTAGCCCTCCATAATTGCAACCTGGCTTTTTCAGTAGTGGTTCTAAGTTCCTTTGAAGTTCTGAGAAAACTCTTCCTTGACTTTAAACGTTGCAGATGCGGTGCATGCCCATATAGAGGGTGGGTCCTTTCCTGTTCCACTGTCTTTCTTTCCTTGTTCGCAGCTATTTCTCTTCGAACAGAAGGAGGTGCTATTCCTGCAAGGTGGTAGAGCCATTCAACTGGAGTGGATTTCAAACAACCTGTTATAATTCTGCAAGTTTCATTGAGAGCTATATCCACCTGTTTGGCATATGTTGAATTATACCAGACAGGACACGCATACTCTGCTGCAGAATAGCATAGTGCCATTGCAGAAGTTCGGATGGTTTCAGGTTGGCTACCCCACTGTGATCCGGCCAGTTTCCGTAAAAGATTGTTCCTGGTGGAGACTTTTGATTTGCAGTTCATGCAGTGCTTCTTGAAAGTAAGAGATCTATCAAGTGTCACTCCTAGATATTTTGGAGACTCGCAGTGTTCCAGTTCGACTCCTGACCATACTATCTTTAACTTGCGAGTGGCTTCCCTGTTTCTCAGATGAAAAGCACACACTTGTGTCTTTGAGGGGTTCGGTTTAAGCTGGTTTGTGCTGTAATATCTAGAAAGATCATTAAGGGCATCCGTGAGGGTGATCTCCACTGTTTCAAAATCTCTTCTCTGAGTGGCTAGGGCGAGGTCATCAGCATACAAGAAGCTACTGCAATTGGGGGCTATGGGTTGGTCGTTTGTGTATATATTGAACAGAATTGGAGCCAGCACACTTCCTTGCGGAAGACCGTTTTTCTGTAGTCTCCATCGACTACGCTGTTCTTGGAAATCAACAAAGAACCTGCGATTCTGCAAAAGAGTGGCGATGAGTCTTGTTAGGTTAAAGTCCTTGGTTAGATTGTAGACCTTCACTAATAGTAGCTGGTGGTTGACAGTGTCATACGCTGCTGATAAGTCAACAAATACCACTCCTGTCACCTTACGAGCCTCAAACCCATCTTCTATAAACTGTGTAAGGTTTAATAACTGTCCAGTACAGCTTTTACCAGGACGAAATCCAGATTGCTGAGGTATAAGTAATGGGTCAATTACAGGTAATAGGCGATTTAAGATCAATCTTTCCAGCAGTTTGTAAAGGTGACATAGTAGCGCAATTGGTCTAAAATTCTTTGGATCATTCCCTTCTTTACCAGGTTTCAGCAAGGCAATCACTCGGCTCTTCCGCCATATCTTTGGAATTTGGTTTCTGCTCAAACAGTTATTGAAGAGTTGGAGAATCCATTTCTTTGTCATTAAGCCAAAGTGTTTAATTTGCTCAGTTCGTATATCATCCAAGCCAGCTGATTTTCCATTTTTACTCTGTTTGATAGCCTTCTCTAATTCTTCCATGCTGAGTGATGATGTTAGGTCGTCGCTCTCTTCATGCTCTTCTCTTTGCAGTTTCGGTTTTTGTGATTTGTGGTTTGCCTTCCCGTTCAGCAGTAACTGATGTGCTATTTGGTTAGCAGTGATATTATGATGTGCGGTGGTCTTGGTTGGATCATTGCTTAGACGTCTCAGAAGTCTCCAAGCTTTATGACTGTCTCTTTTCAGGTCCAAGTTTTCAATAGTTTGTATCCACTGATCCCTTTTGGTCTCTCTAATAGAGGAAATAAGCTTGTTCCCTGCTTCCACAGTTACTTCATTGAAAGGATTTTCTTCAAATAAGTTTTTGTATTCTGCAAGTAGTGTGGCTTGATCTGAAGTAAGCCCGGGGATATAAGATGTTCGACAGCCACGGGGGATAGACATCCTTGAGCATCTCTTTACAGCTGTGGTGAAGGTGTCATAGTAACTGGGTACTGGTTCTATAGCAGATATTTCAGCGTCCAGTAATTCCGCAAATCTTGACCAGTCTGCCTTCTTAAAATTAAACCTCCTCCGAAAGGATACCATCTGAGGTCTTATAGCAGCAAATACTTGGCACATTATTGGTCTATGCTGTGTATTGGGTATTGGGGAACAGACAGATTTTACACATTGTTGGTTGATATTGCTGCTGCCAAATATGAGGTCAGGATTGTAAGCTCTTCTCCACCTGCCACTGTTAAAGGATCCAGGTAGTTTTGCATCATGGATTAAAGTCAGCTGGCTTATTTCTGCCCATTCTTGTACTGCTGTCCCATTCTCATCTTCATGGTCATAGCCCCAGAGAGGACTATGGCTGTTGAAATCACCGATCACAATTTGCACATGCTTGTTTCCGAAATTGGATGGTAGGTTTACAGTGAATTGAGCACCAGGTGGTTTATAAAGGGATGAAATGGTGCAATTAGCTGTTTCTACAGTAAGGATTTCAATGTTGTTTTCCTCTGTGAATGCTGTGGATGAAATCTGGAAATCTGGATGAACAAAAATAGCACTTCCATATTTATCATGAGGTCTTTCAATGGCGAGACGCATTCCATCTATTTTTGGCCTGCGAATATCACAACCTCTATGTGTCTCCTGTATGCACAGTATGTGGCACTGGTGCTTCCTGCATAGTTCTTGTAGCAGTTCTTCTTTGGCTGGTGTAATGCCTTCTATGTTAACAGAGATAATCGTTAACTGTGGCCCTGAAAAGGGCTCAGGTGTGGATGTTTCTGTTGTGAAAGGATCAGCCGTCAGGTTATTCATTCTCTGACGTTGCCCGGGGTACGCCCGATTGCTTTTATTATCTTGATCACAAATCATCGCAATCTTCGGGGAGGCTCCTTTCGTGTACCCCATGAAGCTGGCTTAGAAAGACAGACTGGCAAGAAAAAAAACCATTCATTAACCAGCGCAATAGGGTGAAAAGACTGGAGTTTACTCGCGCATATCTCAACAAACCCATGGAATATTGGAAGAAGGTTATGTTCTCGGGTGAAAGCAGGTTCAACCTTTTTGGATCTGATGGGCGAAGGTATGTGTGTGGCGTAAACCAAATGAAGAATTTGAACCTAAGAACATTGTACCGACTGTCAAGCATGGCGAAGCTCATGTCAAGGTGTGAGGATGTATGATCTACGCTGGGGTGGGAGAAATAGTTTTTGTTGACGATAATATGACTGCCACAACATACTCCGTGTTGGGAAATTAAATCCTGAGGAATCGTTTGTTTTTCAACAAGACAACGATCTAAGCACACTGCTCGTATAACAAAAGAATGGCTGCTGTATAATGTTCGCGAGCAACTTCCAAGGCTTCCACAGTTCCCAGACCTCAAGCCCATAGAAAATCTGTGGACAATATTGGAATGGGGAGTAAAGAAACAGACATGTTCGTCAAAAAAGACTTCATCGATCATGTGAAGAAGGAATGGTTGAAAACTGATGCCGAAACCGCATCAAACCTTGTAAGCTACAGTCACGAATGCTTTAAGCAGTTATAGATGTCCAGGGAATGCGTACGAAGTACTGATTATATCAAAGTGTGTGTACTTGAGGACAGTGTTTCAACATGTATGAATATTAATTTTGTGAACAGAAAATTATATTCCTTTGTTTTGTTGTAAAGACTGCATAATTTCTATCCGTAGGTGGTTCTTCACGCTTCATTAAGAAATATACTTCATGTACTAGGGCATGTATGGCGAACCTTTTCCAACTAGTGTGCCATTTTATGTCTGGTTTATTTTTCTCAACTGTATACTGTGCCACTTGTTATTTTCCTTTGGAATGGCTATAACCACCCCCACTCCCACCCCCAACCCACCACCGACTTCCATCCCTAATTGCAAATTATGTTTCATAATATGTTATTACATATACACCGTAAAATAATACGTTTCATTGCATGTTCCGTGGTCGTATTTTGCCAATACCGCAAAAATACATTTTTAATATGCCATTTTTAAGAATACTTAACATTATTTTTGTTTAAATATAATACGCCCCCATTGTAACACACTTCGTCATTGAGTATTATTGGATATAGAAATCAAAAATACTAATATTGCCGAAGGACTTTAAGTGAAATGTCGTTCTCAACTTTAGCGTGAAACTTGTTGCTGAATCTTAGTAGCGATGTCATTTATGTTAGGGTCTTAACTTGTCTTCGATAACACACGAGAAGCACTTAGGTCTGAACTAAGACGGTTTCTAACAGTTGATTTCACGCGTTCATTGCATAAAATAGCTGTTCGCAGGCGTATGATGAACCAAACGAAGTAACGCTTTAGCAAGTTTCTTTATGGCCGAAAATATCTGTGGGAGGCTGTTCCGCTTTTCAGGTATTAAGTTCTCTGGCTTTCACAAAGAATATTCATCATCAACAACACACTCGATTTTCAACAATTCTTCACAGAGTTGTAGGAATTTGTTCACCGATGTACTGCTTTCTTGAAATTCTGTCAACTCCATTTGTAAACTATCAGTATCTAACCACTCAAAAATGGCCTTAATAGCACTCATTTGTGCAATGTGAGGTTTCGAAATAAAGTGCGATAGTTTCTCCAAATCTCGAAGTTGAGATAATCTCTTGGCAACTATTTGTCTTACAAAATTCGAAACAATAAACAGTTACACACTACGAATAATTACGCGATGCTGGCAACCACACACAAGCCAAGTGGGTGAGCGAATGGTTCGTCGGACGCATATGACATTTATCTCACTTGACTTCCGGACCTACCAGTGTTGAAGTGTTGCCATAATACACGCCCGATTGGAACTAGAATTTAGATTTTCGGTATATATTTCTTAAACCTGCAACACTGTAACTATACCATGAATGAGATATGTATAGTCTATAGTACAAGACATAGATAAAAACGTTAATTTGTTCATGTGGTGTGCCGCCGAAATCGTGTTCGCGTGTCAACTAGTGACACGCGTGGCATAGGTTCGCCATCCCTGTACTAGGGCATGAAGTATTTGCGTTTTTATTAGATACTAGCAAGGTACCCGTGCTTCGCTACGGTATTATACTGAAATTTATAATTGAATGCTTATTGTTTTAGATATATAATCCGCCGAAATTCGCGATCTGACACGTTTTCAGCGAGAATCCACCAAAATTCCCGATCTGACTCGTTTTCTATTAGATTACGGCACGTTTCCTCCCATTTTTCAATCTTCCTTTCCAGCAATCGATTTCGTACTTCCCAGGCTAGGCTCAGGTATTCTTCCCGGTCAGTTGGGTCCGTAAATCTTTGCCATACCGTATTTTCCTATAATCATTTTTATCTGGATAAAATCCTTCGGGAGATCCGGCGTGGTGTCATATTGGGTGCCTTGGCGGCACTGAACCCGCGGCCGGACTGCATTCTTAGTCATTACCCGTCCAGGAGCCGTTTCCAGCGCGGTCCGCATATTTGACGACGGTCCGGAACATTATTATTATTATTATTATTATTATTATTATTATTATTATTATTAATGATATTCTTATTCTTATTCTTCTTATTATTATTACTATTATGTGTTGCTGGGATGAATGATGACAGGGAAAACCGGAGTATCCGGAGAAAAACCTGTCCCGCCTCCGTTTTGTCCAGCACGAATGTCACATGGAGTGACCGGGATTTGAACCACAGCACCCAGCTGTGAGAGGCCGGCGCGCTGCCGCCTGAGCAACGGAGGATCCTTATAAGTACATTAAGAACAGTAAAATCAATTGGTCTCACCTCCTTCTACACCCCACCGCCGTTAAGTTTATTTACCGGCACCCCCCGCCCAAAAAAAATAATTAAAAGAAGGCTTGTTTTTTATGTTTAAAGAAGATTTCAAACACCAATGTTCACGTCTATTACCTTCAGTTTTGAGATATAAGTATCCCCATAAATATAATTTACTTTTGTCACTTAATTTCAAACTACTCCCCCTCCCCCCCTAAGTGAATCTTCCCGCAAAAAATACTTGTTTCTTTAATAGTGAAGGATCTTCTAAATACCAATTATCACGGCTCTAACTTCTTCACTTTTAGATTTATGTGTCCTCATGAAAGGAATTCAACTCCTATACACTCCCGCCCCCCAAGATTTCCCCCCCCCCCCCCCCCAAAACGCGTTTTTCTTTGTTTTTAAAGGAGATCCAAATACGAATTTTCACGTCTGTAACAACTTTAGTTTTTATTAGATGTATATATTCTCATACAATTAAAGTCAATTAATTTTTCAATTCTTTCACATCCCTCCCCCCGCTTCATTGGATTTTCCGAGAATACTTGTTTCTTTATTTTTAAAGCAGATTGCAAATATCAAATTTCACGTCTGTAACATCTTCATTTTTAAGATATCAGTAGCCTAATTAAAAGAATTCAACACCATTTTCAGTCACTTTCGCCCCCCCCCCTCCACCCAAGTGGTATTTCCGAAAATTAAAAATACACGTTTCTTTATGTTTAATAGAGATAAAAATGCCAGTTTTCACTTCTGTAACATGTTAAGTTTTTTTTAGATATACTGTAAAAATTCTCATTTTAAAATTTCACACCTTTTGGGTTCCCCTTAAGTGGAGTTTCCAAAAACAAATCACCTATGTTTCTTTACATTTGTAGGAGATTCCAAACACCCACTTTTTACGTCTGTAACACTTTACGTTTCCAAGATAATCTTTCAAAAAATTCACCCCAATTTGTCACTTCTGTTTAACCGCCATTAATAAGATTTTCCAAAAACTAAAAAAATACGTGTTTCTTTATTTTTAAAGGAGATCCCATATATAAATTTTCAGTTCTGTAATATCTTCCGTTTCTGAGATATATGTATCCTCATTAAAAGCATTCAACCAATTTTTTACCCTTTTACACCCCTCCTATTGGGATTTACAGGAAACAAAAAAATACGTGTTCCTTTATTTTTAGAGGAGATTCTAACTACCAATTTTTACATCTGTAAATTTTAAAGTTTTAAGATGTAGACACATTCATTTTAAAAAATTCACCCCCCTTTTCACCCCTCAATATTTGGATTTTCCAAAAACGAAAAAATACGTGTTTCTTTACATTTAAAGTAGATCCCAAATTCCAATTTTCAGGTCTATAATATCTTCAGGTTCTGAAATATAAGTAGCCTCATTAAAGGCATTCAACCCATTATTCACCCTTTTACACCCTTCCTATTGGGATTTTCCGAAAACAAAAGAATACGTGTTTCTTTATTTTTAAAGGAGATTCTAAATACCAATTTTTACATCTATAAACTGTAACAGTTTTGAGATAAAGATACACTCATTTTAAAAAATCACCCCCTTTGCACCCCCCATTAATTGGATTTTCCAAAAACAAAAAGATACGTGTTTCTTTATTTTTAAAGGAGATCCCAAACACCAATTTTCAGGTCTGTAATATCTTCAGTTTCTGAAATATATGTAGCCTCATCAAAGGCATTCAACCCTTTTTTCACCCCTTTTCACCCCTCCTATTGCGATTTTCCGAAAACAAAAAAATACGTGTTTCTTTATGTTTAATGAAGATTCTAAATACCAATTTTTACATCTTCAAACTTTAAAAGTTTGGAGATATACATTCACTAATTTTAAAAATTCACCCCCTTTTCACCCTCCCATTAATTGGATTATCCAAAAACAAAAAAATACGTGTTTCTTTATTTTTAAAAGAGATCAAAAGTACCAATTTTCAGGTCTGTAATATCTTTAGTTTCTGAGATATAAGTACTGGTATACTGATTAAGGGCATTCAACCCATTTTTCCCATTTTCACCCCTTTTCACCCCTCCTATTAGGATTTTCTGAAAACAAAAAAATACGTGTTTCCTTATTTTTAAAGAAGATTCTAAATACCAATTTTTACATCTGTAAACTTTTAAACTTTCGAGATATAGACACACTCATTTTAAAATTTCACCCCTCTTTTCACCCCCTTAGCGAAGGAATATCCAAAAATCCTCTCTTAGCGAGCACCTACATCTTAATATGAACATATCCCCAAAATTTCATTTCGTTACGTCCAGTAGTTTTGGCTCGGCGATGATGAATCAGTCAGTCAGGACAAGTTATTTTATATATATATAGATAGATGTTACAAGCCGCACATGCGGCGTGAAAATCCACAGCCTGTTCCCAGTCATTCGACCGGATCGGGAATGGGATGAATGAAGCCCCCATCTAGCGGCGAGAATAGGAATTGTGCCGGCTGCCGAAGCCTGTCGCACTCCTCTGAACCAATGATTAATGACTGACAGATGAAATGAAAGGATATTGGAGAGTGTTTCTGGAATGAAAGATGACAGGGAAAACCGGAGTACCCGGAGAAAATCCTGTGCCACCTCCACTTTGTCCACCACAAATCTCATTTACAGTGACCGGATTTTGAACCACAGAACCCAGCGGCGAGAGGCCGGCGCGCTGCCGCCTGAGCCACGGAGGCTCTCGCACATGCAATATATGAATACAATTTTACCCACTGTACTTTGTCAGTGACGCTATTGTCTTCGTTATTTCTACGAATCTCACGTTCTGCCGTCACAAAAGGATGCCAAATGCTGTAGTCTCCTCATTTTAATCTTTCCTGTCCGACCAGCCTTGGGCAACTTTTGTTTTTTTCCGACCCCGACCGCCTTGCGTTTGCCGAGGTACATCCTCTGCTTACCACAGGGCTTCCGTTCACCCGCTCGTCGGGATTTTAACCCTACCTACTTTAGGCGTCTCAAGGTCGTCCTCAATCTGATTCGGCGTCCTGGCGTACAGTAGCTGCACATTAACGGGGTAGAATGAGCCTAAGCGATAGTACTGTTATCGGTTCGTGACCTACCATCAACCCAAGCCAGCACGTCGGCTTACGTTCCCCGATTCTGAAAAAAAAAAAAGGTTTTATCTTACGCGACGCCGTACTCTGCGGGATGCCGGCCAATCTCTTTTTGCGGTTAGATTTCCTTGTTCAACGAGAGCAACTACACCGAGCACCTGGCCGCGTGACTCGGGGCACGTAGCTATTAGATTAATAATTAATAACGTTATTTGCTTTACGCCCCACTAACTACTTTTACGGTTTTCGGAGACGCCGAGGAGCCAGAATTTAGTCCTGCAGGAGTAAATCTACGGACACGAGGCTGACGTATTTGAGCACCTTCAAATACCACCCGACCGAGCCAGGATCGAACCTGCCAAGTCAGAAGACCAGCGCCTCAACCGTGTGAGCCACTCAGCCCGGCAGCTATTACATTGCATTCGGGAGATAGTAGGTTCAAATCCCACCGTCGACAGCCCTAAAGATGGTTTTCAGTGGTTTTCCCTTTTCACACCAGACAAATGCTGAGGCTGTACCTTAAGGTCACGGCCGCTTCCTTCTCGCTCCTATTTTCTATCCGATCTTCGCCATAAGACATGTGGGTCGGTGCAACGTAAAGCAAATTCTGAAATTCTAAACATATAATAGAGAGAGAAAGACAGAGAGAGCAACTATCCACTCACGGATGTCAAGCCCTTCGTATGCCATAATTGTCGGTAGAATGACCTGCAATCTGATTGGTTTGCCCGCTGTTGCTGCCGCCGGATTCGAATCAGCCACCTTCCTACTCTGAACCCGAGTCCGTACCCGCTGGGCTACGGCACTGCACGAACAGGCACACATAACACACTTCTGGTTGCTATCTTCCACCGCCCTCGTATTTAAGGCCGTTTATAGGAAACGGTGTCTGACTAGTTGGCTGAATGATCAGAGTACTGGCTTTCGGTTCAGAGGGTCCCGGGTTCGATTCCCGGCCGGGTCGGTGATTTTAATCTTCATTGGTTAATTCCAATGGCCCGGGGAATGGGTGTTTGTACTGTCCCAACATCCCTGCAACTCACACACCACACGTAACACTATCCTCCACCACAATAACACGCAGTTACCTACACATGGCAGATGCCGCCCACCTGAGGGTCTGCCATACAAGGGCTGCACTCGGCTAGAAATAGCCACACGAAATTATTTTTATAGGAAACGGTGCTATCTAATTGCTTCCCACATACCAGTTACGATGGCAACGTCTATAGAAGTAATGTCTCATTACCCCTTAGTATCGCTAGTTGCTTTACGTCGCACCGACACAGATAGGTCTTATGGCGACGATGGGACAGGAAAAGGCTAGGAGTGGCCTTAATTAAGGTACAGCCCCAGTATTTGTCTGGTGTGAAAATGGAAAACCACGGAAAACCATATTCAGGGCTGCCGACAGTGGGATTCGAACCTACTATCTCCCGAATACTGGATACCGGCCGCACTTAAGCGACTGCAGCTATCGAGCTCGGTCCCCTTAATATCGAACTAGGAACTACATCATGGCTGCATGTGAGGATGTTGGTCGCTGTACAGTTCGACATAGGATTTTCAGCGCGCTCATTTTCTGTGTCGACAAGCGTTACCACTGATTCGTGATGTGACCATCGATAAATGGAGAATCTTACGCCCGACGTAACGGTACCATTGCCGTATAATTAATATGTCAAATAGGGAGAGATTTGGCGACGAGAGGTTACTCGGAATTGTCCAACCAAGCGTCTACTGTGTGGTTGCGTTATCCCTCCCCCTCAATGAACTGCGCTCCCCGGAAAGTTCCTTTTTTTAAACTTTTTTACTCTGTTAAACATCACTTATGCCAAAACGAACTAATGTCACTTCATAAACACGACCACAACTCAAACAGCTCCTCATTTGACACAGACGATTAGGACGAAATTTTGAAAATTACGACGTGTATTGAAACGTGTATTCCGGTCATATACTGTAATTAGACAGCCGTGTTACAAGACAACCAGCCAAATTAATTAATTAAATAGTTGTGCTGAGTGGCTCAGACAGTTGAGGCGCTGGTCTTCTGACCCCAACTTTGCAGGTTCGATTCTGGCTCAGTCCGGTGCTACCTAAGGTGCTCAAATACGTCAGCCTCGTGTCGGTAGATGTACTGGCACGTAAAAGAACTCTTGAGGGACTAAATTCCGGCGTCTCCGAAAACCGTTAAAGTAGACAGTTAAAGAGACGTAAAGCAATTATGATTATTATTATTATTATTATTATTATTATTATTATTATTAGTATTATTATTATTATTATTATTATTATTATTATTATTATTATTATTAAATACATAAATAAAAACGATTAACTTATTTTTCATTACGATTGTTATGCTATTAGTATTTATTTATTTATTTATTTATTTATTTATTTATTTATTTATTTATTTATTTATTTATTTTACGTAAAAATTGCCCACCAAGATGGCACTCATCAGTCTCTGTAGTTACCATCGGCCACTTGTAACTACCTAACGTGTCCTTCATTCCAGGGGTCGATGATCTAGATGTTGTTATTTATGTATTTATTTATTTACCATCAATCACAGATTTTATGGATGGCCTAGCGGAAAATGGCAAGCCCCAGGTACATTAACTGCTTCACAGACCACTAAACTAATATTTACAATAATTGCATTATTCGCGTATTTAAACGCGTACAGTAATTAATTCACTCAACAACACTTTCACCTCCGTTCATGTTGGCTGCTTTAAACAAGCGTTATTATGTCCTTCATTTCAAGTCACACTTGCACCGGGCGACGTTGTCACGAAAGCCTAACGCGACAATCTCTCACGTGTCCACTTTCGTACCTTTTTAAAAAAAAATGTTTGTTGATTATTCGCGTGACAGATTTTACGAGTAGACGACAAAGAATTGACGCTGGAAATATTCGACTCACTTGGAGATGCCTGTCCTAGTACTGTACACGCCCAATTTAATCAATTATATCGTCATGTTCCCTCGCTGCTGTATTTTGTAATATAACTCACTCTGTTCGTCCTATCATTAAGTTCGCCACTCCCGTCCGGGGAGGAGTCACAAGGGCTCAAAGGAAAGTACCTACTTGAAGCTGCAGTCACACTCCACAGCACCCATATCTCCAACAAGCACAAAAGAAATTGTAATGATACTTGAGTTTGTTAGAGACTAAGGAGAAACATGCTGTGAGTTATCCAGAGTGAAACTTGTAGCATTTAAGCTGTATATCGTGGCTGCCTGGGTTTCCCACTCCTAATGTAGCTCCTAACATTGATGAGTGAGATGACTATATAGATGTTCTGAAAACGTTCGCCCAAATATAATATGAACGGTACTAGGACCTTAAAGGAATGACATAGAAAAGATCGCACGAATCTGCAACCCTTCCTCCGCATGGGACGTTCTACTTCCTTTTTTTTTTCTTTTTGCTATTTGTTTTACGTTGCACCGACACAGACAGGTCTTATGGCGACGATGGGACAGGAAAGGCCTAGGAATTGGAAGGAAGCGGCTGTGGCCTTAATTAAGGAACAGTCCAGCATTTGCCTGGTATGAAAATGGGAAACCACGGAAAACCATCTTCAGGCTGCCGACAGTGGGGTTCGAACCCGCTATCTCCCGCATGCAAGCTCACAGCTTCGCGCCCCTAACCGAATGGCCAACTCGCCCGGTATTCTACTTCCTTACGAAACACTTGCTGAATCACAGCAAATGTTCGAAATGTCTTCCTCCTACCTCGGTACAAAGTATTAGCGGCGGAGTAGTGACTGACGAGTTCGTACAAACTCAAACATCAATGGCTGTGATGGCGATTCTCCTACACTTTCAACGGACATCGCAAGCAATGGGGGAGTCCGAGAAGTCATTGAAGAATGCTTCCACCACCAACCACGGACGTTGTTCGCTTAGGGTATCTTTCATCACCCTTACAACAATCTTTACTTTCTCTGTGTTCACGTACTCCAAACAACAAACCATTAGAGAAACCGTCAGAAGTTTTTTTTTTTTTTTTTTGACTGCCCTTATATTTTATTCCCATGGGCGACCTGCGTGACTGGATGCGATGATATGATGGTATAGTATAGTATAAGCCTCCGTGGCTCAGGCGGCAGCGCGTCGGCCTCTCACCGCTGGATACCGTGGTTCAAATCCCGGTCACTCCATGTGAGATTTGTGCTGGACAAAGCGGAGGCGGGACAGGTTTTTCTCCGGGTACTCCGCTTTTCCCTGTCATCTTTCATTCCAGCAACACTCTCCATTCTCATTTCATAGCATCTATCAGTCATTAATAAATCACTTTGGGAGTGGCGACCCCATCGTACTAATAGCCTATATATGACTCATTCATTTCATTCCTGACCCGGTCAATGACTGGAAAACAGGTTGTACGTTTTCATTTTCAGTATAGTATAGTATTTAATGAAGACCATCACAGGCTTTCGGCCCAAATACATGTTCCCGTTACAAAGATAAAAAGATTAAAATATGAACTAAATCTACCATGTGGACGCAAAACAAAAATAAACAATGTCTACAATGTGGACGCTCACATGGGGGGTGGGGGTGGGGGTAACCGGGCCACATGCAAGCGCCACCTTTAAAACATAAAGATAATCTAAATCTACTATGTGGACGCTCACATGTGTGGAATACCTATCCACATGTGAGCGCCACCCTTGTAACTACCTTACTGACCGGCTGTGCCGTCTCCCCCCCTCCCCCCCTTGGTGAGGAAAAAAAGGAGCGGGTGCGAGGATATGATGATGAGTGATGAGGTTGGGAGAGGCTGAAACCCAGTGTCGACACATGCCCTATTCCTGTCCAATAACGGTTACGTGCCACATGCGACCGTGCCGGATGCGACCCGGCCATTATCGTGCCAATAGCGACCGAACGGATAAGCATCGTGCCGCATGCGACCCATCAATCACTTACAATTGATCTGCATTAAGGGCTGTCACCAAGTGGCAGATTGCTTATAAGTAGCTAACTTGGTCTTTTCTAAAATAAAGGTCCGACACCATGGTTAGCAGGTTCGAGTGCCGTAGGTCGAAGGAAAAATATAATAATGTTGCTGGCTTTACATCCCAGTGACTACTTTTATGGTTTAAGGAGACGGCGAGGTGCCGGAATTTAGTCCCGCAGGAGTTATTTTACGTGCCAGCAAATCCACCGACACAAAGCTGACGTATTTGAGCACGTTCAAATACCACCGGACTGAGCCAGGATCGAACCTGCTAAGTTGGAGTCGGAAGACCAGCATCTCAACCGTCTGAGCCGTCTGAGCCACTTAGCCTGGATGAAAAAAATCACCATCAGAATGTTGGCCGGCAGGGTAGCAAAGTTGTGGTAGACAGTTTCTAATCACTAGATTGCATGCCAAAAGCCGGGATTCAAATCCAAACCTTTTCGCAGTGTTGAAATGGAGTGAGGGGATATGATGCTGTTGATGGTGATTCGGCCGTCGGATGGAGACGTAAAGCATTGAGCAGACCCCTTGGTATTATTCGAGAGGAGTAGGCTACGTGCCGAAACCCTACTTCATTATCATAATCCCACATCCAGACGCGCAGGCCGCCCAAGGGAGTCAGGTAGAAAGACCTGAACCAATGTAATTATTAAATTAATGTAGTAATGGTCCACCTTTCAATACTATAATATGTAATACATTAATAATTACATTAATAATTACATTAATTAGGGACTAGTTTCGGCCTGGGCTGGCCATCTTCAGCCTTAATGTAAAACACCTAATAACTAAACAAATGTACATGCACACAATTGACATAAAAACAAATGAAAACAATATATACAAAGTGACATTAAAAACTGGGATGGAATATGAATAAATTTGAAAATGAACTAGGTTCTAACATCTTGAGTATGTTCATCATTGAGAATAATTTCAAGTATTAATTTATATAAACAGAACTGTTAGTTCTAATACTGCTGAGCATTTCAATAGGAACTGGTAAATGTTGATCCTGTAGTTTGTCATCAAATCTATATGTGTGGTGTTAGCTATATGTAATCCATTGGACACTGCTGTAAATAACCACTAGCTGACAGGGAACTGTTAGATGTTGTTTCATCTTCAATCAAAATAATAAATGAGATGCTCTCATGGTGCTTGTTAAATCTTGCTAAAATGTTGTTGGACATTGTCAGGACAGCACATGAAGATGTGGTTAACACAGATCATTGTGTCTGGTATAAAATTTTTGCGATTCGTTGCTGTGCCCATGAAGTTAACCTGATATTTTAGATAAAATTAAATTAATGAATTAAATGAGAGAATGTGTTAGTTAGATGGCATAGGTTATATGAGACTTACCTATCAATACAGCATGAGGTGTGTGGTCCATTGTTGAGTGTGCTTCAGACTAACTGTTGTGAAATTCAAATGAAAAGGAAGGAGAGGGGAGGGGAAGGTCAGAAGGATAGGGGGTTGGGGAAGGGGGTGGGGGAGGGGGGTTAAGGTGGGGCTGAAGGATCTGGGAAAAAGGATGGTTGTTGAGGAAATGTGCTGTGAATATTATGAAAAACTGAATTATGACTTGTTGGTTTGACATTGCTGAAAATGGGAATTAGAAGGTCAAAAAGGATATTTGGTTTTTCTGAAATTTCATTAAGATTATGATTTGGGTTGAAATATTGATCTAAATGTATGAAGCAGCTTTCGGTAATGTTAAGGAGGGGTCCTTTACTGATGATTTTCTATATCTTGTTTTATGTCTGTGAATTTGTGCTTATAGTCATGCATATGCTGTCCTACAGCTGAAAATTGATTGTATTTCAGGGCATTGACGTGTTCTGAGTACCTTATCTTAAAATTTATCCCGGTCTGTCCGACGTAAGAAGAACTACAGTTGTTGCAAGTGATCCTGTATACTCCTGATTTTGAATAACAAGGGGAGAATGACCAATAGCTCGCCCAGGCGGCCTCACCTGCTATGCTCAACAGGGACCTTGTGGTGGGATGGGAAGATTAGAAGAGACAGACAAGAACGAGGGAAGGAAGCGGCCGTGGCCTTAAGTTAGGTACCATCCTGGCATTTGGCCTGGAGGAGAAGTGGGAAACCACGGAAAACCACTTAAAGGATGGCTGAGGTGGGAATCGAGCCCACTTCTACTCAGTTGACCTCCCGAGACTGAGTGGACCACCGTTTCAGCCCTCGTACCACTTTTAAAATTTCGTGGTGGAGCCGGAAATCGAACCCGGGTCTCCGGGCGTGGCAGCTAATCACAGTAACCACTACACCACAGAGGCGGACGAAGTTTTAACTTTATTCTGTTAAATAACCATGTACACTAACGAACAGCCAATGAAAAGAATGGTTGCATCGACAAGGCATTAGCCTTTAGAATATTGATTAAGTGTACAGCCTAAAACTTACAGATATGCCATTTTTCTTTCTTTCTTAATCCGCTTACCCTCCAGGGTTGGCCTTTCCCTCGGACTCAGTGAAGGATCCCACCTCTACCACCTCAAGTGCAGTCTCCTGGAGCGTGAGACTTTGGGGCGGGGGATACAACTGGGGAGAATGGCCAATAGCTCACCCAGGCGGCCTCACCTGCTATGCTGAACAGGGGCCGTGATGGGGGATGGGAAGATCGGAAGGGATAGACAAGGAAGATCGGAAGGAAGCGGCCGTGGCCTTAAGTTAGGTACCATACCGGCATTTGCCTAAAGGAGAAGTGGGAAACCACGGAAAACTACTTCCAGGATAGGTGGGAATCGAACCCACCTCTATTCAGTTGACCTCCCGAGGCTGAGTGGACCCCGTTCCAGCCCTCGTACCGCTTTTTTTTAATTTCATGGCAGAGCCGGGAATCGAACCCGGACCTCCGGGGGTGGCAGCTAATCACACTAACCACTACACGACAGAGGCGGAATATGACATTTTTAACAACGAAAAACCAAAAACACTTTGTGCGACTATCGGCTATAACGACCGTTAATTGGCGAGCTCTTCGGAGTCGTTATGAACAGTTTCGACTCTAATAGTTTCTTCATTAAAATGAACGGTAATTTTTTCAACTTAAGACGACTTTCCCCTGAGCATGTTTAATAACATGCATTACGTATAACGTCCGGCTCTATGGCTAAATGGTTAGCGTGCTGGTCTTTGGAGCACAGGGTCCCGTGTTCGATTTCCGTCCGGGTCGGAGATTTTAACATTTCGTGGTTAATTCCCTTGGCTCGGGGACTCGGTCTTTGTGCTGTCCCCGACATCCCTGCAACTCACACACCACACATAACACTATCCTCCGTCACAATAACACGCAGTGTCCGACTCGTTGGCTGAATGGTCAGCGTACTGGCCTTCGGTTCAGAGGGTCTCGGGTTCGATCCCCGGCTGGGTTAGGGATTTTAAACTTCATTGGTTGCTTCCACTGGCCCGGGGGCTGGGTGTTTGTGCTGTCCCCAACATCCATGCAACTCACACACCATACATAACACTATCCTCCACCACAAAAACACACAGTTACCTATATACGGCAGGTGCCGCCCACCCTCATCGGAGGGTTGCCTTACAAGGGCTGCACTCGGCTAGAAATAGCCACACGAAATTATTATAATAACACGCAGTTACCTACATATGGCTGATGCCGCCCACCCTCATCGGAGGTCTGCTTGCAAGGGCTTGCACCCGGCTAGAAATAGCCGCACGACATTATTATTATTATTAATATTATTATTATTATTATTATTATTATTATTATTATTATTATTATTATTATTAAGTAGGGCAGCATCCTGCTTCATGAATTTACCGAGCTCAGAACACTTTAAGCAAGCCTCGGACCTATGGGAGTAATGGAGTCCCACTCCCATTTGACAGGCGAGGGACTCCTTGAAAACAACTTGGCGAACGAAATGGAATTCGATGGGGAGCTATCGATATTAATGGCGCTTATGGAAGAAAGAAGGTAGAACTGGCTGAGTCAGCAAAGAGGATGCATCTGGATGTGCTAGGAGTAAGTGATATTCGGGTAAGGGGAGATAATGAGGAAGAGATAGGAGATTATAAAGTGTACTTGACGGGTGTTAGAAAGGGAAGGGCAGTCTGGGGTAGGGCTCTTTATCAGGAATACCATTGCACGCAACATAGTTTCTGTTAGGCACGTAAATGAGCGAATGATGTGGGTAGATCTGTCAGTGGGAGGAATTAGGACAAGAATTGTGCCCGTGTATTCACCATGTGAGGGTGCAGATGAGGATGAAGTTGACAAGTTTTATGAAGCATTGAGTGACATCGTGGTCAGGGTCAACAGCAAGGATAGAATAGCGCTAATGGCCGATTTCAATGCGAGAGTTGGGAATAGAACTGAAGGATACGAAAGGGTGATTGGTAAACGTGGGGAAGATATGGAAGCTAATGGGAATGGGATGCGTTTACTGGACTTCTGTGCTAGTATGGGTTTAGCAGTTACGAATACATTCTTCAAGCATAAGGCTATTCACCGCTACACATGGGAGGCTAGGGGTACCAGATCCATAATAGACTATATCTTAACCGACTTCGAATTCAGGAAATCTGTTAGGAATGTACGAGTTTTTCGTGGATATTTTGATGATACAGACCACTATCTGATCTGTAGTGAACTAAGTATCTCTAGGCCTAGGGTAGAGAAAGTGAAATCCGTCTGCAAACGAATAAGGGTAGAAAATCTCCAGGACGAGGAAATTAGACAGAAGTACATGGATATGATTAGTGAGAAGTTTCGAACAGTAGACAGTAAGCAGGTTCAGGATATAGAAAGTGAATGGGTGGCATACAGGGATGCTGTAGTAGAAACAGCAAGGGAATGCCTAGGAACAACTGTGTGTAAAGATGGGAAAAGGCGAACATCTTGGTGGAATGACGAAGTGAGAGCAGCCTGTAAACGTAAAAAGAAGGCTTATCAGAAATGGCTCCAAACAAGGGCCGAGGCAGACAGGGATTTGTACGTAGATGAAAGAAACAGAGCGAAACAAATAGTTGTTGAATCCAAAAAGAAGTCATGGGAAGATTTTGGTAATAACCTGGAAAAGCAAGGTCAAGCAGCAGGGAAACCTTTCTGGACAGTAATAAAGAATCTTAGGAAGGGAGGGAAAAAGGAAATGAACAGTGTTTTGAGTAATTCAGGTGAACTCATAATAGATCCCAGGGAATCACTGGAGAGGTGGAGGGAATATTTTGAACATCTTCTCAATGTAAAAGAAAATCATCCTGGTGGTGTTGCAAACAGCCAAGCTCATGGGGAGGAGGAAACTGATGTTGGTGAAATTATGCTTGAGGAAGTGGAAAGGATAGTAAATAAACTCCATTGTCATAAGGCAGCAGGAATAGATGAAATTAGACCTGAAATGGTGAAGTATAGTGGGAAGGCAGGGATGAAATGGCTTCATAGAGTAGTAAAATTAGCGTGGAGTTTTGGTAAGGTACCTTCAGATTGGACAAAAGCAGTAATTGCACCTATCTATAAGCAAGGGAACAGGAAGGATTGCAACAACTATCGAGGTATCTCATTGATTAGTATACCAGGCAAAGTATTCACTGGCATCTTGGAAGGGCGGGTGCGATCACTCGTTGAGAGGAAGTTGGATGAAAACCAGTGTGGTTTCAGACCACAGAGAGGCTGTCAGGATCAGATTTTCAGTATGCGCCAGGTAATTGAAAAATGCTACGAGAGGAATAGGCAGTTGTGTTTATGTTTCGTAGATCTAGAGAAAGCATATGACAGGGTACCGAGGGAAAAGATGTTCGCCATACTAGGGGACTATGGAATTCAAGGTAGATTATTAAAATCAATCAAAGGCATTTATGTTGACAATTGGGCGCAGTGAGAATTGATGGTAGAATGAGTTCTTGGTTCAGGGTACTTACAGGGGTTAGACAAGGCTGCAATCTTTCACCTTTGCTGTTCGTAGTTTACATGGATCATCTGCTGAAAGGTATAAAATGGCAGGGAGGGATTCAGTTAGGTGGAAATGTAGTAAGCAGCCTGGCCTATGCTGACGACTTGGTCTTAATGGCAGACTGTGCCGAAAGCCTGCAGTCTAATATCTTGGAACTTGAAAATAGGTGCGATGAGTATGGTATGAAAATTAGCCTCTCGAAGACTAAATTGATGTCAGTAGGTAAGAAATTCAACAGAACTGAATGTCAGATTGGTGATACAAAGCCAGAACAGGTCGATAATTTCAAGTATTTAGGTTGTGTGTTCTCCCAGGATGGTAATATAGTAAGTGAGATTGAATCAAGGTGTAGTAAAGCTAATGCAGTGAGCTCACAGTTGCGATCAGCAGTATTCTGTAAGAAGGAAGTCAGCTCCCAGACGAAACTATCGTTACATCGGTCTGTTTTCAGACCAACTTTGCTTTACGGGAGCGAAAGCTGGGTGGACTCAGGATATCTTTTTCATAAGTTAGAAGTAACAGACATGAAAGTAGCAAGAATGATTGCTGGTACAAACAGGTGGGAACAGTGGCAGGATGGTACTCGGAATGAGGAGATAAAGGCTAATTTAGGAATGAACTCGATGGATGAAGCTGTACGCATAAACCGGATTCGGTGGTGGGGTCATGTGAGACGAATGGAGGAGGATAGTTTACCTAGGAGAATAATGGACTCTGTTATGGAGGGTAAGAGAAGTAGAGGGAGACCAAGACGACGATGGTTAGACTCGGTTTCTAACTATTTAAAGATAAGAGGTAGAGAACTAAATGAGGCCACAACACTAGTTGCAAATCGAGGATTGTGGCGACGTTTAGTAAATTCTCAGAGGCTTGCAGACTGAACGCTGAAAGGCATAACAGTCTATAAAGATAATGTATGTATGTATGTATGTATGTATGTATGTATGTATTGAACCCGACAGGGGCATGATCCAAGGACCTTAGGTTGATATCGATCTCCGTAATTACGCACGCAATGCTATTAAAGGGAAAGAACGCTGAAAATGATTAATATTCATATCATTAATAGAAGTCATACCGAAACTAATTAATATTCATACCATTGAGATAGATAAATTGTGTATTTTAAAATTATTCTACGAGATTTCTTTGTCTGCGACTTATTGCGCAGTATTATCCTTTGTGTAGCGGGGCCCCGGAGATGAAGCCAAGCCAACTTAGACGCGGGAGGGGTTATGAATGGGGATTCCCTGTGACATCACTCGAGAGAAGACATCCCTCCTCTAGGCTCACAGAATGAGGGGAAACTAATTTTTTCGAAACGGAATATAGGAGCCATCTTGGAATCGGACTGGCCAACTTAATTACCTACGATCCAGAAAGTTAATAAAAGTCATATTAGGGGGTCGTCTCCCGATTTAAAAGGGATAAATGTTACTGGGACATTTATTTAGAGTGTTTAATGTCCTCTTCCGTGATAACTTTCAGCCGAAGAAAGAATACTGTGTTGTTTCTGCGTGGAAAAGTACTGGGGCCATCTGGTTAGTCTCATGACACGTCCTCGACGGAGGGACTTCACCCCGTGTGGTAGGGGAAGCAGAACATATTTTAATTAATTTAAAGAGATTCACCGAAGGATAATTGAGTGGTTATGTCTCAATCGCACCAACTAGATACTGGTCACCGACTACCCGTACTATTATACCTCGAGTACGCCGGGAATAGGCGCTACGCAAATTTGTGGAAGGGGTATCGCTCCCTAGTAAAAACTACTGCAGGAAGGGACAAGAGTCAGTCGGGACTCGTGGCTTACAGACGGCGAAGCTATGTGCAGTCGAGCTTCCAGCGATCTTTTGTTTGAGTGAATTTAAATTTAATTTACAAGTGAAATCGTGTACTGTGCGTAAATACTGCAGAGATTGGATAGACGCGATGCTAGTGTCTAAACTTTAAAGATCAGGGACGTGTCGCGAACATTTAATATAATTTGTAATATTATTATTATTATTATTACGGCGCTACTGTGTCGAGTAGTAACAAAGGTACGCGGAATCCGATACTGAACCGCGGATTGCGGAGTGAGGTCCGATATCGTGGCTGGACGTTCACACTGAATGTAACTAAACAAATCTTGGAATAAATAGTGACGTATTGTGTGCCTCAGGAATACTGCCAGCGGTTTCGTCAACCTAGAACAATGGACTCCCGGTTGGGAAGAAGAATGGTGCCGCCAGTAACTGCTTTGGTGCCTATGGGTCAGCACTAAACCAGCAATGGACTTCCTGAGCTGACAACGGGTCATCAAGTGATGGAGATGAGTATTAATCATATTTAATATGACGTGATCAGATTGGGCGGGGAACAGTTATCATTACCTGACGCTATAATGTTAGAGATTGTAACTTCAGTAATGTAGATGTGCTACCATGATACACGTAGCTTCTATTTACTTTATTTAATTAGTAACACGTCTGAGCAATCAATTGTAAATAAAGGTGTAATACGATAAGTTTGCATGCAGTAGTAGATTGACTTAATCATTTTATTTGGGGAAACTTGTGATTATTGATGCGTCAGGAAACCAATTTTTAGTAATTCAGAGTAATTCAAGTTAGGCTGTAGTTAGTCCAGCGTTGATAATGCATGGCTGGTAAGTAGTGTAATTTTATTCCGTGAGCACCCAGAACTACGAGATATGACTTCGGAACTGACACCACAGGCCTCCACTGACATATATTTAGATAGGAATTGTACAATTTTAATTGGCAAGCTTATCACAATTTAAGTGCAAATTGAGGAATATTTAATTCATAATTGTATTACCGTGTGACGATTTTATCAGAAATCACAATTTAGATATGGATTAATTACACCGTTATTACGAGGAAGTTAATTATGATCACGCAGTATGGTCTAATTTCCAGGTAAGTCGTGTAGGGAGATAGTGTAATGATGAACCCAATAATAATAATAATAATAATAATAATAACAATAATAATAATAAATTGTAATTATGGTAATCATGCAAGTATTGGTATCATAGAAACCGGTGTCGTGTCGCGGGATCATGATATTGTAAACGAATGTGTGTGTTGAATTGAAGTGAAGTATTGAGAGCCGATGTAATTTGCTTAATGAACAATGAAGCTCAGTTTATTAGTGAACGATCCCCGAGATGGGGTGTTTTGTTAAGAAAGGGCGTTATGCCTCTGAAGGCCGAGGCCATTGACCACCCGCCGTGCAGGGGTTGGGGCAGTTGACCTAGTGAGGAGAAGTGTTGGTTTTTTTTGTATGCTTGTCCGCTCGTAGAAGGGGGAGCCTTGTGTTAAAGAGAACGAGGCCCGGAAGAGTCGCCTAATAATGGAAATATTCAACACGCCAGAATGTTGTAGTCGCTAATAAGTGACACGGCGATTGTTACCAGTACTTGTTAGTTTACTGTCATTACTCATTTGAGGATAATGTAGCTTAGGGTTTTCAGAGTCCCACTTCCATCCAAAGGGGTGTCAGTTCAGTTCCCGACAGCGGCATTGTTACCCCAATGCTCAACCGAAGGCTGGATGTCTCACGTGTTTAATGTATATAATTTGTGTTCTCTAAGTGTTTATGTATCTTGTTGTGATTATAATTGAGTTGCCGATGGTGCTGACCATCGGGGTGGTGAATTGTATACAAGTAAGGGTCGGTTCAAACCCGGGCGTTTGTTCCACATTTTTATGAGTTCCTTCTTGGTACATTGTTGGGGAATAGTTGTGTGTTTAGCATAGGGATTGCTCAGACTCGTTGCATGCATGTTAATCCTATTGGTCAATGATATCACATAGCCTCAGTGTCTATGATAAGTGTTTTTCCGTTCGAATCTCGTCATAATGGATCGCTCTGCGATAGATAATACTCGGATCCATCACATACGACTAAAAGTCGATAACAAACCACAACAATTGATAATAATCCATGTAGTTCATTTGTATATAAATGCGTCATTACCATCATCATCATTAAGGCCTAATAAACCACTTGTATTAATCTAAACTTTAACCCGAATGTGTTCTCATTGTAATTAGGTATGATCCGTCTCCTACCCTGTATGCCTTTAAGCTAAGTCTGGTTAAGCGCCTATTTTGTTTTATTCCAACCCGTTAACGCCCTGTAGATATCATGCCGGAGCCATTATGTGTAGGGACGGGTGCAGTATGTATTATTATTATTATTATTATTATTATTATTATTATTAATATTATTATTATTATTATTATTACGTATAACACAAAATTAAATATTATATTAAATCAAATCGCCGAGCTCGATAGCTGCAGTCGCTTATGTGCGGCCAGTATCCAGTATTCGGGAGATAGTGGGTTCGAATCCCACTGTCAGCAGCCCTGAAGATGGTTTTCCATGATTTCCCATTTTCACACCAGGCAAATGCTGGGGCTGTACCTTAATTAAGGCCAAGAACGCTTCCTTCCCACTCCTAGCCTCTTCCTATCCCATCGTCGCCATAAGACCTATCTGTGTCAGTGCGACGTAAGGCAACTTTAAAAAAAATCAAATCAGTAATTCAGTGTGTTTAACTTTATTCTGTAATGTTCTATTTTGTTACTTTAAGTCCAAAATTGTGGGGTACCATGTCCCCTTTTCTTTTTTGACATCTGGGTGGCTACCTATGGCCATTATTTTTCAAGTATTCTTGAGTTGATCTTTATATTATTCTATTTCGATACATTACTTTCACATAGTTGCAGTTTGTTATTTGCAAACAGCCAATGAAAAATTAAGAACATTTTGCATTGAATTTTTGATATTGTCAGATTATGACGCTGCTTTAGAAAAACACATTTTCAATGTTTAGGAATATGCAGCTTTCATGTCCACCTCTGTGGTGTAGTGGTTAGCGTGATCAGGTGCCAACCCTGGAGACCCGGGTTCGATTCCCGGCTCCGTCACGAAATTTGAAAAGGGCTGGAACGGGGTTCACTCAGCCTCGGGAGGTCAACTGAGTAGACGTGGGTTCGATTACTACCTCAGCCATCCTCGAAGTGGTTGTCCGTTGTTTCCCACTTCTCCTCCAGGCAAAGGGATGGTACGAAACTTAAGGCCACGGGCGCTTCATTGTCCATCCCTTCCAATCTTCCCATTCCACCGCAAGGCCCCTGTTCAGCATAGTAGGCGAGGGTGCCTGGGCGAGGTACTGGTCCTCCTCCCCAGTTGTATCCCCCGACCCCAAAGTCTCACGCTCCAGGACACTACCCTTGAGGCGGTAGAGGTGGGATCCCTCGTTAAGTCCGAGAGAAAAACCAACCCTGGAGGTTGAACAGATTAAGAAAGAACGATGTAGCTTTCGTTCAAATATTTTGTCAACTACGCTCCTTCCATCTTCTATGTTATGCTGTTGAAGATGTTCAGATCTTCACCCAACACTTCTTGTTTTATTTTAGATGAGTATCATATTCATTGACCAAATGTCTATGATTTGATTACACGCGTTTCTCTTCTAGACAATCCTATAAGGCTCATACATGTGTTAAAATCATATTTTGCGAAAGATGATTCCATTCTATAAACATAATTATGAGCAATATTCTCACTTGGTACTCTTAGTTATAAAAGTTATAACGTTATATAATTCAATTCTTAGGAATATGCAGCTTTCGTGTCCGTCTCTGCGGTGTAGCGGTTAGCGTGATCAGCTGCCAACCCTGGAGGCCCGGGTTCGATTCCCGGCTCTGCCACGAAATTATATTATATCGATCAAGTTTTGAAATTGTAGTCTTATCCACACAAATGCATGACTTATTGATATAGGTGCTTACATCATCATTTCACGCTAGAATAAGGTGGCCCTGATATGAAACATCTCATTAGACCAGCTTTACCGGGCTGAGTGGCTCAGACGATAGAGCACTCTCTTTCTGACACCAAGTTGGCGGTTCGATTCTGACAGTCTGGTGGTAATTACTCAGATCCATCAGCCTCATGTCAATAGATTTACTGGCATGCAAAGGAACTCCTGAGGGACAAAATCCTGCGCCTCGGCGTCTCTGAAGGTCATAATATTAGTCAGTGCGACGTAAACTATTATTATTATTATTATTACTATTATTATTATTATTATTATTATTATTATTATTATTATTATTATTATTATACTACAATCACAATTAACTTCGCCAAACTAAAGGCATTGAATTCGCATACAAGAAAACTGTTTCCTCCAATTTATCCGAAGCAAGAAGCATCGAAAATTTGTAGCCTAAAATGTTTGCAAGCAGTATTCTTCCAAAGAAAAGAATAACTCCAAACATACTCGTCGGTTGTGTGTACCAGGTCAGTGTTCAGCAAATAATTCGCTGAATTGAACGGAATTTATGATTTTCATGCCACTGAGATAAACTCATGGCGTCTCAAACCCCACACAATTACTGAGTACCAAAACACACATATTCCAAGAAGTGGTCCAGTAAGGGTTGGGTTGTGAGTCTGGACCGCTTTCAAAACACGCGACCCGGGCCAGTACTCGTTTGAATGAATAAATGTTCACCATATCCACGTGATTTACAACGCGAGTTTTAGGTAATGCATATTAACTAAAAGACATTTTCAAAACAATCGTCATATGTTACCAAGATAAACATAGGATTCAAGTGATTTTAAAATATCCGAATTTCTAATTAACAAATACAGTTTTACGTACTGTCAGCAATATGGATTCGGAATGGCCTCTGTGTAACTTATCTCTCCAGGAATGAAGAAAGAAGTTTGTTTTGTTGCCCTCTTGTGATTGGTACCGTTGCCATCATCAAGAGGTGGACCTCTCCTGTAGCCTCACACAGTGTGTACGCGTCAAGGGGTTAAAGAACCCCCAGACGTAAAAGACCAATGGGTTTCGTCACTACTGATGACGTGCGCAGACCAACACAACACTGATGTACTAGCACCTATTAAGATATGGTATTCACGTAGGTCTCCGCGTTTTATTGGTAAGTGTAAGTCCTGGTTCGTGACGAAACCCATTGGTCTAACATAACATAAAGCCACTGGCAGTAAAGGCGCTGTTTCATGTCCGACTATTGACCTTACAACAAGTAATGTATTAATAATGATTGTATGCCTGTTGAGGAGTTTATTATTATCATTATTATTATCATCATCAATAAACTGAAGAGTTTGGCTCATTGTTTTTAATATGCTGCAGTATGTCAATTAAATAAATGACATGTGGCCTCCAAACAGGCCTGATGCAGGTCTTTCGAGTTGACGCAGTATAGGCGACTTGCGCGTCTATGAGGATGGGGCCCTACCTACAAAAAATTCTAATGATGAAGAAGGCACACACACCCAGCCCCCGAGCCATCGGCATTAACCAATGAAGGTTAAAATCCCCGGTCCGGCCGGGAATCGAATCCGGAACTCTCTGGACCAAAGGCCAGCACGGGAACTATTTAGCCATGGAGCCGGATTAATATGTCAATTGAACAAGTATCCGTACTCTCTGGTGGATACCGCCCTCAAACAGGTACCTGCTCCCCGCAGTCGTATGCTTTGCAACTCATTTATAGTCGTGCGTTTTGAAACTATTTTCTACGAATTTTACTTCGTGTGCTCAGGTACTCGTATGTTTTGAGACGTAACCGATAAAATTATGCAGTGGCTAAGAATTAACCTAGTACCATATTAATTTCCTGATTAGGATGAGCTCATCTCCTAGAGTGGAACATGTGTCTCTAAAGATTTTCGACTTCTTGACGAGGAATCAAACCCACGTTCTTCTGAGTAAAGTGATCAGACATTTATGGCCTCGGACAAGCACCTGCTCTCATCAGAATGAATTGAACATAGAATTCAAGAGATTTTAAAATATCGTAAGTTCTAATTAAGAAAGTCTTATGTACTGTCAGCAATAAGTTACATATCTGTAGTGGTCCTTGAGTATCTCTCCAAGAAAGAACGTAAGATTGTTTTAGAAGAGTACACTTTGCAGTATTTGTAAACAGGTGAAGTTAGAACACGTTAAAGATGTGATATTGTACAAAGGACAGATTTGTTACAATTTGATGATTTGGTGAAAGGATTTGAAGAGTAGTCTTTCGTAGTTCCTATTATGAATGTACTGCAGATGTTTAAGTACGCTGTAAAGGTAGTATGAAGTCTCCTGATGTTTCAGTTCCCGGCCGGGTCGGGTATTTTAACCTCGATTGGTTAATTTCAATGGCTCGGGGGCTGGGTGTGTGTGCCGTCTTCACCATTAGAAGCAGTCATAGGTAGGAGCCCCTTCCTCACATCCCCCTGTGGGTGAGGGCAATAGAATAACACTCACGGTATCCCCTGCCTGTCATAAGAGGCAACTAAAAGGGGCCCAACGGGCTCTTAACTTGGGAGCGTGGGTTGGTGACTACGAGACTATTAGCTGAGTCCTGGCATTGTTTCCACTTACTTGTGCCAGGCTCCTCACTTTCATCTATCCCATCTGACCTCCCCTGGTCAACTCTTGCTATTTTCCGACCCCGACGGTATTTGAGCATTCGAGGCCTAGGGAGTCTTTCATTTTCACACCTTCATGACCCTTTTCTTTCTTTCGATACCTTCATTTTTCGAAGTGTCGGACCCCTTCTATCTTTATCCCCTCTGATTAATCTTAATAGAGGATGGTTGTCTAGTTGTACTTCCTCTTTAAACAATAATCACCACCACTACACCCCTTCCTCACAGATGCGCAGGTCGACTATACGGCGTCAACGCGAAACGCTTCGCAGTCCACACGCTATAATAATAATAATAATAATAATAATAATAATAATAATAATAATAATAATAATAATAATAATAATAATAATAATAATAATAATTTAAATGAGTCTTTGGAAAGGGTTTGTGGAAACCTGGGAGTGAGATTTGTAGATCCTAATGGGTGGGTAGGAGATAGGTATCTGCTCAGGTGACCTCTCAATATTTCGTGAAATTTTATTTATTATTATTATTATTATTATTATTATTATTATTATTATTATTATTATTATTATTATTATTATTATTATTATTATTATTATTGCAAGCCTCCGTGGCTCAGGTGGCAGCGCGCTGGCCTCTCACCGCTGGGTTCCGTGGTTCAAATCCCTGTCACTCCATGTGAGATTTGTGCTGGACAAAGCGGAGGCGTGACGAGTTTTTCTCCGGGTACTCCGATTTTCCCTGTCATAATTAATTCCAGCAACACTCTCCAATATCATTTCATCTGCTATTCATTAACTTTTGCCCCAGAGGAGTGCGACAGGCTTCGGCAGCTGGCACAATTCCTATCCTCGCCGCTAGATGGCGGCTTCATTCATTCCATTCCTGATCCAGTCCAATGACTGGAAACAGGCTGTGGATTTTCATGCATTATTATTATTACTGACAATAGACAGTGTGTGTTTGTGAGATATCACACCAGTCGCGAAAGCGAAGAAGTCGTCCTGACGTTTGTAGTGCAGTATCAGTCTATTTTATGCATTAATTTAGCTTTTCTAAGAAGAGAGAATTGTCCAGTGATACAGTAGCTCTGCCTGCATTTCCAGGTGCACTCCAACCAACCGCGTGCTAGCTATTTATTTTTCTACATATTTGCTGAATTAAACTATACACAATCTACATCAACGTAGAGGAATAAATATATACTTCTCCTAATATATCCTACCAATCAGTTGTCGTGTATTAACAAAGTTTTTTAAAAAATCATTCACCTCAATCAATCAATTAATCAATCAGTCATCAATGATCTGCACTTATGGCAGTCGCCGAGGTGGCAGGTTCCCTATCAATTGATTACCTCTTATTTACATTTATTTGTAATTGTTTATCTAGCTTTTTTTTAAATATTTTGGGATCTGGTGACGGCAGCACGGGAAAAGTTTAAGGGAGCAGAGATTATCAGTGGGCTACTGTGTACGACGGATACTGAATGGAGGGTAATTGGGGATTTAAATGAGTCTATGGAAAGAGTATGTGGAAAACTGGGAGTGAGATTTGTAGATCCTAATGGGTGGGTAGGAGATAGGTATCTGCTCAGATGACCTCTCAATACTTCGTGAAATTTTATCCCGATTTAATCACATGAATGTTTTGCCACGACCGCTACCTGTCCATCAAATATCTGTGCTAATGCAACGTTAAACAGAAAGAATTTTAAACGGTAGTAATATTAAGGAGATATTAGGAATATAAAAGTCATGCCCATGAATACAAACCAAGAATAGGGGTATTCATAGGAAAATAATTCGGCCTTCAATGCCATCCAAGTTTCCGTGACCAGGTACACAAAGTTGTTGAACGATTACAGTACTCAAAAACTACAAGTGGACTAGCACGCGATACAGGGTGACTAATCAATGAGGTAAAAATGCGGCCGTCGTTACTCATGGTGTAGTTTGGGAGGAAGTGTGATGTAAGTTGACGTCACTCCCCTCCGTGAGGCTGGCTGGTGCTGGCCTGGCGCTCAAGAGGTGCAGTGTCAAGCCAGCGCCGCGCGACACAACACACCAAGCAGCATGCCGCTCCGTGAGTACCCAACACTCTCTGTTACGAGATTTATTTTTGGACAATATAACCATAAACCAGCCGCCAGGATTATCGAAAACACCATATAAAAAGCTGACTGCTGTGCTGTTTGTTGTTCTGGACAGTGATAACATAATTGTTAAATACTCATTTTGGATCTGACAAATTTGGGGAAATATTTATTTTGATAATTTAGTCAGTTATAGGTGCATGTCATAAGCGTTCTTTCAAGAACTATGGTCTTACGACAGAGAGTTGGAGAGTTAGTTGCCGGATTGGGCGGTTCAGGCCATAGAGTACTGACCCTCTGAAGAGTCCAAGTTGGTGGGTTCGATTCTGGCTCAGTCCAGTATTATTTTGAGGCCCTCGTATATGTCAGCCTCATGATGGTAGATTTACCGGCACGAAATAAAACGCCTGCGAGCCAAAATTACGGCACCTAGGCTAGTCACTAGTCACTGAGACTTTATCATTGGCTGAATGGTCAGCGTTGAGGCCTTCGGTTGGATTCCCGGCCGGGTCAGCGATTTTAATCGCATTTGATTAATTCTTCTGGCTCGGGGACTAGGTGTTTGTGTTTGTTCCAACACTTTCCTCTTCATATTCAGACAACACACTACACTACCAACCACCACAGAAACACGCAATAGAGACTATATCCCTCCATATAGGGTTGGCGTCAGGAAGGGCATCCTGCTGCAAAACAGGGCATAATCCACATGTACTCCACAGTTGGCCCCTGCGACCCCACATATGTGTGAAAATCGGAATTATTATTATTATTATTATTATTATTATTATTATTATTATTATTATTATTATTATTATTATTATTATTATTGCCCGACTTATTGGCTGAATGGTCAGCGTTGAGGCCTTCGTTTCAGAGGGTCCCGGGTTCGTTTACCGGCCGGGTCGGGGATGTTAATCCATCTGATTAATTCTTCTGGCTCAGGGACTGGGTATTTGTGTTTGTTCCAACACTTTCCTCTTCATATTCAGACAACACACTACACTACCAACCACCACAGAAACACGCAATAGAGACTACATCCCTCCATATAGGATTGACATCAGAAAGGGCATCCGTCTGTAAAACAGGGCCTAATCCACAAGTACTGCACAGTTCGCAAACGCGACCGCACAGATGTGGGAAAAGCGGAATTATTATTATTATTATTATTATTATTATTATTATTATTATTATTATTATTATTATTATTATTATTATTATTATTATTCAGTTCTTTGGCTAAATAGTCAGCGTTCTGGCCTTCAGTTCTGAGAGTTCTGAGTTAGATTCCCGACCAGGTCGAAAATCTTAACGCCGAATCATTAATTCGTCTGGCTCATGGACTCAATACACTTTCTTTATCTCTTACAACACAATACCACCAAAGAAAGGCGCAATTTAGGGTTTGCGTCAGGTGTAAATCCACGCCAAGTGCCACCCCAACAAATTAGGAACAAAGTGAAGGAGAAAAATATTTTGTTTGTTTGTTTGTTTGTTTGTTTGTTTGTTTGTTTGTTTGTTTGTTTGTTTGTTTGTTTGTTTGTTTGTTTGTTTGTTTGTTTGTTTGTTTGTTTGTTTGTTTGTTTGTTTGTTTGTTTGTTTGTTTGTTTGTTTGTTTGTTTGTTTGTTGAGATGAACAATACAAGGGACTCTCTAAAGAAATACTACAAAATGAGTTAGTTGTGTTTGTTGTTTCTTCATATAAAAGACTTGGAGAAATTATGACCAGTAATCTCTTGTACATAATGCTTGTTAATATTGTCTAATGACCTGCATAGTTGTGGTGTCGTTACCATTGTCGGTCCTACGGTGCTCGATTATTTACTTCGTTAAAACCTTTAACGAGAATGTTTCCGTCGAGTAAAGGAAATTAGAACCAGTTTGTTGTTGTTTATTGTAAAAATGGGGAGGGGTGTTATCTTTACCGTACGTGAATTAATAACCACATCTAGAATGGTCCAGAGTGAGATTTGTGGAATATGGGGTCATTTGAGGTTAATGGATACAAGAAATGAATTAGGAAACTAAAGGAAAAGTTCTAGATGGTAAGAGAAGCAGAAGTACACCTACGAGGCAATAATCTACAATTTATCCCACGGTCATTGACCAATGGGCCTGAGTCTAGCATTCAATTTACATATTTGTTCCAAGATCTCCTCTTTCATGTTTCATCTCCGATCTCTCTTGGTGAACTCTTGTTCTGCTGAGACCGTAGAAAACCTTTCATTTCTACGTCATTATAGATTTTCCCTTTCTTCACCTGACACCTTCAGTCTTGGACGATCGGACCTCTTACTCTTACCAGGAATCTTTAAAGTGGCTGAGAGTCATGTTATCATTCCCTTTATAACAAGTCACTTATTCCAGTAATAAAAATGTTTGTTTTTCTTTTCGATTCTTCTGTGTGCTTAACCACTAATGTAGACAGCATTTCAATATATATAAGTAGGGAGCGGATTTTTATGTGCTAAAAATGTGAAAAATATTTATTTTTTATGTGCTGAAAAACTTTAAAATATGTGACAAAAAATTGAAATTATTTCCCTTTAAATATCACATAACTAGTCGCGCTCAAGAAGTAAATAAGTATAATAAAAAATCAATCAATACTGATCTGCATTTAGGGCAGTCGCCCAGGTGGCAGATTCCCTATCTGTTGCTTTCCTAGCCTTTTCCGAAATGATTTCAAAGAAATTGGAAATTTATTGAACATCTCCCTTGGTAAGTTATTCAAAAATCCCTAACTCCCCTTCCTATAAATGAATATTTGCCCCAGTTTGTCCTCTTGAATTCCAACTTTATCTTCATATTGTGATCTTTCCTACTTTTATAGACGCCATTCAAACCTATTCGTCTACTAATGTCATTCCACGCCATCTCTCCGCTGACAGCTCGGAACATACCGCTTAGTCGAGCAGCTCGTCTTCTTTCTCTCAATTCTTCCCAACCCAAACATTGCAACATTTTTGTAACGCTACTCTTTTGTCGGAAATCACCCAGAACAAATCGAGCTGCTTTTCTTTGGATTTTTTCCAGTTCTTGAATCAGGTAATCCTGGTGAGGGTCCCATACACTGGAACCATACTCTAGTTGGGGTCTTACCAGAGACTTATATGCACTCTCCTTTACATCCTTACTACAACCCCTAAACACCCTCATAACCATGTGCAGAGATCGGTACCCTTTATTTACAATCCCATTTATGTGATTACCCCAGTGAAGATCTTTCCTTATATTAACACCTAGATACTTACAATGATCCCCAAAAGGAACTTTCACCCCATCAACGCAGTAATTAAAACTGAGAGGACTTTTCCTATTTGTGAAACTCACAACCTGACTTTTAGCCCCGTTTATCAACATACCATTGCCTGCTGTCCATCTCACAATATTTTCGAGGTCACGTTGCAGTTGCTCACAATCTTGTAACTTATTTATCACTCTATAGAGAATAACATCATCCGCAAAAAGCCTTACCTCCGATTCCACTCCTTTACTCATATCATTTATATATATATAAGAAAACATAAAGGTCCGATAACACTGCCCTGAGGAACTCCCCTCTCAACTATTACAGGGTCAGACAAAGCTTCACCTACTCTAACTCTCTGAGATCTATTTTCTAGAAATATAGCAACCCATTCAGTCACTCTTTTGTCTAGTCCAATTGCACTCATTTTTGCCAGTAGTCTCCCATGATCCACCCTATCAAATGCTTTAGACAGGTCAATCGCGATACAGTCCATTTGACCTCCAGAATCCAAGATATCTGCTATATCTTGCTGGAATCCTACAAGTTGAGCTTCAGTGGAATAACCTTTCCTAAAACCGAATTGCCTTCTATCGAACCAGTTATTAATTTCACAAACATGTCTAATATAATCAGAAAGAATGCCTTCCCAAAGCTTACATACAATGCATGTCAAACTTACCGGCCTGTAATTTTCAGCTTTATGTCTATCACCCTTTCCTTTATACACAGGGGCTACTATAGCAACTCTCCATTCATCTGGTATAGCTCCTTCGGCCAAACAATAATCAAATAAGTACTTCAAATATGGTACTATATCCCAACCCATTGTCTTTAGTATATCCCCAGAAATCTGATCAATTCCAGGCGCTTTTCTAGTTTTCAACTTTTGTATCTTATTGTAAATGTCATTGTTATCATATGTAAATTTTATTACTTCTTTGGCCTTAGTCTCTTCCTCTATCTCGACATTATCCTTGTAACCAACAATCTTTACATACTGCTGACTGAATACTTCTGCCTTTTGAAGATCCTCACATACACACTCCCCTTGTTCATTAATTATTCCTGGAATGTCCTTCTTGGAACCTGTTTCTGCCTTAAAATGTTTTGTAGTAGAATATGGTGCTACCAAACGTGCTCCTTAAGGAAAAATGATGTCTGTGTATGGAAACGTACTGTATGGTATATTAATTTTTGATATGCCAGAGTAGATATTATGAATAGTTATTTTTTTAAGGTAATGTTTTGTTTAAATATGGCAAAAGCAACCTATCATCTTTGAAAAAATAGTACCAGTTCGTACTCACCCATCACACGCTGGAATATTAGTTGCTAGAAGTAGTCTCAGAATTGCAGTGAACAACAAAGGTCATCTCCAAATTGTCCATCACAAATGCATGCCGATTATCTCTAAAGAACGCCTTACACTGCAAAAACGATCGCTCCACATCACAGGAAGTCAGACGAGCATAGTTAAAGAGAGGAATGTCACCAACAATAATGCCATCAATTTCGCCAACATGAGCACCCTGTAATACATTAGAAATTTGGCACATTGTTTGAAATCCTCTGATTTTTCTGAACAAATTTTGATATTTGACCTTTAACAGTCCCTGTACCTGAGAAGCCGGGAGTGAATCTAATTTATTTTCAACAGCGCGCACTTCCTTCACTGTTTCGGACAACAGGTTAGTGGATTTTTCAAGTATGTCTATAGTTTTACACAAGAAGCTTAGATTGGCAGATATAAACGCCAAATCATTTTTCAAAGAGCTGTCTTTTAGTATCTCTTGAAGAATCTCAATTGACGACGCGTCGTTTTTATCTAGCACGTTCACAACGGATGCAAAACTTTCGAAATTGTCTGCGTAGTATACCACAGCGCTAAGCCAGGTACCCCACGGCGTAACAATAGGCAGAAGAGGAAGCGCAAGATCCGGGGTTTTCTCTTTAAAGAGATCGATTCTTGAGGGTGCTTTTACGAAGACTTTTTTTCCATTAGACACTAATTTATCCACTTGAGGATACTGAGCCCGCACAGTTTCACATAACCTGTATAGAGCATGAAAAACGCAATTTACGTGTATCATTTTCGGAAAGCTCACAGAAAGGCCTTCGGCTGCCTTTTTCATGTAAGCTGCACTGTCAGTAAGGAAAAGCAATACATGGTCGTATTTTATACCTTTTGACCAAAGTAAGTGCATGGCTTCATTGAATAACCTAGCTACAGTGACATGCTTTGCAGCAAGCATTTCTTTACACGCTAACAAATAAGAATGTTCGCAAGCAGTTTTGTCATTCTTCAACACACCAACTACAACATTTCCTACTTTTCTGCCACTTGAATCAGTGGTTTCGTCAATGCTCACCCACAGTTTATCGCTATCACATACTGCCCGAATTCTCTGTAAAGTTTCTTCGTAACATTTTGGGAGATAGTTTTTCCTTAATGTGGATTCGTCTGGAGGCTCAAAATTAATGTACTTTGTTAGGAAATTTCTCAGTCCCGGATTATTTATTTTACCAAGAGGAATGTCGGCGCAAACAAATGCTCTGCACACATATAAATAATACTGGGAATATTTAGATGGGCCTGCATTTGAAGTAGCTGGTTCAGCTATTATTAATTGTCGCGAACGCACACGCGAAGCAGCCGCAGTATGCTTATTTCCAGACAAATGCTGGATTACTTGAGAACGTTGATCTTCACGTACTGTTTTACCACACGGTTGGCAAAATAAATACTTTTCCATCGGTAGTGAAAATGCTTTTAAATTCCACTACATATTGTTGAAGACGCGACCTTGTACTCGACTTCTCTTTTGGCATTATTTTGCAGGTTACGACACACGCATTTACGGTGAATCACTGTTTCAATAAAAAGAATAGCAGCGGACACTGAAGGAAATATTTCTTATAAATCCATACAAAATCACACGACCACGGGAATGATATATGGACCCGAACAGCTAACCTTACTCTTAGGAGTGATGAAATTCCACTACCTAATGGTGGGGCAATATTCTTCCGAGTATCCCATGTCGTAACGGAATTGTCACCATATCTCTCCGTGATTGCCTTTCGCTGATATTCTATAAACAAAACCCGAGAGGGCTGACTCATAAAGAGTTGGAATGACATCATGCAAAGAAACATCTTGGGCAGCAAATTAAATCGCTGTCTAAATGTAATGACGTAGCCAGTGACCAGCAAGTTTTAGAACTTATGGAGGGAAGTCCATAAATAGCCGAAACATTCACATACATTATGTTAAATACACTGTTAAAAACAATACCGTAATCGTAAAATGAAAATATGAGCATTGTTTTATAACACAGAAGCATTTTAAATTTTATTGATCAACAAATATTGCCGATTTATGTGCTTATTATAGATTTTCTTAAAATATGTATTTACATTAAAAATGTGAAAATATGTGTTTTTATGTGAAATAAGATTCAATTTTTACACTTGGGGATGCACAATAGGAATAATGAACTTCGTAACTTGCATTAAAACTTACGCAAAAAAATATGTAATTACATAAAAATCCGCTCCCTATATATAAGATACAAAAGGATAATTACAGAATGACCATGCCGGCCTAAGTAGCTTGAACGGTAGAGCGCTAGCCTTCTGAGCCCAGCTTGACAGGTTCGATCCTGGCTCAGTTTGGTGTTATTTCAACGTCCTACAATACGTTTTTTTTTTTTTTGCTAGGGGCTTTACGTCGCACCGACACACATAGGTCTTATGGCGACGATGGGATAGGAAAGGCCTAGGAGTTGGATGGAAGCGGCCGGGGCCTTAATTAAGGTACAGCCCCAGCATTTGCCTGGAGTGAAAATGGGGAAACCACGGAAAACCATTTTCAGGGCTGCCGATAGTGGGATTCGAACCTACTATCTCCCGGACGCAAGCTCACAGCCGCGCGCCTCTACGCGCACGGCCAACTCGCCCGGTCCTAAAATACGTCAGCCTCGTGTCGGTAGATTTACTGACATGTAAAAGAACTCCTGTGAGACCAAAATTCCGGCACCTCGGCGTCTCCGAAAACCGTCGAAAGTACTTAGTGAGACGTAACAACAACAACATTATTATTATTATCAATACATTGATCGGATCGGAAATGTCCCCACAGAAAGTCGGTTTTTTGCCTTCGCATCAAAGGGAAGATACGTGATACAGATACAGACAGTGTGGACGTCCTAAAATACGTCAGCCTCGTGTCGGTAGATTTACTCCTGTGGGTCAAAATTCCGGCACCTCGGCGTCTCCGAACACCGTAAAAGTAGTTAGCGGGACGTAAAATAAATAGCATTAACATTATTACATGCCGTCGCCTACATTAAGGTACAAACTATGCAAACAAACCCCATGGCGGTACAGCCGTGATGAGCCTTGGTCTACCAAGCGACCGCTCCTCGACCTGAGGACCTGCAGGTTACGAGGTGACGAATTTTAAACCCGACGGATCCTCTCGGCCGTTATTCTTAGCTTTCTAGACCGGGCCCACTATTTCAGTCAGATAGCTCCTCAGTTGCTCTTGTGTATGTTCAGTCCTCAGCCCTAAGGCTGGTTGGATCCTCAACAGCTCTGCCATCAGCTGTCATATATGGCATAGGCATCACTATAGAGGCGTACTAGGAAAATGAGGAGTGAGGTAGTTGCTTCCTCGCCGAGCCAGAAGTTGCTATTACATATGTCTGCCAAGCCCACTGAAATGCATGGATCAACTGACCCTATGAGCAACATTTTCACACTATTCATAGCAGGGACTGGCTGCATAAGGAATGACATTACTAGCACTGCTCATACCTCAGTCACTTTCATATTGTCAAAGCCAAGGATAAGACTGAGACAGATCTATGAAAGTAACAAACTTGCTCTAGCCTATACTAGATGACATAGTGCACTGTAAACACTAGGTCCCACCAGCAAAGGCATCAGTTGCTCTTATGTAGGCATTACAGTCCTCGAACCAGCCCTCAGATGGAGTTAAATATCACTCACCTGACCAGGGATCGAGCCCGAGGCTTCCGAATAAGAGGAGACTCACTATCCGTAGACCACGAGGCTGGCTTCATTAAGGAATGTCCTCATATTAAAATAGTTAACCATGCAAAGTTCTTTGATTTTCGATAGTGAACGTTCGAACCTACCGCCTCTCAAATACAAGCTTACAGGTAGGCCTACACAAACTGTACCGCATAGCCAAATCACAGTGTAGTTTTATTTTTAATGAAAATTGGTTGATACCCCGCGTGCGCTGCTATGCCTCAATAAATAAGAGGTGTTTTTAATTAATACTAATGCAATTTGTATCAACATTTTTCTTCATTATTTTTGGTTGTTTTGTTATTTATATATTTGTTATTACATGTACTTATAACTTCACTTACAAAACAAATAATTATTGTAAATATATTCTATGTTTTAGATTCATATGTCTATTAATTTGATCAAACTATTTCTATTTGCTTACATAAATGGCTATTTATTTGCACGATGCATGATGCTCATTGCAACGCGAGTAGATACACGACATTCTTTGTTTATTCCATCCGGTCCGAAAATGAACAGTTTCCTCGGCAATGAGTTGTCTAGTTTCATGAAAGTACATCTCGAACACGGCATGTTTGATTGCTATTTCCAAATAACAGGCAAGAGTTACCAAGTTACATAAACCTCCTAGCAAGAAAGGTACTTCCTAAAACATAACGGCGTGTTCCCAACCTCCTATATACAGAATTTCCTACCAGACTATCTGGATACAGAGTAAAAGTCGCTGTCAGCTAGCGACAATCTATCCATCAATCAATCCAAATCTTGGTACGGCTTTGTAATTAAGTGAATTACATAAAATAAATGTATTTCCGTTGACTTTTCAAGAAATGCTAGATTTTTCCTGTACTATTGAGACGATTTGGAAGTTTTTGGTAAAAACCGCACCTTTTAATTCCCCCTGGTTTAAGAGCTTGAGTTTTGTGAAACAAACACATTGGGCCGATTGCAGAAACGGCATTTAGACGATGTCTACGGTTAAACAATGCCTAAGTATGGCTGCCACATTGCAGAGACGTTATTTATCACTTAGACACTGTCTAAAACCGATGTTCAACCGGTCATGTTTAAACACTGCCGAGAGCACTGTTTAACCTCAAATGACAGGAGTGAATCACAATCAGAGGTTATGTACCGTGAAATATGTAATTTGTATTATCATGTTGAGACGATTCCGGGAAGAAAGGTTAGTCCGACGGCTTCTCTGTGGGTCGCCCGCTGCTAAATCGCAGCAATTCGTTTGACATGCACGGGGAGATAATAAAAAAATTAGGTTCCGCTTTACGAGAGACTTGTTTCTTGAGACTGACAAAGTGACAGGCCGGTAACTGTCAACTTGAATACAATTCTTGGCAATCGATATATTTTATTATATACATGGGGTAATTTCCATGGAATTATAGGTCACTTCGACTACATACATATCACAATTACGTGTCCCGATCGTCTGAGGGCTGTCACATACATCAACCGGGAGAGATTCACTTATATTTACTGCCAAATAAACACACATAATAGTGAAAACTAAAAAGTAGGTTGTATGGGATTTTTACATATATAATCGCATAGGTTTTCGGTAACTATCAGATAGGAAAAGGCAAGTGGTGGTGATTATCGTTTAAAGAGGACTGGGGAAGAACAGCTGTGGCCATAATAACAGCCCTAGTATTTGCCTGGTGTAAAAATGGGGAAACTACGGAAAACAATCTTCACGGCTGTCGATGATGCGTTTCGAATCTACGATCTCCAGAATGCAAGCTACATCTACATCTATATGGCCCGTACAACACACTCAGTTACACATTACTATTGCTTCATCTTCCCTTCGTCGGAGCTACCGTATTTATGAGTAGATTGCACTCACTGTAACATTATAATGAAAGCTACACTTCCCCGTTCGGTGGCGTGTCGCTTTAGTGTCGATAATATTATGAGATTTAATTTGCACCGAAAGCGATACTCTTATCTGTGGGCAAGTCATGCTCAGCCATATTTGAGTAATGTGTAGAAGACAAACAGCTGACTGGCGTTCGGCGCGCGCACCGACGAATTTCATTGGTTGCGACAAGCAAAGAGTTACATGAAAGATACTTCAGTCTCCATTTTCAAACCAAAATTGAAACTTTAAGGGATGTCTAGTTAAACATCGACTGAACATTGTTTATGCAATGGAAGACCGTGAATGATTTAGACGTTGTTTAGGTAGACGATGCCTAAGGCTTAAAACTAGTCATCGTTTCTGCAATCGGCCCATTAGCGTTATATATAGAGAGAGAGATTCTGAATCACGTATTTTATTATTTTCAAATAAACTTGTGATTTCTGATTCTCTTTTGTATTGAGGTTATACGGAATGATTTGACGTCAAAAGTTGAACTTTTTTAGATAGGGGAAGCCAGCGTAACGATATATGAGCTTGTCTATCACTATTATTTTCTCTGGATGATTTACAACTAAATTTTGAATTTCAGGGGTTTGGTACCTCACAGTAATGACTGTAAGTAATGTAAAAATCTCATATCTCCTTAAGCTGCCTTCTTAGATCCTAGGTTACGTTCTCATAATGTCTGATAGAACATCCCACATTTTCTGCTTAAATTTTGTACGCTTCTACTGAAACAACTGCTACATCTGCTAACTATCCCAACTTCTTGTGCAACCGAGCTCGATAGCTGCAGTCGCTTAAGTGCGGCCAGCATCCAGTATTCGGGAGATAGTGGGTTCGAACACCACTGTCGGCAGCGCTGAATATGGTTTTCCGTGGTTTCCCATTTTAACACCAGGCTGTACCTTAAATAAGGCCAGGCCACTTCCTTTCCACTTCTAGCCCTTTCCTGTCTCATCGTCGCCATAAGACCAGTCTGTGTCGGTGCGACGTAAAGCAACTTGTAAAAACCTTGTGCATCTGTTTAAATAGGATAAAGTACAAAGATATGCCAAAAAATCAAATCTGTCAATCATCACGGATTTGCATTTCGCCCAGCTGGCCGTTTCCCTATCTGTTGTTTACCTAGATATTTCGTAAATAATTGCAAAGAATTTGGCAATTAATTGAACATCTCCCGTGGTAAATTATTCCAGTCACTAACTCCTCTCCCTATAAACGAATACTTGCCCCAATGTGTCCTCTTGAATTCCATATTTATCTTCAAACTTATTCGTCTACTAATGTCATTCCACGCCATCTCTCCACTAACAACTCGGAACATACCACTTAGGGCCGGTTCTACCATCTGCTGGTAAAGTGGCTGGCAGCTGCCCGGGAGGTAAACTACCTGGAGGTGTAAATCGGCTGGTACTTTGGCTTGCGTCCAACCACCTCCGCGCAAGCGCTAGGTAGCTACCCGGAGCTAGACACCGATATACGAAGTTGGCTAGACTGATTTTCAGCGATTTCTCGCTTTCGAGTGTGGTGCTGTCTATCGTCAGATGCATGAAACCCATTTCGATTGTCTTATTTCCCTGTGCTTGCGTCTGCTGATTATCACCAAAAAGCCTAATAAGGGGAGTCTTAAGAGTTATGGACAACGATTCATGTCAAGCTTTCGTGACTTTAATCTATGATCTTCAATATCAATACCTAATTGGGATTAAAATCTCGAGATTACATTTTCTTACGCCAGTTATAACCTGTCATGCAAGGCAGCGTTTTTGAAAGGTATTTTCGTAGTAGACTGGTCAAGTCGCTCGCTCCGTAATAGAAGGTACGCAGGTTTTCATCGTATTTCTAATTTACATTTTAAAGTGTATTTTCGTTCCCTGCCGTTGTTCTTAACTCTCTTTTACGCGCTTCCATATACGTATATGCACACATCTTCTTTACGGACTTATTGCCTTTGAGCATTCTATCTGCAGGCTTCTGTGAATTGATTAAGTATCTCCGCGATGCTCTATTTGCAACTAGTTCTGTGACCTCGTTTAGTTCCAGATGCTTCCATTTATTGATAAAGCATTTCATTTTAATTTTTAACTTTATGAAGATAAAGTTGGAAGGTACTGTAAATGTAAAGAACTAATCGGGATAAATATCCATTCATAGGAAGAGGAATTCGGGAATGGAATAGTTTCCAATTTCTTCGAAATAATTTACAAGCCTATGTAAACAACTAATAGGGAATCTGCTACCTGGGCGACAGTCCTATGTGCTATTAATCATAACATCACTTGCTATAGGTAGCATACATATAAAGCAATTTTCCTAGTAGACATAACATTGTGATAAGAACGTATGAAAAGAGGCATACAGATTAACACAACGCTAATAATGGAAATAAAAAAGATTCGTCATAATAAAGACTCGAACCTGCACACTTCGTATTACGAAGCGAACGTGTTAACCATTACGCTATGAAAACGCTTGGATTAGGTAGGATACATACAGTAATATATATCTAGTGTCCGAAAACTGAAAAAGTAGAAAATTAAAGCCCATTTGAAATGATTTCCAAATAGATTTTGATTTTACATCCTTTTAGAGTTTCTTCACGAAAGCTTGACGTGTAAAATGTGTTCCCTGCTCTACCGATGCGAGAGGCTGGTGTGACCGTTGCAACTAAAGGGAAGCATTAATGTTCAAAATCCTGCAATACAATATCGATCACTGTTACAGTATACTGCTTTTTTCAGTATACTAAGCTAATTTGAGTTGCATATCACCAGAAATACAGCTAATAATGTTCAGCTCTCAGAACTTGCCCGGCAGGTAACGTCTTATCGGGCCCTCGAAGTGGCCGAGAAATTACGCGCCGGGTAACGACGATTTATGCTGCCGATAGCGCTACCTGGGAGTGGTCGGACGGAAACATCCTTTTACGCGGAGGGCAAATTACGCGCTACTTTACCAGGAGGTGGTAGAACCGGCCCTTAGTCGAGCAGCTTATCTCCTTTCTCCTAAGTCTTCCCAGCCTAAACCTTGCAACATTTTCGTAACGCTATTCTTTTGTTGGAAATTCCCAGAACAAATCGAGCCGATTTTCTCTGGATTTCTTTCCAGTTCTCGAATAAAGTAATTCTGGTGAGGGTCCCATATACTGGAACCATACTCTAGTTGGGGTCTTACCAGAGACTTATATGCTCTCTCCTTTTCATCCTTACTACAACCTCTAAATACCCTCAGAACCATGTCCCGAGATCTGTACCCTTTATTTACAATCCCGTTTATGTGATTACCCCAATGAAGTTCTTTCCTTATATTAACACAGTAATCCCCATAAGGAACTGTCATCCCATCAACGCAGTTATTAAAACTGAGAGGGCATTTCCTATTAGTGATATTCATAGCCAGGGGCTGCCTGGCCGAGGCGGTAAAGGCGTACTCGTTTCGTCCGGAGGACGTGGGGTTCGAATCCCCGTCAGGAAATCGTAAAATTTCAGTAACGAGATTTATACTTCCGGAGGTGCATATGGCCCTGAGGTTCACTCAACCTACACCAAAAATGAGTACCAGGTTAATTCCTGGGGGCAAAGGCGGCCGGGCGTAGAGCTAACCACTCACGTGCCGCGGTTAACAATGGTGGAAGCCATTTACCTTCCACTCCTCCAAGGACCTTCATGGCCTGTACGGAGGTGACTTTGTCTTTCCGTCTTTGAAATTCATACCATTGCCATCTCACAACATTGTCGAGGTCTTTTGCTGTTACTCACACACAACCTTGTAACTTATTTAGCCTATTTTCTATGCAGAATAACACCATCCGCAACTAACCCTTATCTCTGATGTCAGTCCTTGACTCACATCAAATATATATAAGGTAACAGAGCTCCCACAGAGAAACTTTGTTTTAACTTGCAGATATTAGGATACACAGTTGTAGGGTACTGGTACGCATTACTATTCAACATAGTCGCCATTCTTGTCCAGCGACTTTTTCCAAAGGTACGCCAAGGGATAGATACCAGCTTGCAAGAAAGCTGTATCCAGTCCCTGAAGCGACGTCATGACTGCATGCTTGAACAGTCTTAAGACCGTTGAATTGCTTAAGTACTTCAACGTACTGTAGAGAAAATGGTCCAGGTGGTTGATTTCCTCATGAGCAGAGACAGTGAATGCTGCCAGTTAATGTGACATATTGAAGTGTTTGCGGGCAGCAGTACTCAAAAGACGATCTGGACTGCTCTAAACAGGCATCGCGTTGCTGCACGACAACGCCAGACCACACGCAGCCAACATAACGCCTAAACTGTTACGGCGCTTCCGATTGGAGGTGTTGGACCCTCCTCCCTACGGCCCTGACGTGGCACCCACTGATTTGCATCCCTTCGGACCGTTGAAGCACAATAGATTAAGAGATTCAACGACGATACTGTATGTTTGAAGCTACGTTGTATAAAATAATATTGGTCCTATAACATATACTGAACCTAAAATGAATTTCTGTCAGAAAAGCGATTAGATACAAATAGCTGTGTTAAGACCCCTTGATCCTTCCTTGCAATATGACCATTACCAAGACAACATACGTTCACTGTCACACTATGTATATGATCGTAGCGCTTTTGTCAAACTTCCACGTCTTTCGGCTCACTGCAAACAATTTAAGAGATTAGAAAAATGTAGGGAAGACTCTGCTAAATGCGCAACATTAAGACAACATTCGAAATAGCCTATGACATATTTCGAGAATGACTATCAAAATAATATGTAAGCACCGGAACAACTATTTATTTAGTAGCTCAAAACAACGTTTTCCAATTTATTCACTTGATTGTAATACTTCGGATAAATCCGCAGCAGTCCGGGTAATTTCACAGCTAGGTAAGGCGAATTCCGGAGTAGTAATGCCAGTAGCATATCCAGGATCGGCCGTTGGATGGTTGGGGGGGGGGGGAAGTATAGATACTATATGATGATATAACACAATGGAGGTGCGTGTACGTGTATGGTGCTCGCATTCATGATTTGTCATTGTAAGGAAACTGATACAAGTGAACTTTGTTGATATTTAGACTGCAGTACACTACAAAATCTTATATTATAATAAAGAACCACAACAATATGATAAAGAGATAACGGTCAACACTTTTACAGCAAATGGTATGTTCAGTTTACAATCTAAAATCCAATTTTCGAGGCTTCTTAGAAAATAGATTCAACAGATCTGTTGGTTCTACAATTATATCTCTGAATGTTTATTGTCCGTTTCTGTTTACTTTGTAAACATTCCATGGGGAGAGGGGTCTAACCCCCCCCCCAACCAATTTCCCCCTCACCCCCTCCCCCACTGCCTACGTCCCTGAGTAATGCATATTATACAACTACTCGCCTTAAAGAAACAGTCTTCCCAACAGGAAACATGATAAGTACAAACGTTCTTTGATACTATCACCAAAGAGGCCCATCAAGCAATTTATAACCTTTACCATCAGAGTACAAGATGTTTAGAGGACGTACTAAGCCGATCAGACCTCTTCTCAAGCTGAGATAAAGCTGCAGTGATATATTTCAGCGGTCATGATTTGGAAATTTACCGCTCCATGGACAACTACAGTGATGGAGAACCTGGCCGGTGCCCTTCCGAAGGCCAACACAGTGTGGAGGGATTTATTCAAACTAGTAGACTGTCTGTGGTGGCTGACAGTGTGTTGTGTTGTGTTGTGTTGTGTTGTGTTGTGCGTAAATGGAGACATGTGTATCGACAAAAGCCCAGTTCCGCAAACTAGAGGAACGAGCTTGACGTGGATAAAACCCCCGGCCCGACCGGGACTCGAACTCTTGCTTCCCTAGACCTAGGCCGCGACGTTGATCAAACAATCAACTAACGAAACAGACACTGCACATAACATTACTAACTTGTGCTTTCTTCAAAATAGGCATGATGTAAGAGCATTCTATTCTCGTGCGAATTATAATAACTGGTTGTAAAAGATGGTCATCACCGGACGATTACGTTATGAACGTGATGAAGTTTGCCAGCAAGTTTGAAATATCAGGTCGTTCACTTCCATGTGTCATTATTCTAAAAGTAGCCGTGGAAAAAAATATGCAGCTCTCTTCTTCTTGGGATAAATTATTCATGAATAACATTACATATGCAATCGCTCAAGTTTACCGTGTTGACTTCCATAGTTTCATGTTTCTCATGATGTTTGACTGCTAATAAATTAGAGAGTAAAATATATCCGTCGCATTAATATCCAGCAATGTGGAGTTCACATTATTACTCTCCAACAATAAGACTGCTTTGCCATGCAGTACAAATATACATTACTCCACCAAGGCCATATACACTGGAAACATCGGCATAATCGAGCTAATAGGTCTCTTTCTTTGCCCGTTGAAGTCTCTAATGACATCATCGGTAATTTATCAGGGTTCGAATCGTGGTCAAATACATGTGAAGGCGGCCGATGTACCTCTGGTGGGAACTGATCGTGCATTTTGCTGTTGGTTCGATAGGATACTGCATCCACGACAAAAACAAAAGACTTTCAAAAATGGACCATCAAACAAACCAAAGTTAATAATAATAATAATAATAATAATAATAATAATAATAATAATAATAATAATAATAATAATGACTTCAGCTACCGTGTGCAGGCATTTCAGTTTGACGCTATATAGGTTGCATCCACGTCATTTCCCATGTCGAGCGATCTATGGCTGAGTTTTAATTCATTTTGTGAGGTAAACTCCAAAGGTGTCACTAGATATTTTACATGCCGACATCACATGACATAGACATTTTTCCGTTCTTCAAGAATCCGACTACCTCTTCCGGGCTTGAATCCGCGATTCTGGGATCCTGACGGTGACACACTACCAGCGATCCAGAGAGGGAACTCACTTCTCACATGGACAAATATGTTTGATGTAAGCAAATGTATGTATAGGCCTATCTGCCTTGCTTGTTTCATTACGGATTATCCTACTATTCAAACAGCAACACTTATCCAAGTATTTTAAGACTCCATATCTCAATCTATTACAGTATTTTCCCGCATTGCCTGATTTTACTCCTGTACTTTTGTTTTAAATTTATTTATCTTCATCTCGTACTCCTCGTATGAAAATCATCGTCATCAATGTAGCGTTGTCTCACTCTATGCAGGGTCTGCCCTTTCGAACTTTACCCGCCACTTCACTCTGTTCTGGGCTTCAGCTGAATGTTGAAGGTTGTTTAGGTCTGCCTCGGAGTGGCTGGTCATCAACTTTAAGATAAAGTAAACTCGTGTCCTCATCCTGAGGTGGCGCAGCTCTTTTTAGGCACATCCCCAATTGAGATGAGCTGCAGGTACCGTTTCAACCACATACCAGCCCACCTGCCATTCCTAAATTTCTCGCAGTGTCGGGAATCGAACTCGGGCCACCGAGGACGGCAGTTAATATTGCCAACCGTTGCGCCACGGAGGCGGAGAACCTTATGCTTGTAAAGGTGCGATCGCCGTATCTGTATCATGATCGGCCTTGTGAAAACAGAATTCTGTATCAAGATCGCGTATCAAATATGATACAATGATCGGATCGGGGATTTTCCCACCGAGAGTCGGTCTTTTGCCGTTGCATCAAAGGGAAGATTCGTGATACAGATACAAACAGTGTGGACGGAGCATTTCCCCGATCAGCACTCCGTTATCATCGTCTCGTGTGCTGCGCATGTTCAGAGCCTCCGTCACTCTTCTCTATTCACCGTCCTTCCGACTTCGTTTAGTTTTGCATCAACCGTTGTTTGTGGATCTTTCGATTTGAAGAAAAATGAATGCGAAGTGGTCCAGGCAAAAAGTTCATCAGTTGATAAGGTATTCTCAACAAAAGACCGCTTTGAGGGGCCCAAAGAATCCGCACCATTGTAATCGGTTGTAAAAGAATGTCGCGCGGGAAGAAACCGCGAATAACATTGACAACCCTGTCGAATAGAGCAAAAAGAAAATGGAGTATCGGATCGCGGCTCTTAGAAGAGCTAGCAGCAGCCAAATGTAGCTGGAGGTCCATTGTTACCATATCGGAAACAACACTTAGCTGATGATACAAGACTGATGGGTGGAAAAGTGACAGGTACGCATAGATTATACAGATCGGGGACCTTCTCAAACGACGCCTGTATCATGATCGCCTATCAATTCTTGATACAGATACGCTGATCTGATACAAGTGAAGACGGTGTCCGGACATTCCGTACCACTTTAATTTTGAGGACATTTCGTACCACGTACAGTGCATAACAGTCTTGTTTGTACACCAACTTATTGCAACGAAATAACGGTTAAACTTTTGTATACAATTATTGTGATGTATTTTATTGCCCATATCGTAATATATGCACTAATAAACATTGTAAATAATAAAAAAAACTTATCTGTGATCTTACAATTTAACACAAATTCAAGCAATGTACAAAAACCTGGCGTTTCATCGTGCAACAATCTTGTGTGTACACTTACAGAAGATAGCAAAATGTTCACACAAAAACACTCGTTAATACCCCGATGAGTATCCTCTGGCCTTGAGAACTGCTTTGCACCTTCGCTGCATCGAATGAACCAGTTTCTCACAAATTTTTGGGTCGGTTTTACCCCATTCTTCGTTGACTATACTTCTTAAATGCTCTAGTGATTGAGGTTTCCTTGCATGAACCCTTCTTTTTAGATCGACCCACAAATGTTCTATGGGGTTCAAGTCAGGGGATTGGGCAGGAGTTCGCAGTTGCGATGGTACGTTCCATATCAGCCACTGCTTGCAAATATCAGCTGTGTGCTTGGGATCATTGTCTTGCTGAAATATATAGTAAGACCCCAACCCCGTTTTTACTGCACTCTGTTTGACATTGTTCTTTAAAATGTTTAAATAACCCCATCTGTCCATGATGCCACTGATGATTTCTATATTTCCCACTCCACAAGACGACATGCACCCCCAAATGATAATTGATCCACCTCCATGTTTTACGATGGGTAGCGTATTTGCAGGTTTATTGGCTGTATTAACTTTTCTCCATACATAACTGTTTCCATCCGAACCGTATAGAGATATTTTAGTCTCATCTGACCAAATAACTTTGTTCCAGAATGTGCAATCCTTGTTTTCATACTCTCTGCAAAATTTCATTCTGGCTTGTCGATTTTTCTTAGTAACAAACGGCCTTTTCCGTGGTCGTCTACCGTGATAATCATATTTCCACAATACCCTACGAATTGTCTGACTTGACATTTTCTTCTTCGTCCTTTCTTCTAGCATTACGCGGATCTTAGGCGCACTTAATTGTGGATTCGGTTTTACTTGTTTCACAATATAACGTTCATCTCGCCTATTCAGTATCTTTTCTTTTGCTTTCCTAGGCAAATTCTTCGTGGTTCCTCTATATCTGAATTTATTCAACACATAGTGTATTGTGGAATGAGGTTTATTTACTTTGCGTCCAATTTCACGCAAAGAATACCCTTGCAATCCGAGAGATACAATTAAATTTTTTAGTTCGTTACTTAACTCTGTTCTTTTACCCATTAGGCCTATGTAACACACGGTCTGGTGCACTAACTGCGAAACTATACACACTAGCACAGCACAGATACACACCAGCTAGCTAGGAGTGTTCCCGAGCGACGAGGAAGCTAACGCGTACAAACAAGACTGTTGCAAGCAAATAGGCCACTACACAACATTTATCACTCATATTCTTTTAAAATGGTGTACCGAGACTTTTGATCGCTAACATCAAGTTCTCAACACCTTGTGCAATAACTTATCCATGTCTTGTGCACTGGTTACGTACTATTTAGAAATTATAAAGACATTATATCTGCTAAGTGGGGTGTACAATCAAGACTGTTATGCACTGTAGGTCGTTATCTACCTACAAACGGTTTTCTCGTAATCCTCGAATATACGCCAGGACAATCCGTACCACTTGATGTCAAATGGCATTTCCACCTATTGCGCCAGCGGGCGTAATGAGTCTGACAGACACACTTTAGAAAACAGAAACAAAAATAATTTACAACATTTGCTGAAGAAAACTTCTATATTCTTTTAATAATTGCCTTTTAAACTATACTCATCAGTATCACGTATGCTTACGTAAATATTATAATAAGAAAGTCGATTTTCGAAGTATAAATCCTGAAACAATACAATACAATAGAAATATACATTGTGTTCGGGCGCAATGTGCCTGACGAGCATAAAGATGAATAATATTACTATTATTGTGAATATTTATAAACGATTGTATTACTTCATCATCTTCTTCTGTATCTGTTTATCCTCGAGGGTCGGTTTTTCCCTCGGACTCAGGGAGGGATCCCACCTCTACCACCTCAAAGGCAGTGTACTGGAGCGTGAGACTCTGGGTCGGGGATACAACTTGGGGAGGATGACCGGTACCTCGCCCAAGCGGCCTCTCCTGCTATGCTGAACGGGGGCCTTGCGGAGGGATGGGAAGATTGGAAGGGATAGACAAGCAAGAGGGAAGGAAGCGGCCGTGGCCTTAAGTTAGGTACCATCCCGACATTTGTCTGAAGGAGAAGTGGGAAACCACGGAAAACCACTTCTAAGATGGCTGAGGTGAGAATCGAACCCACCTCTACTCAGGTGACCTCCCGAGGCTGAGTGGACCCCGTTCCAGCCCTCGTACCACTTTTCAAATTTCGTGGCAGAGCCGGGAATCGATCCCGGGCCTGCGGGGGTGGCAGTTAATCACACTAACCACTACACCACAGAGGCGACCTGCGCGTCGTGATGAAGATGGCACATGCACCCAGCCCCTGTGTCAGCGAAATTAACCAATGAAGGTTAAAATTCCCGACGCTGTCGGGAATCGAACCCGGAACCCCTGTGACCGAAGGACAACACGCTAACCATTTAGCCATGGAGCTGGACATACTGATGATGATTCTTTATGACTATTCCTAGCCATATGCAGCCCTTATAAGGCAGACCCTCTAGCGAGGGTGGGATGCATCTGCCATGTTTGGGAATTGTGTGTTTTGGTAGTGGAGGATTGTGGTGTGTGAGTTGCAGGAATGTTGGGGGACAGTACAAGCACCTAGTCCCCGAGCCAGGGGATATAACCATTTAAAGTTAAAATCTCCCACCCGGCCGGAAATCGAACTCGGGTTCCTCTGAACCGAAGACGACTATGCTGACCATTCAGCCAAGGAGCCGAACATTTAAGCATTTAAGGTAATGAAGACTGTTGAACAGAGGAAGACGACAATGCCGGGCTGAGTGGCTCAGACGGTTCAGGCGATGGCCTTCTGACCCCAACTAGGCAGGTATAAAAAATTGCCTTCATCGGAAATGAGAAAAAAATGTTGTGCGTCCTTAGTTTCTACACCATTCTTCGCCGAATAGAGCACGTTCATAGTCGAAACATGGCAGGAACTCATTCGTAATAATGCAAAATTGAATTATTAGACCGCCTCTATGGTGTAGTGGTTAGTGTGATTAGCTGCCACACCCGCAGGGCCGGGCTCGATTCCCGGCTCTGCCACGAAATTTGAAAAGTGGTACGAGGGCTGGAATGGGGTCCACTCAGCCTCGGGAGGTCAACTGAGTAGAGATGGGTTCGATTCCCACCTCAGCCATCCTGGAAGTGTTTTTCCGTGGTTTCCCACTTCTTCTCCAGGCAAATGCCGGGATGGTACCTAACTAAAGACCACGGCCGCTTCCTTCCCTCTTCCTTGTCTATCCCTTCCAATCTTCCCATCCCCGCAAGGCCCCTGTTCATCATAGCAGGTGAGGCCTCCTGGGCAAGGTACTGGTCATCCTCCCCAGGTGTATCCCCGACCCAGAGTCTGAAGCTCCAGGACACTGCCCTTGAGGCGGTAGAGGTGGGATCCCTCGCTGAGTCCGAAGGAAAAACCTAAAATGGAGGGTAAACAGATAAAGAATTATTATTATTATTATTATTATTATTATTATTATTATTATTATTATTATTATTATTATTATTATTATTATTATTGCCGGATGAGTGCCTCAGGCGGTTGAACGCTGGCCTTCTGAGCCTAAGTTTATGGTTTCCATCCTGGCCTATTCCGGAGGTTTTTGAGTCACGAAAGTTGTGAAAATGAAAGACCCTCTAATACCGTCGTGGTCCGAAGAAACCTGCATAAGGGAGAAGGGATAAGAGAAACCGCAGACAGTAGCATGACACAGCTGAGTCTCATGCTTGTCACTAATGGCCCACAAATTTAGAGCCCCGAACACATTTGAGTGAGTGAGTGAGTGTCTCCCTCTCTCTTAAACGTCAACAAACTGCGCCTAGATTCTATTCCGCAATCTTTAGCATAGAAACTGAGTGTCGAAAATACTCGGCGATCTATAAAATAGTTTGTGCATGCATTATCAATTAGGTATGGTATTGGATAGGAAGCTGCCGTGGATTTGATGTGCATTTTTTTTTTTTTTTTTTTTTTTTTGCTATTGGCTTTACGTCGCATCGACACAGATATGTCTTATGGCGACGATGTGACAGCAAAGGGCTAGGACTGGGAAGGAAGCGGCCGTGGCCTTAATTAAGGTACAGCCCCAGCATTTGCCTGGTGTGGAAATGGGAAACCACGGAAAACCATCTTCAGGGCTGCCGACAATGGGATTCGAACCTACTATCTCCCGATCTGGATACTGGCCGCACTTAAGCGACTGCAGCTATCGAGCTCGGTTGATGCGCATCAACCGTTTTCATCCTTCTTTGCCGGTTTTTACTACACCCTTATGGATTCTTTCTTTCTTTCTTTCTTTCTTTCTTTCTTTCTTTCTTTCTTTCTTTCTTTCTTTCTTTCTTTCTTCCTTTCTGAATCCGTTTATTCTCCGGGGCTGGTTTATCCCTTGGACTCAGCGAGGGATTCCACCTCTACCGCCTCAAGGGCAGTGTCCTGGAGCGTGGGACTTTTGGGTCGGGGTTATCAATTGGGAAGGAGAACCGATAGCTCGCTCAGGCAGCCTCACCTGCTATGCTGAACAGAGGCCTTGTTGGGGGATGGGAAGATCGGAAGAGAAGAAAACGCCCGTGGTCTTAAGTTAGGTACCATCCCGGCATTTGCCTGGAGGAGAAGTGGAAAACCACGGAATACCGCTTCGAGGATGATTGAGATGAGAATCGAACATCCCTCTACTCAGTTGACCTCCAGAGATTGAATGGACCCCGTTCCAGCAGTCGTACCACTTTTCAAACTTCGTGGCAGAGCCAGGAATTGAACCCGGGTTTCCGAGGGTGGCAGCTAATCGCACTAAACACTGCACCACAGAGACGGACCTGATAGGGTCAAAGGTGAGAATTTTGCCCTGCTGTGCATGTCGATTTGGTCCAGTTTTACGGCTGGTTCCCTGTTCTAGTGCCAACTCTTTGTAGAGGGATGTATTCAATACTGCGTGTTTCTGTTGTGGTTCGTAGCGTGGTGTCGAACCCTTCCATATCCCGAATATAAACTGCCTGTATCGTGCAGCCAGCTCGGTCGGTCACAGTATTCGCTCTCGAGAATGAGGGACAGGTGTGTGATATTCCAAAGGCCACATTTGGTATGGTATGTACTCTGGTATTATGATCCGTGTCACGCTCACATAGTGGGAGTGGCATGAACAGTCCCATCTAGTCATCATCCGTAGAATTGAGGTAGCCTATCGGTAAATTGTAAATGCCCACGACTGTTGCGTGACTGGAAACTCAACCAGATGCATCATATCTTAACAGATATTACATACGTCTAAAAGAAACGACCATGCGTGAGTGTGAGGCCAGTTAAAATCGCGTGACTCTTTCCATTGTCCACAGTGCTCTACACCTAGAAATACTTCTTCAACAAGAAGAATCCAATGTATTTACACCAGGTGCTGAAACGTACGTATATGTGATATAAAGTTGTTACATAAAATACAATATATGTTAGCAAACAAAGTATATAAAAGTAATGCACAGGAATAAAAGGGAATCGATAAAGGACACGGCGACTGTTAGGGACCTATGCCTACCCGGTATAGGTATAACCAGTTGAACACATAATAAACACTCACAACAGCTATAAAATAAACACTATATTACGAAAACACAATTTCACACATTACAGTGTCCGCCATACTTCTTTTTTTTTTTTTTTCCAAAGATCACCATAACAACAGCCAAACACTCATAGTGTAAACATGACATACTCCCACCTTTTGATACCAATCAAAACACAATGTTTACAGACAGAGGCGAGAAGGTATTTTAACTCTTCTTCCACTCCTGGTGAAGTTGCGGCTGCCGAGACTTAATGTCTCAGGAACCGTATCACTGGGTAAGGCCATCTCCTCACTCCCACCTTCAACCTCCAATGGATAAAGGTGCCTCGTAGGACGGATGAGTTCTCCTGTGGATGTCTTCACCCGAACTACCCTGATCACTTTGTCTTTACCTGGAAATATAGCTGTCACTCTCCCCAGGGGCCAGTCGATTCTTCTCTTGTCATCACTACCAATGATGACCACATCTCCTACCTTCCAATGCCGATCAGGCTCCTTGCCCGATGGACAGCACAGAAGGCTACCTAGATATTCCAGTCGGAATCTTCTCCTCAGTTCATTCCTCAGCTGTTGAAGGTACTGAAATATTCTTGATCTAGTTTGTCTAAATCTGGAGTACCAACCATGGGAATGTCCTGAAGAAACATTGACGGAGTTAGAGGTACCAATTCATCATGACTTTCTGAAATGTAGGTGAGGGGTCTGGAGTTAATTACGGATTCACAATCAGCAATAACAGTCAACAGCTCCTCATATGTCAAGATAGCCTTGCCTAAAACACGCCTTAATAGTTTCTTGACCATTTGCACAATGCGCTCCCAGAATCCACCCCACCATGGAGCTGAAGGAGGACTAAACTTCCACTCTATTCTAGTAACCGATGTTTCCGCACCTATTTTTTTCCAATCAATGTTGCCGAACAATTTGTTAGCCCCAGCAAAGTTTGTCCCATTGTCACTATAAATCACACGAGGCCTGCCTCGTCGGGCTATGAAGCGCCTAAGGGCTAGTAAAAACCCTGCAGTCGACAAAGTCATTACTAGTTCAAAATGGACTGCTCTAACAACTGCACATGTAAATATCACAATCCACGCCTTGTCTTTGGATTTTAGAAATAGTGGTCCAGCAAGATCGACTCCTACCACTTCAAATACACCTGCATCTCTCACACGATTTTCTGGAAGGGCTGGCGTTTCAGGAACTGATTTTTTCATTTCGAATCTTCTACATTGTATACATTTCCTGATGACTTTGCGAATTGTTCTTCTTCCCTTTGGTATCCAGTAGTGCTCCCGCAGTATGGCGAGTAGAATCTGAACACCAGCATGAGAAGCTCTCAAATGGTGTTCTCTGATTATCACCTCAGTCAGAGGGTGATTTGATGGCAATAAAACAGGTGTACGGAAATCGTATTCATCCTTCCTGTTGGTGATTCTTGTCTTAACCCTGACGAGGCCCAGCTGGTCTTTGAAAAGGCACAATGTTTGTTGGTTGCCCCTTTCAGTAAAGTTCTCTTCTTGAACAATTTTCAACAGTCGTCTCTCCGCCATTGAAATTTCCAAATAATCCAGTTCAGAAGCAACATTCTGCTGTACGCCCTTTCTCGCATTGTTGACGAACCGCAGCATCCAGGCCACCATTCTGACGATTCTTGAATACTGAGAAAAGAATCTTAAATACCACTGCTTTCCTTGGGAGACAAGCATAGTAGTCGTAACAAGGCCTTTTTTTCTTTCTGCATTGACCTCCTCTTCATTAATTTCTACAACGCGCGATGGCCAACTGTTCTCTTCCAACTTTAACCAAGCGGGTCCCTCCCACCAACGAGAAGAAATCAGCTGCGAAGTAGAGCAACCTCTCGAAGGTAGGTCTGCTGGGTTGTCTGTGCCTGGTAGATGAAACCAACACTTAGGATTAGATAATAATCTAATTTCTTTCACTCTGTTAGTGACAAACACTCCCCAAGCTTCCTCTCTTCTTATCCAACATAGCACAGAAGAAGAGTCACTCCAATAGTACTCTGGGATGTCCGTCAGATTCAGACTTTCTTTCACAGAAAAAGCGAGACGTGAGCCTATAGTGCAGGCTAATAACTCCAGTCTCGGTATCGTTATTTTCTTTAAGGGGGCTACCCTTGATTTTGCTGCGACCAGTCGCACTTCAAACTCTTTTCCATTGAAAGATCTTAAAAAAATAACGGCTGCATAAGCCACTTGACTGGCATCACAAAATACATGCATACTCCATGACGATTTGTCCTCACAACTAGAAAATCTTCTAGGCACTTTAATTTCAGCAACAGAGGACAACTCCTTCAACCACTTATTGAATTTGATTTGGGTGTCTTCACTTAACGGACTATCCCAACTTACTTTCTCTCTCCAACTTTCCTGTAGTAAAACCTTAGGTACAATGGAAACCGGACACGTAAAACCAATTGGGTCAAAAATACTTTGAGTCATTGACAAAACTGTCCTCCTTGTGAGAACATCAGAATCATTCAACTTCACCATTTTACATGACAAAACATCAGCTACGGGGTCCCACAACAAACCCAAAACAGGTGTCACTTTAGGTACTTCATCCTCCAGAGTCAACCTGGTGTACTCCCACCCTCTTAGGTCAAATTTTCCTTGCAACAGTAGCTCCCTCGACTCATCCACAAATTGTTTAAGTTCTTCTTCTGTGTTCACGGAAGTGACGCAGTTGTCCACATACAGAGATGTTCTCAGTTTATCTGCGGTTTCACGGAAGCATGAATTGTTCTTTAAATGAAGATCCAATAACGCTCCAAGTAGAAACGGACTGCAGTTAACTCCAAAAACAACCCGTTTGTGGCGGTATATTTTAAGAGTTCCCTCAGAAAAATTCTCCCACCACAGGAATTTCAAAAAGTTTCGATCCCTTTCAGCGACTGCGATTTGAAGAAAGGCCTTCTTTATGTCTGAGATCACGCCAATCCTGTTTAAACGGAACCGGTTCAAAATAGACGGAATTACTTCTAATAGATTAGGTCCCTTCTCCAGACAGTCGTTGAGTGAAAGTCCTCCTTTCGATTTACATGAAGCATCAAACACCGGCCTCACTGCTGTAGTCGATCCTTCCTTAAAAACTCCTCGGTGCGGTAAAAAGTACCCAGCATCCTGAGAGCTTTCTTGGCCAACTTCTTCAATTATCCCTTCATCTTGCCAGTCATGGAGCACCTGCTGGTACTTCTCAAAATTTTCTTCCTTGATTAAGCGGTGTGTTGCAGGAACAAGTCTTTTTAATGCAACATCCTTGTTGTCTGACAATAGCTGCTGATTCTCTTTCCATGGAAGCGCGACTTCATATCGTCCTTCCTCATCTATCTTAACATTTTCTTGGAAATGTTTCAATGTTGCCATTTCAATCTCCTTCTTCGACAACGTCTCGGTCGGATCACAAATTCCTATGCTTTCCAAGTTCCATAGTTCACCCACAGAAGCCGTTCTCACAAACAGAGAGTTCACCATAGACACTGTGTTAGAGTTCTCAGTTGTCTTCCAGAGCTGTCCCATCACTGTCCAACCAAATGTGGTCCTAACAGCAACCAAACCAGACTTCAACTTGATTGTTTCCCCGGTCAATAAACTTCCCACGATGTCTGCACCAATGAGTAACTCAATCTCCGATGGCTCTGGACCATAATCAGAGAGCCAAATTTTCTTTTCTCTGATCTCATCCATCCAAGGACCCCCTTTTAATCGTGGGATTGTACCACAAACTACCTTTTGTCCCAGCACCTTAATGTTTTGAGAAATTGAATGACGTAGGTTGACAATAGCTATCTCATACAGGTTATGATCATTTGCACCGATTGAAGCACCCCCAAAAAGCTTGTGTTCAATTTTTTCAGTCTTTGATGGAATATACCCCATTTCCACGGCAGTTTTCTCCAATAGATAGGATCTCTGCGAGCCTGTATCCAGCAATGCCCGTACAGTTCTTTCTTTCCCTTGATGATTTAACCTAACTGCAAGAGTTTGTAACAGTACTTCCGAAACATCACTGGTTTGGGTGTTAAGGGTTACAGTTGGGCCACCTGACAACTTTGAACCCCATTCTTGGTTCTTCTCATCACCCTTATAACCCCCTTTATTTACATCTAATTTGGGACACATAATAGCCTCATGTTTATCACTGCACACGAGACATTTTAGTTTCGTAATGCAATTAGCAGCCCTATGTCCCACCTTCAGACATGAAAAACAAGCTTTATTCTCTGACAACCTTTTATGTTTATCCCTTAAGTTCAATTCTTGAGCCAGATGACACCCTTTGCTGTCATGTGATTTATTACAGAAGACACACTCCAGACTGTTTCCTTTTCCAGCAAAAAGTACACTAGCAGTAGCTAAACCTTGCTCCTCCCGCTCCAGTTCTTTAATCTTAGCACTCCTCGATTTATTGGATAGTCCAAAACCAGCTTGAGCGAATGTAATTCTCTCTTCACTCTCTACTTCACCCTTCAGAAAACCAAGTAACGCGGTCAGTTTATCAGCATGTCCATTATCCTGATCCGTTTTAGTCGTTGATGAACTCCTCATCCAGACACGTAATACCTCCTCAGGCAAGCAAGATTCTACTAACGGAAAGAGCATCGAGCCGTACTTATCTCGAGTAACGCCTATTGATTCTAAAGCTCTCAGCTGTGCTTCTAACTTGTCGTATAAGCTAGCAAGCATAGGCTTCTCCCTTGTCTGAGAAACATTTTTTACTACAAGACTTATGAGCTCCCTGACATAGAATTCTGTCAATAAATCTTCTCTTCCAAACCTACCCTTAAGGGATTCTACAGCCTTAGAGTAATTTTCAGCAGTGGGGGGGAAACTGGTAACTAAATCTCTAGCTCGGCTATCAACCTTCGTGGACTGGATTAGGTATTGAAATTTATCTTCATCCTCAATCTCAGAGTCCTCATGGATGCGCCGAAATTGTCCCCAAAATTCCAACCAATTCCTAACCTCCCCATCGAATTTCACGAGTTCTATCTTTGGTAATTTCAATTGCCTTTTGTTTTTACTCTCAGCTGATACAGTTGATCTACCTGACACTACTTCCAACACATTGGCATTATTAGCTTGTAACCACAGGGCATATTTTTGTCTTGCATCATCTAATTTGTCTCTAAAACTGTCTATAGATTCGTACTCACGGTCATACTCGTCGTCTCCTTCTCTTTCTAGCAACAAATCTAACACCTTTTCGTCCAACGGTGCCAGTTCCTTTCCTAACCTTTCCAATTTATTTATCAAGGATTGCAACGTGTCTTCATGAATGCCGTCTTGTATTTCTTGACTTAAATTTTGCAAGAGCAAATTGTACGTTTTCGTAAAAGTCGCTCTAACCGGCCTCCGAGCTTTCGTTAACTTCTCCATTTCAACACAATCTACTACAAGTTGTGTAAATTAATACGAATCCTGGCAGGGTCGCCACAATTTGTTAGGGACCTATGCCTACCCGGTATAGGTATAACCAGTTGAACACATAATAAACACTCACAACAGCTATAAAATAAACACTATATTACGAAAACACAATTTCACACATTACAGTGTCCGCCATACTTCTTTTTTTTTTTTTTTTTTTCAAAGATCACCATAACAACAGCCAAACACTCATAGTGTAAACATGACAGCGACAGAGCCAGAAAAGTGGGGCTTGCATTTCACCTTACGAAAAACACAACAAGGAAACGATTTATATTAAGATTAAACTACAACACTATGAAACAGTAAAAATCAACCAGAGTGCCTTTATGCTTCAGAATGCCTAAGATTAACAACCAGAAAAGATATTGAGGAAATCAAGAAGGAAAGAAAGATTTTTGGAAAAATTCTCGGACCAAAATAATGTGCTGAAACATACCGATTACAAAAGAAGTATGTAACATATGCAGCAGGATTTCAGATACAATACGCAAATGAAGGGTTGAAGTGGAAGGAAATGGCCGTGGCCTTAATTAAGGTACAGCCTCGACATTTGCCTGGTGTGAAAATAGGAAACCACAGAAAACCATCTTCAGCGCTGCCGACACTGCGGCTCGAACCCACTATCTCCCGATTACTGGATAGTGGCCGCACTTAAGCGACTGCAGCTATCGAGCTCGGTCCGACAACAGAATCACGAAGAAAATGTTTAACCAAGTCCAATAGGAAAGGCAACTCTTATGACAAATGGTATGTTAACACCAAGAAGGATCTGCAAGAAATGAATCACAGACAGTGGCGTATGCTGGGATCAAGGCGTGGGCTACCATTAGTCTTAAGGTACCCCTTTTCGATGGTTGGTTTAGTGAACGTCAAGCCTTCAGCGTTTTGAGCTGCAACCAATAGCCAACGGAGAAGCCTGTTGTGTTGTGAAGGTGCTTCGCAAGCTACTGCCCTGGCCTCTGCTACTGCCAATGCTCAACCCCTGATCAGTGGAGATGGTAGCCTAAGGTTTAGCAAATTAAAGTTCAGTTTTGTGGCTAAATGGATAGCATGCTTGCCTTTGGTCCGATGGCCCCGGAACAATTTTCGGAATCAATCCCCTCATACTGTTAATTCCCCTGGCTTGGGGACTGGGATTTTATGACGTCTTCGCCATTCATTTTATCCTCATTAGGACACCACCAAGCCTATACAGATGTCATGCACCGTTATTATTATTATTATTATTGGCAGTGAATAAGAATGAAAATTGTGAGATATTAGCTAAATATTTTGAGAAATTGTTGAACTGTGAAAAACCTAAAAATAAATGGCCAAAAGAGGATCCAAAGCAACGGAATGAAAACTCAATACCCCCTGACGAAAAAGAACTCCGTGAAATAATTACAGACTTAAAGAACAACAAAGCTGCAGGGGAAGACTCTGTCACAGCAGAGATGCTGAAAAGTGGTGGAGAAATCGCAATAACAATTTTAAGGCGAGAAATGGAAAAAATATGGGAAATGGAGGTAATCCCTGAAGATTGGAAAAATGCTATCATTCATCCTCTACACAAAAAAGGAGATAGAGCAGATCCTAACAACTACCGCGGCATTTCCATCACATCTGTAACTTATAAGACACTCTCTAAAGCACTACAGAGGAGACTTGTGGAACAAGTGGATCATCAACTAGGCGAGTATCAAGCGGGATTTAGGAAGGGAAGATCGTGCGTTGATCAAATCTGGAGTCTGAAACGTGTACTAGAGAATCATCTCTCAAAGGATCTGGTAGTCGTTTTTGTAGACTTTAAAAAGGCGTATGATTCAGTCGACAGGGAAGTGCTATTCAATATATTAGTGGAATTTGGAATTGACGCCAAAACAACAGCAATTATTAAGCAGACTTTAACTGGGACACATTCGAAAGTTAAGTTCATGGGAGAGAACTCCAAACAGTTCGAAATTAAAACAGGAGTCAGGCAGGGTGATGGATTGTCACCAATTCTTTTCAACTGTGTGTTGGAGAAGATTATCCGGGAGTGGGAAAAAGAACTGGACAGAAAAGGATTACTTAACCAAGTATACATTGGAGGGTCAAAAAGTGGTGTCATGATTAATTGCCTTGCCTTTGCTGATGACGTTGCGATGCTATCTAGGAATACTGACACAGCAATAGAACAGCTGAATGTACTAAAACTACAAGCAGAAAAAGCAGGACTACAGATTTCTTTCGAAAAAACTAAATATATAACAAACATCAAAACAGCCCCTCGGTACCTGAAGACAGAACACGGTAAAATAGAAAGAGTTGATAGCTTTAAGTATTTGGGTGAAATAGTGCAATTGAAAACAAATGAAAGAGAAGCAAACAACACCAGACGGGAGAAAATGGCTGCGGCTTTTCGTAGGACATATCCTATATACAAGAAGAAAACCATCTCCAGACGAGCTAAACTAAGGCACTACAATACAGTGATTAAAACGGAATGTCTGTATGCTAGTGAGTGCCTCCAAATGACAGGAAAAGCGGGACTGAGAGAAGCTGAGAAATTTGAAAGAAAGATCCTTCGCAAAATAATGGGTCCAAAGATTGTGGATGGACAGTATAGGCTGCGAGGAAGGGAAGAACTTTACCGAGACAATGAAAGGCTAACTGAGTGCATGAGAAAACGGAGACTTAAATTCTATGGGCATTTATTTAGAATGGATGAGAAGAGACTAACGAAAAGGATTTTCACAATACTAGACAGCAGACCTAAAGTGTCGGACAAATGGTTCAGGGAGGTGAGAAAGGATCTCAGACAGGTAGGACTAAATTCGGAAGACATCTCAAACCGAACAAAGTTTAGGTCAGTGATCGACAGATTTCAGGGATTCCATGACGAACCAAAACTTAACCGTGGGTGGACGGACGAAAGAAGACAGGCTGCCAGAGAGAGGATGCTGAAGTTCTGGGCTGTGAGGAAGGCTTCCAGAAACATGTAATTGTTATCTAACGTGGTCTCTAATGGCCGTAAACGAATATATATATATATATTAAGAAGAAGAAGAAGAAGACAAGAAAATGTAAGTAATAAATACAAATGTTGAATTTTACCCATTGTTCACTGGTTAATTAGCTTCCTCGGGAGATCAGTGGTGGTTTCCGACCCATGATCACGGGTTCGATTCCAACCAACAAAAGAGAACCTGAAAGATTGCATTCCATTTTAGCAGATCTACCTATAAAAGAAAACTGTATTACTCCTATGACAGCAGCCCTGTAGCGTCTTCCTACAAGGATGTGGAAGTAAACGGAAGTGAAATACCAGCACTATGTTATCTATATGATAAAGTTAGAAGTATGAGGTGAGGAAGTATAGACGATGAATAACGCATGGTTGATAGCAGTGACGATCTGACAGAACGAGCCTAGCACACCTATCCTCCCCGATCACCGCTCCTATCAGATATACAACAGCAAGTCTCGCGCTTGGGTTGAGTAGAGGGGAGAGGGACGAGAGTGTGGGCTGCGATATCAGTCTCCTAGAGATGGGGGATCTGATTCATTTAGAAGAACCGATTCATTTGAAACGATTCACCAAAATGATTCGTTCATTCGATTACCACGTGACTGAGAGCCGGAAGCGAAACCATGGAGCAAATACAGTAGAGACAATACGCGACACTCAGCGAGGTATCGAGGGACAGCTATTAGATCTCTCTCTAGCGGATTGATCTGAGAACTACTGATTCTGTCATAAGAACACGTGTATTTGTGTGTGTGAAGTTTCTGGTAATATGTATGCGTTTTCAGTGAGTTGACATAATTAAATAGTAGCGTGTGTCATTTCCTTGATATCTCCTCTCAGCATGAGGGAAAAGGTATGTGCTGTGTTTGGCTGCAGTAACTATGAAGTAGAAAAGAATGCGCGGTTTTTCTTCCGTTTCCCTCGTGACGAGAAAATGTAAGTAATATTGTGTTTGCATATATATTCTTCCAGTGACAAAGAGATTTTTATAGTACTTCACAATCTTCTGACCTGCTCGTCCCATATTTTAACTGGCATAAAATATCTTTCTTTCTTAATCTGCTTACCCTCCAGGGTTGGCTTTTCCCTCGGACTCAGCGAGGGATCCCACCTCTACCGCCTCATGGGCAGTGTTCTGGAGCTTCAGACTCTGGGTCGGGGGATACAACTGAGGAGAATGACCAGTACCTCGCCCAGGCGGCCTCACCTGCTATGCTGAACAGGGGCCTTGGTGGAGGATGGGAAGATTGGAAGGGATAGACAAGGAAGAGGGAAGGAAGGGCCGTGGCCTTACGTTAGATACCATCCCGGCATTTGCCTGGAGGAGAAGTGGGAAACCACGGAAAACCACTTCCAGGATGTCTGAGGTGGGAATCGAACCCACCTCTACTCAGTTGACGTCCCGAGGCTGAGTGGACCCCGTTCCAGCCCTCGTACCACTTTTCAAATTTCGTAGCAGAGCCGGGAATCGAACCCGGACCTCTGGGGGTGGCAGCTAATCACACTAACCACTACACCACAGAGGCGGACGGCTTAAAATATAATACGCATATTTTATTGTATAGTGCAGCAGTTAACCTTCAATACTGATGTGTTGTTGTAGGTGTGATTTGTGGGTTTGATTTTAATTCAGGAAAATACATATGCATATGAGTGTGGCTGGTTGTGTTCCAAGTTACCCCATTTGGAATGCCGTAATGCGTTGTCAAGCACTGAAGAAAGTATGGGAGATTTAAGAAATGTACTGTACATATTTTGTTAAAACAATATGGTGATGCAAATTTGCTTTACCCTAATGTAATGGCATTACATAGGGAAAGTTTGAATGTTTTTGAGGTTAAATTTATAGATTTTCTTTCTGTTAGTAGGCTTCAAATGAAAAGGAAAATTGTCCAGCTCTTAAATGTAAATTCATTGAATCATCTGTGTAAGGAATGTGCCGATATTTTTGTTGACAAGTGTTTTAATGTGATGATACAAAGCTTTTAAATGAGAAAAAGAAAAATCTAGCTGTGAACGTTCAGGCAGGAATTCTAAAGTTAAAAAAGTAATGCATAAATGAAAAATCAAGCCCTTTCACAGCAGTCCATTTCACATCTTGATTATGTGTCTAATTTCAGTCTTTAAATAATAACCTGGTAAATAATTCTTCATTCATTTATCCAGAATTGCTTAAGCAACTTTGAAGTTAATATCTTAGTAACACTTTCTTTCTAGACGTAATTTATTTATCCATTTCCGTATATGCATTTCCATTGATATTTGAATTTAGCGCGAATTTTCAGGTCAAGCCACTAGGAGCGCCACCGTCGAATTGTCTTCCATTTTAACAAGGCTAAATCCGGACGTGTCGCGTATTGTCTCTACTGTATTTGCATGGAGTCATGAACCATTCCGTTATGTTCTTTATAACTGCTACTGCTTTACAAGTTACAAGAAGTGAAATGTTGAAGGTAATCGCTAGCATTTTAACAAGAATAATATCCTTTTTAAAGGTTACAGTCGAAAAATGCAACACCACTCTCCGATTGATCCTTTCCAAACTGAAGTAGGTTAGGAACTGTCGATGCTTAACCGTGATTTTAAGAAAGTTACGTACAATCTCCAAAGCTACTATTCTAAACTATACGACAATCGAATTTGAAATTTATAGTAGATATGAACTTTCTTGTGGCAATTCGAAAGTGAATATTGACAGCAGCTCACCATCAGTTCTTTACTTTTTAGTGAAGAAATATTTTTAAAATATCTGAAATCAAATATAAACGCGATCCCCTGACTGTGAAATAATCAACCGTGACAAAGTAACTGCCGCGTTACGGTCTTTTGAACTTCGATTGTTCTTAACAACATTACTTACGATTTTCATAAAGTTCACAAGCTACTCACTAGATAACAAATTCAGGCAAGTCACTCGCTCTCTGTAGTATGCAGTGCAATAACAGGAAACAAATGTGCGCCAGGGCTGATAATGAGAACGGAGAAGCTTCCATGTTCCACACGTTAGTTCACAGTAATTCACGAGAACGAGAACGGGAACCTTGAAGTAAACTTAACCTAATATTTTGTAACGAGGTGGAAGTTGAGTGTATATAAAAGTTGCGTGAAGTGTATGACTTGAAACGACGTGACCACTTCTTATTTTTAAAAGAGATTCCTGTAAGGTTAGGTTAGGAGTATTTGACTTGTGAACCGGACTTGTAGTTCAAGTTAAATAAAGTATAGTAGAGTCGTTCTTCACAAGTTGCCACTGATTCAAAAATGGTGGATGCCCAATTTGACGATATGAATCAGAGCGAACGAGGAACGCGGAACCAAGGAACGAGTTACGGCGGCCATCTCTCGATTTAGCTTTCGATTACCAAAAGAGTCGATTCATTTCGTACAGTGAATCATGATTCAATCGTTCAGTGCAATGATTCGTTCTTTATGAATCATTCGTTCATAATCTCCCCATCTCTACGAGTCTCCGATGCCTTGCTCTCGGAAATACGTGTGACGTTTAGTTTCTACTTTTTTTCTCACTGCTTTCATGTTTTGTCAGATGCTTACATTATAATGTGCATTAAACTTCCATCATTCTCAATTGAGGTTTGGGCTTCACCAATAGCCTTGGTAGCCCTCAGTATACGCCACTGATCATAGATCAAGTCATTCACAACAGAACCACTTTCAGTAACAACATACACACATGAGGGGCTCCTAGAGCCAGAAACTGCGACCAAGAAGATACAACATTGGATGGCTGAAAATAAAGAAGCTGTAAGCCAGAGAATGAAGGGGGGAAAATGAAATGGCGTATGGCTTTTAGTGCCGGGAGTGTCCGAGGACATGTTCGGCTCGCCAGGTGCAGGTATTCGATTTGAGTCCCGTAGGCGACCTGCACGTCGTGATGAGGATGAAATGATGATGAAGATAACACATATACCCAGCCTCCGTGCCAGCGAAATTAACCAATAAAAATTCCCGACTCTGCCGGGAATCGAACCCGGGACCCCTGTGACCAAAGGCCAGCACACTAACCATTTAGCCACGGAGCCGGACAGAGAATGAAATAAAACTGGCACCAAAGAAAACTGAAATCATAAAGAGTTATTTACGTGGTCCATAGTTGGCCAATTGATTACGAATAATAATAATAATAATAATAATAATAATAATAATAATAATAATAATAATAATAATAATAATAATAATAATAATAATAATAATAATAATAATAATAAAAGCTTGTTCGCTTCATTTGAGGATAAAATTCGTACATCATTTCTCGGCACATTAGTCAGCTGTCACGGCCTAGGTATTACATGCTAACTATATACCTACTTAGTTGTCCTGGGTTCCAACTCCGGTCTATCACAGTTTGACTGGAATGGGGGAATGGAACAGGGCTCACCGATATAAAACAACAGTCTATACAAGCAAACGTCGTTTAATATTCAAAGCTGGCTTTCAGAATTTAAATTTCATCATCAGTGATTACAATTAAAATATCTAAAGCCATTTGAGAAATCCACATAGATGTGTCGTTAACAGTCATAAGTTAAAAGATTGTCCGACTTGACGTAGCACAAGAAAGTGGAAGTAATGGTAGACGCAGGCGGCGTTCCCTTGTCTCTTATGGGTATTAAGAGGCTCTGGGTGATAAATGAGTCGCTGGCTACTAAAAAGCGGCTGCCATTTCAATTAGGCCAGTGTATGTGGAATTTTATTAAATTAATAGTTACGTTCCTGTGGTTTGGATTCCACGTAAAACTGGAGGTACTGCAAATCATATGATCACAACACAAAATAAAACAAATAAAAATCAAACTCTGTGTTAGTGTGTTGCACATGCAGTTCATTGCCACTCAAAATGACTGCTGCGCAGCCAGATTTCCAGCTGTCACATGATCAGCTTGACGGCATCCTTAGCCTGCATTGCTTGACTTTTCCGAGTGGGCCCGGTATATCCTACATCAAGACAACTTCTCCGTTGGTTTCACGAGACTGGATGCCAGCACATATTCCGGAATGAAAATCTTTACACGAGACGGGACTCGTACCCGGTGCCTATAGGTAAAAAGGCAGACACGCTAGCTTTACACCGCGGGGCTATTTCATAATATCAGATCACGTTAAACTACAAAGTCACTGTCTTCAGAGACGTAGAAATGCCAGAATTTTACAGTAAAAATGTGCGTTAATGAGACAAAAAAGAAAAATACGGCTCCAGATACTGGAATCACACATTAAAGCCTTCTTTAGTACCGACCGACTGTATCAAGAACCAATCCTACATCCTTCGGTACAAGCAAGCATCTAGTCGACTCTGCTACCCAGTCGACTGGTGATTGAATCCGTAGAATACTAATTAATACTAATTAAGATTTAGTATAATACTAAAACATACGATTTTTCCTTCGGGGAGGTATGAATAATCTTCTTCTTCTTAATCTGTTTACCCTCCAGGGTCGGTTTTTCCCTCGGACTCAGCGAGGGATCCCACCCCTACCGCCTCAAGGGCAGTGTCCTGGAACTTCAGACTTTGGGTCGGGGACTACAACTGGGGAGAATGACCAATACCTCGCCCAGGCGGCCTCACCTGCTATGCTGAACAGGGGCTTTGTGGAGGGATGGGAAGATTGGATGGGATAGGCAAGGAAGAGGGAAGGAAGTGGCCGTGGCCTTAAGTTAGGTACCATCCCGGCATTTGCTTGGAGGAGAAGTGGGAAACGACGGAAAACCACTTTTAGGATGGCTGGGGTGGGAATCGAACCCACCTCTACTCAGTTGACCTCCCGAGGCTGAGTGGACCCCGTTCCATCCCTCGTACCACTTTTCAAATTTCGTGGCAGAGCCGGGAATCGAACCCGGACCTCTGGGGGTGGCAGCTAATCACACTAATCACTACACCACAGAGGCGGACATGAATTATTATTATTATTATTATTATTATTATTATTATTATTATTATTATTATTATACCGCATTCAAATGCGCAGTGGTCCATTCAAATGCAATTTACGATTTTTTTCTTGGGGGGAGATATGAATAATAAAAATAATAATAATGGATAAGGATGAAAAAATGAAATTCCACAGCCTCTTTCCAGTTTCAGCCGAATTAGGAATGGAATGGAATGAATGAATGAATGAATGAATCAATGAATGAATGAATGAATGAATGAAGTCCCTATCTAGCGGCGAGGATAGGAATTGTGCCGGCTATCGAAGCCTGTCGCACTCCTCAGGAGCAATGATCAATGGCTGATGGATGAAATGCAATGATAATGGAGGGTGTTGCTGGAATGAAAGATGACAGAGAAAATTGGAATACCCAGAGAAAAACCTGTCTCGCCTCCTCTTTGTCCAGCACAAATAGCACATGGAGTGACCGAGATTTGAACCACGGAACCCAGCGGTCAAAGGCCGGCGCGTTGCCGCCTGAGTCACGAAGGCTCTTTTGGGGGAGGATATGAATGTTAATAACAATACAAATAATTAAAAACGTTTTAAACGTATGTTTTTGCATATGGAAGATGTTATTATTTTATAGTGGTTTAGTGTCCGGCTCCATGGCTAAATGGTTAGCGTGCTGGCCTTTGGTCACAGGGGCCCCGGGTTCGATTATTGTCAGAGTCGGAAATTTTAACCATCATTGGTTAATTTCGGTGGCACGGGGATTGGGTGTATGTGTCGTCTTCATCATCCTCATCATGACGCTCAGGTCGCCTACGGGAGTCAAATCAAAAGACCTGCACCTGGGGAGCCCAATACGTCCTCGGACACTCCCGGCACTAAAAGCCATGCGCCATTTTAGCGGTTTAGTACAAGCGCCTCATCTACGCCACTGCCACCATTCATATGTCATTCAATGTGTTTTTTCGAGATATCAGTTTTTGCATATTTACTTTGTCGAAAATACCGTGTTTATTTCAGTGGAAATCCACGTTAAGTGTGTCATCCTTGAGTAAGTGAAGGTTGAGTGATAGTGGAAATAATGCTTGCAATCAATTCCGAGAACAAAATACCTTAGGCCTACAACATACTTTATAGTCGCATTGAGCTTTCAGGATTGATTTTGTAATTTCTTCTTGGTGGGTGGCACATTTCAAGGTTACTTCACAATGTACAGTGCTGCAAGGCCGACAGTCCCCGAGAGGCAACACCCGTCCTTCAACTTTTATTGAGGATTCACGTCCTAGGGGAAGCAGTACTTGCACGACAGCGCATTACAATTCAGAGAGCGCAGGTTCGTGCGTTAACCCAGGACAGCACACAATATCATTCATTTTATAATTTAAGGTGACCGTAGATATTCCATTTACGAATACTTTTTTCTTTTCTTTTTTGTTTTATTTTTATTTATTATGAACATAACAGGTCATGAGTCGCAGTTACAATGTTCACGACAATATTAGACGAATAACAGTGCTAGAATAATTACTTCCAGTGACGTGCAAGTCACATTAGAAAAATCATGAAGGATAATATAACTAATATTACATTACAGTACCAATTATACTAATTCAGTTTTAGTATAATACTTAAAACAATTATTAGAATAGGATATTTCACATGGGATCTAATACATTTAATAATATGGTTTACAACATTTATACTAATTTTTCTTTTTTAATTTGCTTGCTATCATTTCTTAATGTATACAGTACTTTTGCATCCATCTCTTGGCACAGGCCAGAGTAAAGTGTAGCTTCCACCGAAGTCCCAGTAATGGCATTCAGAGCACGACTAGTGAATCTGAGTGTTAAGAAAGGTGCTGCTCGTAGGGTCAGTCGTGCTGCAATAGTACTTTCTGACCCAGTGAGGAAAGCAATGGCAAACTACCTCACTCCTTATCTTGCCTAGTACGCCTCATTTTGGTGCTGCCATTGGTTTTTTGGAGTTTCCTTATAACCGCATAACCTTTGGTGGTGCTATTTGAGGATCCAAACAGCCTCTGGGCTGATGACTTAATAGACCTTTTTTTAAAAATTTCTTCATAATCTATTAAATTATATTCAGAAGTACAGTGATTCATGACGAAGTGAATGTAGCTTCTATCAAATATCATCGTAGGTATGATTATTATTGTAAAGTATCATTGCTCTCTTAATTGGGGAGTTCTTATGAATTTCAGTCTTAGCCCTTGAAGGATGACTTAGTTTCTATGGTGCATAGAAAGTGAAATGAAGTGCTGGGAGTATCCGAGGAAAAGTTCGGCTCGCCAGGTGCAGGTCTTTTGATTTAATTCCCGCAGGCGACCTGCGCGTCGTGATGAGGATGAAATGAAGATGAAGACAACACATACACCCAGCCCTCGTGCCAGCGAAATTAACTAATGATGGTTAATATTCCCGACCCTGCCGGGAATCGCACCCGTAACCCCTGTGACCAAAGGCCAGCAGATAACCATTTAGCCATGGAACCGGACATAGAAAGAGAATGGCAGCAACTTATGAGTCATCAATTTTATAATTAAATATTTTATACAGGAAAGTCAAATCTTCGTAATTTCGTATATGACGCAAGCTATTCACACCTGTTCCTTCATTATACTTGAATAATTTGTGGTAAGGTAAGGGTGTGTTCTGCCCGAAGGCAGGTCCGAACCTCCGCAGAGGTGTACCTGAGCCGGAGTTTACGTGCGGTAGGGTGGCCAGTTCCTTTCCGCTCCTCCATTCCCTCCACACCAACAGCGCGTGGCAACCCATCCACTTCTCGACCACGCCCAATGTTGCTTAACTTCGGAGATCTCACGGGATCCGGTGTTTCAACACGGCTACGGCCGTTGGCAATAATTTATGAATGTTGGATAATTTCCTGTGATTTTATAAGTCATGAATTTGAAATTGTTTTGAGCACTCTCGTTAAGATTGATATTCCTTGTGGTCGTTGGGTTCCAAATAATTGAGCCTTACAAATGAGTTAAACAAAGTTAAGATTGTCTTTGGACGAAATGATAATGAATTCCGTACAATGAAGCCTTACAGTTTTAGAGCATTGGACATATTTAATTGGACATTTAATTCGGTCAATATACTATGGTAAATTACAAAATTATTTGGATTGACGATCAATTAAATAACATAAGACTGATGAAATCGATTGATGAAATTGCTGACAAGAAACTGATAGTTCTAGTAAAAATTCTACCTACTCGAAGTCGCTGGGAGACGAATTTGAGACGTTCTGGTGTATAAAACAAAACCAGTAATGACATTGTTCAAATATCTGACAATAAACTGCTGATCCTACAGAAAATTGTACTCGGAGTCACTGGGATTCGAACTCGAGGTGTTCGGGTTGAAAAAATAAAACAAAATTGAAAATATGGACTGTTTAAATAACTGACTATAAACTGCTGGTGCTGGTGAACATTCTACTCGAAGTCGCCGGGATTTTAACCTGAGATGTTCAAGTTGGGAGTTGACTGGCTGAACTCTGCACCAGCATATCACTCCATCTATACATAGTTCCAAAACCCACAGGAGGTCTGCGATTTTATTCATAACATAATTTATTTAGGAAGAATCCGTGGCACAATATCCTATTAAGGGTGTTGGTCTGCCAAGGCTACTGCTGCTCATTCAGATGGCATCCAGATATTGGAGTTCCACGTGATCAGCGTGGCGACATTCTCCATGACTAGGTTTCTTAACCAAGTGCGCTGTACCTCATATAAACAGCACCTCACTTGATCTCATGAGGCTGAGTGAAGCCTGTTCCAATCCTCAGTACGAAATTGAAGTCCTCCAACTGGCCGGAAATCGAACCCTAGGCCTCCTTATAAAAGGCAGGCACGCTACCTCTACACCAAGTGGTGGCACAATTTATTTAAAGTAGCAGGAAGTTCTAAAACAAAGAATTTCAGATACACTGCTCAAAAAAGATTTTACATATTCTGGTTCAGGGTACTTCTTATTTTGCTCTGTGTGTCTACGTGCATTATATATTACGAAGGGTATATACAAAGAAAAAACACATGAAGTAGAAACAGAAACACAACAAAAGTTTGTAATGTGGGATTTTGAACACACAATTGTCAGTCATGTGTGGCAGATCAATAGCCATCTCGGTCCTGAGGCATGCTCAGCACCAAAGAATCCAACTTGTTTTGTGGAAGATTGTCCCACTCTTGAGCAACAGCTTCAGTCAGTTGCTGAATGTAATCAGGGGAATTAGGATGGTGGACAATTGCTCTCTTAAGGTCACGCCATGCATGTTCAACACAGTTCAGGTCCGCAGAAAGATGCCGACCACACCATTCTCTGTATGCTATGCACCTCAAGGAACTCCGGCTCAATGGGCACAAGCATTATCACCCATTACTGTAAAGCCCTCTCGCATAGGGGCAGCAAATCCTGTATCTACAAACCGGAGGGTGAAGTCTCTGTATACCAGGCCATTCATGTTACTCTAGACCAGGGCCTCTCAAACGCCCAAAATCTCACGCGTGCAGATCGAGGTGCAAGAGCTCCGTGCACTGTGCATCGGTGCCGCTCGGCATGGCTCGGATCAACGCTTCGTCTCTGGGTTACTCGGCTAAGCTCGGCTCTACTCGGCTCAACTCAGCTCAACTCAGCCCGGATTTGGAGCGCTACGGCGTAAGTGGGGCAGAGTGAGACAGGGGGAGCGAGCGAGACAGGCGTGGGGAAAGAGAGAGACAGCGCTATTGCTCCAAATCTAGGAGTGGGGGGACTGCACTCTGGTCAACCAAGCCAAGTCGTCTTTTGCACCGGGCACAGTGCATGCACCACGCGCATGCACCCTGAGAGGCCCTGCTCTAGACTCTAGATACGAGTTCGCGGTGTACGTTGACCAAACATGATCCCACCCAAAAACTTGTACGAGTCCTCTTGCTGCTGATGGTACTTTAGGATGAAGAGCTCGTTTCGTCTGTCAGCGGGACGTTTCCAGACTCTAGTGCTCCTGTTGTATGGGTGCAAACTTATGGTGAGCTCTTCAGAAAAGAGCGTACGGTTTCGCTGTTCCTGATGCCATGGGCTATGACCAACCTCATATGAGCTTCCCTGTGGTGTGATTTAAAAGGAGCTTTTTGCACAGCTCTCCTTGATATCAGTCCTCCATCGTATAGCCAATGTCATGCTGTCTGATCAGACACATACACTCCGGTGGGCCTCAGAAGATTCTGGCGGATCGATGTGGCAGTTTCAGTGGGTCAACGGCGTGCTGAAAGCAACAAATACTGATCCTCCCTGCGAGTTTGTTTTGCGTGAGAGTCCTGTCCGTTGTCGACCAGCAATTGTTCGTGTTTCTCTGATCTTTTCAAACTCTGGAAACTTCACTCCGGCTGACTACAACGCGAGTGGCGTCATCCACTTGTCGCCATCCTTATTAGCCTACAGGAATGTCACAATTCAAATGCAGTCAAGTCAGTAGCAGAAATGGATACTCTCGCCTTGCTTACTTCAGTCCTACACGTGCTGTCTATGTACATCATCGACATTACGAGTGATTTTGATAAACTGATCGACACGGAAAATGCTTCGTATTGGACAAATATCGAACCTGGTCTGGGTTTAGCGTTACTATGCGTTTCAGACACAGTTTGAGATACAGTGACATATACTCTGCGAAATCGTAATATTAAAAAAAAGAACAGCTGTATTATCAGTTGATTAAATTGTTTAAAATTATTGATTCCACAGTTTCTATCCGTATTTGTTTCGTTGAATTTCTTGATCTCTATTAGCGAGGAATTCTTGTGTAGATTTTTACTGACCTCAGTACACCTGAGAATATTTATATTCCTTTCGGTAGCCTCTAGGCTTCCTGAATTTGATCTGCCTCGAGGAGTCTGTTCAACTGTAAACTACATAAGGTGAAACCTGAAGTTTATGGGGATCCCTCCTACATCATCATCATCATCATCATCATCATCATCTGTTTACCCTCCAGGTTCGGTTTTTCCCTCGGACTTAGCGAGGGATCCCACCTCTACCGCCTCAAGGGCAGTGTCCTGGAGCTTCAGACTCTTGGTCGGGGGATACAACTGGGGAGTATGGCCAGTACCTCGCCCAGGCGGCCACACCTGCTATGCTGAACAGGGGCCTTGTGGAGGGATGGGAAGATTGGAAGGGATAGGCAAGGAAGAGGGAAGGAAGCGGCCGTGGCCTTAAGTTAGGTACCATCCCGGCATTCGCCTGGAGGAGAAGTGGGAAACCACGGAAAACCACTTCCAGGATGGCTGAGGTGGGAATCGAACCCACCTCTACTCAGTTGACCTCCCGAGGCTGAGTGGACCCCGTTCCAGCCCTCGTACCACTTTTCAAATTTCGTGGCAGAGCCGGGAATCGAACCCGGGCCTCCGGGGGTGGCAGCTAATCACGCTAACCACTACACCACAGAGGCGGACGATCCCTCCTACAACTGGAATAAAATTCGTTCTGCACAGTATAAGTGTATTGTTAACAAACTATTCAACACATCATTCAGGAGCGCCAAGAATACCCATGAAGGAGGCTGAAAATATTGTTTTTAACACTATAGGCAACTGATTTTTTTTCAAAAACCTGACTTTAAAGTTACAGGGTGTAATTATAGATGAAGTGGAGCGTGTTTACTTATTATTCGGAGGCCCCGGGATCGACTCCCGGCCAGTCCAAGAATATTAATTCTGAACTGAGGGCTGTAACGAAGTTGACTCAGCCTCGTGAGGACTGACTGATACGACAGGCATCCAAACAATACCGCTGAGAATGTAGTCATGCTGCCCACGTGACCCTCAAATATTGACAGGACAAGCGCTTCAGTGGATATATTTGTGACGGGTTTGGTTGCATTAGTGTAAAATTAATGGATTGTAGTTTTGTAGCATTCAATGTATTGAATAACCATAAGACTAAATTTAAAATATTATCAATAGACTGTGCCTAAATTAAATCCTGTTACCTTAAGCCGAGAATCGAGCGCTATAACAGTCGGTCCATGCCAAGTAAGAGACAAGGTCGGACAGAGAAGCAAGAACTTACTTAACTTCCGCTAATTGTATGGTATTGCTATCGCTGTAGAGGAATTGTATGGGGAGTTACTGCCTCGTAAAGTTGCTAACGCACCTGATCATTTAAATAAATTAAAGCTTTAGAAATAAGAGCGAAGTACAAGAGTGCATTAAGTGACCGGTAGTAATTACCAGTATGTCCTTGGCATCCACTCCTCAGTGCGTGAATAACGCTGCTGACCAAACATGATTTACGCTAACCGATTTGTTAACGCTTTATACAGTACCTACTTGCTTTAAGTCAATCAACGACAGAGAAGTATGCAAGAACCTCGTTTATCCGGATTAAGTGGGACCGGAACTGATCCGGATTATCGAAAATCCGGATAATCCGGGAAAACTAAAAAAAACAAATACAGTACATGTTATATAATCTATTAACATACGTTTTACAGTAATAACCTTTTTGCAATTGTACAAAATAATATAAGAACACTTTTTTTTACGTCGCACCGACACAGACAGGTCTTGTGGCGACGATGGGACAGGGAAGGGATAGGAGTGGGAGGGAAGCGGCCGTGGCCTAAATTAAGGTACAGCTCCAGTATTTGCCTGGTGTGAAAATGGGAAACCATGGAAAACCATCTTCAGGACTGCCGACAGTGGGGTTCGAATCTACTATCCCCCGAATACTGGATACCGGCCACACTTAAGAACACTTTTCATATATTTACGACTCTGATTTATGCACTAAATTAATGTATGAGCTTTTCCTATTGTATAGCGTTTGCACGCAGCACCATCACGAACACGTTTTACTAACATCACTTCTGCCGGTGTGGTTTCAGTCTGGGATTCTAAATAGGCCATCAGTTTGTCCAGCTGCATTGTTGCCTCCCCATAAGTCATTGTTTCTTCTGATGGAGCACCGGTTTTATTTTCGAATTCACCATCAGTGAATTAGTAGTGGGTTGCATTCAGAAGAGCGTGGGTTCGAATCCCATCCCGGCCGTCCTGGGAATGGTTTTCTACGGTTTCCCATTCTCAATTCCAGGCGAATGCCGGGATGGTACCTCTGATAGACCGTGGCCGTATTACTTCCAATTCCTGTCCTTAACTATTCTTAGCGGAAAAAAACAGTCAAGAAGAGTCGACCCCGTAAAAGAAATACTGTACAAATAAAAATTAATTTTTTATTATTTTCGATCCGGATAAACTGGAAATCCGGATTAATGAGGGCCGGATGAACGAGGTTCTTGTGTAAATATTTTATCTTTATTGCAGCACCTCCTTACACAGAGAATACCAAAACACTTTATGCTTTCACGGCCAACATCTCGACTAATATACAGGGTGTGTCAGAAGTGATTCCTCAAGCCAAAACGGTGGAACGCAGCCAGTCCCTGTTATGAATAGTGTGAAAAATTTTGCTCATATGGTTGGTTGGTTGATTGGTGCGTGCATTTCAGTGAGCTTTGCAGACTGATATGTAATAGCAATTTCTCGCTCGGTGGGTAGAGCAACGGGAAACTCTCTCCTCATTTCTCTAGAATGCCCCTTCATTGACATCTAGACCATCTATGACAGCTGTTTAGGATCAAGGCAGCCTTCGGTCTGAATACGTAACATACTAAACATTGAGTTATATATTTTATCAGTATCAATTAGCTATAGTAATATGGCGAGAGCCCCAGGTTTATGATCGGAGCTCGCGTTGTATTTATTTTGTCTGATTAGCGAATAAATACAAAATTGCCGGGCTGAGTGGCTCAGATGGTTAAGGCGCTGGCTTTCTGAGATGGCAGGTTCGATCCTGATCAAAGAGGACTCAGTTCGGCGGTATTTGAAGGTGCTCAAATACGTCACCCTCGTGTCGCACATAAAACAACTTCTGCGAGACAAAATTCCGTCTCCGAAAACCGTAAAAGGAGTTAGTTGGCCGTAAAAACCATTATTATTATTATTATTATTATTATTATTATTATTATTATTATTATTATTATTATTATTATTATTATTATTTATTAACATAAAAGTAATGCATGCAGGTGCGATAAAACTGTAGCGATATGAGGCTGTGACTGGCTGAAAATCTTGATATTCTTGTACTAGATTGATCATTTATTCATAAGCTTAATAGTCAATATACTGTAATTATTATAGTATTATTGCTAGAATGCAACAGAATACTCCCCTCCGCTAGTTTCGGATCACCGGGCGAGTTGGCCGTGCTGTTAGGGGCGCACAGCTGTGAGCTTGCATCTGGGAGATAGTGGGTTCGAACCCCACCTTTGTCAGCCCTGAAGATTGTTTTCCGTGGTTTCCCATTTTCACACCAGGCAAATGCTGGGGCTGCGCCTTATTATTAAGGTCACGGCCGCGTCCTTCTCACTCCTGAGCCTTTTTCACCCCATCATCACCATAAGACCTATCTGTGTCGGTGTGACGTCAAACAAATTGTAAAAATAGTTTCGGATCATCTGAAACCGGCGAGAGAGTAATATTTTATTGTAATGCAATTTTTTTAAACATGCATGATTTTCCGTATTACAAATAGCTTATCTATTGCTACATTGAAGATTATAGTTCAACCTAATAACTGTTTACACCCGCTTCCCGTTTTCTTCCTTTTAGTAGAGTTACGTAATCTAGGACAACATGTACCCCCACTCTCACCCACCTTACATTAGTTTATTACTGCTTACTTTCTTTTCTTTTATTCTCCTTTTCCACATACGTTTTTACTATACAAGAAACTGTTACTGACCTAGCTGGTACGATCCACTCTTTGGTTAATATATTTTAATTGTATAAAATTCTCTCTGTTTTTGCTTTGAAATCACTACCTATTACACTACCTATTATTATTATTATTATTATTATTATTATTATTATTATTATTATTATTATTATTATTATTATTATTATTATTATTAGTATTATTATTATTATTATTATTATTATTATTATTATTATTATTATTATTATTATTATTATTATTATTATTATTATTATTATTATTATCCGTGTGATGATAGAGTGGGAATTGTTACACTGACATTTCACTATCGACTATGAAGTCATCTAGGTTCTATCTCGCATCGATCGTCAGAGGGTGGGCCAGGCACTCGAGGAAACTGGGTTAAAAATCGTTGTGTAACCTTCTGCATTACGGAAAATGGCTTCTGATAATGTCTGTCCTTATATAAGATCGTATATAGACGAAAATTGAACTGGACCTTTTTTTCGAATTTTTAATACCTAACCCGAGATAAATATGAAGTACGGGGCGAACGTTGGACGTGCATGGACAAAATTATAATTTTCTTTATATACGTATTTTCATAATTTCTACGCTTGTGGAAGTGCAAGGGAGGCCACATATATTACATTGTCATAAAGCAGCGGGAATAGATGAAATTAGACCTGAAATTGGGAATATAGTGGGTTGTGAAGCCTCTAATGTATATTGGGCTTGTCTATTTCGCTAGAGCATCCATAAACTCTGTGGGATTTATGGTAGATAATAATAATAGGGCATAATAATAATAATAATAATAATAATAATAATAATAATAATAATAATAATAATAATAATAATAATAATAAAGAAGGCAGGAATAAAATGACTTCATAGAGTAATATGACTCGCAGGGAATGTTAGAAAGGCACCTTCTGACTGAAAAAGAGCAGTAATTACACCTGTCTATATGCAAGGGAACAGGAAGGATTACAACAACTATCGAGGTATCTATTTATCAGTATACCCGCAAGATCTTCTCTGGTATTTTGGAAGGGAGGATGGAATGAGTGGTTGAGAGAAAGTTAGATGAAAACCAGTGTGATTTCAGACTTCCAGATTTTCAGTATGAGCCAGGTAATGGAAACATGCTACGAGAGAAATATACCGTTAAGTTTGTTTCGTAGATCTGAAGAAGGCATATGACAAAGTACCGAGGGAAAAGATGTTAGACGTACTGGGGGACTACGGGATTAAGGGTTGATTATCAAAAGCAATCATAGGCATTTATGTTGACAATTAGACTGCAGTGAGAATTGATGGTAAGATGAGTTCTTGGTTCGAGGTACTTAAAGGTGTTGGACAACTCTGCAATATTTCACTTTTGTTGTTCATTGTTTACAGGATCATCTCCTAAAGATATTAAGTGGCAGGGAGGTATTCAGTTAGCTGGAAATATAGCAAGCAATTTGACCCAATGTGGACGACTTGGTCTTCATGGCAGATTGTGCTGAAAGCCTGCAGTTTTATATCTTGAAACTTGAAAATAGGTGCAACGAGTATGATATAGGTCTACCTTTCCAAGACTAAATGGGCTGCCTGGCCGAGGCGGTAAAGGCGTGCTCGATTCGCCCGGAAGGACATGGATTCTAATCCCCGTCAGGAAGTCGCAAATTTAAGAAACGAGATTTCCACTGAGGTTCACTCAGCCTACGCCAAAAATGGGTACCAGGTTAATTCCTGGGGGCAAAGGCGGCCGAGCGTAGAGCGAACCACTCTACCCCATCACGTGCCGAGGTGACGGATAATGGAAGCCTTTACCTTCCACTCCTCCAGGGACCTTCATGGTCTGTACGGAGATAACTTTGCTTTGCTTTTTGCTTTGCTTTCCAAGACTAAAGTGATGTCAGTAGGTAACAACCCTAAGAGAATACAGAGTTGAAATAGGTAGGCCATTTCAAGTATGTTCTCCGAGGATGGTAGTATAGTAAGTGAGATTGAATCAAGGTGCAGTAAAGCTAATGGAGTGGCTCGCAGTTACGATCAACAATATTCTGTAAGAAAGAAGTCGGTTCCCGTACGAAACTCTTTGCATACATACATACATTCATACATACATACATACTTCGTTATAGACCGTTATGCCTTTCAGCATTCAGTATGCAAGCCTCTGTGAATTTACTAAATGCCGCCACAGTCCTCTGCAACTAGTTCTGTGGCCTCCTCTAGTTCTATACCTCTTTAAGTCGTTAGAAACCGAGTCTAACCATTGTCGTCTTTTTTTTTTTTTTTTTTTTTTTTTTTGCTAGTTGCTTTACGTCGCACCGACACAGATAGGTCTTATGGCGACGATGGGACGGGAAGTGGCTAGGAGTGGGAAGGAAGTGGCCGTGGCCTTAATTAAGGTACAGCCCCAGCATTTGCCTGGTGTGAAAATGGGAAACCACGGAAAACCATTTTCAGGGCTGCCGACAGTGGGGTTCGAACCTACTATCTCCCGAATACTGGATACTGGCCGCACTTAAGCGACTTCAGCTATCGAGCTCGGTCCCATTGTCGTCTTGGTCTTTCTTTACTCCTCTTACCCTCCATAACAGAGTCCATTATTCTCCTGGGTAATCTATCCTCCTCCATTCGCCTCACATGAGGCCACTACCTAAACCGGTTTATGCTTATAGTTTGATCCATCGAGTTCATTCCTAACATGGCCTTTATCTCCTCATTACCGGGCGAGTTGGCCGTGCGCGTAGAGGCGCGCGGCTGTGATCTTGCATCCGGGAGATAGTAGGTTCGAATCCCACTATCGGCAGCCCTGAAGATGGTTTTCCGTGGTTTCCCATTTTCACACCAGGCAAATGCTGGGGCTGTACCTAAATTAAGGCCATGGCCGCTTCCTTCCAACTCCTAGGCCTTTCCTATTCCATCGTCGCCATAAGACCTATCTGTGTCGGTGCGACGTAAAGCCCCTAGCAAAAAAAAATTATCTCCTCATTCCGAGTACCCTCCTGCCACCGTTCCCACCTATTTTTACCAACAATCATTATCGCTGCTTTCATGTCTGTTACTTCTAACTTATGAATAACATATCCTGAGTCCACACAGCTTTCACTACAGCACAGCAAAGTTGGTCTGAAAACAGACCGATGTCCGGAAGCTTCTTAGGAGTGAACTCGATTGTTGAAGCTGTACGCATAAACCGGCTTAGGTGGGGGTCATGTAAGGTGAATGGAGGATGATAGGTTACCTATGGAGATAATGGACCCGGTCATGGAGGGTAAGAGAAGTAGAGGGAGACCAAGACGATGATAGCTAGACTCAATATAATGATTTAAAGATAATTGGTATGGAACTAAAAGAGGCCACAGAGTCGCTTACAAATAAAGGATGTGGTGGATTTTAGTAAATTCACAGAAGCTTGCAGAGTGAATCCGTAAGGCATAAAAGTCTATAAGACGTATGTGTCATAAGTTTATCTAAAGTGCTGTTGCAACCTGCGTGAATCTAATAAATTATAGCCTATATTCTATATACAATCCCTCTTTTCCTGAAGTCTAACAGGCAGACTGTGATGTCCACACTCACCAGGTAGTAGAAGTTGTCTGCATGCCCTACCTTTTTCACTGTATTCCTGGCACGCAAACGTATTGCGAGGAATACAAGAGCATGACGCCTCAAGGTCACCTAGTCTTTGAGCTAGATAGTTATTAAACAATAGCTCCAATCAGGGAACAATCCTCCTCTGTTCTATAGTATCAATGGCATGTTTTAACAGCACTGGATACTACAGCGAAATACCAACGTATAAACATGAGCGACTGTGGCGTCGTTACTGCCACTTCATGTTATGTATTCCAGCATTTAGATCACGCATTCTATATTAAATACGTTTGATGATTAGTTCGGAGCTAATATTGCACGGAATGACCTGCGATCCAACCAAATATATATATATATATATTTTTACAATCTGCTTTACGTCAGACCGACACAGATCTTATGGCGACAGTAGATTAGGGATAGGCTAGGAGTAGGAAGAAAGCAACCGTGGTCTTAATTAAGGAACAACCCAGCATTTGCCTGTTGTCTCACCGATGAGTAGAGTGGCCGAAGTGAGCCACGGCACTCCCAACTACTAGATAGCAACAACAACAACAACAAAATTGCCTGTTGTGAAAATGGGAAACAGCGGAAACAATCTTCAGGGCTGCCAACAGTGGGGTTCGAACCCGCTATCTTTCGAACGCAAGCTGATAGCTACGTGATCCGAACCGCAAAGCCACTTGCTCGGTAATCAAATATTTCTTCCTTTCCGGGGAATGTCTCTGAGCACGGATTTATCTATTGTATTGACTAAGATACTGTGGACTAATTTAATACAAAGTCACCTTCGTCACAGGGCATGAAGTTCCCCTGTGGGTCGTGGCGGTTGAATATCATCCCCTGCCTGTCCTGAGAGGCGATTTAAAGGGGAACCAGGGGCTCTCAACTTCAGAACGTGGGCGGGTGACCACGGGGCCCTTAGCTGAGTCCTGGCATTGCTTCCGCTTACTTGTGCCAAGCTCTTCACTTTTTTCTGCTAGTGGCTTTACGTCGCACCAATACGGATAGGTCTTATGGCGACGATGGGATAGGAAAGGCCTAGGAGTTGGAAGGAAGTGACCGTGGCCTTAATTAAGGTACAGCCCCAGCATTTTCCTAGTGTGAAAATGGGAAACCACGGAAAACCATCTTCAGGGCTGCCGACAGTGGGATTCGAACCCACTGTCTCCCGGATGCAAGCTCACAGCCGCGCGCCCCTGACCGCACGGCCAACCCGCCCGGTGTTCTTCACTTTCTTCTATCATCCTACCTGCCTTGGCCAACCCTAGTTATTTCCTGACCCCGCCTAGGCCTAGGGAATCATGCTCTTCGTGGCATTTCCCTTTCTTTTTGCCGTTACCTCCATTCTTCGAAGTGTCGGATCTCTACCATTTTCCTTCTGAATAGTGTTAATAGAGGATGGTTGCCAATTTGTACTTCCTCTTAGAACAATAATAATCACCACCACCACCAGACATGAAGACTCCTGGAGAAATGGCTTCTACTTGTAGCCTCCACAATAAACAGGACGGAGTGATCATCTTTATTCTCGCTTCAGTTGTGAGCCCTAAAACTCTTTAGAAACTGCAAGCCTCTCTCTAGACTTTCTGGCGGATCATCCAACCTACGAAGACGGCTTGATATACGTGTGGCATTGTCTCTACCTTCTCATGTCCGGCTCGTTGGCTGAATGGTCAGCATACTGGCCTTCGGTTCAGAGGGTCCCGGGTTCGATTCCCGGCCGGGTCGGGGATTTTAACCTTCATTGGTTAATTCCAATGGCCCGGGGGCTGGGTGTTTGTGCTGTCCCCAACATCCCTGCAACTCACAAACCACACATAACACTATCCTCCACCACAATAACACTCAGTTACCTACAAATGGCAGATGCCGCCAACCCTCATCGGAGGGCCTGCCTTACAAGGGCTGCACTCGGCTACAAATAGCCACACGAAATTATTATTATTATTATTATTATTATTATTATTATTATTATTATTATTATTATCTACCTTCTCATTAAAGCGGCGACGATTCGAATCTTGACCAATGCATGTTGTGGAATTATTTTGAAAATGTCACGTTCTCATGGTTCGGATTTCATGTCAAACTGAAGGTCCCGTGACTATGATCACGATATCAACAGTCATGTAAAACTACAGGCTGGATTCTTTTTTAATAATAATAATAACATAAATTTTACATTTAAACAACTTTTATGGTTTTCAGAGGGGCCAAGGTGCCGGAATATTATTCCACAGCAGTTTTTATCTACGTGCCAGTAAATCTGCCGATGTGAGGCTGACGTATTTTAGCACCTGAAATGCCACCGGCCTGAACCCGCCAACTTGGGCTCTGAAAGGCGATGTCTACAGTCTAAACCACTCACTCCGTTTTTGTTTTTTGTTTTTCCTCGAAGAAACCACTTTTTTCCGGGTAGAAATCGAAGAAAATAACTATTCAAAGTGCATCTGGGATTTTTCCATACGATGAATAAACTTGATTTAAAAGACAGAATTGAAACAGTAAAAATGCCAATAATAAATACCGTAAGGAGCGCCAATTATGATAAAACAAGAGAAAATGAAAACCCTACAACAAGTTTTTAGTCATTGACCGGGTCAGGGATGTAATGAATGAATCATATACAGGCTATTAGTATGGTGGGATCGCCGCTCCGAAAGTGATTTATTGATGACTGATAGATGCTATGAAATGAAAGTAGAGAGTGTTGCTGGAATGAAAGATGACAGGGAAGACCGGAGTACCGGAGAAAAACCTGTCCCGTCTCCGCTTTGTCCAACACAAATCTCACATGGAGTGACCGGGATTTGAACAACGGTATCCAGCTGTGAGAGGCCGACGCGCTGCCGTCTGAGCCACGGAGGGTCATGAAACAAGAGAATAACATCTAAATTCATAAACTGGAAAAACAGGCCTTTAAAAGTTTGTTATTCTAAAATTAAATTTATTCCAGCAGCAAAATGTGTTGTAACAACATAGCATTTTAAAATTTGATGAATTCAAGTGACCGAGTGAGTGGCGCGACTTGGGTCTCGTTGCTGTCGCTTTGCATTCGGGAGATAGTGAATTCGAGCCCCACTGTCGGCAGCCCTGTAGATGGCTTTTCGTGGGTTCCCATTTCCACACCAGGCAAATGCTGGGGCTGCACCTTAATTAAGGCCACGGCCGCTTCCTTCTCCCTCCGAGCTCTTACCTAGCTCTTATCCCCCCCATCGTCGGCATAATACCTATTTGTGTCGGCGCAACATAGGCTACAGCAAATAGTAAAGAAAAAATCCACTCGTTTAAACGTGGTTTACCAGAAAATTGTTAAATTAGGTTAGCTTCCAGACCTAATAAGTCTTTGTATTTATACTATATTAGCTACATGGAAAAACACATGTCCGACTCATTGGCTGAATGGTCAGCATTGAGGCCTTCGGTTCAGAGGGTCCCAAGTTCGATTCTCGGCCGGGTCGGGGATTTTAATCGCCTCTGATTAATTCTTCTGGCTCGGGAATTGGGTATTTGTATTTGTCGCAACACTTTCCTCTGCATATTCATACAACACACTACACTAACAACCACCACAGAAACACGCAATAGTGATTACATCCCTCCATATAGGGTTGGCGTCAGGAAGAGCATCCTGCCGTAAAACAGGGCCAAATCCACATGTGTTACACAGTTCGCACCCGCGACCCCACAGGTGTGGGAAAAGCGGTGGAAAAAGAAGAATAAGACCTACGTGGAAAAACACATGTTCTTCTTTGTTAAAAATAAATCCTTAGCCAAGAGGCACAATTCACCCTCCTTCATTTTTCACATCCTTTTACCCACCTCTCTTCTCCATCATATCTCCTTAACCCGCCCGCAACTCACGTGGCCCGCCCCACCCCTTCAGGGTGGGAATGGGTTACAGTCCCTCTTTATGACTATCTTATGCATGAGTGCTTTGATCACAGGTTTCGGCCATCATCTATAACTATCCTAAGAGTCAGTGTTTGGTCACGGGCTACGGTCACTTTCTGTGTTTTGATCATTGCTCATTGTTCGCTTTTCTCTGGGTAAGAGGGGGTATTTTTTATGTTAGAAAAGAGATGAAACCAACATGTTGGGAAATACTGGATGTGTGTACTGTTATGTTGACAAGTTTAATGAGAGTGGATTAGCAGTGTCTGTGCATTTTTTATTTAAACAGAATAAGAGATAAAAACCTTCAAAACTGATAGATGTCGTCTCCACATCGTGCGTACTATCAGCACTCTCAAAACGGTGACAAATAAGCCAATTTTCGAACACACTACATTCTCATTTAAAATAAATATCGAATTTCGAATGAGTTAGACACATTCTAAGGGTGATAAGGGTTACAGTCCCTCTTTGTGACTATCTTATGCATGAGTGCTTTGATCACAGGTTACGGCCATCATCTATAACTATCCTAAGAGTCAGTGTTTGGTCGCGGGCTACGGTCACTTTCTGTGTTTTGATCATTGCTATATACAGATATTATCAACGTCACTCTTACGTGCACTTTGGTTTACTATCCTCCCGCGGTTTCCCACACTCTTACTAGGTAAATCTTTGAGAGCTACCATAATTCTAGCCACGGGACAATAATCCAAGTCTGTGTCCAAAATAGTTACACGAACACTGACACACTTTAGTACAAAATCACAATTACGGCCATCTTTTTCTTCTACCCTTCTTTCCACCTCTTGGTGGGGTTGTGGGTGCAATCTGTAGGTTTTGTACAGTTTTACGGCCGGATGAAGGGATATATTCCACTATTCTGTGATGTTTGATAGTGTGGTGCGTTGTGTGTAAATGAAGAGGTGTGCATTAGGTCAAGCGCAAACACCAATTCTCGAGCCACAGAAATTAATTCCTCAGCACTGCCGGGAATCGAACCAGTACCGTCTGAACCAAAATCCGCTTCGTTGATTATTCAGCCAAAGAGACAGACATCGAAATAATGGTAATAACAAGCACTGTATAAATAGGCTTACTGATATTAATTATCGGCTACAACATTGTTAGGAACAACAAGTAATTTCCAGGACGACCTGGCTGTACACAAGATGAGTGTCGTACAACCTATACAACTACTTTACTAGGACTCTGTCCTTGGTTATTTAGGGAGGAAATCTCATCTTATTATGATGTCATCCCGCTTCCTGAGAAGATGCTGCTGTTTTGCAACTTAGCAATTACAGAGAAGTCATCTCCAGGCGTGGACTACAGAACCAGACAATTACTACATTATAAACAGAAAGCACGGTGGAAATAGATTTTCTACACATCTCAGTCTACTTCCAGAATGTAAGAAGTGGCTATACTACACTTTCAAAGCAAAGTCATTTCCATATTTGATGAATTCCTTGGGAGGGATGAAAGGTAAAGGCTTCCACTATCCATAACCTCGGCACTTGATAGGGTAGAGTGGTTAGCTCTACGCCCGGCCGCCTTTACCCCCAGGAATTAACCTGGTACTCATTTTTTGTGTAGGCTGAGAGAATCTCAGGGCCATATGCACCTCCGGAAGTGGAGATCTCGTTTCATAAATTTTTCGACTTCCTGAAGGGGAATCGAACCCACGTCCTTCCGGATGAACCGAGCACGCCTTTACCTCCTCGGCCAGGCAGCTCCTTATAATACACTTCTTTTTCTTTTTCAATTTGCTTTACGTCTCACCGACACAAGTAGGCCTAGGTCTTATGGCGACTATGGTATAGGAAAGGGCTAGGAGTGGGGAGGAAGCGACCGTAGCCTTAAGGTTCAGCTCCAGCATTTGGATGGTGTGAAAACGGGAAACCACTGAAAACTATCTTCAAGGCTACCGACAGTGGGATTCGAACCCACTATCTCCCGAATGCAAGCTTACAGCTACGTGACCAAACCCGCACAATCACTTGCTCGGTACACATTTTCTCTTACGCTAATAATTTTCATTTAAAATGAGACGATGGGCACCTTTAGGACTCGAATTTTCCGAATTCTCTCGATGTGAGTGCTAAGCCAATTGGACAACACGACCAAATCTCTAGACTCCCACCTTTCCAGCTCATAATTGAAATCCTTCAAATACGTTCACGCCAAATAGAATGATCAATCCGTTAAGAATTGAGCACCAGGTTACTGAAGTTCTGTGATGTGAGTGTAGACGACTATGTCGACGACAACGCCGAACGTAAGAGCAGTGGTCTTACTAAAATTTATGAAGTCCAGGTTGGCCGTGATGTACGGATATACGATGTATAACGTGCTATTTGCTTCCTTTTTTTTTTTTTTTTTCTTTCTCAATTAATGGATCTTAAATTTTAATCAATCTACGCAATGTACCCTAACCAAGGTCTCCCTGTACAGTTCGTTTTATAATCCCCAGATTAGAGTCCTAAGTGCTTTAAAATGTGTCCTACTAAACACGTTTCCAGTCCATTAATATTCACCTTGATCATACGTAGTTTCCCGCTCTACTGGACTCTTATTCATTTGTAAACAAACAAAAAATAAAAACAAAAATTATTATTATTATTATTATTATTATTATTATTATTATTATTATTATTATTATTATTATTATTATTATTATTATACAATTAGCTTTACGTTGCATCGGCACAGATCGGCGACGATGAGACAGGAAAGGGCTGGGAGTGTGAAGGAAGCGGCCGTGGCCTTACAGCAGTAGTAGTACAGTGTAGTAGCAAGCCAGTTTGCCTGGTGTGAAAATGGGAAATCACGGAAAACCATCTTCAGAACTGCCTACAGTGGGGTTCGAAGCAACTATCTCCCGAATGATGATGATGATGATGATGATGATGATGATGATGATGATGATGATGATAACCTTATGGCCTCAACTACGTGTGCAAGCACTTTCATTTGACGCTGTCTACTCGTCAATTTCGACGTTCCGTTTTACTCTAGGTCTACTTGACGCCAGACTAAACCGCATCTCTCTTGAGCGTCTATGTCTGAGTTTTAATGAATTTTGTTTGGTAAACACCAGATGCGTCACCAGAGATCCAAAAATCCGACTACCTCTACCGGGTTCGAATCCGTTATCTTGAGGTAGTTAACCTGCACAAAGATCTACTGACTATTTCCTTTGAAAACGAAGTTGTTTGATCTATTTTCTGTATGAGTCAAAATGTAAATCAGCATGAAACTCTCAAATATTACAGTATATCATAGTTCAGGGCATGCTCAGATGGGACTGATTTCTGATTTCTCAGCTAGGTTTCAGAGGGCAGTGACACTTGTGTTCCTGTATTCTGGTGGCAGTAATATCCAGGGGATGCGATAGTCTATGGTACTGTGGAGTGAGTGCCATAGGTCCCTGGGTTGAACGTTACTGCAGAACTATTCTTGAAGTGGTGATGGATACAGTACTGATTAAATGGCGCTTGAGAACATGACACGAAAGGAAATGGGCTGTCTGCCTGTGGATCCGGGTCTCCTTTCCACTGATGACACACAAAACAATGTCATTTATGACTGCAACAATATGGAAACTCCTGAGGTATGGGCGATAGGTCAACCGCGTAATGACATTCAGAGCAAATGATGTGAAAGACAGATCGCATTGTGTCAGTGGTACGGAAATAGCTTTTCCTCTGGACGAAATCCCGGCACTTCGGCGTCCCCAAAAACCGTAAAAGTAGTTAGTGCAGCATATGTTTATTATTATTATTATTATTATTATTATTATTATTATTATTATTATTATTATTATTATTATGGCTTAGAAAGGAAATCACGTTCCGTGGTTCAGTTAGGGAGGTAATGATACACTTCCGTATTACCGTATTTCTCACCTTTAGACCACCTCATTATACTGTTGCCTACGGCAGCATTTTTTTTTTTTTTTTTTTTAAGGATCAAACCAACCCCCGAGCTGATGGCTTTAGAAACAAAAGTAATATTGCTTGAGAGAGTGTCTGTGGTTGTAATGAGCCAAAGTTCGTATGTAGTAGCAAGCCAGTTGCTTTTTGCTCATCTGTCCGGTATCAGAAAGGTTCTTACCATAGACTTGAGGGGAAGTTCAGCTTTCCCTTGCCATGTCACATGAATTTCTGAATTCCTGAAACAACTGTGGAGTGGTTATACATTAACTGTAACTATAGTACGCGCACCTTTTAGTGATACATGCACACCCCAGGTGCTGAATCGGTCGACCTCGGTTATCTTCGAGATTCGTATCGGCAACCTTTGAAACACAAACTATGAATCGCTTATGCATCGTTGTGCGACATCTGGCGTACACGTTACGTACTAATACTGATGTTGTTGAAATGTTAGGCTATATAATGTTAAATAATGTATGTGTGACACAGTTGTTGGCGTAAGAGAATAAATGCTTAAAAAAATCATATCGATCGACCATATTATCGATTCAGTTCAGATTTCATTTCCGTTCGGTTGGCAGTATAACCGGAACCGGGAGAGCTCCTCCTTACTCCTCACCCCCGTACAAAGTAATATCGCTAAAAGGTGCGCGGACTATACTTGATCTGGGAAGTGATGACAACCTCGTGTACTTCCTATGGTGTGCGAGCTATTTAATACCTTGTGCTATTATAATCTACCTTTCAGGATGTATAAAAATAATAATTTCGAATAACAACGTGACAGGGAGTAAAGTAATATCCATGGAAAAATATACCGGTATGTAGCATAGACTTATTGTCACTTTAACTGGCGAAAGTCCCATATACACTGGATTTCAGCTCAAATACGACAAAAATCTTTAACCCTTTCAGATCTGATTTTTCCACTGAGAAATAAATAAACATATTTTTCTTTTTAAATTGGCATTTTGAGAGAATGCAAAACGTACATCCATAAAGAAAGAATTTTCTTAAATATTACCTACACTTCTGGCACTTTCCTTCCCGTATATAAGAAAAGTAATAATAATAATAATAATAATAATAATAATAATAATAATAATAATAATGTGTATGTATGTTCAGTCTTCAGCCCTAAGGCTGGTTGGATCCTCAACAGCTCTGCCATCAGCTGCCATAGATGGCCTAGGCATCACTGAAGAGGCGTACTAGGGAAATGAGGAGTGAGGTAGTTTCCCGTTGCTTTCCTCACCGAGCCAGAAGTTGCTATTACAAATCAGTCTGCCAAGCCCACTGAAATGCATGCACCAACCGACCTTATGAGCAACATTTTCACACCATTCATAGCAGGGACTGGCTGCAGAAGGAATGGCATTACTAGCATCGCTCATACCTCAGTCACTTTCATATTGTCAAAGCCAAGGATAAGACAGAGACAGATCAATGAAAGTAACAAAATTACTCTAGCCCATACCAGAAGACATAGTGCACTGTAAACACTAGGTCCTGCCGGCAAAGGTAAATAATAATAATAATAATAATAATAAGGATCAAAGTACAGAAATGGAATCCGTCTAAAGAGATCCAACAAGGAAGTCTACAGCAAAATAGAGAAAATTACCGACACAATCAGAAAAAGACGAGCATGATTTTACGGTCATCTGAAAAGAATGGACGGAAGAAAGTTAACTAAAGAAATCTTTCACTTTTTTTATTCAAACCCCAAAACCACAATTACCACAATTCCCTGGTTTAGAAATACCAAAGAAGACCTGCAAATGCTACATATCTCAGCCGAAGACGCCCTTAACAGAGATCTCTTCCGCAAGAAAATATTGACGAACGGGCTAAACCGAGACGAGCAACCGAAGAGAAGACACGGTGCCCCTTGGACAGAGGAGCGTAAGCAGGCCCACTCACAAAGAATGAGGGAAATTTGGGCTCTAAAGAAGGCCAAGTTCAGTGTCAAATGCAACAAGACTTAACGTGGTCCTTGATGGCCCCAGCGAATTATATAATAATAATAATAATAATAATAATAATAATAATAATAATAATAATAATAATAATAATAATAATAGCGTTCCTAATTTTAACATTTTTGAACATACGTTGTAAAAGAGATACATTGTGTCCAAGGTAATTATGTATATTATAATATAAAGTAATGCCGGGCGAGTTGGCCGTGTGGTTAGGGGCGCGCAGCTGTGAGCTTGCAACCAGGAGATAGTGGGTTCGAACCCTACTGTCTGCAGCCCTGAAGATGGTTTTCGGTGAATTCCCGTTTTCACACTAGGACTGTACCTTAATTAAGACCACGATCGCTTCCTCCCCACTCCTAGGCCTTTCCTGTCTCATCGTCACCATAAGTGTATCGGTGCGACGTAAAGCAAATTGTAAACATTGAGTAACATTTATTTTAAAAATCGAACAATTTGTTTTGCCTCTTCCACTACATGTTCAGACACACGTGCGTCTGTTGCTCAGTATAATACTTTTGTTTTTACCCTCTTCTATATGAGCCTATACCATAATTTATCCTCAAAAATAGCATTAAACCTTTAGGACCTGATTTTTTCCCTTTGTACATTATGATGAGCATTGAGTTTGAGAGCGATAAAATCAAAGCGATGTGCACTGAGGGCAGCTGTTTGAGGAGAACCTGGAGATGCCACTGGAGGACGATCTGGACAAAGCCCCCAGTGTCCAGCTAGTTATCAGTGACCTCTACGATTTGCATCTCGTTGGAGCATGACGTCACATATGAACAGCCGAGGGCTTATAATTACTTGCCTACTTACAACGACCTTCACGGTCTAACTTATCTGCATTAACCTAATAAATTATTTCTCAGATTAACTTGCTTCGGTTTCTGACACTAAATTGGTGTCATCCAACAGTTATAGAGTTCGTTCCGCTCCTTGGCTGATAAATCAGCGCAGTGGGCCCCTGGTTCTATTCCCGGCCGAGCCGGGGGATTTTAATCGCGTTTGGTTAATTCCTCCAGCGCGGGGACTGGGTTTTTGTGACTGTCTCAATACATACTTCTTCATTTACATACAATACATTACATTTCAAACCACCGAAGAAACGCGCAATACTGAATACATCCCTCCACATAGGGTTATCAGCCGTAAAACTGGAATTAATCTAGGCCTATATATAGTGCCAACCCCAAGTAGTAAGGGAAAGGCCAGGAAGAAAAGGGCACTAACTGAAATTCAAAGGTTTTTCAGTGCAGTTTTGCTTTTGACATGCCTTTATAAAGAATCCTTTGTTTGTTCAGTATTAATTAATTAATTAATTAAATTTATTTATTTATTTAATCCGTTTACCCTCTATTGTTGGTTTTCCCCCCGGACTCAGCAAGAGATCCCACCTCTACCTCCTCAAGGAGAGTGTCCAGGAGCGTGAAACATTGGGTCAGGGATACAATTGGGAATGAGGACCAGTACCTCACCCAAGTGGCCTCATATGCTCTACTGAAGAGGGGCCTTGTGGGGATGAGAAGATTGAAAGGGATAGGCAAGGAGGAGGGAAGCGGCCGTGGCCTTAAGTTAGGTACCATCCCCACATTTGCCTTGTGGAAAAGTGGGAAACCACGGAAAAACACTCAGTTGACCTCCTGAGGCTGATTGGACTCGTTGCAGTATTCGTACCACTTTTCGAAATTTCGTGACAGAGCCTGGAATCGAATACGGGCCTGTGGCATCTAATTACACTAACCACTACATTACAGACGCTAACTCAGTATTGCTTTCTCTCATTTATTCGGGTATACACTTATGGTATTTGTAAGTCATTCATTTGTTAATTAAATTACTGATTATTATTCAGCCAGTTTATTCATTAGATCTCTACATAAAACTTTAATTACTTCATTTGTTCGTTGTATTTTACGGTTCGTTCATTCATTCACTATTCCGCTCAACCGTTCCTTTACAACTAACTCGAAAAAAGAGAATGGCTCGAACAAACCCAAATTGCGAAGTAATTATGGATTCTCGTGGACACGTTGTGATTACCGCTCCCTTAGAACATGGAGGGCAAGACCAACGGGAGAAACACCTGTCTTACAGACAGTTGAAGGCTGCAGCCTGTATTTCACTGGCCGAAAGGTAGCAATCAGCGTGTCCTTTTTTTGCAGAAAAATCTTGGCACTACTCTGGAAATTTTAAACTGGTAAAACCCATTACACTTTATACAGTAAATGGAACCTGTTTCTCGATATCAGGGCTGGTTAAAGCAATTTTGTCAGAAATGTCAACAATAACTCCAGTGTATATTATCGTTGACAGACACTTAATTCGTTAATGCCCCATCAATGTTATTCTAAATAATGCATCGTGTTTTGAAGTCCCATAATTTCAAAATTAAGGTTAGCACTTGTACATTCTAATCGCATGACAAAAGAGCCATTCAAATAGCTTGTAATTCATCGTGGGATGTTAATCTATCTGTCTGTCTGTTAGGTCATCAGCCCAGAAGCTGTTGGATCCTCAAATAGCACCACCAAAGGCTATGCAGTTATAGGGAAACCACAAAAACCAATGGCAGTACCAAAATGAGGCCTAGTAGACAAGGCGAGGAGTGAGGTAGTTTACCATTGCTTTCCTCACTGGGCCAGACTGTGCTATTGTAGCACAACTAACCCTCTGAGCAACACTCAGACGCACTGGCCGTGCACTGAACGGCATTACTCAGCACCACCCACACCCCAGCAGCTTCCATACTGTCACAGCCATGGATGAGTCTGGGACTTCGGTGGAAGCTACACTTTGCTCTGGCCTGTGCCATGAGACGGATACAAAAGTACTGTATCCATCAAGAAATGACAGCAGGCAGGGGATTTTAATAGTAAACGGTTAATTACCTTTGCTCGGGGACTGAGTGTTATGCTGTCCCCAATATTCCTGCAACTCGCACATCACACACACTATCCTCCACCATAATAAGACTGTTTCCCACTCATAGCCGATGCTGCCCACCTTATCGGAGGGTCTGCCTTATAAGGGCTGCATTTGGCTGTAATACCCACACAAAATGATATCTACTTGACTAAAACATTTTCCACCGGGCGAGTTGGCCGTGCGCGTAGAGGCGCGCGGCTGTGAGCTTGCATCCGGGAGATAGTAGGCTCGAATCCCACTATCGGCAGCCCTGAAGATGGTTTTCCGTGGTTTCCCATTTTCACACCAGGCAAATGCTGGGGCTGTACCTTAATTAAGGCCACGGCCGCTTCCTTCCAACTCCTAGGCATTTCCCATCCCATCGTCGCCATAAGACCTATCTGTGTCGGTGCGACGTAAAGTCTCTACCAAAAAAAAAAACCACATTTTCCTCGTTAAAACTCGCAATTTTCATTGTACTTTGTTATAGTCTGTCAAGCCCTTTCGAATATAGAAGAAATCGCTTCTTGAATACATCAACCTCATGCCTAATGCAAGAGACTAATGCTACATTGATAGCTTCCCTCAAACTGGATTTTTAGTAACGTTTCATTCGGTGCCCTGAAGGAGTACGGCGGGCCTCCTAGAGGGTAACGCTCTCTCTCAGGCCAGGAGATTTGTAGAGGTGGCCTGAGGAACGGAGAAGGTTAAGAGGTAGCGGTCGTGGCCTATAAAATGATCTGTCCTGGCATTTGCCTTATTGCAGGAGAATGAGAAACCACGGAAAGATTATTCTCAGGACAGTCGACGATGGGGACCAGTCCCTCATTCTTCCGAATGTACAGCTGTAAGGCTAGCCAAAACTAGCTGCTGTTAAAGCAGTTCTCTGACTGTACCTCCTTTAGATCTGTTGAGTTGTGAAGAAAGGTAGCCTCCCTTAGCCTGGATAAGTTAATACATTGCACAGACCTGATCTGGGACTGCTGTACACGAGTCCAGTTGGCCAAGGGCAAGACGTAGTGAACTCGCAAGGCCATTAGGGAGTGCTCAGCGAGTTGAGATACCATCAACAAACCTTCCGTGGTAGCTCCTTCCAGCTAACAGCTCCTCTGACTCTTACCTCTTGTGAGGCAAGATTTTAACAGTTCAATGTGTAACTGCTGAAAATGCATTAAAATGTGATATTTTAATAAATAAGGATTTTATTTACAGGCGCATATTTACTTTATGTCAATAATAATTCCACCTTACAGAAATAAGGTGTTCTCATCGCTAAATGTATATTGTTATAATGATTTTCGTTTCCTAACTGTTGAACTGTATTAGCCTGTTGCTATTTCGTAATGGATGCAACACGTTTACATCTGATTCTTGGGACAGGCCAGAGCAAAATGTAGCATTCACCGAAGTCGCAGTCTCGTTTATTATTCTGATAATGTGGAAGCTGTTGAGGTACGGGTGGAGCTGAGTAATGAGGTAAGCTGAAGATATTTAGACAGCATTAAAAGTCTTGTTTTGGGCAGTCTTAGGAGGCACTTCAGATGTAAGGTACTAATCTCCACACAGCCCATGAAGACCCTTGGAGAAGTGGAAGGTAAAGGCTTCCTCTATCCGTAACCTCGGCATTTGGTAGGGTAGAGTGGTTATCTCTACGTCCGGCCACTTTTTGCTTCCAGGACCCTGGTACTCATATCTGGTGTAGGGTGAGTGAACTTCAGGGCATGTGCACCTCCGGAAGTGGAAATCTCGAAGCCACGTCCTTACCGCTTCGGCAAGACAACCCTACAAGTCTGCTAGTTGCTTTACGTCGCACCGACACAGATAGGTCTTATGGCGACGATGGGACAGGGAAGGGCTAAGAGTGGGAAGGAAGCGGCCGTGGCCTTAATTAAGGTACAGCCCCAGCATTTGCCTGGTGTGAAAATGGGAAACCACGGAAAACCATTTTCAGGGCTGCCGACAGTGGGGTTCGAGCCTACAAGTCTGTCTCGCCATGTTTGAGAGACGGAGTATACAACATTTTCGATGTTTGGTTTTAGTAACGCACTCCCTATATCAGGGTCTCTCAGGGTGCATGCACTGTGCACGGTACAAAAGACAACTTCGCTTTGTTGACCAGAGTGCAGACCCCCACTCCTCGATTTGGAGCAATAGCGCTGTCTCTCTCTTTCCCCACGCCTGTCTCTCTCGCTCCCCCTATCTCCCTCTTCCTCACTTGCTCCGTAGCGCTCCAAATCCGAGCCGAGTTGAGCCGAGCTTAGCCGAGTAGCCCAGAAACGAAGCGTTGATCCGAGCCGAGCCGAGTGGAACCGATGCACTGTTCACAGGAACTCTGCATCGCAGTTTGTAGGCGTGAGATTTTGGGCGTTTGAGAGGCCCTGCCCTATATGAACAAATGTACAAAAATTAACGTTGCTGAACTTACATAGTTTAGGAAGAAATGTAATAAGCCTAACATTTGATGCTCTTGCTTATTGTTAGCAATATAATTTGAGTATTCCTTATTCTTCCCACATGTATATACAAATATGTTACGTCTCCCAGACACAGGGAGGCAAGTTACTTGACGGAAGAGTTTGAGGGAAAAGACGATCCGTTTCGCAAACATGATCCTTGAGCCCAGTAGCTCAGCGACTGCTGATCCAAAGCACGTGTCCACTTTGCTTGCTTGTTCTAAGTTTATTGTGAATAAAAATAATACACAGCGTTTATCAAGTATACTGTTTAATTAGTTGGAAGTGCAATCATGCGTACAGTATCTATATATATATATCGTATGTACGTGTGTGTGTGTGTGTATGAGAGAGAGAGAGAGAGAGAGAGAGAGAGAAAGAGAAAGAGAGAGCCGTAATTGTAAACTATGTGTGAACCAGGCCAGTCTCTGATTAAACATATAAAAAGGAAAACCACTAACGAGTGGCGAGAAGACGTGTGTGTTAAATGTGTGTTCCAAATTTCGTGACGAAAATCCTGGAAATACTCTGAATGGTATTTCCAAGGCAAGCATTTGCCATGCTAGAAAAGAACTTAAGGTTGATAGGAAACTGGTTACTCCTAAGAAAAGCCGTAAAGCGAGAAAGCTAAGTGAAAAATACGACAGTTTTACAAAAGACGCTATCCGTAAAGAATTCACGACTTCTTTTTAGAAATAAAATACCAACTCTGAATAAAATATTAGCTTCAGTTAATAGTGACGATTTATTACCTAACTTTTCTCGTGAAATTCTTCACAGACTTTTAAAAAATATGGACTTCACTTATGTATCGCGAAATCGCCAGGTGCTCTTATTGAAAAGGATTAAATAGTGTTGTGGAGACGAAAGTATTTGCGTCAGATTAGGAACTTTTGTGAAGAGAATAGACCTATGCATTTCCTTGATGAAACGTGGGTAAATGCTGGGCACACTACTACGCAAATTTGGAAAAATGAAACTATAAAATCTAGCAAAGATGGATTTATTGGGGATTATCTTTCTCCGGCAAGGTAAACGGCTAATTGTTCTCCACATAGAAAATGAAAACGGTTTTGTGGAAGGCGGACTGTTATTGTTCGAATCGAAGTCTACCAATGATTACCATGAGGAAACGTATTCGAGAAATGGTTTGTTGAAATTCTTCCCCGCCTAGAAAGCAATCTGTGATTGTTTTAGACAATGCTCCTTATCACTCTGTTAAAGTCAAGAGAATTCCGAACAAGTCTTGGAGAAAGATGAACATACAGAACTGGCTAGACCCGAAAGGAATTTCCTACGATCCGCAGTGCATTACAGTTGAACTACTGACACTAATATAACAGCACAGTCGTGATGCTTGTACCGAGTACCGAGTTGACAAGGCCGCAGCGGAGTCGGGACGACACGTATTAAGAGTACCTCCGTATAATTGCTTCTTAAACTCAATAGAGCTTGTATGGAGCCAGATCAAAGGGACTTGTGGCTCGAAATGATGTCAATTTCGCCATTTAGGAAGTGCGAGAACTATTGATTGAAGGACATGATTTGTCACTGCTGACCGCTGGAAATTCTGCTGTAATAGAAATCCTGTATTCACGTTGCGGAGGAAGTCCTTGAACGGTTTGTTATCAACTTGGCTGATGACACTGATACCGATGAAAACACCGACATGGAAGGAATAGAACAACTCCAGGATGGCGAGTAAACTGCGAGTCTTATTGCTACCTCAGGCGAAAGAGTCTAATGAACTTTTTTTTTTTTTGGAACAGGTAGTATTTCAGAATACACGTGCTTGCGGTTGTTTTCTTTGATTCTCAAACACGGTGAGACAAAGTCCCTTGCTTCGTTGAAAACGAATAACACCTCGCTGCTCATACGGCCAGCTATCTTCGCAGATTGACAGGGGCGCCGTGCCATGGAGCAGACGAGACTTAATGCTGGGCAGGTCCACGCATACCCTGTTGTATCGAATATGTATTTCAGTTAATCTCACTAACATTTTGGCTGAAAGCAGTTGGGGCAAAGACTCTTCTATTTGCCCTCGTATTTAAATATAAATTCTTAAAATGTATAGCACACAATTCAAGTGGAAGGGCGATCTAGATAGAACAGAAATATTGAACATTTAGTGTTACAGGAGAAAGCTGAAAATTGGATGGGTGCAAAAGATGGGTTCTATTGAAAAGGACTGCATGTTGATAGTACATCTCTTTGGCACGCAATGTTAGCTAACAGTTATGAAGAAAGCGTGGCTTATAAAATTAGGCTAATAGACCCTCTCTTAGAAGATAATCTTGTATACTCTCTCCATTACGACTACAAGAAACGTCGGCTGTCTTTCAAGTAGCAATAAACGAGTTTGAAGAAAGATGAGGAAAATCTTATACTCCATATGTCGCACAACAACTTCCTTATCAAAGCGCAGGTAAGGATTTCTTGATCTCTTATAATAGTCGCATTAAGTCAATAAAGCTGAGGAAGATATTTATACTTACCCAGATAAGAGGATTACAGCACTGAGCAGTGTTGCTCTGGAGCAAAGGTCTGCATTCGGGAGGAGAGGGTTGAACCCCACTGTCGGCTGCCCTTATACAGTTTCCCATTCTCACTTCAAGACAAATGCCAGGGCATAGGACAGTTCCTATTCGTCGGGCACAGCGGAACCCTTCTTACCATCCGCCTTGACTCAAATCCCCAATGCACATCTCCTGGCCATTTCGAATAAAAACTTTAAAAATAAATAAGGGAGGATTTTGGGCGAGCAGTAGAGGAAGTTCCGGATTTATAATTTGGCTGAGTGATGTTTGATTGAACTTGATTGATGGAGTGGCTTAACTACTGTGTGTATTCATAATTATTTTGTACTGAAATTGATAAGACGTTAGCTGTAGTATGTATGTTTGATACTACCCCATCGTAATGTCCTTTTAATATATTTACTTCAACTAGATTGTTATTTTATCCTTGCTGTTATTAATATTATTACTCCAGCTTGATATACACTGAGTGGCCAGAAGTCATGTATGTATGTTTAGTCCTCAGCCCGAAGGCTGGTTCGATCCTCAACAGTTCCGCCATCAGCTGTCATAGATGGCCTAGGCATCACTGAAGAGGCGTGGAAGACACTGAATGTGTTAATAACGAGTTGCTCCTCCGCGAGGCCTCAAAACGGAAGCAATACGGTGAGGCATCGACTCTACAAGGTGTTGGAATCGTTGTGGAGGGATCTGAACCCACGGATCTTGCACTGCTACCCACAATTGATCTTGTGTAGTTGGTGCGGGGTTCATGGAGCGTACACCAGCATCGACAGCAGTCCATAAATGGCTCGACTGGATTAAGGTCGGGGGATCTGGAGGGCCAATCCATGGTTGTAACTTCACTAGAGTGCTCCTTCAACCACCCGCGTGACACCAGAGAACGGTGACATGGCGCATTGCCCTGCTGAAACATGGCACCTCCATCAAGGTACTCTAGGGCCAGAGAGGGATGCAGATGGTCTGAAAGAATGTCCACATAACGTGCTCCTGTCAGTGCTCCCTGTAGCCGGACAAAGGGGCCAAATTGCGACCATGAGAACGCCAGAACTGAGCCCCCTCCCGCCTGGATACAACCGAGTTAACATGCAGGAGCCATAGTTTCATGGGGCATACAGCACATTCTCACACGCTATCAGCTCAATACAACTGGAACCGGGATTCATCGAACCGTATCACACGCCACCGCTGTTCCATGGTCCATTGCCGATGTTCGCGGGCCCATTCATGCCGTTGAGCTCTGTGTCGTGGTGTCAGTAAAGAATACGAGTTGGTCGTCGGCTTGTGAAGCCTATGCGGTGCAGTTGCCTCCTTACAGTTCTGGTAGAAATGGGTTCCTGACTCCCAGCATTCAACTGGGCGGTGATCTGACTCACAGTAGCCCGCCGAACGTCCAGTATGGTTCTGCGGAGGCGACGTGATGTCCATTCGTTAAACACATGCGGTCTTTCCGTGCAGCGGTTTACGAGGGTGGTAACATTCTCTCTGCAATATTGAAGATCCACCCTCGATGATCATCCCACATTCGAAGTCGGTTAACTCGCGACGTGTTGCCATCTTCACGACACTGGAGTCTATGACAGACTGCTCAGCTACGCCGCAGCTAGCCGCTAACGCTCAGGGGTCATACATGGCACATTTTCTACTGGGACACCCCTTCCCGTGACTTTTGGCCGCTCAGTGTATTTATGTATCGGTGGGTTAGAGTATCACCAAAACGAGTAGATTTCATTAAATTACACACCCCAAATTGGAGTCATAATTAGCTCAGTGGCTCAGCTGCTGGCTTCCCAACCACCCGGAAGGTAGAAGTTCGAATCCGGGTCGATCTTGGGTTGAAATTTCATTACATGGCATCCCATAAATAACTCGGATAAGCTGAAGAAAGAATTACTCAGTAAAATCCACTTCTTTTCTCAGACTCAGAGGTAAATTCGTCGCAATCATGAACCACATCCAACCCAGTGGTAATCTAATCTCTGGCAACACGAAGACCGCCAGTCTTGGATAATTTTTAATAAAGGAGGAAGAGAAATCCCTCCAAGCCCTCAACAAACGAGGATATCGGATAAAGAGAGGGAATAGACATGACATGTGGGAAAGTGAAAGACAGCTTGGGCTTGTAAAAATAACATTGCTATGCAGATAACTATAGAATGACAGACTCTTAAAATCCCAAGACTTCTTGATTTTTTTTATTTAATTTTTTTTTTCTTTTGCTTTACGTCGCACCGACACAGATATGTCTTACGGAGACGATGGGACAGGAAATGTCTAGGAATGGAAGGAAGCGGCCGTGGCCTTAATTACGGTACAGCCCCAGCATTTGCCTGGTGTGAAAATGGGAAACCACGGAAAACCATGTTCAGGGCTGCCGACAGTGGGATTCGAACCCACTATCTCCCGGATGCGAGCACGCGGCTGCGCGCCCCTAACCGCACGGCCAACTCGCCCGATCTTGATATTTATAACGGTTGTTCAATTGAAACTTAGACTAGAAACTTACACTGTATGTTTTGGACAACATACACTCTATCAATACAAGATTCTGACGATAATTTGAGAGAGTCTACAGATAACCACCCTCACCGTTCAGGCACCTGTCCCAGTGTTGGACAAGTTTCTCTATACCACCGAGCGATTGACTGCGCGGTTTGGGTCACGTAGCTGTAAGCTTGCATTCGGAAAATAGTGGGTTCGAACCCCACTGTCGGCATCCTTGAAGATGTTTTCCCATGGCTTCCCATTTTCACACCAGGCGAATGCAGGGGCTGTAGCTTCCTTCCCACTCCTAGCACTTTCCTAGCCCATCGTCACCATAAGACCAATCTGTGTCGCTGCGACATAAAGCAAATTGTAAAAAAAATAAAAACACTCTACTCTATACCCTCCACGATGAAATGAAGAACGCTGGTTGCACCACACATTTTTACGGCATCAGGAATCTCTTGATGGATGGTGAAACGCTTACTCTTCAGGTTTTTTCAGCAGACCAGATTGTCGCAAGGGAAGAGATCTTTGCTGTAAGGCGGGTGATCCATAAGACCTCAGCGAAAACAGAGCCGACAGTCCATTGCTGCGTTGGCAACTGACTGTAGTGCGTTACCGTGGAGCACAAGCCACAAGCACACTTTCCCCGGTCAAAATACCTTTGAACAGGAATGAATCAGGCTACGTTGTATTCGTTTGGACGTTAACATTAAATACGAATGCTTTTTCAACTTTTTCCTCTACTGAGCGGACCGAGCTCGATAGCTGCAGTCGCTTAAGTGCGGCCGGTATCCAGTATTCGGGAGATAGTAGGTTCGAACCCCACTGTCGGCAGCCCTGAAAATGGTTTTCCGTGGTTTCCCATTTTCACACCAGGCAAATGCTGGGGCTGTACCTTAATTAAGGCCACGGCTGCTTCCTTCCCACTCCTAGCCCTTACCTGTCCCATCGTCGCCATAAGACGTATTTGTGTCGGCGTGACGTAAAAAGCAAATAGCAACTCTACTGAGCGGACACGTGTCTTAGAGACTGACCACGTCCTGAAGTATTCCTACTGACCAGTGGCGGCGCGTGACTTTCGTCACTGGGGGTTCAACAGAAGGAAAAATCCCCCCCCCCCCTCAATATCTCCCCTCTCCCCTGTCACCTGTGCCATGACGAAGTTCGGAGAATGGGCATAACGGTGCACATAATGTGCATGTCTAAAATCTTCCCTGATGAGAACTTGCACCCTGAATGGTGACCACTCATTACATTTGCTCCATCGTAACCTTGTGAAATCAACTTATCTCTATTATCCACAACTCCGCTCAAAGAAAATTTTAAACACTCTGCTATTGTCTTAGCATCATGACTACAGGGTAGAGGAAAACCCAGAATCTTTCAACTGGCTTACCGTTGGGAAGAATGATAACAAATTGAGCTGTAGTTGATATATCGGTGGTCTCGTCTGCGATTACCGAAATGAAGTGCGCTGTGGTGATTTTTTTTCTCACGACAGATTTCATACATGCACGAAAGCAAATCATTCTGAATATCTTTCGAGTTGCCTTTGAAAACAGTAGCTTTGGACAGATGGTCTCTTAATGCAACGTCAATTGCAGAACTAAAATTGATGAGGCCTCGAAATATGCCAGGATTCGATGATTCACTTGTTTCGTCATGCCCACGCAATGCCATCTCAAACGCGCCACAGAAATGTACACAGCACATAACGAATTTTCCGTACTTGGTCATTGTCTCTTTCCACAAACTGCCTGTAAGCACAGTCAAATTACTGACGGTTATCGTGTCTTCCCAGGAGATCGAATTGTAACTGGGCAAGCATATGAGATTTAGAACTTCTGTGTTTCTTTATTTATTTATTTTTATTTTTTATTTTTTATTTTTTTGGACAAATATCCTATATCTGCCACTCCGACTTTGGTCCAAGTCCCTTCGCTTTCATCACCCATGAATCATAAAAAAGGAAAACAAATCAACATGTTAGTAATTTCGCACCCACAGATCCATTCGATTCTTTTATACGGTATAAATCCATTCTGAATTTACGCACGATTTCATTACTTTTACTTTTAGGATGCCTCGTTATATCAAGATCAGGCATGGGCGTCCGGCATCCTTAATCTTAATCTTAAGTGTACGCTCAAGAGAGAGAGAGAGAAGAAAAGTTTGTCTTCTTAAGTATCGTATCACTGTTCAAACTCATTATGTAGCTCCTTACCTTTCCCGGGACCAAAATTATGGACGCAACTACAGTGCACAAAAATACACACACGGAGAAAATATTGTAACTTCTTTATGTCCTAAAAATTAAGTTTCTGAACGGCACAACAGTGCAGAAAAACACTCACACGCTTGCACAACGTACAATAATATTACGAATTATGATAACTATTGCAAACTGTTGTAAACACTAGCATCACACTTGAAAAACAGAGTAAACTTTAGGGATGTATGTTCGCAATGTTGGTAACTTAATTTTAAGAACTCCTGTGGCTAGGCAATTAGCGTTTTCTTTGGTATTACATTCCCGCTACTCTTTGCCTCGGTGATTTTTAAGTTAATTTTCTCTCAAAAAGTAATTATTCCAAAGAAGGCAAATGAACAGATGTTTAGTAAATATTGATGTATTTGGGAAAAGACATCAATTGGAATTTGGCAATTTAATGTGACTGCTGGCAGTAATGATGCTTTTCAACACTAGCGCTAATTATGTGCACTATTTTCTGCTACGTAGTTGAATTCCTGTAAGGGCAACAGATGGCAGGCACATACTTACCCCAACACAAGGACAGTCTAAACAGACCTTGCTCCAACACCCCCCGACAACACGACTGGAGAGAGTGGCATATTGCGCATGCGTAAACCAAGGATATCTGTTTCTGCGATATCCTGGTCTTGTCTACGTGCCGGCCGATGTCCCCCCGCACCACGCCACTCCCTTTGCCCAGGTACGGACGGAGAGATTTCCTTCCAAGGGGGTTCATTCCAGACAAGTATCTAGCCACGGAACGTGCGCAGTTCACATGAATTGAAAGCTAGTACGAGTATATTACGGATAGATGGGCTAAGCAAGAGCTTCGAGATTGACAAGGGAGTTATGAATATTAAGTAGTTGAATAAAATTTGATATAAACTGGAGGTTCATTGCTCCATTGCGCTATACCAGAAACCGCCACTGCTACTGACACCAAGTCCGACTCGTTGGCTGAACGGTCAGCGTACTGGCCTTCGGTTCAGAGGGTCCCGGGTTTGATTCCCGGCCGGGTCAGCGATTTTAACCTTAATTGGTTAATTCCAATGGCTCGGGGGCTGGGTGCGTGTGGCGTATTCAGCATTAGAAATCATCCTAGGTAGGGCCCTCATCTTCACGGACATGAAGGTCGCCTAATGGGCCGTCTACGAGAAAAAGACCTGCACCAAGCCTCTCCGAAGGCCATACGCCATTGTTATTACTGACACCAAACCATACAGTTATGCCACCTCATGGATGTCCTATCAGTTACGTACAGTGTTGCCAGCTCTGCCTATGTTTTAACAGAAAATCCTGTATATAATCCGCACATGTTTTGACATTTCATTGCCTAGGCGAGACCAACTTAACAAGAATTGACCAAGGGAGGTCAGATAGGAAAGATTATGCATTTATAAAAGCCGTGTCCTAGTAAAAAAACATAGTTCAGAAGAAACAACATGTAACAATTGGATATTCAAACCCTTTACAAAACAAAATATCAAAATGTATACGTTCCGTGAAATCCTGCTCTTGCACTAAAGCTCTTCAAAAATTTTGCCGGGCTGAGTGGCTCAGACAGTTTAGGCGCTGGCCTTCTGACCCCAACTTGGCAGGTTCGATCCTAGCTCAGTACGGTGATATTTGAAGGTGCTCAAATATGCCAGCCTCGTGTCGGTAAATTTACTGGCACGTAAAAGAGCTCCTGCGGAACAAAAGTCTGGCACCTCAGTGCCTCCGAAAACTATCAAAAGTAGTTAGTGGGACATAAAGCCAATAACATTATTATTATTATTATTATTATTATTATTATTATTATTATTATTATTATTATTATCATCATCATCACCACCACCACCACCACCACCACCACCACCACCACCACCACCATTTTCTTCTTCTTCTTCTTCTTCTTCAAACCGTGGTCGGGAATTGAAAAGCAGCATATTAAGTCATTCTATGGTTGTGCCTTCTTCTAGGCTTAGTTTTTATGACGGAAATTGAAGAGAAGCATCACATAGTACTTGAAAATGGAAGTAACTCTTTCATATGTTCATTGCCAAAAGTAGGTTTTTCTATATTTAGTGAACATGGTAACTCCGGTCTTTTTTTTTTTTTTTTTTTTTTTTTTTTGCTATTGGCTTTATGTCGCACCGACACAGGTAGGTCTTATGACGACGATGGGAGAGGAAAGGCCTAGGAATGGGAAGGAAGCGGCCGTGGCCTTAATTAAGGTACAGCCCCAGCATTTTCCTGGTGTGAAAATGGGAAACCACGGAAAACCATCTTCAGGGCTGCCGACAGTGGGATTCGAACCCACTATCTCGCGAATACTGGATACTGGCCGCACTTAAGCGACTGCAGCTATCGAGCTCGGTGTGTTTGTTTGTTTGTTTGTTTGTTTGTTTGTTTGTTTGTTTGTTTGTTTGTTTGTGACACAAAGCTCTTTGTTGTAATGAGCACTTCTCGAAGACCAGCAATATCTGACTAGAGTTCAACTTCATGCAGATTTCCTACTATTATTATATGTTTAACTTCTGCTAGCTCTAGGTTTTCTTCTTCCAAAAGGAGTTTAAAATCAGGTAATATTTTATTACATCCTGTTTGCTTTCTCCAAATCTTCAAATTTCCTTTAAATTCTGTCATTTCCTCTGTTAGTATTATTTATTATATATTTTCGGAAAAACTCGGCGATCCAGTTCGGAAACGAAAACCCAAAGTTGGATTGTGTAGTTTCCATGTATTTTCTGGAGAAATAAGTTCATGTTTTAATTCCGGAATGCGAGTATTCTGCTCTGGAAAGGAATAAGCCTACTTCAAACGTGCTATAAAATTTATGAAACGAATCTCTTACATTTAAATACTTGTAAATGCCACCTGACTACGCCAAGATTCTATCCCACAAAACTTGAAGTTAGAATGCAAGCATTAACGAGTTACGCTACGCAACCAGTTTATCGTATTATTATTATTAGTAGTAGTAGTAGCAGCAGCAGCAAGAGCAGCAGTAGTAGGGTAGTAGTAGTAGTAGTAGTAGTAGTAGTAGTAGTAGTAGTAGTAGTAGTAGTAGTAGTAGTAGTAGTAGTAGTAGTATGTTCGTGCTGTATATGTATATTTTGAACTGGTATGTGCGGCACGAAATATAGCCTCCGTGGATCAGGCGGCAGCGCGCCGGCTTCTCACCTTTGGATTCCACCCCAAGCCGGCACGGCCAACTCACTCAGTGTTTCATGTCATCTTTCAGTCATTAATCATTCTCCCAGAGGAGTGCAATAGGCTTCGGCAGCCAGTACAGTTCCTGTCCTCGCCGCTAGATGGGGCTTCATTCATTCATTCATTTCCTGACGCGGTTGAAACTGGAAACAGACTGTGTATTTTAATTTTCATGTGGGGCGCGTAACATGATGATAATAATAATAAAACCTGCAACTTGTTTTCCAGTCTTTGACCGGGTCAGGGATGTAATGAATGAACCATATAGGCTATTATTACAATGGGGTCGCCACTCCCAAGGTGATATTAATGACTGATAAATGCTACGAAATGATAATGGAGAGTGTTGCTGGAATGAAAGATGACAGGGAAAACCGGAGTACCCGGAGAAAAACCTGTCCCGCCTCCGCTTTGTCCAGCACAAATCTCACATGGAGTGACCGTGATTTGAACCACGGTATCCAGCAGTGAGAGGGCGAGCGCGAAACTTGAAATAAGTATTAATTTGAGTGACTTAAATTTATAAAAATCTTGAATAATTCCACGTCCCGGGATCGAACCATTGGTCCTCTCGCGCTGAATGAAGGCCAGTAACCTGAAATACCTGGCGATAAAAAAGTTTATCTGATACTTTATACGTGGCGGCCAATCTCCTTGACCCGAGCTCATCATCGCTATAAAGAGCCGTACCTCTGACCTGACTAGCCCCTGGCGTAACCTCCAGCCTGTATCACAATCAATGGGTCCTGCTCACGGCTAAATCCAGTGTTGACGCAGCTCCGCCAAGTCCGGAATACGGAACAGAGTCCTTTGTTGGAATTCCAAGCATGCAGGTTGATGTGCAATCTCGAATAGCCACTTCACCAAGATCATCTCCAATTGTGCATTACGTCAGGCACTATAGCGCGTCTGTGTTGCTTACAGACAATGACAGACATACTTCTACGAGTTGTGCATTTGATAATAGGGATGACTCGTTTCAACAGTATTGTTCTCTCCCATCTTGCCAGCATATTATCAACGGTAAGTGTATAAACAACATCCGCTACGCAGAAGACACTTTGATACTCGCTAAACCGAGCTCTCGATAGCTGCTGTCGCTTAATTGCTACCAGTATCCAGTATTCGGGAGATAGTGGGTTCGAATCCCACTGTTGGCAGCCCTGAAAATGTTTTTCCGTGGTTTCCCATGTTCACACCAGACAAATGATGGGGCTGTAACTTAATTAAAGGCCACGGCCGCTTCCTTCCCACTCCTAGGCCTTTCCTGTCCATCGTAGCCGTAAGACCTATCTGTGTTGGTGCAACGTAAAGCAACTTGCAAAATTAAAAAAATATTATATACCGTACATGATACTCACTGACAATTTAGAAGACATCCAGTTCCTTCTGGACAGAATTAGCAATTCAGTAAAAGGTTTGGGCTCAATATGAACTTCTGTAAAAGGAAAGAATCATGGTAATCAGTAAGAATATGGACACTGGGAGCCACTTTCGGTGTTCCTGACTGAGAAGTACAAATATTAAGTATGTTTTTGCGTGTGTCATGCTAATGTATATCTTTATTACGAGTATATTGTATGAAAAAATTGTTATGTATTTGATTAACATTTTTGAAAACATAAACAGCAGCATTGAACTTAATATCGAATTTCAAGGGTGGTATCCTAGGGCGCTCGTAAAGAACTGTAGTAGGTTTAAAATATGGTGCACCGGGCGAGTTGGCCGTGCGGTTAGAGGCGCGCGGCTGTGAGATTGCATCCGGGAGATAGTGGGTTCGAATCCCACTGTCGGCGGCCCTGAAGATGGTTTTCCGTGGTTTCCCATTTGCACACCAGGCAAATGCTGGAGCTGTACTTTAATTGATGCTGCTTGTTGTTTTAAGGGGCCTAACATCGAAGGTCATCGGCCCTGTACTTTAATTAAGGCCACGGCCATTTCCTTCCAACTCCTAGGCCTTTCCTATCTCATCGTCGCCACAAGACCTATCTGTGTCGGTGCGACGTAAAGCCACCAGCAAAAAAAAAATATATGGTGCATCTAAGAAATTTCTAATAGCCTTATTCTGTAGAAATGTCAATGGTTACAAATCTGCTTTATACCTGTGACCCCAAATGAATATCATACAGTTTATGTGAGAATGTGTGAAAGAATAATACAAGGATGTCTGTCCAGAACTTTATAAGATTCCTTTAGTCGCCTGAACACACCAATAATTGGAGCAATTCTATCACATGCATTGGAAATATGTTGCTTCAAAATTAAGCTATTATGCACCGTTAAGCTCAAAAATTTTAATTATGTTATTTGCTGAATATGATTCTCAATTAATACCTGGCTCGAAATCGATATGGTCATCACAGGATTATAAAATATCATAAACACGGTCTTTTTTGATGTTAAGTGATAACTTATCTAACATCAGCCATCAATGTATAAGTTTAAGGTGTGCATGCATGATCAGGATTAACAGCTGATCAACATTTAAAATGTTAATATCGTCAACATACAGTGATTCAGTACCACAATCTTATTTTTTATATTGTTGACATAAATCATAAGCTTATATTGTTTATTCGGGGGAAAGCCATATCAGGCCCTCCAAGTATAAGTGGAAGTAACAATTTCCGAAACCCCCAGTTATAATAGGTATTACCATGAAGAAAAATATTACAAATGCGTGAGCGGTGACGATTACATTATAAATTTGGTCGTCACCAATTAAATAACCTGGTTGTCCTAAATTTGCTCGAATTAACAAGCTGAGAGATGTACCTACCATACCTGCTCAAGCACCAAAAACGTAATATAATGTTCCAATATCCTTATGATTAGTTGAAAAAAGTCATTGTTGCGGTAGGATGGCTGAGATTATAGGCGGTAAACTGTAAATTTACAGTGAAAGAGCGGCCATATTAACTGGAAAGTGGGATCCTCACGAGGAAATATACGTATACCAGAATCGGCAATGCAAGGGAAATTCAAATATATTTTATGTAGATCTACTTGTGAACTTTAGTTGAAAACTCAGTGAGACGTCGTGAAATGCTATCTAAAGTTGATAAAAATTTACGACGTTGAAAACCGGATCTCGTCCATTAGAGGGCTGGAGTTTAAAATATGAATGTACCACATGATTTATTTTTATTTACTAGTATGGCCCATGGTGGACGTTACAGAATAGCAATATTTTAGAGTTTCAACCTATTATAGTAAACTTTATTGTCTGGTTCTAATGCCGTATAAATATTTCCCAATATAGCTACAGAGTTTTAGAAATCCCATGGAGAGGTGGAAGGTAAAGGCTTCCACTATCCGTAACCTCGGCACTTGATGAGGTAGAGTGGTTCGCTCTACGCCCGGCCGCCTTTGCCCCCAGGAATTAACCTGGTACTCATTTTTGGTGTAGGCCGAGTGTACGTGACCAACATGGAAGTCCTTCGCCATGCTGAAAAAATATGTCAAGCATAAAAAGCAGGAAAGCAGTGTATGTTCGTGACATTTTTCGAACTGATACCTTTATGAAACTTTTCATCAAATGTAACCGTGTACCTGAACGTAAAGAACTTTCGTAGTAGTAGAACTTCCATCTGCGGTTCGGTATCCATGACTTTGCTGCCTGGATACGATCGACAGAAAAGAGGAAATAATTTTGCATGGTGGTCACTAGGCTTCTACAAGAAGATGGTACTAGAAAAAGAATAGAACTCTACTTCAGTGAATATAGGGGCTACCTGGCCGAGGCGGTGAAGGCGTACTCTGTTCGCCCGGAAGGACGCGGGTTCGTATCCCCGTCAGGAAGTCGTTAAAATTAAGAAACGAGATTTCCACTTCCGGAGGTGTACATGGCCCTGAGGTACACTCGGCCTACACAAAAAATGAGTACCAGGTTAATTCCTAGGGGCAAAGGCGGCCGGGCGTAGAGCTAACCACTCAACCCCATCAAGTGCCGAAGTTACGTATAGTGGAAGCCTTTACCTTCCACCCCTCCAAGGGCCTTCATGGCCTGTACGGAGATTGCTTTGCTTTACTTCGGTGAATTTAGGAGAGTAATCCCCGAAAGAGAGCAATAAATGGAATGGAAATGTATCCTATATTTAGTCTAAATTGATTATTAGATCCAGTTTTAGGATACATAATGTTTTCTTTTAGCAGCTGCATACCTTTGTGTGTTGTATTGACTTGCCTCCAGAAACGTGAAATAATTTAGATGAAGGATTGCTTTGGATTTCGCCGCGGGTGTGAGGATAGCCAGCCTGCTTGCGGGCTTTGGCTCAACCGAGCGAGCAGTCAGGTTTCATACGAAACACCCTGTAGTCTACACTCGGAAACATGCTTTATGGCAGACTTTAAATGCTTGTTGTTTAAAGGGGCCTAACATCGAAGGTCATCGGCCCGGCAAACTTTAAATAGAATTTATACAATTGAATCGTAAATTGTTTCGTGTAAGAATTATTTTTCCATCCCTTGGCTACTTTTCTGTAGACTTCAAATCATGCAATATCGAAACCAAAATACCTGTAACCTTTTCGTTTTTTAATAGTGTAATAATAATAATAATAATAATAATAATAATAATAATAATAATAATAATAATAATAATAATATAATATTATAATATTATACGCTTCAGTCCAGATACTGGATGTATTCTTAGAAAGCACCGTCGAAGGTTATGGCGGTCAAAGGGAAACCGTAATGATTGATAATAGTTCCAAAATTAAGCGTACCACCTGTATGCATAAGTTTTTGCCGGTTTTGTGGCAAAAAAAAAAACATGTAATTTTCAAGGGAAATTCATTTTTTGCTTATTTAAAATATTGGCCATCGGCTTCTACACACTTCGCCCATTTTTTCAGGTAAGTTATTAATACTATGTCAGAAAAACTGCTTGTATTTTGTGGCAAACCATTCGTCGAGCCATTTTCCAACTTCCCCGAAATTTCCGAAGTGCCGGTCTGCGAGCGCGTGCCCCATTAATGCGAAGAGATGATAATCAGATGGTGCCAGGTCAGGGTAGTACGGCGGGTGCGAAAGGATGTCCCATCCAAGCGATTTCGAGGTGTCTTTCACTGGTTTTGGTGAGTGATACGGCGCATTGTCGTGTAACAAAATCACTTTGCTATGTCTTCTGGACCATTCCGGTGGTCTTTCGATCAATGCGTGATTAAATTAAATCATTTGTTGGCGATAGCGTTCTGCACTAACGGTTTCGCCGGGCTTCAAGAGCTCATAATACACAACGCCGCTCTGGTCCCACCAGACACAAAGCATGGTCACCTTGCCGAAGCGATTTGGTCTTGGTGTAGGACGTGTTCACCATTTGTTACTACCAGCAAACGATGACTTTCCACTGCCTTTTTCTTTTGATTAAATAAGAAAAGCAATGCGTGGTGCAAATGTTCTTTTCCAAGCACAAGCGTCGACATGATCACTGAACGATACAACACAGACGCTATTGTTTGGCGGACTCAACTTGTGGTGTTGGTAGGTTAATATCAGACGAACAAACTGACGTATAAGTCAAATTCATACGCTACCTACTGTTCGCTGGCGCCATCTCTTAGTGAAACCGGAGAAAACTTATGCATACACCTGGTACAAGGCATCAGGACGAGTGAGGTGTTTTTTTTTTTTTTTCTTTTTTCAAAAATGTATTTGGCTTTGGATCAGTTACAGACCAAACAGCCACCTGGTTATTACAGTACGCTGGTTTGAACTTTACAGTTCATTACAAGTCATTGTCACAGTGTGAAATATATATAAAAGACATAGATGTTGCATATCATTACATTAAAATAACATAAATTTCCATAGAAAATCAGTCAGATTTGTAGACAAGTTGTTAATACGCCGAGTGAGGTGGTTTGTCATAGCTTTCCTCGCTGAGCCAGAAAGTTCTATTGCAGCATGCCCACTTCTACGAGCATCACTTTTCGTAACATCCAGGCTCGCTAGTTGTGCACCACCCATACTTTAGCAGCTTTCATTACATTACATCCATAAATGAGACTATAATAATTATAATTTCGCGTGGCTACTTCTAGCCGAGTGCAGCCCTTGCAAGGCAGACCCTCCGATGAGGGTGGGCGGCATCTGGCATGTGTGGGTAACTGAGTGTTATTGTGGTGGAGGATAGTGTTATGTGTGGTGTGTGAGTTGCAGGGATGTTGGGGACAGCACACAAACACCCAGCCCCCGAGCCATTGGAATTGACCAATGAAGGTTAAAATCCCAGACCCGGCCGGGAATCAAACCCGGGACCCTCTCTACCGAAGGCCAGTACGCTGACCATTCAGCCAACGAGTTGGACATAAATGAGACTGAAACTTCGGAAGAGGCTATATTTTGCCCTGGCTTCACCCGAGAGTCAGGTACAAAAACACTGCATCCAGCAAGAAATGTCAACAGGCTATCTGAGTACATATGAGACAAGAAAATAAAGGAATGCCAATCTAGTAGCGCCATAGACGAAACTAATGCACCCACAGAGGGAGCCGCCGAAATTATACAAGTACTTACTTGGCGCCTGTAAGTAATTTTGTTCAGCAATGGAAGAGTGAAGAATACACAGAGTGAGTGGGCCGGCCTAGAACCACTTAACAAGTCCTTATTGAAATTCCATGCGCACACATGAGAGCTCGTGGGAATTCTAGTGGCCCATCGCCAGGAGACACCATCGTTACGTTGTCCTCATTCTTTCCTTCACCTTATATGACTTGATAATGTTCTGCAGAATAATTTCAGTTTCATACAATTACAGAGCAAATTTCTCACTGATGTGGGTCTGACTGCCTGGATGAATGGTCAAAGTACTGGTCTTTGGCTCAGAGAACTCCAGATGTGATTCCCGGTCGGGTCGGAGATTTTAACGTTGGGTGGTTCGTTTTTCTATCTCGGGGACTGCCTGTTTGTATTCGTCCTAAAACACTTTTATTCATTTACAAACAACACACTACACTACCAGCTATCACAGAAACACGAAAATAGTAAATACCCCCTTTCAAACAAATTTGACGTATAAAAAGGGTATCCGGCCGTTAAAATGAGCTAAATCCAAATATAGTACCGTCCCCTATAAATTGGAATAAGCCCAAGAAGAACAACAATGTGCATACGACTGTTTTCATTAGTAAATGTATCGCATACACACCGCTACCTTGTGATAATATGTTGTTGCTAGAAGAAGAAGAAGAAGAAGAAGAAGAAGAAGAAGAAGAAGAAGAAGAAGAAGAAGAAGAAGAAGAAGAAGAAGAAGAACTTGCTTTACGTCACACCCCCACTGACAGGTCTTATGGCGGCGATGGGACAGGAACGGGCTAGAAGTGAGAAGGAAGCGGCCGTGGCCTTAATTAAGGTACAGCCCCAGCATTTGCCTGGTGTGAAAATGGGAAACCACGGCAAACCATCTTCAGGACTGCTGACAGTGGGATTCGAAACCACTATCTCCCGAATACTGGCCTACTTAATCGACTGCAGCTATCAAGCTCGGTATTATTATTATTATTACTGGTACTACTACTACTAGTAGTAGTAGTAGTAGTAGTAGTAGTAGTAGTAGTAGTAGTGCTTCATATCAGATACTATGGTCAACACTTTCGCGTACTCACGAGGAACTCAGCAGGTCAGGGAAGCACAGTGTTATCAATGAAAGCACCCCACACGACGCGACGTCTAGTTCTACAATATTAGCTCTTAATGGAAATCCTTGTTTTCCTTTAGACGTGTTACGGGATACGCCTCTTAATAAGATTATATATAGGAGAGATAGCACCATGGTCGCCAGACGTCCCGAATTTTACAGGACAATACCGAATTCGTGTTAAATCCCTCGCGTCCCGGATAGGAACTGTCCCGTATTTTGAACCTCGAGAGAAATATGCCAGTGTTTCCAGCTCTAATTCGTACCAATAGCTTTTTTCTTTCTTTTAAAAAGGATAGATTTCTTCACTTCTTGGTTTCTTTATCGGGTGTGAGTTCGTAGAATTTTAAAATTGTTTTTTATTTTACTTTTTCAATTCTCGGGTTGTCCATCCTGGCGAATAAGACGCGTAATAGCGGACAGCTACCTGCGGTAGTCCAGGTCCACCGCATGTTCATGTGAAATTGTCAGCTGTGAGAAATATTATGTTCTGTTGACTTGATTAGGTCTGAGTTGTTCATTTCTGTGAATGTTTCTTCAATGCCATGCAGAGATTTTTGTTAAATTGCTAAGAATGACCACAAAAACCTGTTAGCACCACTCCAGAGAAATGAAAATATGTTGACATTGTAAGAACTTGTATGAATAATTAAATAAACTAATTTTTCTTACCGATTTGTTTTATGTCGCATCGACAGAGGCAGGTCTTACGGTGAAGATGGGATAGTAAGGGGCGAGGACTGGAATCCACCGTGGCCTTAAGACAGGCTTTAACACCAGCATTTGCCTGATAATAATAATTTCGTATGGCTATTTCTAGCCGAGTGCAGCCCTTGTAAGGCAGACCCTCCGACGAGGGTGGGCGGCATCTGCCATGTGTAGGTAACTGCGTGTAATTGTGGTGGAGGATAGTGTTATGTGTGGTGTGTGAGTTGCAGGGATGTTGGGGACAGCACAAACACCCAGCCCCCGGGCCACTGGAATTAACCAATGAAGGTTAAAATCCCCGACCCGGCCGGGAATCGAACCCGGGACCCTCTGAACCGAAGGCCAGTACGCTGACCATTCAGCCAACGAGTCGGACTATTTGCCTGATGTAAAATGGTAAACCACGGAAAACCATCTTCGGAGCTGCCGACAATGGGGTTTGAACCCATCGTCTCATGAATACAAGCTATATGACCCAAACCGCGCGGCCAACTTGCTCGATACTGTAAGTTTCAGTCTGTGTACAAATGTTAAGGCATGCGTTAATAAACTGCACTATGATGTCAACATAATATGGAATAAGGGCATCATTTTGAAACTAAGTTTACAACTTATAGAACACGAGCCCATTGATTTCCTCGATCGCACATCTGTCCCGTATTTTAATTTCAGGTATCTGACAACCCTGGATAGGACTTACATTTACAGAGTTGAAGTCTTCTGCAAGTTATAAATAAATAAAGATATTTAGTCTAGGAATGTTCAAGATAAGATATGCGTACCGCATATGTTATGCGAAATATTGGTAGGTGGTAGAAGAAATGTTAAAATCTTGTCTAATTTAAAAAGTGCAGCGAATGTGCCACTAACTCATGCTCAAAATGTTAATGACAGCCTTCTTCCTGACCTTTTTCCAGAGTTCCCTTGAGGATTACACCTCGGCTACTAACACATCTGTAAGTTAATCACCGGTCTCTTGCCGCTGGACCTTGGGCTCACTGCGGTGTCCTTTCTGATGTTATGTTACGATGTTCTGATGTATGCACTGCCTCACTCTCGGGGTTTTCCTCATCAGAAAAAACATCATTCAACACCTAACTATTCTTAACTTATGATAGTCCTTAGTGTTCCTACGTCAGAATCTTGACATCCATTTCTTCGGGGAGATTATTGTCTGTCTAGTTGTACTGTTGGGAGATCAGAAGAATGCACATGCCCGGTGAGGCACGGGGTGAAAGGGTTTTCACCATCAGAGCCAGTGACGCAATGGTTACCATAGCAACTCCACTACTACCCGGGAGACTTTATATTATCTTCTACTGGCAGCTCTTCGCCCTTGACAGTTGTAATCCACCAAACTGCCAAGTGTGAGTCAATGTTTTCGTGTTGCAGATAAGAGCCGATCTGTCTGGGCAGAACAGGAAGTTCGTGCTTGCAGGCCACATTCCTCATTCTTGTATTCTTCTAATCTCTACACAGTACCTCTCCTTAAAACAATAATCACCATTTGTCTAGGGTAGCCAGACGTCCGGTTTTAGGCACGACACTCTGGTTTTCGAGTTTTATGCTCCTCCACCCGGCGCCACTCTCCGCGGGATGTTCATTTTTCATCATTTCGGTAAAACTTCAGTTATAAGTGCATTAATGTCATGGCAACAAATATACGTATAATTTGGCATGCCTGAAAATGTTTTAAATTGAACCAAAATTTTGCCATACTTGTTCATGCTATCGATACAGGTAATTGAATCACGTGACTGCGTGAAGTTACACTTTTTTACACATTGTTGTTACACTATGCAAGTCATTTCCAAAGATTTTTTTAGACAGCAAAAACCTCTTAAGAGATAGCAAGGAAGAGGAAAAGTATAAACTAAAAAAACAATACGTAAATAACATGTAAGGAATAAACCCTCTGTGGGTGGGGAACGGAGACGAAGAATACACCCACTGTATCCCTTGCCTGTCGTAAGAGGTGACAAAAAGGTTCGACCAAGTGATGGTGAAATGAGAATCATGAGACTACTTGTAATTGGTACCATTAAATGAGGAACACCATGGGTCGACTTTACATGCGATTAGTACCACCATGTGGGGAACATCATGGGCAGTGGCGGCCGGTCAGTACGTGCTACCGGGCTCCAGCACGTAGCTTGGAACTGTAAGGAATATTATTTATGTACAGTACAATTATCCTGATGCCTTTTCGTTGTTTTGAGTACGATATGAATTTGTGTTTTGTGCAAATCAGGACGAGATCTGTCGAACACCTAGCGCCGTTCTCCCGGGGAACAAGGCTCGTGCTCATGTGAAGTGAGCCCTTGCCTGTAGCCTGAAGGAAGCAATACGCAGGCGCAGCCAAGCTTGCAACACTACCCCTAGCCGGCGGAGTATACCGTAAACCGGGATCAACTTTCACTGATCCCGTCTATAGTTACTTCCTCTCCCGCAAGGAGGTAGAAGTACCCGATGTCTCCTGCTACCCGGAGCGCAGCGAGGGATCCAGTCGGCCGTGCTTATGTTGAACGTGGTAAGCGAATCTGCCACTAGAGAGTAGCATCGTCTGGGCTCGAAAGTAAAGCGTAAGTGGAGGCAATCTATCTCACACATGCTTATTAAAATATCCATCTTCCTTTTGTGTCAAAAATAAGGAATTCGTAGGTGAGCCAAAGAATCTTTGACTGACCCTAAATGTTTTCCCGCATTACAATGTAATTTACTCTGGTGAAATGAAATAGCGCATGGCTTTTAGTGCCGGAAGTATCCGAGGACATGTTCGACTCGCCAGATGCAGGTCTTTTGATTTGACGCCCGTAGGCGACCTGTGAGTCGTGATGAGGATGAAATGATGATGAAGACAACACATACACCCAATGATGGTTAAAATTCCAGACCCTGCCGGGAATCGAACCCGGGATCCCTGTGACCAAAGGCCAGCGCGCTAACCATTTAGCCATGGAGCCGGACATTTACTCTGGTAATAGGGGAGGTCTCAATGAATCAGTTGGCAGCTCTTTCAGTTGCTTTGTGCGGTTTTTAATCTCGCAGTTATATTACTGGTGCGTGTTTTTTCTGTCATTGTGTTAGTGCTAAAGTTTATACGAAGATTTATCAAATTATTTATCCACTGCAGTGTATATAAAGTGAAATGAAATTAGTGTTCTTAGTGGGGATCTATATTCCCACGATTCTATTTGCACTGATGTAAGTTGCGCCATTAGGTTAGTAAAAACAATATTTCTCGAATGAATTATTTATCTCGTAGACAGTTGTCAAAGAATTCATTTGCTTCCAAATTAATGTTGTTTTTGTTTGTTCTGAGTTATAAATTGTGAGAAAAGTTGTATTATTATTATTATTATTATTATTATTATTATTATTATTATTATTATTATTATTATTATTATTATTATTATTATTACCAAGTTTGAAGTATGCGTTGTTCATCATGGCAATATGCAGATTTAAAACAGCGTATTTAGCTTGTTTTTTGTAGCACGTTGGACGATTTTTTCACGAGCCGCCACTGATCATGGGTCTACGTTTCCTAGGAGCAGTACCATTATGTGCGGAACATCATAGGTCTGGGCGTTGTCCGTGATTAGTACCGCTATAGGAGGAACACCATGGTTCTGCTTCACCAGTTATTACTACCATTATGAAGGACCGGTAACCTGGACTTTCCACCCCTTGAGACAACAAGCATCATATCAGAAAATAAGGCGTTGTGAATTTGATCCACTGATTGTTTTGGATACACGATCATGATTTTCATCGGCATTCATTTTAGATTCTAGTCAGTGGATACATTTTGAATTTTAATTATATTTTCAATTTCGTTGCACAGCTTACCATTAGGGGCCGATGACCTAGCTGTTAAACCCCTTTAAGCAACAAACATCATCATCAACAATATCATCATCATCATCATCATCATCATCTTCATAGGAATAACTGAGCTTTGTGAAAAAAATATTTTTCAGTGTACCAGTAGGCCTAGTTATTATTTATCTCCCTAGTGTAGTATATCAATAAGTCAGCCTTTTTTTTAAATAATGGACAAATAAATAGTCTCGAGATAAATTTTCATGATCGACGTCTTTTTTAAATTTCTATTATTATTTGGAAATAGCCACCCTGCATCTGTCTTCTACAGAAACAGCAGCATTAAGAGCAACTCTCGGTCATTATCTCCAATACAGAGAGCAGTGACTGAAGAGAAAGCCACACTTTATACATCCGCAACGTAAGGAAACTACAAAGGACTGCGGTATATTTAGCAACATGTAGATCAAATTAACCAACAAAAACTGCTCAGTGCAGCCAGACCTTTATCAAGGAGATTGCTTTCAGAGGCGCCATGCAGAAGAAGAATAAAAGCAAGTAATAGGAGAAGAATGCCATCTTTTCTACTGGCCATGAAGACCCTTGGAGAAGCAGAAGTTAAAAAAAAAGGCTCCCACTACACATAAGCCTGGCACTATTTTGGATGGTGTGCCTGGGTCGGCCTGAGTGGCTCAAACAGTAGAGCGCTGGTCCTCTGACCTCTAGTATATAGGTTCGATCCTGGCTCAGTGGTGGTGGTGGTGATTATTGTTTTAAGAGGAAGTACAACTGGGCAACCATCCTCTATATAACACTAATCAGAGTGAAAAAATGGAAGGGGTCCGACACTTCGATAAATGAAGGTATCGGCCAAAGGAAGAGAAGGGCCACGAAGGGCGTGAAAATGAAAGACTCCCTAGCCCTCGCAAACCTAATAGCGTCGGGGTCGGAAAAGAACAAGAGTTGACCAAGGGAGGTCAGATAGGAAAGATAAAAGTGAGGAGCCTGGCACAAGTAAGTGGAAGCAATGCCAGGACTCAGCTGAGGGCCCCGTGGTCGCCAGCCCACGCTCAAAAGTTCAGAGCCCCTGGAGCCCCCTTTAGTCGCCTCTTACGACAGGCAGGGGATACCGTGGGTGTTATTCTACCGCCCCCACCCACAGAGGGGTCATGGCTCAGTCCCATGGTACCACAGGGTGCTCATATACGCCAGCCACTTTCGAAGGGTTTACCGGCTCGCGAAAGACTCCTATGGAACAAAGTTCCGCCACCTGCCGCCTACGAAAACCGTAAAAGTAGTTAGTGGGATGTAAAACCATTAACATATTATTATTATTATTATTATTATTATTATTATTATTATTATTATTATTATTATTATTATTATTATTATTTCCGGCTCCATGGCTAAATGGTTAGCGTTCTGGCCTTTGGTCACAGGCGTTACGGGTTCGATTCCTGGCAGGATCGAGAATTTTAACCATAATTGGTTAATTCCGCTGGCACGGGGGCTGGGTGTATGTGACGTCTTCATCATCATTTCATCCTCATCACGACCCGCAGGTCGCCTACGGGTGTCAACTCAAAAGACCTGCAACTGCCGAGCCGAACTTGTCCTCGGACACCCCCGGCACTAAAAGCCATACGCCATTTCATTTTATTATTATTATTATTATTATTATTATTATTATTATTATTATTATTATTATTATTACCGACTCATTGGGGTCCTGGGTTCGATTTCCGGTCGGGTTGGGGATTTTAATACCGTGTGATTAATTAATCTGGCTCGGGGACTGAGTGTTTGTGTTCGTCCCAACACTTTCTTCATATTCAGACAACCCAGCACACCAACAACCACCCCAGAAATACGCAAAAAGTTGGTGATTAAATCACTCCGCGTAGAGTTGGAGTCGGGAAGGGCATCCGGCCGTAAAACATGGCCAAATAAATAAATAAATAAATAAATAAATAAATAAATAAATAAATAAATAAATAAATAAATAAATAAATAAATAAATAAATAAATAAATAAATCACAGTTCGAACCGGCGACCCTACAGGTGATGGAAAGGTGGTAGAAAAAGAAATTATTATTATTATTATTATTATTATTATTATTATTATTATTATTATTATGATTATTATTATTATTATTATTATTATTATTATTATTATTATTATTATTATTACGGGGATACCCGTGGAATGCAGAGGTGAAAGAAGGTGCGGGCTGGAATGGGTCTAACTCCAAAGCTGAGATATTGATTAAAATTGCATTAAAGGTTATATTTTCGAAAATAGCAAAACTTAACAATTTTCACATAGAATTTCAAAGTTTGACCAATAACAACAAGTTAACAAATCAGGTACAAGATCAGGAAAGGCCAAAATCTAGAGATAATTTAGCAATCTGGGCTTCAAGCCCCAAGTTTTACAAATTTTGAGCTCACAACCACATATTTACAAAAGGGCAGAAATCCCCTAATAACATAGAGCACTAGCTCCCACCTAGCAATGTCAAGCCTCTCTGAGGCACATTTCCAGTACCAAAGAGCTGACCCGCTCTCAGTTTCCCTAGCCTATTAAAGGTAATACCCGGCTTTACACTAAATTGCCATCAAGGCACAGCTTACATCAAATGAAACGGGGGTATCTCGTACCCAACCTACTGGGCCTCAGTGGAAAAAGAACAGATTAAGTAAAAGGCCCAAAATACCAAGATGAATGGAGGCGTTGCTTGCACTCCTACATAAAGCCTTTTAAAACCTAAGAGGCACTAGGCCGATGAAACAGTGGCTATTCCCAAACTATGGAGGTGACTCGTATAACAAAATTTAAGACATTACAGAAAGGAAGAAAACCAGTTACAAAACGTAGTCACCTCAAACTAGTATGAAGGGGAGCTCGAGAGGGTAAAGCACTCTCTATCCCCGAATTACAGTTAAAGATATTTGAAGTTTTACAAAACTAGTGGAGATTACATGTTTATTACATAGCAAAGGTTTCGGACCTTCCCCGCGGATTAAACTGCTGAGCTAGCAAGAAATAAAGATGTTAAGTTGCCATTACATTGTTGAAGAGCTGCTGCCGGATGAAAGAGGCGCTTCCCGCCTCCTGCTACACTTCCATACACTATGCTAGATGTTGTTCGAGTGGCCGAGAGACAGGAAAATCAGCAGTTTTTATAGCCTCGTGGAAGATTCGAGACCTTTTATGAATAATCAATCCACACCCTTTTTCTTTATTGTGCCGTCTTGAAAATATACTCAAAGTCGAAGAAGAAATGCATGATTGGTCAAAAATTAATTACAGAAATTCTGGATTGGCTCAATTCAAAACTGGCGGAAAGAAAATATTAATATTGCCCACCCACAAATTAAAAAACGAAATTTAGTAAAGATAAAACTTATGAATACAAAATTTCTTCAAAAAGTTCCTTAACTTCGCACCAGGGTGCATGATAGTAGTTTTTTGTAGAGACGTCTATCAGAGAATGTCCACAGTTCTTGATCAATCGAAAACAAAACAAGTTGAACTCCACACAGTACTGACAACTTCGTAATCACAAAATTTACGGTAGTGACATCTTCTGAGAAACTTATGAGTTGATACAGTTTTTAAAGTTCAGAGTTTCTCCTGCAGAGGAGTACATTAAGGCGGAAAATTCATGTGTGCGGCGTAGAGGTGTACCAGCCGGTACAATTATTATTTTCTTTCTTTCTCCGTAGGGTTTTCCAGGGACCACGACACAATTCCAATGCTTCATCCTTTGTTGTTCCTTCTTCTTCCTCCAATACTCCATCTGCTCACTATGTCTCCTTTTCCTCCCCTCCGACCATTTTGAGCCTGTTTTCTTTCCCTCCCGACCTTGGAACCTTTCAGTTTTTAACACTTTCTTTTTACGAATCTCTCTCTGTTGCTGCTTCTTGTATTGTTTCTTTCCAAATCTTTCCTGATTAACTCTTCATGAATCCAGGTTGTTGTTGTTAACTTCTTGTTCCAAATATATTTGAAGATCTGTTTGGTTAACCTGTTGTCATCCGTTCTGTAAAAGTGTCCAAAAAATATCAATCGCCTCTTCCGCATTGCTTCGGTTATGCTTTCATGTTCCGGCATATTTCATCATTACTTGTTGATATCCAGAGTTCTGTAGTTCTTAGCAAACCGAGTATTTTCAGTTTAATTTCCCTTTATTATTATTATTATTATTATTATTATTATTATTATTATTATTATTATTATTATTATATTTACGCTGAGTGAACCCTGGGACCATATGCCTCTTCAGAAGTGGAAGTATTCTTTGTAAATATCTCAACTTCCTGGCGGGGAATCGAATCCATGTCCTTCAGAGTGAACCGAGCAGGCGTTTACTTTCTCGGCGAGGTACCCTTCGAATAAGAGGATACCTGTAAATTTTTCACTTTCAATATTTATATAATCATGTGTTCTATTATAATTTGGGATTAATATAATAAGCTTCCCTTTTGCTCAAGAATAGATAGCAATACAATAGAGGTACCGGTATGTACTGTATCCTGAGTCCTCGCCCCAAGGGCTGCTTGGGTCCCAGAGATAGGCGAGGCATTAAGAGAAATACTAGGGGAATAAGGAACGTGCTATACAGGGGCTAACGTTAGGACCTGGAGGGCCTGCAATGCAAGCTGGCTCGGGCCCTTAAGGGGCCCCGCAGACTCCTCGCAAAAAATAAAAATATTTTATACCTAGCCTTCTGTCATTCTGCAGGGACATGGTCAGGCCAGTTTTGTAGAATGAGTCGAAATTGTTTCGCAATTTGTTGGTAGAGGAATTGCCATTTGGTTGCACCTAGCTGCAGTTATTATCATATTGTGTTGAGTATAGCCTAGCATATCACAGCTGTAAACAATGCTTGCCCTCGCCATATCTCCCAAAACCGCGGCACGCTCCTCACAAAAGTCCTGAACCAAATTATTGAAAAATAATTGCTGCAATAAAAACTGATACCAAAATATCATATTTTCGTTAGAAAAATCATATTTTCTTGATGTGTAGTGCACATGAGATTGCATGATGCACAAATTTTGCAGAACTTATTTACTCGATAACAACGGATAATGCTAATAAGAGGTAGGTGAAGTCAGGTGTACTCAGTCAATTCAGTTTCGAAAGTTTGATATTTTTCAAACTTTATTTGAACATTTTTTGGAATTCATTTTGTTTCTATATTTTTTTTGTGTGTTATAATAATTTATCCGATTACAACTGAGACTTCGGTATCACTTACAGAGTATAGTTCCATAGTTACTGGAAAATGAAACCAACTAAGCGGTGTGTGATTCACCAGCTTAGTCGTTGAAACACGGATGCAGCCAAATAAAACCTATTCAATGTTTTTATTAAATAATTTTACAATAGTGAATAATCCGTTTGTTTACGCTATACAATTTGACAATATACTGCATATTATCTACCTGCTGTAATTAAGTGTATATTTATTATTCGTAGGTTTTGCATTTTATTTGAAGGGGCCCGAGTGTTTATTTTGGCAGGCGGGCCCGTATCACACACATTCGTTACGCCCCTGGTGCGTCTGGCAAGCCACCGAAATTCTTACTTTTTTTTATTTTTTTGCTACTTGCTTTACGTCGCACCGACACAGATATGTCTTATGACGACGATGGGATAGGAAAGGCCTAGGAAGTGGAAGGAAGCGGCCGTGGCCTTAATTAAGGTACAGCCCCAGCATTTGTCTGGTGTGAAAATGGGAAACCACGGAAAACCATCTTCAGGGCTGCCGACAGTGGGGCTCGAACCCACGATCTCCCGATTACTGGATACTGGCCGCACTTAAGCGACTGCAGCTATCGAGCTCGGTCCGAAATTCTTAAACAGACCCTATAAAGCGATACTTTCACACCATTAATAACGGGGGGGGGGGGGGCTGCATAAGGAATTGCATCACTAGCATTGCACATACCTCAGTCACGTGGGTATTGTCAAAGCCAAAGATGAGCCTAAGACAGGTCAATGAAAATAAATTCTTCTAGCCCATATCAGAAGATAGAGTGCACTGTAAACATTTTGTCTCACCACAAACGGATCTGGGCTTAGAGTTATGCAACTAATCTGAATTTTGGTGTAGATTGAATGACCCCAAACCTATATAACTCTCCATAAGTATAACACATTTCTATTTTTTATAGCTTGTTTTGCGACGCACCGACACAGACAGGTCTTATGCTGACGATGGGACGGGAAAGATCTAGGACTGGGGAGGAAGTGACCGTGGCCTTAAGGTGTAAAAACGGAAAACCATCTTCAGGGCTGCCGATAGTGAAGTTCGAAAATTAGGAAATCGAACCCACGTCCTTCCGAGTGAACAGAGTAGCCTTAACGACGTTCCTGGTTAACAGTTAAGTTTACAATTAGAAACGGAGTTGTCATAGTCTTGAAAAGGCAATATCAAAGCATTTTGCGGGAATTGATCGGAGGAACAAAATATCTTACATTTCGAGACCATCGAATCCGTCTACCAAATCAATAGGTAGTTCAATAAGTTCAAGTTAGTTTGTCCAACCCTTGCTCCAGGGTCGGATATGAGGTGAGATGAATCTGTCGTGGTGGGTATTTTATGACCGGATGCCCTTCCTGACGTCAACCTCATCCGAGGAGTTAATGAGATGAAATGAATGACGTTATATATGATATTAGGAAGGGAGAAGGTGAAACCCGGTGCCGGCACATAGCCTACTCCTGTCGAATAGCACCAAGGGGTCTGTTCATCCGACCAACGAATCACCATCAGCAGCGGCATATGCCCTCACTCCATATGAGCACTGCGGAGAAGTTTGGAATTTAATCCAGCCTTTTTGCACGCAACCTAGAGATAGAAATTAATATACGTCCACCTCCCCTACCCTGGCGGCCAACATTCTGATGGTGAAAATGTTTTCGACCAACGGGACTCGAACCGCCTAACCACGGTGTCAGACCGTTTTGACTTCAACGCCTTCAATGTGTTCAAGTTACCAAGAACAATCTTTTAAATGAATTTCTGAACAAATTTCTTGCGAGGTTCTGCTGCAGGAATCCACAATGGCGATTTCATAAGACGGATTGGACAGTATCTCAGAACGAATCTCGCGGAAACAGTGCGTATTACCGACGACTCTACTGCTATCGAAATTGCATGGGTTCCCCCTTATTACTCATATCTTCATTTTAGAAGCAAGTCACTAGTGCGTAAGTCCAAGAATTTAACGACGGACCAGTCACATCCGTTTGTGTCGAACCAGTCACATCCGTTTGTGTCAAAGGATATTTAAAAATATGACACTTGTTGATAAGCCACTGTTTTCCTTATCGTGGATAAGGCTCTTAACCAGCTGGTCAACAGGAAAGAAAATATAAACAGTGACGTGTTGTTACGTCTGAAATGAACTTCGAAAGTTGTCCACAATCACATATCAAGAGTAAAACACAGTCTTTGACCAAAAATTAATGTTTGAAAACTTTCGTATCGTCCAACCGAGATACAGGATAAACGCGTAATGGGTGTGTGTATGAAAAGAGATCATTGCTGTTCTAGAACAATTGGCTAATTCACTCGCAGAATAGAACAAGTTAATAAGTAATGGGGCGACCGCTGACTCGGGTGCAAGAACAGTAGTTAGTAAGAGGCGTGGTTTGATGCATGAAGTTCCCAGTATGACTCGAGTGAAACTCCCAAATGTTATATCATAGACGGTGTAATTCAACCACATTCCGAAATGGATGTGTATCCCACGTCCCACTGGATTCGATAATCAAGAAAAGAGAGAGATCGAGAGACTTGACTGGTCAGGAAAGTACCCTTTGTATGTGGACAACATGAAGAAGGATAATAGAGAGGCGAATTGTTGTGCCATCGATAAGGCAGCCACGAAGGATTACCCAGGAGATTCGAATATAAAATAAAACCAGCACCCCAGATCAGAACCACCATAGTGAAGATATTACTAAATTCAACAGTAAATGTGAATTCCTTGCGCAGAGTGATCCATCTTACGTCGACTATGTCATCTACAAATGCCGTACCCGAACAGCGCTGCACTGGTGTTGCAAGGTGAAAACAATTCAGTTCTCAATGCTGTGATGGACTTTTTGAGAATTGCGGATATAAGAATTTGACTTTGTGCTCATCACATTGTTGCCAGTTTTTTGTTTGTTCTCCCCCTCTCCTCCCGGAAAAGAGATTCAGTGTGATTTTATGTCCTGGATGAATGTGGACGATTTTATTTTATTCTTATAAGTACTTTGCGCTGACAATTCATATTTTTGTATGTGTGCTGTGAGTGTTCATTGTACATGGAAGATAACCAAATGTTGTTACAACAAAGGTCAATTAAATCAAATTTTAAGAAATAAAATAAATTACGCTGGTCATCGAAATCCATTATGATTATGATTATTATTATTATTATTATTATTATTATTATTATTATTATTATTATTATTATTATTATTATTATTATTATTATTATTATTTGACCGCGTGCATTTGTCCTGGAATGTATTCACTCTTGTATATTTCTGTGATGATTGATAGTGTGAAGACCGGGCGAGTTGGTCGTGCGGTTAGGGGCGCGCGGCTTTGAGCTTGCATCCGGGAGATAGTGGGTTTGAATCCCACTTTCGACAGCCCTGAAGATGTTTTTCCGTGGTTTCCCATTTTCACACCAGGCAAATTCTGAGGCTGTACGTTAATTAAGGCCACGGCCGCTTCCTTCCAACTCCTAGGCCTTTCCTATCCCATCGTCGCCATAAGACCTATCTGTACCGGTGCGACGTAAAGCCACTAGCAAAAAACAAAAGATAGTGTGGAGAGCTTTCTGTATATGAAGAAGACTGTAGTGGGACGAACACGAATATCTTGTCCACGAGTCAGAGGAATTAACCATATGCAGTTAAAATCCACGATCACCGGGCGAGTTGGCCGTGCGCGTAGAGGCGTGCGGCTGTGAGCTTGCATCCGGGAGATAGTAGGTTCGAATCCCACTATCGGCAGCCCTGAAAATGGTTTTCCGTGGTTTCCCATTTTCATACCAGGCAAATGCTGGGGCTGTACCTTAATTAAGGCCACGGCCGCTTCCTTCCAACTCCTAGGCCTTTCCTATCCCATCGTCGCCATAAGACCTATCTGTGTCGGTGCGACGTAAAGCCCCTAGCAAAAAAAAAAATCCACGATCAGGCCTGAAATCGAACCTAAGGCCTTGACACAACGACTCAGCCAAGGAGCCGGACGAGTCATCGAAAACCAAGCTTGAAAATCAAGCTTACAGTTTTATGTGACTGTTGGTATTGTGATCATAGCCATAGGATATACAATTTTTAAGTATAATTAGAACCACAGTGGTATGAAATGGCACTTTATTACAAAAAATCTTGCAATGGCCAGGATTCGAACCACGGCCGCCTTGGTGAGATGACAGTGACAATGTCACTCGACTGTCATGCACCCATTTCGAAACGAGACCAGCTGTGGAACCTAGTTGATTATAGTCACTCGATGTCCGGTTCCATGGCTAAATGGTTAGCGTGCTGGCCTTTGGTCACAGGGGTCCCTGGTTCGATTCCCGTTAGGGTCGGGAATTTTAACCATAATTGGTTAATTTCCCTGGCACGGGGACTAGGTGTATGTGCCGTCTTCATAATCATTTCATCGTCAAATTGAAAGACTTGCACCAGGCCTCTCCTGAAGCCACACGCCATAGTCACTCGATTCCTGTGGTGAAGGTTGGAGAGACCAAACTTACGCACAGTTATTAGGGATTCTTCTTCAACCCCCGCGGGGAGTTTAGGATATTGTTTTTATCTGGGGACCTTAGCGGTATAAGGTTCTTGGGTACAAAGTTTCAAGTTTCTAGATTGCCTTGAAGCGCCTCAACTGGCGTCCGCCTCGCGTTTACTAGGTTTCAACATGGCGGTCAGCGCTGAGTTTGGTTCACTACTGTTTTCTTTTTCTATTTCGTGGTGTAGCTTAAATGAAAGGAAGCAGTGCTAATACGTTAGTGAGACCTTATCTGGAAAACAGTCTCATTTTATTTATTTACTCGTGTCAGAAGCATACTTAATCATACAGTTGAAAATAAAGTAATAGGTAAACTATTTACAAAAATTAACAGACAAAACAAAATTGACCAAATTTACTGTACATCTAGATGGTGTTTTGCCAAAACTGAGCCACACCTAGGGCGCTGTCTTCAGCAAGCATTAAATCTTGCTGTGAACATGAAAATGGGCAGAGAGGACATTGATACATATGGCTCACTGTTTGTTCTTCACCACAGTCGCACTTGCTGTCCTCTGATGTGAAGCCCCATAGTGAGGACTTAGCCCTGCCGACACCAGTTCTTAATCGGTTAAGGGACCTCCAAACACTCCAGTCTATAGTCCTCTCCGTGTAAGGACGAACCCTAAGGGTGCAACCTTACCCTTTCTCCCCTGTAATATTAAGGTATTGATTTATAGTTACTTTTCTTGCTGTTGGGTATTTTGCAGGTCTTTTTCAGTGTCGGTAACCATACAGTTTAGGGACCTTACTTGCCGATACGACGTCTTACATTTACCGTTAATCTGGCACGTTGGCAACGTTCAATCACTGTTCTAGCGTGAATTGCGTGTTGCCACCGCATTGCCGTTAAAGTCACTAGTGGTACATTTGCGAGAATATTTAAAGCATATTTTCTTTTTCTGTGGGATTGTAAATCTATTTGCCTAATACCAGGTAAGTAGAGTTGTGGCATGTTCTGATAATGCATTTAATAACATAGGTTGTGTGAAATGATGAAAGTGCTCAAATACGCCAGTCTCGTGTCTAGATCTACCGGTACAGGAAATAACTCTTGCGGGACGAAATTTTGGCAGTAGAACTTATAACATTATTATTTTCAAATCCGCAGTGAACCTGAAAGCTGACCTAATTTCCGTTCACGGAGCTTGGCACATTAGTATTCCTATATGTTTCCTGATAAGCTTGAAGATATAACCAGCCTGCAAGCTGAAAATATGCCCAATAAACTCTCTCCTTACTGGTTACCGGTATTGAAGAGAGAAAGAAATGTTCGCGCAAAAGATAATAATAATATTGAATAATAATAATGTTATTTGTTTTACGTCCCACTAACTACTTTTTAAGGTCTTCGGAGACGCCGAGGTGCCGGAATTTAGTCCCGCGGGAGTTCTCTTACGTGCCAGTAAATCTACCGACACGGGGCTGTCGTATTTGAGCACCTTCAAATACCACCGGACTGAGCCAGGATCGAACCTGCCAAGTTGGGGTTAGAAGGCCAGCGCCTTAACTCGCGCAAAAGAAAGGGAAGTCATTCGATGTCTGGAAATTTCGAAAATCACACTGCAAAGATTTATTAAATAAATTGCATCGTTTAACACGCCCCTCTTTTCAAGAATATGGTTATAGTTCGCCTACTGTGTATCAAAATAAAGACAGATATATGTAATATAAATTTGAGTGAGAAAGTGTGTTTATTTCCTTAATTCCTCATTGAGCGTGGAAATCGACTTAATTATGAATCAAGATAATTTATTTCATCTTAACTTTTATCATTTACTAGGGTAGGGAAACATTCATTATCGGTGTTTACATTGAGGTTAGCTTGTTATGGTTATGTCTGGTGATTTTAATATGTAACCAGGCAGGTTGGCAGCAGTGATCAGCCATTACAAAAAAGAGAAAAGAAGAGCATCGGGCGGCGATATTTACTTTCTGGGGTATTGCCTTACGTGGCGATTACTATACATTGTAGCCAGCCGGAAGTTGTTCACGCGGCTCCATCCATTCTTATTGCTTAGATTTCCACAAGGAAAATCTTGCCTTGTCTGGTGGTCCTTTCAAGGGCTTTGATGTCTGGAGGAAACTTTTCCTGGATCTCAGCCTAGATTGAGATTGTTGGTGACCAAACAGCGGGTGAGCTTCAACGTTCTCAACCTTCAGTCGTTCTTGATCAGTAGCGACTTCTCGACGAATACTTGGAGGTGCAACGCCAGCAAGACAGTATAGCTTCTCAACAGGAGTAGGTTTCAGGCATCCTGTGATTAATCTACAAGCTAACAGTCTCATAAGAAGACAAGATTTATGGTTATCAGCAAGCAGTACAATTATTCCTGAAGGGGGAACAGGTTAAATGAGTAAATATCATGAAATGAAATGAAATGACGTATGGCTTTTAGTGCCGGAAGTGTCCGAGGACAAGTTCGGCTCGCCAGATGCAGGTCTTTTGATTTGACACCCGTAGGTGACCTGCGCGTCGTGAGTAAATATCATACCTGACAGGGATTATTCAGCTGAAATCAAATGCCGTATTGAGCGGGGATCCTTTATCAAACGAAAACCATACTAACAAGCCATACCGAGCAAGTGGCTGTGCGGTTAGCGTCGCGTAGCTGTGAGCTTGCATTCGGGAGATAGTGGGTTCTAACCCTACTGTCGGCAGCCCTGAAGATAGTTTTCCGTGGTTTCCGATTTTCACGCCAGACAAATGCTGAGGCCTATTTGAGTCGGTGCGACGTAAAGTAAAAAGTAAACAGCAATAACAGAAATAAAAGCCATCATCTGAGCAACGCTCATGTTTTCTTGAAGAAGCTCAAGCCAATAGTACAAATATAGAAGCCTCCATAATTGGAGACAGACGAGACGGTACATATCCGCTGTATGAGGGATACTAGGTTTCCTTGCCAAATCCATACGGTGACCCTGTTCTGGCGCAAGACCTTACGGAGCCCTTTTGTAACATTACTAAGACCAATTGGGAACATACATCATTTTCAAAAATATTTTTTTTGAAAAGTACACCAATGAAATAGTACGTAAACGTATTACATTGTGGTATGTTGCCTTGTTTTCTACCATTAAAAAAATATTTAATAGTGCCTTTCCGCAAGGCGAGTGAAACGGCCTCTGACGTAAGCGGCGCGCTGTGACGTCACGATCCAGTACCGCATGGAGCTCTACCAGCCGTTGTGCATCAGCCGTTGCTAAAAGCCGATTGTTTATTATTCACGATTGCGAATAACTTCGAAATGACAGAAGAAAGGTTCGAAACAGCACAGTCAGACAATCTACCATGTGTAGATGTCATCATTCTTGAAAAATGTGACTTTTGTGGCCGCAGAAATTCGCGGATAACAAGCAAGTTTGTAAGTGGCGTCTTTTATATACGTGCAATGTACTGTAATCCATAGTATTAGGATAACAACGAACCTGGATAGATATCACATCACTTTCAACATTTCCTTCTAGACTGATTCCCCTATTAAAGAATAACATTACATTTTCGGGCTTTCAGCATTAGTAAAGTAAGAAATCGGATTTCAGCACTAACATAAACATATAGGTAGCATTATAGTACTAGTCCGCTTCTGTGATGTAGTGGTTAATGTGTGCCACTCCCGGAGGCCCGGTTTCGATTCCCGGCTCTGCCATGAAAGTTGAAAACAAATAGTACGAGGACTGGAACGGGGTCTACTCAGCCTCGGGAGGTCAACTGAGTAGAAGGGTTTCGAATCCCACCTCAGCCATCCTCGAAGTGGTTTTTCGTATTTTCCTACTTCTCCTCCAGGCACCTAAGGCCACGGCCGTTTCCTTCCCTCTTCCTTGTCTATCCCTTCCGATCCTCCCATCCTCCAACAAGGCCCCTGTTGAGAATAACAGGTGAGGCCGCTGGGCGAGGTAATGGCCCTCCTCACCAGTTTCATCACCATACCCAAAGTCTCACGTTCCAGGACACTGCCCTTGAAGTGGTAGAGGTGAAATCCCTCGCTGAGTCCGAGAGAAAACCAACCCTGAAGGATACACTGATTAAGAAAGAAAGAAAGAAAGAAAGAAGGAAAGAAAGATCATAGTACTATAGGGCTATAATCTATCATTCCCAAAAAAATATATATTTATGGTTGGGACAACTGGCCTACCCACTTCCAGGGCCCATGAAAGAGAATTAAATATCTTTGTGGAGGGAAAAAGTTAAACATGATAAAGATAAATATGACTTCATCTAGTTTTCACAAGTCGGGCTGAGTGGTTCAGACTGTTGAGGTGCTGGCCTTCTGACCCCAACTTGGCAGGTTCGATCCTGGTTCAGTCCGGTGGTAGTTGAAGGTGCTCAAATACGTCAGCCTCGTGTCGGTAGATTTACTGGCACGTAAAAGAACTCCTGCAGGACTAAATTCCTGCACATCGGCGTCTCCGAAAATCGTAGAAGTAGTTAGCGGGGCGTGAAGCCAATAACGTTAATTACATTTGGCTTTTAACAAGCTGAGCATATCAGGAAAGAAAAGTGTCCCGGTGACATTTTAGTCGTTCAATACAGGAATGTCTTTGGGTGCTGTGACTTTTACTTTTTTTTTTTTTGCTTTACGTCACACCGTCACATATAGGTCTTATGGCGACGATGGGACAGGAAAGGCCTAGGAATGGGAACAAAGTGGCCGTGGCCTTAGGTACAGCCTCAGCACTTGCCTGGTGTGAAAATGGGAAACCACGGAAAACCATCTTCAGGGCTGCCGGCAGTGGGGTTCAAAACCCACTATCTCCCGGATGCGAGCTCACAGCTGCGCGCTCCTAACCGCACGGCCAACTCGCGCGGTATTTTTACCCTTCGGTTTATTGACCTGGCTTGTATAACCTAAAACTTAGGCTAAGTTGGATAATATTTTAAACACCTACATCACTATTTTCACCTGTGTGCAATTATGTTATTTATTTCATTAATATTATGATAATTATTATAATTGAGCATTGTTAACTTATAAGACCCCAACAGACAAGCGTTGGTTTTGTGTAGAGTTATACATTTGTTAAATTCACGTTGTTTCTTTTCATGATGTACACGCCTATTCTTTGTTACATTATAGAGTATTTAGATATAGCCTAAATTTCTTTACCAATTAAGCTCTTCAATAAAGACATACATAACTGTCCCATGCCAAGATATATTGGTAGAATTAGAGCTGTCAAAATGGTCCATAACCCCTTTGATTTATTATCTTGACATGGATCACCCAAAACATAGGTTAGGTTTGGAGAATACTTTAATAATCAGCATTATTTAATGCACTGTTTATTACTTTCATATTCCAAGATGTAATTGAAGCATTTAAATAAAGCATCATACATTAAAATTTAAAGTTTTACCACTAGAACAGCTGACATGGAAAAGTGATTTGAAAATTCAAACAAATTCATCTTACGTTAAAATCTTCAAAAAAAAAAAAAATAAATAAATAAACTGTAGACTTTTCCGATATATCACCAGCACTTCTCCGGCTCGCTAAAATCCATTTCTCCCTCGTTTTAGCGTCTTTGGAACATTTATAAACAATTTGTTTGGTACGGTATGCGATGTGCTATTGCACATCGGAACTCTACACCATTTATAAGTTTTCTGCCTCACTGTCTGCGCAGGATTCATTTTAAGTCTAAAATATACCACTCAGATTATTATCCAATGTATAGACCTCGAATTTAACCATACTAGACACTAACGTAAAGTAGAAATACGCGAAGTGTATCCTGCTTCTCACAGCACACTATGTGTTACTTCGTCTGCTAATTCAGTCAACCTGTACGATGACGTCAGACCAATGAGATCGCGTGCTTGCGTGACGTGACATTTTCGTAGATTTTTATCACGTTTGGAGTTATTATTTGTACATTCTGATCACATTTTTGAATTCTGCATGAAATTTTGAATCAGATTAGCATATTTTTAATTAAAACCCCGGATCATGCATGTTCCCTATTGAACATACAACGAAGATGTCAGGTACCAACTGGCAAACCAGGGATGTTCTGCTGAAGATCTACTTTGGCACAGCACTGTACCTACAGACATTAGTATGTTTGATCGAGAACGCCGCAGACATGAGCACGTGAGCTCCGTCAGGATCGACCACACCCTCCTCCATCCATTCAGCGCAAATTATAAATGATTGTACTCAGTCTGATAGAGTTCTAACGTATCTCATGACCAGCTCTTCTCGTTAGCAACGCTGTTCGTTGAGCATGACTTTTGATAACCTAGTTGAGGAATCTGCAAGGCAAAAGTTATGAAAAGCCCATTTTTAATGTATAAAATTAGGCTACTTATATTTTTGTTTGTATTTTTCAAAACTTATTTTACACCTTACTGTTATCATTAATTTATCTGTTTTATCACTTTTACATCGATACAGTAGCGGGGAATGGCAATTAGAACTAGGATATAGCGGGCAGGGGAGGAGGGTATATACATCAAAACAAAACAAATCCAAATGTTTTTGATGTCCTCTGAGCGAATTTCGACAGAGAGGTCAAGGTTGACAGTTTACTAATAATAGTCTTTGAGATTTTAATTCGATACTAACCGGGCGAGTTGGCCGTGCGGTTATAGGCGCGTGGCTGTGAGTTTGTATCAGGCAGATAGTGGGTTCGAATCCCATTGTCGGCAGCCCTGAAGATGGTTTTCCGTGGCTTCCCATTTTCACACCAGGCAAATGCTGGGGCTGTACCTTGATTAAGGCCACGGCCGCTTCCTTCCAACTCCTAGGCCTTTCCTGTCCCATCGTCGCCATAAGACCTATCTGTGTCGGCGCGACGTAAAGCCACTAACAAACAAAAAAGATTCGATGCTATTCAATAAAACTTTCACCAAAGTACAATAATTACACTTGTACTATAATTAAATAGCAGGACGGCGATTTTATACAATTAAAAATCATTTAGTATTTGACTACACACTAAGAAACTAACCGACACTAAATAGACTGACAGAATGACGAATGTGAGCCGCAAGTGGGTGAATCATACCTCAGTGTTCATGACCTTGGTGAAAAAAATGAGGCGCTCGGGGCTAGATAATGGTAAGCCACATTGAGGAAATTGTACAGGAGAGCCATATGAAGGTTCAAAAAATTCCATAAATCAGGTGATGGACATAAGAGATATGTTTATTGAATGATAAAGTACTATATACATTGAGGTATTATTGTAACATGAAATAGAACCTTTTTACCTAATGTACATAGTATAAAAAACAATAATACACATAATTTTGTGGCTTGTCATTGTCTATCACCAAAGTTTCAGTGCCAACATTTGGCTTTACTGATCACCAATCACTTCACTCTCACCGTCATCTAAGAAACTGCCATCAATTAATGCAGGCTCCTCAACCTGCTCTGTGGTTTCGTACTGAGTCAGAGATAAATAATATCCATGATGCACCGCAGGTATATAGGGAAGCTGGTCCATGACGTCAGACAGTTTCTTATACCGTATAGGAATCGGCCTACGATTTTTTGGTGTTAAGGTCGCAATCCACGATGTCTGTGTAGGACAGCCATGCTTCTTGACATTAATTTCACAGAAGTCTCCGTGAACAGTGTACTCTTCACCCTTAAAAATAAAAAAATAATGTCCATCTTACAACGTGTTTATGAAACATATCATATTGCTAATTTAATATTAATTCGGTATTCTGTGCCGGCTCTCCTAAATAATAATATTAATTATTATTATTTAATTAAAGTAATTATTTTTCTAATATTTTTAATTCTGGTTAATAGCTATGTTTAAGTGCATACCCGATTACACCGGCGTTTACGTTTAGCCCTTTTACTCAACTCCGGTGTTTACTGCCACCATCGATGCCTTCCATTCTTAGCAGGTGAGATGGGCTCCTCTCTAACAAGGGGAGCTAAGTCTTCATCCTTGCGGAAGAAAAAAGAATAAAAAATGAATAGCATGAACCTATGAAACTGCACTGAACAATACAGCAATTCAACAGCTGTATAATGGCAAGCCACAATAACCCCTATCGCAGTCACTTAGTGATGCCCATCTTAGTCCAACAGTCGTTTATGGTTACTTGGCTCCTTATAAATATCTTAGAAGTATTCCCATAGTTCATACTTCCATTAAATATTACCGTTATCTTACAGTACTACATGTACTGCTTTGTTATGATAAGCCACATTGTCATGTGCTATAATATGGCATGCCACATAATAACATGTTGTTGATGCTTACCTCTGATGATGATGAGATATCACTTGGATTTGGCTGATAATCCACATCTACAACACTGTCATCGCACGAGGATTCACTCTCAAGACAGTTGGTTTCCGTCTCGGTTCCAAAATGCATTTTTCATCGAAAAAACAGCTCACACTGTTTCCTCTACAAGACGCCATCTTGCTGCGGCTTACCATACTAAAGCACAAAAATGACGTGCTGTGTGGTCTTGGTGCAATACATAACAACAGAGCGTGTGCTGCGATCTCTTGGTGGCTGTGGCTGTGGCGCGTGGCTGTGAGTTTGTATCAGGCAGATAGTGGGTTCGAATCCCATTGTCGGCAGCCCTGAAGATGGTTTTCCGTGGCTTCCCATTTTCACACCAGGCAAATGCTGGGGCTGTACCTTGATTAAGGCCACGGCCGCTTCCTTCCAACTCCTAGGCCTTTCCTGTCCCATCGTCGCCATAAGACCTATCTGTGTCGGCGCGACGTAAAGCCACTAACAAACAAAAAAGATTCGATGCTATTCAATAAAACTTTCATCAAAGTACAATAATTACACTTGTACTATAATTAAATAGCAGGACGGCGATTTTATACAATTAAAAATCATTTAGTATTTGACTACACACTAAGAAACTAACCGACACTAAATAGACTGACAGAATGACGAATGTGAGCCGCAAGTGGGTGAATCATACCTCAGTGTTCATGACCTTGGTGAAAAAAATGAGGCGCTCGGGGCTAGATAATGGTAAGCCACATTGAGGAAATTGTACAGGAGAGCCATATGAAGGTTCAAAAAATTCCATAAATCAGGTGATGGACATAAGAGATATGTTTATTGAATGATAAAGTACTATATACATTGAGGTATTATTGTAACATGAAATAGAACCTTTTTACCTAATGTACATAGTATAAAAAACAATAATACACATAATTTTGTGGCTTGTCATTGTCTATCACCAAAGTTTCAGTGCCAACATTTGGCTTTACTGATCACCAATCACTTCACTCTCACCGTCATCTAAGAAACTGCCATCAATTAATGCAGGCTCCTCAACCTGCTCTGTGGTTTCGTACTGAGTCAGAGATAAATAATATCCATGATGCACCGCAGGTATATAGGGAAGCTGGTCCATGACGTCAGACAGTTTCTTATACCGTATAGGAATCGGCCTACGATTTTTTGGTGTTAAGGTCGCAATCCACGATGTCTGTGTAGGACAGCCATGCTTCTTGACATTAATTTCACAGAAGTCTCCGTGAACAGTGTACTCTTCACCCTTAAAAATAAAAAAATAATGTCCATCTTACAACGTGTTTATGAAACATATCATATTGCTAATTTAATATTAATTCGGTATTCTGTGCCGGCTCTCCTAAATAATAATATTAATTATTATTATTTAATTAAAGTAATTATTTTTCTAATATTTTTAATTCTGGTTAATAGCTATGTTTAAGTGCATACCCGATTACACCGGCGTTTACGTTTAGCCCTTTTACTCAACTCCGGTGTTTACTGCCACCATCGATGCCTTCCATTCTTAGCAGGTGAGATGGGCTCCTCTCTAACAAGGGGAGCTAAGTCTTCATCCTTGCGGAAGAAAAAAGAATAAAAAATGAATAGCATGAACCTATGAAACTGCACTGAACAATACAGCAATTCAACAGCTGTATAATGGCAAGCCACAATAACCCCTATCGCAGTCACTTAGTGATGCCCATCTTAGTCCAACAGTCGTTTATGGTTACTTGGCTCCTTATAAATATCTTAGAAGTATTCCCATAGTTCATACTTCCATTAAATATTACCGTTATCTTACAGTACTACATGTACTGCTTTGTTATGATAAGCCACATTGTCATGTGCTATAATATGGCATGCCACATAATAACATGTTGTTGATGCTTACCTCTGATGATGATGAGATATCACTTGGATTTGGCTGATAATCCACATCTACAACACTGTCATCGCACGAGGATTCACTCTCAAGACAGTTGGTTTCCGTCTCGGTTCCAAAATGCATTTTTCATCGAAAAAACAGCTCACACTGTTTCCTCTACAAGACGCCATCTTGCTGCGGCTTACCATACTAAAGCACAAAAATGACGTGCTGTGTGGTCTTGGTGCAATACATAACAACAGAGCGTGTGCTGCGATCTCTTGGTGGCTGTGGCTGTGGCGCGTGGCTGTGAGTTTGTATCAGGCAGATAGTGGGTTCGAATCCCATTGTCGGCAGCCCTGAAGATGGTTTTCCGTGGCTTCCCATTTTCACACCAGGCAAATGCTGGGGCTGTACCTTGATTAAGGCCACGGCCGCTTCCTTCCAACTCCTAGGCCTTTCCTGTCCCATCGTCGCCATAAGACCTATCTGTGTCGGCGCGACGTAAAGCCACTAACAAACAAAAAAGATTCGATGCTATTCAATAAAACTTTCATCAAAGTACAATAATTACACTTGTACTATAATTAAATAGCAGGACGGCGATTTTATACAATTAAAAATCATTTAGTATTTGACTACACACTAAGAAACTAACCGACACTAAATAGACTGACAGAATGACGAATGTGAGCCGCAAGTGGGTGAATCATACCTCAGTGTTCATGACCTTGGTGAAAAAAATGAGGCGCTCGGGGCTAGATAATGGTAAGCCACATTGAGGAAATTGTACAGGAGAGCCATATGAAGGTTCAAAAAATTCCATAAATCAGGTGATGGACATAAGAGATATGTTTATTGAATGATAAAGTACTATATACATTGAGGTATTATTGTAACATGAAATAGAACCTTTTTACCTAATGTACATAGTATAAAAAACAATAATACACATAATTTTGTGGCTTGTCATTGTCTATCACCAAAGTTTCAGTGCCAACATTTGGCTTTACTGATCACCAATCACTTCACTCTCACCGTCATCTAAGAAACTGCCATCAATTAATGCAGGCTCCTCAACCTGCTCTGTGGTTTCGTACTGAGTCAGAGATAAATAATATCCATGATGCACCGCAGGTATATAGGGAAGCTGGTCCATGACGTCAGACAGTTTCTTATACCGTATAGGAATCGGCCTACGATTTTTTGGTGTTAAGGTCGCAATCCACGATGTCTGTGTAGGACAGCCATGCTTCTTGACATTAATTTCACAGAAGTCTCCGTGAACAGTGTACTCTTCACCCTTAAAAATAAAAAAATAATGTCCATCTTACAACGTGTTTATGAAACATATCATATTGCTAATTTAATATTAATTCGGTATTCTGTGCCGGCTCTCCTAAATAATAATATTAATTATTATTATTTAATTAAAGTAATTATTTTTCTAATATTTTTAATTCTGGTTAATAGCTATGTTTAAGTGCATACCCGATTACACCGGCGTTTACGTTTAGCCCTTTTACTCAACTCCGGTGTTTACTGCCACCATCGATGCCTTCCATTCTTAGCAGGTGAGATGGGCTCCTCTCTAACAAGGGGAGCTAAGTCTTCATCCTTGCGGAAGAAAAAAGAATAAAAAATGAATAGCATGAACCTATGAAACTGCACTGAACAATACAGCAATTCAACAGCTGTATAATGGCAAGCCACAATAACCCCTATCGCAGTCACTTAGTGATGCCCATCTTAGTCCAACAGTCGTTTATGGTTACTTGGCTCCTTATAAATATCTTAGAAGTATTCCCATAGTTCATACTTCCATTAAATATTACCGTTATCTTACAGTACTACATGTACTGCTTTGTTATGATAAGCCACATTGTCATGTGCTATAATATGGCATGCCACATAATAACATGTTGTTGATGCTTACCTCTGATGATGATGAGATATCACTTGGATTTGGCTGATAATCCACATCTACAACACTGTCATCGCACGAGGATTCACTCTCAAGACAGTTGGTTTCCGTCTCGGTTCCAAAATGCATTTTTCATCGAAAAAACAGCTCACACTGTTTCCTCTACAAGACGCCATCTTGCTGCGGCTTACCATACTAAAGCACAAAAATGACGTGCTGTGTGGTCTTGGTGCAATACATAACAACAGAGCGTGTGCTGCGATCTCTTGGTTTCTTCAAATAGCACTCTGCCAGTGGCTTGCCATCCTCTAGCAGATACGAAATGCGTACAAATCTAAATATTGCTCAATGTGTGGCTTACCATTATCTAGCCCCGAGCGCCTCAAATATACCCCTGCTACCCTTCCTCACAGCACATGCGAAATCTCCACTACTTGCTATGGCGCTATACAAATCGGTTAGCTGTGAAGAACGACATTTTGTGCGTATTTACGATTTTAAAAATTATTAATAATTGCTTTTTTTTAATAATTCGTTGTTTCGGGCGGCTGAAATGGAGTAAAAATGTAATCTTTTCACAAGAAAGTGGGAGGGCTGCCCTCCTAATTGTCGCTGCTGTATCGATATGTTTTAGAAGTTTTAAAAAGTGATGTCGAGAAAATAAGTTTGAGTAAGGGCCTTGTTTTCAGAATTTGTCCATGACCCCGCAATTAGTTGGGTCAGTCCTGGTTTTGCTACTCGTAACATGATTTAAACGGCCAGTATTTGTAAGTGAATATATCCCGTTGCGTTGCCATTTTTGAACTTGAGAGATTGAACAACAGTTGAGGGTTTGTTGTGTTGCTACATTTATCATCTCAGAATGCAATATCTGGTATGCGTGTGGCATTCAGATGAAATATAAGGCACACTTGTGGAACTCATCATCTGCCGTGTATTACATTACTGGCCTTGTATGGCGTGATACGGCCCAGCAACGCCCACAGAACTGCCACCACCCCGTCCATCATGAGTATGTGGGCAATACATCACCAGTGGCCTCCTTGAGGACAGCTAATTTATTTACTACCTGACACTGTCGTAAAAAGGCAGTATTTTGATTAGAAGAAAGCTGTGTTAGAGATGTGTGTGAAATATCTTTTATATTTTATTTATTATTTATTTATTTATTTATTTATTTATTTATTTATTTAAAGGGGCTATATGATCGAGGCGTTAAAGGCGTGGTCGGTTCTCCATTTGAATTTTAAGTAGTTCGGATTCTAAAAGCGTATAGTGGATCCTCGGATGAATATACTATTTTGGAAAATAAATTGTTTATTGGAAATGTAATTGCTAAATTGCATTTGGACAAATTTGTTGTTAATATTTTTCAATGCTTCTTTTATGGATTCTAAACACCAATTCCTTATTACCCAATGTAACAGAAAAATGTTCAGATACAACAGTTCAAGGAAGCCTCCGTGGCTCAGGCGGCAGCGCGCCGGCCTCTCACTGCTGGATACCATGGTTCAAACCCCGGTCACTCCCTGTGAGATTTGTGCTGGACAAAGCGGAGGCGGGACAGGTTTTTCTCCGGGTACTCCGATTTTCCCTGTCATCTTTCATTCCAGCAACACTCTCCATTCTCATTTCATAGCATCTATCAGTCATTAATATATATCACTTTGGGAGTGGCGACCCCATCGTAATAATAGCCTATATGTGATTCATTCATTACATCCCTGACCCGGTCAATGACTGGAAAACAGGTGGTAGGTTTTCATTTTTCATTTTCACAACAGTTCAAGGGCCAGAGATTTAATATTTATTCGTGTATTTATAGTGAGAGGAAAATCTGTCTCATAAAGTACGGTATGCTACAGTGGTGTTTATTCATTTGAATCTGTTTTTATAGCTAGGAAGATTGATAAAGATGCTCAAAACTTGATGTAGCGTAGCGTATGTTCAGTGTTTCCCTTGTGGTGATATTAACTCTGCGAGAAACTAATTCTCGGGTAACCATCGTATTACATCGAACCACTAGACTGCAGTTTTGCAGCCTTTTCATGAACACGTCTTAAAACGCACAGCTATAGCTGACAAGTATTCAACAGATGGCGTCATTAAAAAATGAAAGCTCAGAAATCTGTGGAATGGTGAAATATCTACCTCAGAGAGGTCAAGGCATGGATGAAGTCGTGACATTAATGTGTAAAATTCCTCGAAAGGCTCATGAATGAACATGACTGTGATGAGGACTTCATTGAGTCCCGTTTCCGCTGGTTGAGAGCTGGATGTTGTATCCTTGACGGTAGCTTAATCATTTCATTCACGGAAGACCTCGGCAACTTTCACTCTCATAGGTCAATTGTTTATTATCTGAATTAGCTTCAACATTAATGGAGTTACTAGATCATGGCAGTGGGCTTGCATATGGATTCTCAGATCAATATACTATTTTGTAAAATAAATGAATGTTTCTTGGAAATGTAATTGCTAAATTGTACTTTTGCTGTTACTACTGGTTTTCCATTCTCCTGCACTAAGGCGAATGCCAGGACCGAAAAGGGCTAGGATTGGGAAGGTAGTGGCTGTGGCCTTAAGTTACATCCCCAGCATTTCCATTTTCCTGGTGTGAAGATGGGAAACCACGATTATTATTATTATTATTATTATTATTATTATTATTATTATTATTATTATTATTATTATTATTGTTGTTGTTTTAGAACCACACCAGTTTATTGTTTATTGGCACAGTATGTACGGTAATGGACACATGTGTAAAATCTTCTTCAGCTTATCCCAGCTATTTATGGGGTAGCTGGAGCTTCCCAAACTCATTTCGGTTTTGGCCGGGGGGTTTAATTGCGGATGCCCTTTCTGACAGATACCACGTGACTTTTGAGATGGAAATCTCAGCCCAGAATCAGCCACCGGGATTCGAACCACAGTCTTCCGAGTGGGAAGTTAGCAGCTAAGCCATTGAGCTAATCTCTGTCTGTCTGTCTGTCTGTCTGTCTGTCTGTCTGTCTGTCTGTCTGTCTGTCTGTCTGTCTGTCTGTCTGTCTGTCTGTCTGTCTGTCTGTCTGTCTGTCTGTCTCACGTAAAGAGTAAGACAAAATAATTTAATTAGGAAAGATCATAGCACCATGAAGTTACTCAACCCGCACAAAGGGATCAAATCTACTGGCCCATGTTCATAGCAGATTTAGATTATTAACATCTTACATTGCCACCATGAGATCAAAGGATCCTGGCTGGACCTTTGTCTGCAATAAAATTGTGTCAGACTTCTTATCATTCTAGGTTCTCTCTCCTCATTTTGATGGTCCTGGATAAATCACCTCGTTAAATTGTTACCTAAGAAACGGTTAGCATATCATCATGCATTTATGAATAATTTAGTTATTCTTTCCTGTTCCTACAATTCTGTAATAATTTATAGTAGCAGATTAAAAATTCGGGAGAGTAAGCTAATTGGAAGGAGTCGCCGATTGATACACGTTCCATTCGCATGCGAGAAAGTGAAGGCAGTCAGGAACCACCTTAATTTATGTCGTAACTCCTCACCCGCACCCATCTCCATTAACATCGCAGATCTCCCCGCCCATAGCGCCGGCATGTGAAACACCGTCGACTCAAAGACGGTCATAGAGAACCAACAACGTTGCTGTTGTAGTTGATTTACTTTACGAACAGCTCACGCCATAATTCCTGTTGTTAGCTGTTTGTGTGACACCTTGAAAACATGTGCTATTGTGGACACTACGAAACGGAGAGAGTAACGTACCTTCAAATCGGACAAGACAGGATTTTGGCAACGATGGGGGATAGGAAAGGGAATCGACTGAATATATCTCAAAAACAATGAGAACTCGACTGAAATCCCCAAAAGCGGTTAACACAGACGTAGAGGACTTCTAAATCAAAACTGGCCATAGTTCACTATTCATCCGACACAAACTCATTATCGATGAAAATTACAATTTTGTCTGTTCACTTCAAATTTTTTACTCATATTGCATTCTTTTTTGTTACTTCCATTGACCTGTCTCAGTCTTATCCTTGGCTTTGACGACATGAAAGTGACTGAGGTATGAGCGATGCTAGTAATGCCAATCCTTACGCAGCCAGTCTCTGCTATGAATGGTTGAGAATATGTTGCTTATAGAGTCGGTTGGTGCATGCATTTCGGTGGGCTTGGCAGACTGATATGTAATAGCAACTTCGGGCTCTATGATTAAAGCAACAGGAAACTACCTCACCCCTCACTTCCCTAGTACGCCTCTTCAGTGATGCCTATGCCGGCTAACGGTGGAACTGTTGAGGATCCAAGCAGCCTTCGGGCTGAGGACTTACCATAAAAACATACATACATACATACATACATACATACATACATACATACATACATACATACATACATACATACATACATTTTGGATTAGGTGCAACAAAATCGAAAGTAGAATCAGTTCAATTCCTCCTTTCTATAATAATAATAATAATAATAATAATAATAATAATAATAATAATAATAATAATAATAATAATAATAATAATAATAATAATAATAATAATAATAATAATATGTTTTATTTATTCTGGCAAAGTTAGGGATGTGCTCCCTTTCTTACACTTAACCAGTCTTAACCTAGAACACTTGATAATAACTACTAATGATCATAATATGATAATGTTAACAATAGAAACAGTAATAGTATTAATAAAAGTTCCAACCGGCGAGTTGGCCGCGGGTTGGCGAGGGGCGCGCAGCTATGAGCATGGATTAGGGAGATAGTGGGTTCGAACTCCACTGTCGGTGGTCCTGAAGAAGGTTTTCCGTGGTTTCCAATTTTCATACCAGGCAAACGCAGGGGCTGTACCTTAATTAAGGACACGGCAGCTTCCTTCCCACCCCTAGGCTCTTTCCTATCCCATCGTCGCCGTAAGACCTATCTATGTCGGTGCGACGTAAAACAAATGACCAAAAAAAAAAAAAAGGATATCCCGATAGAACACTTTCAGTATACAGTGGCGTAGCAATACTAAGGGGACCAATACAGGACATGTCAATGTTCCCGGTTAATATTAGCTGTATCAAAACACTGTACATGATACAAATTGTGCAAAATACTATTGTATTTCCGATCTTTCATGTTTCATGCGTTTTTACTTTTACTGTTCCGAAAATATCAGTTATACTCGTATGTAAGACTATGCTGAACAAAGTTTACAGTAACTACAATTTCCGATCACTTATGTTTCATATAAATTTTCCCTACAGGCTATGATAACGGAGCAACAAATTTAAATTTGTAGTGCTAACAAAAAATGTCCAACGGCGAACATGAAATACTATTCATTCGTCATGGTGATGAGATCTAGCAATGATGGTCCTTGTCATTGCTTTTAAAAGATGCAAAACAGTTTGGTCATCAGCCTATATTGATGCGAAAGGCGACCATCAGAATGAGGAGAAGAAGAAGTCATAAAAGGAGGTCCCCCTGTGGAGGCTGCAAAATAACACCCGCGATATCCCCTGCCTGTCGTAAAAGGCGAATAAAAGGGGACAAAGTTGCTCTGAACTTGGGAGCGTGGTTTGGCGACCACGGGGCCCTTAGCTGAGTTCTGGCATTGCTTCCAGTTACTTCTGCCAGGCTCCTCATTTTCATCTATCCTACCCGACCTCCC